>NC_137007.1:21847110-22447110 GCF_032717465.1 Coenobita brevimanus | reverse complement strand
TGATCATGCCCAGGATTCTCAACGGGGCACCCGTGACACCTTGCAGGTTAGGAGGGTTTCGCCGTGTATTTATTTCCCTGCCAAGTCTGCGAGAGGCCTTTTCCATGATCAGCGTATGACCACTCCCAGTGTCTGCTACTGCTTCTGAGATTCTACCATTGATGTTCACACTTATGGTAGGCGAAGTTAAGCCTCCGGTTAGTCATATCTGCGTATTCGTATTCTGGGTTCGTTGTGCATTTGTGACTGGCTCGTTCTGTCCAGCAGTCGGAGTCGGGGTAGCCTGCGTGTTCACAGCCGACTGAGCCCGCCCCGCTCGTCCGGGACAACCTTTATTTCCACGTCTACACCCAGTTGCCTGCAGTCGAAACAATGACCCGGAGGTGGTTTTCTCCAGCATTCTCTCAAATCATGTGAGGAAGCTAAGCAACGAGGACAGTACTTCCGTCTGGTTACTGGTTTAGTTTGAACTGCTGTTTTATTTACTTTAGTTAGATCAGCTTTCAGTTCTCTTATTTGGTCTCCTAACTCTTTCATCATGTCATTCGCGGCTACTGCAGCGTTATCTGTCTTTACCGTCACAGGGGGTTGGGAAACGGACTGAGAAACATTGAGAGACCCTTGCAAACCATTAGCTGATGTCGTATTAACTCTCCCAGCATATCTCTCTTCTAACAATTGTCTTTCATGCTCTAGTCTGTCTGTGAATTTCCTCAGAGGGTATGAGTCGTCTAGGAAGCCCTCCAGCTTCTCACGGGACTCTGTTGGCAACCCATACCATAGTTTACGCTTCAACCTTCGATCTCGACATGGGAATTTCTCGTGAGGGAATCTCGATTCCACCACCGCATGTTGACAAATGTAATGGTGTACGAACGGTTGTGGGGGCTCTTCCCAACTACAGTATATGTCATACCATCCAGCTCTTGCCAGGCTCGGTCTATCGTCACTTCAATGGCAAACTCATCTCTAAGGTACTGTTTGAGTTCTGGCCAGGTGAGTACATGATGTCCCTTCTGATAATTATGTATGAACACGGCCAGTTCCTGTCCCATTCGTCCCTTAGCTACCTGTATTCAGATCTCGTCTCTCTCATCTACCTGCTCTACTAACTCGAAAAACATGTCCAATCGTGCGGTATCTTCTAATCCTTGTAATGTGGTTAACTCCAATATAGGTATGTCTCGCGGTTTGGTAAGAGATTTCCTAGGGACCGTTGTCCATGAGTTAGGGGTTGAGTGGATTGGACCTGGGTTAGTACTGGGGCTATAAAAAAGAATTGGAGGGGGGACGAAGTCATTCATGGTGTTACTATTTTGTGTCTGGGCTTCAATATCACGAATTTCTCTGGCAAGCCTTTCCATGGTTTTTACTACTGATTGCTGTGCTTCAGGTTTGGATACTGCCCTGGTCTAGACATTTTTAACATTCAATACCATTACTCTTTCACACCTCTACTCGTTCTTCTACTGATACTCTTCAATTACCGTCATGAGTTTCGTGTCCACCCACTCCCTAGCTTCATCATTCCAATGGACCCCGTCCACCATATTTTGCTCAAATAATTTAGTGTTGAATTGGAGAATTTTATGTTTCCTCAGAAACTGTTTATTCCTTCTATTAACTGCTACTTGAATGCTCTTATATCTGGCTGATGTTGTGGGAGCTGTTTCCTCAGTTTATTTCCGAGGTTCTATCTGACACACGCATATAGCTGCCTTACACTTCCTTTCCAACTCTTCCACTACTTCTCTGATATCCGAAAACACTTTTGCAGGGGTGCATTCCCCGTCAGTGTCATTGCTCCCTAGCCATAAAAGGACTAGGTCGTATTCCCACTCTAAGACAGCATTCAGCCGTTGATCATGAAAAAAATTCCTAGCTCTGGCCCCTGGCCCTCTGAAAATCCGCAGCTCAACATCCCTCACCTCCAACCGTCTCGGGATCTGGCTGTGTCCCACCAAAGCAACCTTTAACATTCTGTCTCTTTCTCTTGGCTTCTCCTCACAAACCTGTAACCTTGGAGTAATGACTGGGAATTTATCCCACTATGCTGCCACCATTATGTGATGCCTGATCCCTTTTATTGGATGTTTTTGTTTGAGGCTGACTTACAACGAGCACCACAATTGTATCCCTAGGGTTCGTTCGACCCTTATCCTGATATTGTTGGACTAACTGTGGAATCGGTTGGGATCCAAGATTATTCAAATTATTTAAATTATCTTTATCAAATATCACACACAAGGAAAATTGGCCGTTCTGAATAATTATTAATAGGAAAGAAATTTGGTAGCTCGATCATGAGTAGCATAACAGTAAGAGAATTTTTAGGTAGCGTAACAATAACACCTTTGTGTAGCGTGACAATGCAATAACAGAACTTTATACTTCCAAAACCGATTCAGCACAGGGGTCGAAAACAGTTCCCACCAAGGCACGAGGGTTATGAGAAGAATTTATACAGGATTTGAGAGATATAAGAGAGGAATGACAGTGAAACTCAATAAACTTTTTAAAATGCTGAATTTACTAATATCTCTCGTTTCTTTAAATCACATTACATTATACTATTCAATTTACAAATAAATGACAACTTAAATTGATTTTTCTCTAAGAAATGAAACTTTACTTTTTGATAGAACTCTAGATTTTTCAATCATTTAACATTTTATTTATTCACGGTACACAGAATTTTCTCCACAGTGAATTTTATACAGGCACATATACCTTAGTTAGCCAACAAATGTTATTACTCTTTAGATCTCACTCCTCCCCAACATCAGTGAAACTTAACATCCTGGACGAGTTGGTAACCCTTTTGAAAGACGGTACTTCTGACCAAACATTTTACCACCTACATTACACTTGAAATCCTTCACTCCTGAATGAATTATCAGGTGCTGAGTGAGATTACGCTTCCTACCAAACAGTTCGCCACATTCAGTACACTCGTAGGCATATAGGGCTTTCTCTGGGCACATCAGGGGAGGGAGTTTGCCTTGGGGACTTAGGGTGCTCTCCGAGCTCACCTGGCATGGGAGAGCTCTAGGCCGTGCCCAGAAGAAATGTTACACCCGACTCCATCGATATACTATATACCAATAGAAAAATCACGACTATTCTCCTTTTACAAGATAAATTCACTAAACAATTACATAATCAAAAGAACTAATCACAATGTTTTGTGTAAATGGTGAGCGCACAATGTAAATCCTAACGAACTTTGCTAGGGCAGTTACAATATGGTGGTTAGGGGGAGTTTTTGAGGTGGCATTTTCACAGCATCTGTACGTGGCACGGAGACAAAGCTGAGGGTCAGTTTCACTACAACTTAGGTCACAACGGCACACATAATATCACTGAACTTTCACAACGCCAGTATGAACAAGGGGGAAGGGAAGAAAAGAGAGTAATGAAACTCACCTGTACATGGCACGGAGACAAAACTGAGAGTGGGCCAGGAGCTGGCTAACACCCCCTCTGTTCTCTCTTCATTCTGACTTGGATGACGTGTAGGGTACTTTTGCTTTACCCCATATGAGGGTCACAATTCTAAACTTCTGATTCTGAACGGATGCAGATATTAATTTTCTTTACTCTCAGTCTGACGGGGAAAATTTAGTTATTCTAATTATCCTACACAAAGAGTCGTTAGTTGAATCAACAGCGGTCGCTAGCATCCTCTTGGCGGAGGAATACATTACCCAACTATTACGTCATGTCCTCGGGTACTAGCTAACTAAAATTTTTAACGGCTTTCCCCCTCTGTACGATATTATTTCTTCTATAAGCATGTTAATCGACAACATTATGACTTTACTTTGATTGCATCAGATCTGATTTAATAGAAAATGAGTACAGACGATACACCACTCAAATACCCCACGTATGCCTCCAGCAAAGCTTCACCTACAACATGTACAAATATTCTTAAGGACTAGCACAGCATAAATGAGATTTATGATCTTACAGCTACAGAAATAATAATAAAAAGAACATGTATTAACTACTAGGTACAAGCATGTTTCTATACCTTAAGCCTAGAATGGGTTAGGGTAAACACTTACAAATGTATAGCTTACGTACTAAAGCCTTTACTTACATGACTTTCTCAGGTTTTGGCTCTTGTGGCATTACACTAGCTCAGATTCTGCTTTCCTGTTCGAATCCTCTTGAGGATCAGTTTTGGGTCCATTGCTACTTACAATCTACACAAGTAGTTTATCATCTTTACTTGATGCTCACGACGTGTCCTATAATTTTTATGCTGATGACATTCAGCTCTGTGTTAAGGTGTCAGATATTAACAATACCTAGACTAAGCTTGAATCTCTGATGTCTGATATTGAGATTTGGATGGCAAGGAGGAAACTTAAGCTGAATGATGGTAAAACAGAGATCATCATCATCCAAGGAAACAGATGGGGTGATGATGCTAATAATGCCCTGACTTTGAATATTGATGTGTCACAGCTTCATCCAGTCAGTTCTGTTAGAAATCTGGGAGTTTATTTTAATTCAGAGTTAAATTACAACGAACATAATCAAGTTGTCAGAGGGTGTAATTTGCATAGCAGAAATCTGTACTCTGAGAAAATTCCTGAACAGATGTTGCAGCTTAACATTGGTCCATGCAGTGGTTGTATCTCTTGTCATTATTGTAATTCACTGTGGATTAATCTTCCAAATAATATACTAACAAAAGTTCAGTCTTTGCTGAATAGGACAGGAAGGCTTATCTTTGATCTCCGCCCCAAGAACCTCAACTACCCCATTCCTAATTGAGCTGCATTGGTTACCAATAAAGGCTAGAACTGAATTCAAACACTGGTTTATTACAGTCAATGTTCTTCAGTTTGATGAACCAGAGTATCTTGCTGAATTGTTAAAATTCCCATCGACATGTCCAGATGTGATGTTATGTAGTAAAGATGATTCCATGCATCTTGATGGGCCTGGAGCCATCCACCAGTTATCTTTGTCTGATCGTTCATTTGTGTATAGTACCCGTAGGGTATACAGTAGAAGCCTAATTTAACAGACTAATTCAGCCAACCCCCATTCTGTTATCTCAAAGTTTCAGCTAAACTGAGTTCTGTAACCAAGGCTCAATATGATTAAAGTTTTCCGGTAGTTGGAGGTACTGTACTTTCTGCTAAATTCTTGAAGGCAGCTGTCAAGCCGAGTTCTGGACAATGTACAGCCAAACCTAGCAAAGTGTGCTAACACTCAGTGCAACACATAACAGTCTGAACCCATAATTAATACCACCACTTAAATGCATTATTGTGTACAAGTTAACAGTGATACATACAGTACTGACGTACAGTAAACCCCTCAAATTAGCGAGGGTTATGTTCCAAACCCCTTCCCTAATTCTTGAAATTCGTTAATTCTTGACTCCTTCCTGAAAATGACATTTATTGGTGATTGCGTAGCGTATGAACCACTGATAATGTAGTGCATTACACATGAATAAACGTTTCTTATTAAATCTGTTTCCCCATTGTTTTTAGCTGTTCGGCTGTGACAACTCTTGTTTGATTCGTCAGCATAATGGTGGAAGGGACTGTCCAAAGTGTTTAACTAGTCCTAACCTAACTTATTTTAATTGCACCTAATACGTTAACCAAACCAGACCTAACCTACAGTTGGGAAACTGGGAAACAAAATCCTCCTTTGAGTACACAGGGTAAGTTTCGTCTGTTGTGCTGGAAACAAATAATCGTAGATATGGCTTAACGGTTTAACCCCTCAATGGCTGTGGGTTCATAAATCTGTGTGCACCCCTGACCAGCCCCAGAATGATTTTATAGGAGTTCTAAAATCAGTTTATTTTTCCTGCAGATGTGAAGAGAATTGTGTGTCACACCTAGCAATGTGTTTTTTAGCTTCCTAAACCCATCCTATGATTCACAATGATTTGCATAAGAATTCATAAAATAATGGTGCATGTTCCATATGGGCGAAAACATCTGAGATTAAGTGACCACCTGATTGCTTGGGGTGGTAGCATAGAGTCATGTAAACATACTAGTGACCTTTGTTCTCCTCCCATAATTGTTCACATTTTTTTATAGCTCGCACTAACTCAACACGGGAGTATAAGTGGCTGGGGAATGGCTGGGAGAAGGAGGGAGGTGAGAAGACAGGAAGAAATCAGTAGGATAGAAGTTGTGGAAGCAATGAAGAAAGTTAAATTAGGGAAAGCCCCAGGAATTGATGGAGTGTGTGGTAAATGCTGAAGCATGGGGGAGAGATAGTAGTAGAATGGATGTGGAAGATGTGCAGATTGGCCTGAGAAGAAGGTAGAGTCCCGGAGGATTGGAAGTCAGGTATAATTATTCCCTTGTACAAAGGAAAAGGGGAAAAAGAAGTGTGGGGTAATCATAGGGGCATTTGTCTTCTTAGAATAATAGGAAAAGTGTATAGTAGGATACTTATTGACAGAGTTAGAGAAAGAACAGAGGAATTAGTTGGAGAAGAACAGGGAGGCTTTAGGAAGGGAAGAGGTTGTGTAGATCAGATATTCATTCTTAGATCTTTAGTGGAAAAGTTTCTAGAGAAGGGAAAGAAGTTGTATGCGGCTTTCATGGATTTGGAGAAAGCATATGACAGGGTGGATAGAGAAGGATTGTGGAAAGTATTAAGAATATATGGAGTAGATGGGAAGTTGTTGAATGCTGTGAAGAGTAGATATGATGGTGCTAAGGCTGCAGTGCGTGTGGATGGTGAACTAAGTGAATTTTTCTCCTTGAAGGTTGGGTTGAAACAGGGATGTGTCATGTCTCCATGGTTGTTCAATCTGTACATGGATGAGGTAATGAAAGAGGTACAAGGTAGGGTAGTGGATGTTGGAGTGGCCCTGGTGAGAGAGGATAGTGTTTGGAAACTCCCTGTACTGTTGTTTGCAGATGATACTGTGTTGTTGAGTGAAGATGAAGGGGAGCTGCAAGACTTGGTGGATGAGTTTGGGAGAGTGTGTAAGAAACAGAATCTAAAGGTGAATGTAGGGAAGAATAAAGTGATGGTCTTTGAGAGAGGTGAAGTCAGTGAATGTACAGCGAGGTTGGATGGTGAGGAATTGGAAAATGTGAGTACGTTTAAGTACTTGGGTAGTGTGATGAGTAAGGATGGAGATTTGGAGGGTGAAGTGCTTGAAAGGATGCAGCAGGGAAGAAAGGTTGCTGGTTCTTTGAAAGCAGTGATAAGAAACAGGGAAGTGTGCATGGAAGTGAAAAAGTTACTACATGACAGTATTGTGATACCAACTCTAACGTATGGAAGTGAAGCTTGGACGTTGTTGAAAGGACACAAGTCAAGAGTGAGAGCAGTGGAAATGAGTTATTTAAGAGGAGCCTGTGGAGTCACATGGAGAGACAGGCTGACAAATGAGGATATAAAGGAGCATTGTGGTGTGGATGTGGATGTGATAGGAAGCGTTATGAGGAATACACTGAGGTGGTTTGGCCATGTGGAGAGGATGGAGGGTGAGAGACTGACGAAGAGAGTGTATGTGAGTGAAATGGAAGGGGGAAGAGGGAGGGGGAGGCCGAGGATGAGATGGAGGGATGGGGTGGAGAGGTATATGAGAGAGGGGGGTGTGAGTTGGGAGTGGGCAGTGAAATTGAGGGGGACAGGGCGACGTGGAGGCTATTTGTTTGTGGCCACCCCAAACGGGACTGAGTCATCTGGCAATAGATAGATAGATAGACTAACTCAACATCACTGACACCAGTACATTGCTCCTTTAACATCCACGGGGGTTAGGTAACAGAGACACCCGCATAAGTTAAAAATCCGCGGATATCTGTTGCCCCCCTTAAAAACCCCCATAGACCTCCCTTAACCCTTTGGCTGCAGCAGCTGTGATGATAATGTACTGACTGTGCTTGTTGCGGTGAAATACTGTAGGTAAAAAATTGTGTGTTTTCAACTCGTGTTTTAACCCACATACCGTTAATCTTGAGAGCTAAAATTTTTGTCAGACAAACATCAATCTTTCTACTATCGTTTGCAACAAACTGCATGTCCATAGGCACTCCAAGCACAGGGAACAGTTTGAGAGAATACAAGGTGTGTTTTGACTGTCTGATGCAAGAACTAGCCTAGGGAGGTGGAAATTTCCACCAAACCACAAGATTTTTTCCATACAAAATAGGGTTACAGCCATGTTACCTCATCACAGTAATTGCAATAATAAAAACACTTCTAGCCCGTCTCCTATGATTTTGTTACAATATTCCAGTGTTTACGTTAGACTTTAGCGAATCAGTAACAATGTGAGGAAAATCATTACAAATTTTATCCAACTTCATGGATTACTCTTATTACCACTTAGTTTTATAAAGCTTATTGATATAATGTCATGAGTCATTTCATAGCATTGCTGCACAGTTTGCAACTGCAAAAATGTTTGTTAGCTAATGCGCTTAGCATCATGACTTCTCTGATTGTCACAAAAATATAACTAAATAACTTGTATTTTATCACAGTAACTTACAATATAATATAAAATAACACTTTCAGCCACTCTCGTGTGATTTCAGTGCGATTTGGGTGCATATTGCTTCATATTACTTGCAAGAGAGAGAGAGGTTGGGGGAGGGCAGCAAACCGGTTTAGACCAGCTCATCGAGGGGTATGAGAGAGGGGGGGGGGGAGGGCAGCAAACCGGTTTAGACGAGCTCAACGAGGGTACATGGAAGAAAAGAAATACTCTCAGCCAATCCTACTTTTCCTCCAATGAATTAATGGCATTAATAAATGAAGTGGCCAAAAGGAACAGAGTTTTAGTTGATTCACTGGATAATGCCATCACTAAAACAGCCATGAACTGTGCCTGGGATAATGTTACCCTTGCAGTGAACAGTGTCAGCAGAGTTCAACGAGATAAAATGCTTTAGTAAATCTAGCCCTGGTACTGTATCCACCTGCAGATATTTATAACCGTTTATGTTATATCCATCCACGGATATTTAAAACCGTTCATGTTAAAAACACAGATGTTTAGGCATGACTGTACTGTAAAGAGTTGTTCAATGCTGGGGGTTATTAAGGGGTTAATGGAATACATAATTGTTTACATCAGTACTCTTTCATCATATATACTGTACACACAGATACGAACAAAAAAATCTATTTATCTATCTATCTATAGCCCGACGCCCTAATCCCGCAAAGGGTGGCCGCAGACAAAACGCCTCCAAGTCACTCTGTCACCCACCATTTGACTCCCCTCCCCCTAACTCACCCCCCCCTCCCTCATATACCTCTCAACTCCATCCCTCCACCTCATCCTCGGTCTACCCCTCCCTCTCCCTCCCTCCACCTCACCTACATACATCCTCTTGGTCAGTCTTTCATTCTCCATTCTCTCCACATGTCCAAACCACCTCAGTGTATTTCTCCTAATCTTTTCAACCACATCCACATCTACCCCACAACGTTCCTTCACTTCTTCATTCGTCAACCTGTCCCTCCACGTCACTCCACATGCTCCTCTCAAGTAACTCATTTCCACTGCTCTCACTCTTGACTTGTTCCCCTCTTGCAAGGTCCACGCCTCACTTCCATACGTCAGGGTAGGGATCACAATACCATCATGCAGTGACTTCTTAACTTCCATATCACCTCCATATTTCTCATCACTGCTTTCAGTGTACCAACAACCTTTCTTCCCTGCTGTACCTTTTCACGTACTTCATCCCCCAAAGTTCCATCCTTACTCATCACACTACCCAAGTACTTGAATGCACTCACATTTTCCATATCCTCACCATCCAACCTCACTGCACACTCTGTGACTTCATTCCTCTCAAACACCATAACTTTACTTTTGTTTACATTAACTTTCAGCTTCCTCCTCCTACACACTGTCCCAAATTCATTCACCAGACCTTGCAACTCCCATTCATCTTCACTCAACAATACTGTATCATCAGCAAACAGCAACACCGGAAGCTTCCAAATCTCACCCTCATTCATTAGGGCCACCCCCACATCCACTGCAAAAAAATGAATGCAAGATATAACTTTCAGCAGAAACACTTTATACTTTACCAATTTGGTTCAAATTCCTCCAGTTTATTTTCTGTTTTTTTCCAACTATTTTTTTAGGAAGAACTTGCTAATTAGTGAAGTCGTATATTATGAGTTCGGCAATTGTGGGGTTCTACTGTAGTAATATATATGCATACAAAGAATGAGGTGAGGATTCTGGTGGTTTTGAGAACGGAATTTCCTTAACAGAATTATACTAGTGTCAGTGGAAATTTTCCCTTAAATAGGGCAAATTAATACTGGAAAAAATGCTTCAGCTTTTTTGGGCTTCCGTTACATTGAGTTCCGCTATATCAGGATTCTACTGTATAATAGATTACCATTGTCCATGAGACAACTCTCTTATGTTGAATCCTATAAGAGACAGCTAGAATCTTTCTCTTTTCAGAATGCTGCAATCTGGAGAGAGGTACTGTGATGGATGATTATTGGGTTTAATTCTTGCCACGAGAGATGTCACTATTCTTGTAATTGTAAAAATAATGTACAATATATGTGCGTTGAATGCTAGTCAATTCCCAGTAGAAGAACTGGTGCTTTTGAGATTATCCAAACGACCATTATCACGACCAACCGTTACCCGGACTCTGTGATCTGGCTGTTCCAAATCATTATTCGTACACTTTTTCCCCACTGTCGAGACAAAATGCATGCATCCGTTTTGAAATTATGGTCGTGCAAAAAATTTCCACCCTGACAGGCAAGAATAGCCCATTGGCATCACCATGTCGGGCTAGTTTGTTTACTCTATGTCTGCCAGAGACCCGTGTTACTCACTCTCACTTCCCTTGTGACACTTGTGTAGTGAGCAGCTCTTCCTGGATCGTTGTTACAGTGGCACACATGGTACCTTTCATGGTGGTTCCCTACCTGCTTCAGGCCTAGCTATTCCTTGCATGTCCCTTCCCTAAGGTGTGTGATTTTGGCCCCTCCACCAGGGAAAAGGAAGAGTGTTGACTCTGGAGAAGAAGCGGGAGATCCTTAGTAAGATTAATGTGGGATGGTCCACTTCCTGCATCCTTAAAGGGTACGACCTGGCCCTACACGACATCAGGAAAGCCTGTGACAAACTCACCCAGTACACGGCAAACTTTGGCCAGAGGAACAGACCCAATACTGAATGGAAGACAATGAGTTTGCCCCGGGATGTCAAAGTTGACCGTTCAACAATAATCTGGTACTGGCAACAATGGGCTGCAGGCGTGCTAGTGAGAGGCGCTAAGTTGAAGGCTGCTGCTGAGAAGTTTGCCCACTTTCACAACGTCCCTGACTTTAAGGCATCCGAAGGTTGGTTGTTCAGGTTCAGTCTTCAACATGGCCTTACCAGTCATAAGATTCACGATGAAGCTTTGGACGCTAGTGAGGAGGGAGTGGAAGAATTTCGGCAGAATTTGTCATGATTGATTGAGAAGGAGGGCCTTACTTTCAGTCAAGTCTATAATGCTAACGAAACTGACCTCCTCTACCACTCAGTGCCCACGAACACTCTGGTAGATGAGAAGGAGAAGCACGTGCCTGACCATTAGGCGTCTAAGCAACCAGTATCTGTTTTGTGCTGTGCTAATGCTAATGTGTCGCACTGACTGAAACCTGTTACTGTTTGGCGTGCAAAACAGCCCCTTTGCCTTTGTGGGCAAATGGATAAACCATTCTGTGAAGGCCTGGTTTACCTGCAAGATCTTCACATATTGGTTCCACAGGCATTTCGTCAAGGAGGTCATCCATTATCAAACGGATGAGCTTGTAATCCTTCATGACCAGATAAAGGCTCCTCTTCTGGACAATGCCCACACACATCCCTCCAAGAAAAAATTAGTTGCAGATGTTAGTCACATTAGGTGCATGTTTTTGCCACCTAATATAACTTCTCCTATTCAACCAGTGGACCAGAGTGAGATTGTGGCCATGAAGAGGCTGTACCGACAGAGGTTCCTCAAGGAGTTGATGGTTCTCTTTGAGGATGAGGACGAGCAGAGTCAAGGGCTGGACATGTGATGGTAGATGACACTGGAAAACCCACAGTGCTACAACCTTAAGCCTGCAGTGTACATTGTTGCGAGTATCCATGGAAGTAAGTCTCCGTGAAAACCCTTGAAAGTGGTTGGTCTCATCTCTGTCAGGGATTCGAAGGCAGACACGACTTTCTGGTCATTGACGTGGATGACTTCCACACTTGTCTTCGTAACGCAGGTGAGGCTATGAATGTAGACGACGATGGGGGTGATCCCGGCTATCAGGTTATGTCAGACTTCAAGATCGCCACTTACGTTGCTGCTGCTTGGTCAGAAGAGAGTGACGAGGACGATGCGGACGGCCCAGAGAAGTGCATTGTTCCAGCCATACCCCACCTGAGCACATTCCGGGCACATCCCGAGCAGGTACTTGAGTATGCCGAGCACTTGGAATGTGACAGAGAGATGGTACCTCTCTGCCTTGTGGAGGATCTATGTTCTGTTTGGGAAAGTGTCATTCAACTCCAGAATCGTTGCTACTATTGCCAATCCAAGATCGACTCTATTATCAGACCTCAGTACCCCGCCCAGTCCTCCTCTGCTCTGCCACCACCACAGCATCAAACCATGCCTTCAGCGATGGAGCCTTAACCTAGCACATTGTCAACCATTATGTCTCCCCTTCATGTGAGTTTGTGGCTTTCTTCAGAGTTACTTGAAGTAGGAAGTCCATCACCATGTCTCACACCAGCTCCCCTGGGCCGACTGCAGGAGATCCTTCTTGACTCTGACTGGGACTAAGCACTTCAGACTATGCCACTACACCACATGGGATGTGCTGTGCAGTGTAACAGCTTTGCCAGCCATAGTAAAATAGTCCAAGTCAAGGAGGTAGCAGGTTATTCAGCACAATGCCCAGCAAGGAATTGTGAGTGGTTACATTGATTTTATTCCAACTTACCATACTCTACCATGATTTTATTCTATTTTGCCATTATGTTTTGTGTGCCTACTGCATTTTTCTTGTGTAGATTGTTTACTCATGTTTTTTTCTTGTCACTGCAGGGTATGGTCCTGCTGTGGTGAATGCTTGCCTGTGGTTGATGGGTCTGCTTTACCATGGTAATTGCTTGGCTGTGGTTTATAGGTCTGCTTGATCAGATAGAGTAGTGTTAAACAACAGGAGCAAGTGTTGAATGATGTGCTGTAGTAGCCTTTTGCACTAACTTTCAAAGTTAGGTTATGTACGAATGGGGACCTGGGGAGAAGTCCACTATCCGGACGGAGCCACTACCCCGACAGGCCTTTGACTCTATTACGTCGGATAATCGAGGGATTACTTATTATTACAGGCATACCCCGGTTTAACAATGCAATTGGATAAGTAAAAATCCATTGCTAGGCAGGGTATCGTATCTCAGAGTAGATTTAACATGTATAGGGATGCGTTTTTGAGCCTTGGGTTTCCCCCCCAACCAAGTTGTAAACCCACCCAAATGAGTCCAAAAACAAGTTTCTAGCTAATCTAAACCCCCAGATAGCTTTAAAACAAGATAAACAAAACCTAAAAGGAGTTATAACTCACATAAACTGAAAAATAAAATCCAAAAATTATCAAAAGTTTTTGGAAAAAATCAAACTTAGTTAACTGTACCCCAAAATGACAATGTTCACCCTACCTATGACTAAAACACATTAATCTAAATCTAAAAACAGTTTATAAATCAACCAAAACACAAAATTTAAGTCTAAAATATAATCAAAAGTGGAATAAAAAAAGCAAAACCCATCGTTATACCGGGGTTTCGCCATTGTTTGGCGGGGTAGGGTTGTATTTCTACCCCCATCACTATGTCTGGGTATTGCATCTAAGGGTATTATATCTCCAGATCTGCCTGTATTATGATGATGATGATGATGATGATGATGATGATATTATTATCCATCCATCCATCCATCATCCAATTCTGTGTTGCCCCATGAGGAGCATGAGAGTCTGGGGCTAGGCAAGTTGGTTCTGGCATTTAAGATGTGAGTGACCAGCCTCACTCATCCCTGAGTGGCTTTGCATAGCAATAAACTCGAACCACTCCTTGGATATAAACCCACACAAGCTTATTCCGATTGGAGCTCCTTAATTATATACCCACTAAACCACCAGGCATCACAATTTGGTTATATGGTTACCATCCTGCATAGTAAATGGTTTCCTGGTGTACAGGAAACCACTTGGCTTGTCACTCAGTGTAGAGTCACCCATAGGCAGAAGGAAGAGGAAAGAGTGAAGGAAAGAAAGACAGAAGAGGGAGTGGGAAGTCACCTGTTGGCAGAAGGAAGAGGAAAGAGTTAGGAAAGAAAACATAGATGAGGAAGGAAGGAAGAGAGGAAAGGGCAGACACCCAAAGCAGCACTACATCGAGTGAGTGGATTATTATTCTTATTACTACCCTTCAGACTACCCACATTCCATGAAGCCCCTCTGAACCCCATGGGTGATTTAAATTCCTAAGGCTTGCTTCTTCTTGTTATTCGGTCATAAGTTGGTAAAATGAATGAGGAGACAGACCACAGGCCCCATCCACCTGAATAGTCCTGAGTCCAGGCATGGAACCTGGGACCTGTTGCCCACCAGCTATTGCCAGAGGCTGTGATAGTGACCTTGGGGCGTCCTGCTAGGACAGCCACAGGTTCACCAAGTGCGCCTTGGCACAGTAACTGCCCCGCCATTATACACCCATTGATAGGGCAGTCTCCTGGGGCGCTAACTCCCAGGTTCAGGCCCCTCTCTATTGGGCGGAAGTGGCTTTGTGGGAACCGCAATGGCTGTACCCTCCGGCACAGATCTGAGTCCCACCCTATCCGGTCCCCAAAACTATGCTGGCACAGCCTGCGCCATGCCTCCCCTCAGGTCTGTCGCTAGGTAGTGGAAACAGAGTTTTCTAGCTGCATGCCTTTGATGGCATCAATCCCTGTACCATTGTGTGGTATGTAAAAATGCTTGTAGAGTAATGCATGAGATAGAGAAATGCTTTTGGGAGAGTATGATGGTGCACTCTCCATGATAGTGTTGTACTGAATAGGTTAGCAAAGGGTGTGTCAGGATATCTTGATGGCAAGTGAAACAGGAGCTCCTGCTCTCCCTATCACCAACACTCTCATCCTCTTCAGGAGTACCACTCTGATTTTCTGGTGCTAAAGCATACTGTATGCTATTCTAATTTATTTTGCATTATTACAGTCAAGTTGCCTATGGCGCGGACATCTATGCCGCAGTTTTCTATGACATGGCAAGGTGCCAGAACCAAAAAAACGAACCACGCACATATAATACCTATGGCGCGGGGATGCGGCAAGGTTTGAATTGCGCCTTTTGCCTCGGAACCCCCAACCCTACCCCATCCACTTTAGCACTGTCGTCGTCGGAGTTAGGTACATTCAGTATTTTATGCCTTTAAAGTCCTTTATTATTTATTGTTTAGTGTTTAATTTGTGTGTAATACATGCATTGACTAATTGCTTGATTGTGTGGCTGTGTAAAATAGGGGAAAATGGGGAAAAGTGGGGTGAAAATGGGGACTTTGGTTGAACGTCCAGAACCAAATTCCATTTTTCCCATAGGTTTACTTATTTGTATAGCACAGTTTTCTGTGGTGCGGGCTTTGCCCAAAACCAATTAGCTGCACCTTAGGTGACTTGACTGTACTTTTGTTTGTAGTGTAATAAAAATGTCTTACTGCAGTAAATCCCCACAAACAGCAGTTAATGCACCATTTTGACCAGATGGGTGAGTGAAAATATATGTGAAGATACAGAAGGTCAATGCAGTAGGTCAGTGGGAAGCTATGTATTGGTTACTATGGTGTACTGTAATGGTGTGCCTTGTGGCAACTGGCTTCCACATGTAAAAAACCCTGAAGCATAATAACATTTTATGCACTGCATACTCACCTTTAAAGTGTCACAGTAGATACAAGTGATGGAAATAAGCTTTTGATTTGATTGTGGTAGTAACTTAGAATAAGATGAAGTGGTAAACTTAAAGTACGAGAAATGTTGTGAGAAGTGTCATACGAGGTTTGTTCAGAAAGTATCCAACCTTAGGCTCTAGAAAAATAAATAGCTAACCTGTTGAACTAGGACATTGTATGGGTACGACCCAGAAACCAAACCAAAGCACAGTCGTCCCAGTGGAATCATGCATGGTTGCCTCGATCAGAAAAAAGCAAGACAGGTCCACAGCATGGTAAAATGCACCGTATGTTGAATTTTTTTTTTTTAACTACCATGGTGTTGTGCATCATGAATACAGACCAGGCTGTGAACAGACATAACTACCTTGACATTCTCTGTCATCTTCGTGGTGTATGTCACGAGTCAGCTAGTGACATTGGCTTTTGTGGGAAATCGCGAACTCTAGTGAAATCCCAGTTTATCGTTCAGGTAACCGCTCATTCGCTCGGGAGTCTTTTCAAATGAATTTTTCACTGTCATAAGTGATCGTCTTTGTGTGAGACATTAGCGCTTCCGCTGGGCGATTTGTTTTGGGCGTGTTTCGCTCATTCTAGCTGTTAGAAATAAGGCCATAGCGCTCCCTTCTTTCCCACGAGTTAGTCAGTCAAGATTTGAGCGCCACGGAAGTAAGTTGTGTGTGGCAGTGTCCTTCCTCAACAACACCTAGTTCCCACCATAGCTGTAATTGGCGAGAGACAGCGAGTGCAGTGTTCTTCCTCAGTAACGACACCCAGTCACCGCTTAGTCCACTCTTTGACCAGTATTTTCTTTTCGTTTTCCTAGACTCAAGAGTTTAGTTAAGGTGCTGTTCTCTCACATGCCGGCCGGCTGCGCCGCATGTTTTTTCCTAGGTTTAAGAATTTAGCTTTTGAGTGAGTGAGTTAGTGCGATCTCTTTATTTGAATTCACTTTGAAGTGTAATGTTAAATTTATTCCTTTGTAATCAATAGATTTAATGGTTCTTTTTCTTTGAGCTTAATGTAATGTAAACTCGTGTTTCATTTCTCCATAATTAAGCTTATTCTAGTTATAGCTCGTAGCTTGCATAAACGCATTGCTATTCATAACTGGTACTTGGGCCAGTCTTGTTGTATTAAGCTTAAAATCCGTTGTTCCTTCTAGGAGTTAACGCATCAGCAAGAACCTGATATCATTAATAGTATTAGTTATTTATTGTGAGGGGTGAAGTCACACTCTCCAGAGGCTAACAGTACCAATAAACAGCAGTTGTGAGGAATTAGTCTGCTGTGTACTGTTAAGAAAGTTTATAAATTCTTGTTCTTAGAAAATCGAGCGAAGCTAGCCAGCATAAAGTAATCATTGCTTGATTTTAGCAAGACAATTCATTGTACTGC
Source organism: Coenobita brevimanus (assembly GCF_032717465.1). Taxonomy (NCBI): domain Eukaryota; kingdom Metazoa; phylum Arthropoda; class Malacostraca; order Decapoda; family Coenobitidae; genus Coenobita; species Coenobita brevimanus. Next base: position 22,429,727 of record NC_137007.1, on the reverse strand, counting down.
TCTTCAGTATTACTGAACGTTATCATTTAATATTGCTTACTTTTAAAAACCCCATGACAATTGGCAACCTCATTCCAGGATATTAACTCCTAGCTCTAAAACTATTCACGAGATAATACTCACTCGTTCATATTTAGGTATTTATCATTAAAGTCTATAGGCACTACCTTACTGGTGATTATTGATTCATTTTATTCTATCTATCTATCTATTGCCAGACGCCTCAATCCCGTTTGGGGTGGCCACAAACAAATCCCCTCCAAGTCGCCCTGTCCCCCGCCATTTCACTGCCCTGCTCCCAACTCACCCCCCCCTCTCTCATATACCTCTCCACCCCATCCCTCCATCTCATCCTCGGTCTCCCCCTCCCTCTTCCACCCTCCACCTCACTCACATACACTCTCTTCGTCAGTCTTTCACCCTCCATCCTCTCCACATGGCCAAACCACCTCAGTGTGTTCCTCATAACGCTTCCTATCACATCCACGTCCACACCACAACGCTCCTTTATATCCTCATTCGTCAGCCTGTCTCTCCACGTGACTCCACAGGCTCCTCTTAAATAACTCATTTCCACTGCTCTCACTCTTGACTTGTGTCCTTCCAACAATGTCCAAGCTTCACTTCCGTACGTAAGAGTTGGTATCACAATACTGTCATGTAGTAACTTTTTTACTTCCATGCTCACTTCCCTGTTCCTTATCACTGCTTTCAAGGAACCAGCAACCTTTCTTCCCTGCTGTACCCTTTCAAGCACTTCACCCTCCAAACCTCCATCCTTACTCATCACACTACCCAAATACTTAAACGTACTCACATTTTCCAATTCTTCACCATCCAGCCTCGCTGTACATTCACTGACTTCACCTCTCTCAAAGACCATCACTTTACTCTTCCCTACATTCACCTTTAGGTTCCGTTTCTTACACACTCTCTCAAACTCATCCACCAAGCCTTGCAGCTCCCCTTCGTCTTCACTCAACAACACAGTATCATCTGCAAACAACAGTACAGGGAGTTTCCAAACACTATCCTCTCTCACCAGGGCCACTCCAACATCCACTACCCTACCTTGTACCTCTTTTATTACCCCATCCATGTACAGATTGAACAACCATGGAGACATGACACATCCCTGTTTCAAACCAACTTTCAAAGAGAAAAATTCACTTAGTTCACCATCCACACGCACTGCAGCCTTCGCACCATCGTACATACTCTTCACAGCATTCAACAACTTCCCATCTACTCCATATATTCTTAACACTTTCCACAATCCTTGTCTATCCACCCTGTCATATGCTTTCTCCAAATCCATGAAAGCCACATACAACTTCTTTCCCTTCTCTAGAAACTTTTCCACTAAGGATCTAAGAATGAATATCTGATCTACACAACCTCTTCCCTTCCTAAAGCCTCCCTGTTCTCCAACTAATTTCTCTGTTCTTTCTCTAACTCTGTCTATAAGTATCCTACCATACACTTTTCCTATTATACTAAGAAGACAAATGCCCCTATGATTACTACACACTTCTTTTTCCCCTTTTCCTTTGTACAAGGGAATAATTATACCTGACTTCCAATCCTCCGGGACTCTACCTTCCTCCCAGGCCAATCTGCACATCTTCCACATCCGTTCTACTACTATCTCTCCCCCATGCTTCAGTATTTCACCACACACTCCATCAATTCCTGGGGCTTTCCCCGATTTAACTTTCTTCATTGCTTCCACAACTTCTATCCTACTGATTTCTTCTTGTCTTCTTACCTCCCTCCTTCTCCCAGCCATTCCCCAGCCACTTATACTCGCATTACTTCCATCCTCTACGTTCAACAATTCCTTAAAGTGTTCTCTGCATCTGCTCACTTTTTCTCCCTTCTCCACTAGTAATCTACCATTTTATTAATTTACATAATAATTTTGACAGTCAGTTGTTTGTTTAATTTTCTTTCTTTACCAGTTTAATTAGATAAAACTGGTCACCACTAACCTGTGCGTATATTCTTTATTTTTGATTATTCGCATCTCTCTTTGCAAAAAGAAAAAAAAAATTGCAGTCAGTACTGAGTCGCTAGTACTTAGATTGAGTTAGCATCATGTCGACCAGCGTCTATGTACAGGAAGCCAAAGATATGGGTCTTACGGACCCAACTGAAATTAAGGAGTTCGTCCTCTCTAGGTTTAATTACGAACAGCAGCGCGAGAGTGATGCTCGTGAAGAGTGTCGAATTCAGCGTGAGGAACGCGAAAAGGAACGCGAATATGAGCAAGAACAGTGCGAACACGAGCGAAAACAGCGCGAACTCGACTTAGAACACGAATGAGAACAGCGTAAGGAACGAGAGAGAGAACGAGAACACGAACATGCCGAGTGAGAAGCACGCGAAAAACACGAATTTGAAATATTGAAGCTCAAGCGAGATTCTTTGGCTTCAGACATGTCTGGTGCAGTTGGTCCAAGCTCCACGAGCGTTCTCCCTGCACATGTTATGGCGACCCCACACATCAAGCTCCCCCCATACAAAGAAGGCGAGCGAATCGAGCCATACATAGCTCGTTTTGAAGACATGGCTCAACTTTATCAGCTGGATGATGCAGCTAAGCGGCTTTAGTTTCTTAGCCTGTTTGAGGGCCCTACCCTCGATATTCTCCACAGAATTCATGGAGACAATGTCACGTATGAGATGATGAAGGCCGCACTCATCAAAGCGTACGGTCTCACAGTTGACGACTCCAAGAGTCAGTTCATGAGGGCGCGTTTACAGGATAAAGAGACTGCTGTTCAGTTTCTTGACCAGCATACTGCTTACTTAAATGAGTGGATGGAGAAAGATAAAACTCCTTCCACGCATGAGGGGATAATTGACCTTATGCTGCGCACGCAGCTAGAAAAGTCGTGGCCTACTGAACTTATGGCTGAACTTAAGATCTGCCAGGTAAGAGATGCCAGCCAAATGGTGAAGAAGGCTGACGCATTCTTTACTGCATACGGGTATCAAACTCGCAAGCAGTATACCTGGAACAGGAAACCTGATAAATCTGGGAAACCGTCTCAGACTGAACCACAGCAACAAGGCCGTTCTCAGAATAATGGCCAAGGTCCAAAACTGCAGAGGAAGGACCAGGGGCAAAACACTCAGAAACCTGAGTGGAAGCGGTACAACAGGTACCCTAACCAGCAGCAGTATCAGCCACGCAACCGACCGTCGGGACTGTCCTTTTCACCACCAGCTCAAGTGAATAGGAGGCAGGAGGCGAAGGCAGCCTTCATTCCTCAGCAGCAGCACGGTGGTCACGTCCCTACCAGTATGGGTACTCCCCCACAGTTCACTAGTCCCACAGCGACAGTGAACACCCCTCCACAGATGGCCAATTTCCATCTCCACAGGCAGTGAGTACGACCCCTCAAGTATCTAGTTCACAAGGCGCCATGTTTGCCGCATCATTTATTCAGCAGCCTCATGAGTGGCTAGCTGCTTCCTCCACAGGCCCTCCCACAGGTGACAGTGCCTTCCTTGTTCAGCCAGGGTTTGTGGGAGGCATTCCTGTGAAGGTCCTGAGAGACAACGGGTCCTCAGGTTGCTCTGTCAAGCAGAGTCTAGTTCGGCCTGAGCAGTACACAGGTCGACAGATCCAAGCTAACCTTATTGATGGATCAGTGAGATTGTTCCCTGAGGCATGTATCCGGGTGGCATCTCCATTTTACACTGGTACGACACTTGCAGTTGTCATGCCAGAACCTATATTTAATCTAATCATAGGCAATATTCCCGGTGCCAAGCATGGTTGCACCGAAGATGACGCTACTCAGACTTCGGCTACAGTAACATGAGCCATGACTGAGGCTCCAGATTGTGTCACCCCAGTGACCATTGAATCGCCGCAAGATCTGATGTGTAGCCAAGTTGTTGTTCAAGAACAGGACTCTGACCCAACACTGGCTGCCGTGCGAAAGAAACAAAAGGGTAGAGTGATAAAGTATTCACGGGGAGGTCGAGCCAAGTTCGTTCGCAAACAAGGACGGCTCTACCGTGAGTTACGAACACCCGAGGGCGAGGTTCGACTGCAGTTTGTCGTTCCCGCCAAGTACCGCCAAGCAGTGTTAGAATGGGGTCATTGTTCAGCCTCAGGAGGTCACTTGGGCAAAAGGAAGACCCAGGGCCGTATCCGAGCTAACTTTTTCTGGCCAGGGATGGGACGAGACATAGATAGTTTTGTGCGTTCCTGCTGTGTGTGTCAAAGTACCACTAATCAGGGACATGTCCTTCCTGTGCCATTTGAAACCACACCCATAATCTCTGAGTCAGTTGAGAGACAGAGTAGTGGTGAAGTGGGTGCAGACCTGACGTCTCGCCCATTGGCCCTACAGGACACATCATGTCCAGGGCCTGTACATACATATGTACCATAAGTTAAGGGGGAAATTGAGAACCCTGCAGAGACAGTCCGAGGCTGTGTACGAGCCCGAGATTGCGTAGCGATTTTCAGCTTCCTGTCATTAATCGTAAACGTAGAGTTTGTTAACCAGTAAACTGGGTGATGGGATGTGAACCCTTACGCCTACGTTTCCTTGGTAATAATGACATAAGTACTGATTGCTAGGCAGAGAGAGAGAAATGACATTTTTGATGCTCCACCTTGACTGTTTTTGCAGGTGCAGCTGGTGGGTGCAGATTAGCTGGTCGTCCCTGTCGCATGCTGCCGCCCCCTTCTCTTCTGTCTTGTCGTCATTATTTACTATAAATTTGTATTACATGATTTTATACGTAGGTACAGTTACACCACAACTGTCACACCTACACCATGTATTACATACGTTACGCTACATAACAATTAGTTGTTAATGTAAATGTAGCGAACTTTTTGCTCAGTTTGACCTGAGTACAGGATTTTTCACTGTCATCACGGAGTTTTTCCCTCAAGCTTGCTTCTATTAATGTAAATACAAGGTTTTTTCGCTCACTGGTGACTGCGACTTTCTCCTGTAGCAGGATAGCACACACACACCACAGTGTGAATCTTGTGTGACTGAGTTAGGAATTATATGTATGTATATTGAAATCTTTTTTTTCTGAAGAAAAAAAGATTTGATTTTCATGGGGCATAATGTCACGAGTCAGCTAGTGACATTGGCGTTTGTGGGAAACCGCGAACTCTAGTGGAATCCCAGTTTATCATTCAGGTAACCGCTTATTTGGTCGGGAGTCTTTTCAAATGAATTTTTCACTGTCATAAGTGATCATCTTTGTGTGAGACATTAGCGCTTCCGCTGAGCGATTTGTTTTGGGCGTGTTTCGCTCATTCTAGCTGTTAGAAATAAGGCCATAGTGCTCCCTTCTTTCCCACGAGTTAGTCAGTCAAGATTTGAGCGCCACGGAAAAAAGTTGTGTGTGGCAGTGTCCATCCTCAACAACACCTAGTTCCCACCATAGCTGTAATTGGCGAGAGACAGCGAGTGCAGTGTTCTTCCTCAGTAATGATGCCCAGTCACCGCTTAGTCCACTCTTTGACCAGTATTTTCTTTTCGTTTTCCTAGACTCAAGAGTTTAGTTAAGGTGCTGTTCTCTCACATGCCGGCCGGCTGCGCCGCATGTTGTTTTCCTAGGTTTAAGAATTTAGCTTTTGAGTGAGTGAGTTGGTGCGATCTCTTTATTTGAATTCACTTTGAAATGTAATGTTAAATATATTCCTTTGTAATCAATAAATTTAACAGTTCCTTTTCTTTGAGCATAATGTAATGTAAACTCGTGTTTCATTTCTCCATAATTAAGCTTATTCTAGTTATAGCTCGTAGCTTGCATAAACGCATTGCTATTCATAACTGGTACTTGGGCCAGTCTTGTTGTGTTAAGCTTAAAATCCGTTGTGCCTTCTAGGAGTTAACGCATCAGCAAGAACCTGATATCATTAATAGTATTAGTTATTTATTGTGAGGGGTGAAGTCACACTCTCCAGAGGTTAACAGTCCTAATAAACAGCAATTGTGAGGAACTAGTCTCTGCTGTGTACTGTTGAGAAAGTTTATAAATTCTCGTTCTTAGAGAATTGAGCGAAGCAAGCCAGCATAAAGTAATCATTGCTTGATTTTAGCAAGACAATTCATTGTCCCTGCTCTTCAGTATAATTGGAAATCATCCTTCAATATTGTATAATTTTAAAAACCCCGTGACAGTGTAGTTCAGCGGAAGAGGCCAGACCTTTGAAAAGTGGCATGTTGGAGGCTGCACCATGACAATGCCCCTGCCAATTCTTCTCCAGTGATTCAGGAATTTTTGGCCACACACAACATTCTGCTGGTCTGGCAGGCTCCTTACTCACCAGACATGTCTCCGTGCAACTTTTGGTTATTCCTCAAGCTCAAAACTCCACTGAATGGTTTCCGATATGAAGCAAAAGAAGAAATCATAACGAATTTTACTAAGCACCTGCGGGAGATACTGAAAACCTACTTTGAAAGACATTTCAGGTGGTGGAAAGAACGCTGGGCTACATGCCTCAAGTCAGAAAGGGCCTGCTTTGAGGGGGATTAATGTCCCAGCTCAACAGGTTAGCTGTTTGTCATTTTAGAGCCTGAAGTCAGATATTTTCTGAACAGTCCTCGTATTCATAAGAATTCACAAGAACAGAAATTGATGGTTTGGAATGGTTAATTTTGAGAATTTCATATTCACAGACAGAGTACAGTACATTGATGGCAATGCTGGTTCATAAAGTTATTTAGGAGAAATATAAGAGGAAAGTGTTTTCTGGTTTTTGATCGAGAGTAGCAGAATCAGTGTAATTGTTGCTGGTCCAGTCCCTCCAGTCTTTTTTTAGGGGTTATTAATTGCGTACTAGGCAAAACAGTGTGTGTAAACGTGGCCCCTGAACTGTTTACATTTATTCCCATTTATTGCTTTATTTAGCTTGAGTTTTTTTTGTCATTGCAATAGTTTGAGGGACCAATTACCTAGATGATGATCAGGAAGGTGATTATTGAAATTGACTGGCATTTATGCTTCACACCACCACTGACAATTCAGTCTTTCTTAGAAACAATAACTGGGGTTAGATGTTAGTAAAATGAGCTAAGAAGTAAACAAAATACAGGGATCTCCTCCAAGACATGCAGTACTGTATAAGCAATCTAGGTGGGCATGTGCTACACCCAGTGTCATCTGTGGCCACCTGGTAAATTAGTTTAGCAGATGTCGGAATTTCAGGTGCCCTCTTGTAGTTCTGTTTGTATTAAAGAGGTGCCGGACCATCTGATGCCGGATGATTGGTGGTGTACCTGTAGTCATTTTGGTATGCAGTACAGTAGCGCACCAGGTTTCAAACCTAACAAGGACCATGAAAAGTGCTGCCAAAGTTGGGGCATTGACCTTACGGGAAATAAGCTAATAGGGACTCGGCCCATAAGAAAACTCACCCCCCTAGTGTATTTCCTACTTTATTAAACACGTCCTTAATTTACATGAAATGTTGCTGTTAGCCTGCCCTTTGAACCTCTGTTGCTAACCCCGTGAAGCAGTGAACTCTTGGAGTGACACATTGTTATGTTTCTTTTGCGACTACATCATAAACTAGGTGGGCCTGGCCTTGAATTTTAGACCTTGACACACTAAAGCCTTTGAGTCCCCCTATTCAACCATTGTAACAAATAATGTTCAACCACTAGCATAACAGAGTGGTCACCGTTTTCACTCGTCTACCTCCGGTGCCTGGTTCAAAATACTTCTTTGCAAGAGCTAGATTGGCTTTAAGTTCACTCATCTGTTTTCTCATGCTATGCACAGTCGACTGTAGCACATTATACACTTTTCATATTTCAGAGTTATGGGCACCTTTCTCCATTTCCACCATGATTTTATTTTTGAACTTGTCATCATACTTGCATTTTTCACCCCCTTGTGGTAGTCAAGCTTGGCCATCCCTTTACTGCCTGCCATTCCAGGTTCATGCTTTCTTACACCATTTTCACTATCACCTGGTCCACGTCCAGCTCCACTTGAAGCACAAGATGACACATTTCCGTCAATTCCTTAGCAAGGACACGAGAGTGTAACACTCAACTTGTGGAGACACTGAGCATTGCGGGAAACAGGCTGAAACTGAATGTTGGTGCTGATGTCGCTGTGGTGAGAATCCAAAACATGTGATGCTGGAGGGCATCAAAGTGCTTTTTTTAGTCGCGAGTGGGCAATCACGGGAATATTTGATTGCTGTCGCCGAAGTGCATTTTGCCAATCTGGATGCTGCAAAACCTGTATACAATAGAAAGAGAGAGTTGGATGAATTTCAGAGTACAGACTGGAAGTAAGATGCTTGAGGCTGATAACTTTAGAAATTTTTTGCTATGTAATCATTGCAAAATGGAGTAGGGGAGTATGATAGCTTATTGCAGTAATAGTAGAACTTTGCACTCTTCTGAAAGGTAGGGTAGTAAGTTTAGAAGTAAGGAGAAGCATGTGAGAATGTTTACTGCTTTTGGCACTATCTTATCGGATAAAATTTGGGCAAAAAGTGATAAGATCTTTTAATGTTAAACCCATATATAATCAGTCAAAAGTATGCCATGCTTCCTGTTAAGGACCAGTTCTCTCTGGATTAGCCATGGTACAGCTGAGGATGTTCACTGTGCATGTAACTGAAGGTGGTCCTGTATGCATACAGCTAATGATGTTCTAGGTCAGGTGCTAAAACCTGCTGATTGCTTTCCAGCATTTACTGGAAACAGTTGAGACAAAGAAACCAGTGATGTGTAATAAAACTTGTAATGATGTGAGAGTCTCAACATGGACTTTAATTGTGGTTAAGCTCCCAGCTGGAACATGGATTACTTCAGCTGGTTACCAAATTGGTAGCTGCACATCACTTTAATGGTAGTATCTCCCAGGGTTAGTGATAGTTAGTAACATGAGTGACTACCTGTTCGTTAGTTTTTTTATTTTTTTTAATAACAGAGGAAGGAAAAACAAATGAATGAAAAAAATAATCCAAACACCAGATTACTGGCACCCTCCATTCATAAATATATCTGTAACAGTTAGACTTGAACAGCTGAAGGTTGAAGTTTAGGGGGAAACAACTCTGGAGAATTGAGTTCCAAAGAAATGCAGTTTGGGGATAATAGATTTCTGATAGGCGGAACTTCTGCAGTATGGCAGTGTGACATTCCAGTCATGAGCACTACTAGATGCCTGTGTAGCACAGGGGAAGGCATGGAGAGGTGGCAGAATGGCTGCAACTTTGTCTGAGCATTTGCCACAAAAGTATCTGTAAAATAATGCAAGGGAGGCAACATTCCTTCTTATCTGTAGGGGAGGAAGTTTTTTTTGTAATAGCAGGGTTATTAATAATTCTAACAAATAAATTAAAAAATGAATAAAAAAATAATCATTACACCAGATTACTGGTGTCCCCCATTCAAAAAAATCTGTAACGGTTGGACTTGAATAGCTGTAGGTTGAAGTTTGAGGGGAAACAACTCTTGGGAAGAAAGTTTCAAAGAGATGCAGTTCTGGGAATAAAAGATTTCTGATAAGCAGAAGTTCCGCAATATGGCAATGTGAATTTTTTTTTTTTTTTTTTTTTTTAAGATGGTGCATCCTAGAATTAGGGATAACCAGCCACATATCACTTACAAGCTACCAAGCTGTTAAATTACTTCAGAATAGCCACATAGACAGGATAGATTTGGGGATGGAAAATAGGACTGTTGGAGTGAGAGCAAGAATCACTGGATGGAGAGAGACATACAGTTCTTTGAATGTATGGTCACATTCAGAGAACGGGCATTAATGTGTCCAAAGAAAACAGTAGAAAGTGAGATTGAGGGTACTGTAGGAAGAGGAAGGTTGTATCTGAGGTGGAGTAGAGGGTGTTGAAAGAAGTGGAGGAAAGAGAAGTAAGAATATGAAAAGTAACTGAAAATGTGAGAAATATTCAAATATCTACAAATAGAGCAGTCTGGAGGAGGTTCTGTGAAGTTCATTCTTTGTGATTGCTTTTCCCATGATAGAGCAAGGCATTAGAGATGTTGCTGATAATAATATTCTTTGTAATCTGGTTGTACATTATGCCATTACTGTACTTACTGACCTCAATGCAGCACTTCAAGCGTATTGATTTAGCGCATTTCTGTTTACTATTTTCAAACTTATTTTCATGCATTCCACATGATGATATGTTCCATCGACTATCAAACTTATTTCTCATGTATTCCACAGAAAGATACATTCCATCGACTCTACTCACTGTACTGCCAGAACAAGCCTCAAAGTGAAGAATTAAGGCGACAAGTGGGCGATGCTAACCCATTCTTTAAGGAATGCCAACGTCGTCTCCACCACAAACTGCCTCTTGGTGCCTACCTCCTCAAGCCAGTCCAAAGGGTCACTAAATACCAGCTCTTGCTCAAGGTAAATTTTTCTTGGAACAAATATTTGACTCTCTTGGATACTTGAGCTTGAATAAAGTTCATGCATCAGATGTACTTTCATGATTTAGTTTTGAATTTTAGTTGTCTTCTCATTCACCTACTATCTGACCAGAGTTGTCAGTTAATGCAGGACTCCTCATCTTAGTAGCCACAGTGATCCATTGGTTATCACACACTTGGTTGTGTTGGTATTCATTATTGCTGTAAGATGAAAATCAACACTTCTGTCATTATAGCACATTTCGCAGTTCGAGCATGCTATTATCTTGTGCCTGAGCTGGGCTGCACCCGAGCCTGAGTCTTGATTTAAATTCAAAATAATGAAAGTTAATAGACTACCAAAAATGTAAAGATTTATTGACTAGATTGTACATGAATGTTTGTAGTTTTTTTTCGGTAACAGCTGTTTTGGTATTTAACCAACAACAAACATGGCCGAAAATGTAAACAATGAGGGTCTAGAATTTCAAGGATTTGATGCTAATACCAATGTCATGGACCTGGTTAAAACATTAATTATGAGGATTAGTGGACTCGAAAAGAAAGTAGAGAATCTAGTGATAAAGGATGTGTCAGAAAATACGGAAACTACCACACAGAGTCTGATCCAGTCCAATGAAACAGCCAATGAAGAGATTAGGAATTTGAAGCGGGAGAATGTTGAACTAAGGAGGAAACTAGAAGAGAGTACTAATAAAACGGAGAAGGTGAGTAATGTATTAGAAGAACATAAGGCAAAGTGGGCACACGTAGAAGAAGAACAGAAAGAAGTGGTTAGCTTAAGAGAGATCATCCAGGAAGAAAGAAATGGAAGAAAATGTAGTGAAAATACTGAAGAAAAAAGAGAAAATAGTGAGAGAAACTGTAGAAGGAACAGGTGTGTGGTAGTATTTGGAAAGAGGGAAGAGGAAGAAAAGGTTAGGTTCGTAAGACTCGAGAGAGACACGAACATGGTGAGAGGAATATTAGGCAAGATTGACCCCGAAGGAGACAAGTGGGTAAAAGAAATTGAGGAAGTAAGGAGGATAGGGCCTTACAAGAAAGGGGAAACAAGACCAATGAGAGTCAAGTTTACATCAGAAAGTGTAATAAATGAGATACTTAAAGTGACCTGGAAATTAAGCAAAGAGGCGGAGATGGAAAATATTATAATAAGAAAAGATCTGAATGAAGAAGAAAGAGAAGTTTTAAAATCATTAAAGGAAGAAGTAAAGGAAAAAAATAAGAGGACAGAGGGAGAATGTAATACTTTTTTTTGGAGAGTATTGGATATGCAAGTAAGGAAATGGTATTTAAGGAAATAGAAGTGAAGGAAACTAAGGGGGATGGTTGTGAAAGATCAGAAGTTGAGGAAGTGGTACGGACAGAGAGTAGGAGAGAAGAGGGTATTAATAATGTCAAAAATAATTTGAAGGTGATATATACTAATGTGGATGGTTTCATATCGACAAGGATTGAAATTAATGATTTCTTGAGAGAACATGAACCTGATGTCATGTGCTTTGTAGAGACCAAATTAAGAGAAGATATTGATGTTCATTTGGGAGATGGTAAATACAAACTGTGGAGAAAAGACAGAAAGGAAAAAAAGGGAGGAGGAGTGATGATAGCAGTGAAGAACAACATAAATGTAGATACAGTACTGTGGAAATGGGAGAAGGCGGGGCTGAAGTGATATATATACGTTGTTGGAAGGACACAAGTCAAGAGTGAGAGCAGTGGAAATGAGTTATTTAAGAGGAGCCTGTGGAGTCACATGGAGAGACAGGCTGACAAATGAGGATATAAAGGAGCGTTGTGGTGTTGATGTGGATGTGATAGGAAGCGTTATGAGGAACACACTGAGGTGGTTTGGCCATGTGGAGAGGATGGAGGGTGAAAGACTGAAGAAGAGAGTGTATGTGAGTGAGGTGGAGGGGGAAAGAGGGAGGGGGAGGCGGAGGATGAGATGGAGGGATGGGGTGAAGAGGTATATGAGAGAGGGGGGTGTGAGCTGGGAGCAGGGGAGTGAAATGGCGGGGGACAGGGCGACTTGGAGGCGATTTGTTTGTGGCCACCCCAAACGGGATTGAGGCGTCTGGCAATAGATAGATAGATAGAAGAAACTGGAGAGAATGTTAAGAGAGATATGGCGGTAGTGTATGTTCCCCCAAAGACGAGAGCATGGAAGGATGACGAATACCATGAGATGTTGTTAGATATGGCTAACTACTTGCAAAAAATAATTGAGAAAAGCAATAATATAATTTTGGTGGGTGACTTTAATTGTAAAGAGGTGAACTGGGAGGAATGGTACTCGGGAGGCGGCGAGGATTCGTGGGGCACTATGTTATTAAATATAATAATGAATAATGTGATGACGCAATGGGTCAAAGAAGAGACACGGTTTCGAGGTGAGGACACACCAGCAAGGTTAGATTTACTGTTCACCAAAGAACTTGATGTAATAGAATCATTCGAATATCTCTGTCCTTTGGGAAAAAGTGATCACGTGGTCATTGAGTTCCAGATGTTAATAGGGAATGTCGGGCCAAGAGACGAGCTTCATAGACAGGGAAGATACAACTTTGGGAAAGCAAATTTTACAGGATTGAGAAACTTTTTTGAAAATGCGGATTGGAGAAAACTCAGAGAAACAAGAGAGATACAGAGGAAGTGAGATATCTTTCTAGACCTCTATAATTTGGGTGTGGAAAAATTTGTACCAAGAGTAAGAGGGAAAGAAAACAGGAAAAAGGAGTGGTTTAATAGAAGGTGTATGATAGCAAAACAAGAGAGAGATAAGGCGTGGAACAATTGGAGAAAGAGAGGTAACGACAGAACAAAGGAAGGATATAAAAGAACAAGAAATGAATACACAAGAATACGTAGAGAAGAAGAAAGGAATTTTGAAAAAGGTATAATTGACAAATGCAAGGATGAACCCAAACTGTTTTATAGAGTTGTTAATGGCAAACTGAAACAAAAGGAAGGAATCACCAAACTGAAAGTAGAAGGAGAGGTCTTTAAGGATGCGGCAATGCAAGCAGAAATAATGAACAAACGTTTCCAGTCAGTTTTCACTAAAGAAAAGGAGCTTGTGAAAGGGGAGAGAGTGATTAGAAATGTTCCGGTGATGAAAGATATAAAAGTGGAGGTACAGGAAGTGTATAAATTACTGGAAACTCAAGATGTAAGGAAAGCCCCAGGACCTGATGGAATTTCTAATTGGGTACTGAAGGAATGCAGAGAACAACTGGCGGATAAAATTCACAGCTTAATTGTATGCTCACTGGAAGAGGGGAAAGTGCCAAAAGAATGGAAGAGGGCAAATGTGGTACCAATTTACAAGGGAGGAAACAGGGAAGAACCCCTGAATTATAGACCAGTGTCTCTAACCAGCATGGTCACAAAATTGTGTGAGAGAATCCTGAAAGACAGATGGATAAAATATCTGGAAGAGATGAATATTTTGGCTGAATGTCAGTTTGGATTCAGAAGTGGAAGGTCATGTGTTTCTAACTTGTTGAGCTTTTACTCAAGAGCGATTGATGTGGTACAGGAGAGAGATGGTTGGGTGGATTGTGTGTACTTAGACTTAGAGAAGGCCTTTGACAAGGTACCTCATAAGAGACTAATGTGGAAACTAGAATATATAGGAGGACTAAAGGGGAAACTTCTGGAATGGATGAGAGACTTTTTGAGAGACAGACAAATGAGGACAGTAATAAAGGAAAAGATGTCTGGATGGAGAGAAGTAACAAGTGGAGTCCCTCAAGGCTCATTGTTGGCGCCAGTAATGTTCCTGATGTACGTAAATGATATGGTAGATGGAGTGAACAGTTATGCAAGTCTGTTTGCTGATGATGTAAAGATCTTGAGGAAGATAGAGGTTGAGGAGGATTGTAAAATACTGCAGGAGGATTTGGATGGGATTCACGATTGGAGCCGGACGTGGGAAATGAAATTTAATGTAAAGAAACGTAAAATATTGGAAATGGGTAAAAGTACCAAGAGACCATCACTGAATTATTTTTTGGGTAATGAATTAATCACAAAAAGGAGAGAAGAGAAAGATTTGGGAGTGCTGGTCCAAGATAGTTTGTCACCAGAAAAGCACATTAACAAGATAGTTGGAGAAACTTATAAACTCTTGACTAACATAAGAGTAGCATTTCATTATATGGATGAGGAAATGATGAAAAGATTGATAGTGGTCATGATCCGCCCCAGGTTAGAATATGCAGCGGTAGTGTGGTCCCCACACAAAAAGAAAGATATAAACAAGATTGAGAGAATACAAAGAACAGCAACGAAGATGGTCCCCAGTCTGACAGACCTGTCATACAAAGAGAGGCTGGAAAAACTGGATTTGCCTTCATTAGAGGAAAGGAGAAAGAGGGGAGACATGATTGCAGTGTCCAGGACCATGATGGGAGTAGATAAAATTGACAAAGAAGATCTGTTTGTATTGGATAAGAGAGCAACAAGAGGACACGGAATGAAATTGAAAAAGTCAAGCTGCTTGAAGGATATCAAGAAATATAGCTTTCCTTATGGAAGTATAGACTTATGGAATAGCCTGGACAAAGAGATCGTCCAGTCTAAAAACTTAAACGAGTTTAAAGCTAAATTCGACTTATTGAGAAACAGCGACGGAAACCCATGAGCATAGTATATTCCGTGTATATCACAATTAGGTATATTAGGTAAATACTTAAATATTTGAAACGACTTAGACAAAGAGGTGGTGCATGAGAAAAACATTCATGTGAGTAAAGGTAGACTTGATAAATGTGGACATGGAGACAGGACAACACGAGCATTGCTCAATTCCTGCATACTACAAATAGGTAAATACAAATAGGTAAATACATCTCAAGCACACTGGCCCAGCGCATTAGATCAAGACATCATCCAACAATGTTCTTAGATCACCCAACTATAAAATTTGGTAGAAAACAAGACCCCCCAGAATACTAACCCCCCATGCAGAGTATACCCTGTACAGCCTGTACTGTACTGTACTATACAGTATTACCAGTAAATTTCTCACCTAATTGTAAATGCAGTCTAGGCATCAATTCATGAAAGATATTTAAACACTACTATGTATCAGTAAATAGGTTTATGTGGAAGATGAGCAGTGGCTCAACCAAAGTCACTAAACCTTGGCCCAGATCACTACATCCATGTGCCCTTTCTCTGTCCTGTGCCACTTTAGGCTGAAATGGTTACCACCCAAGTGACCTAATCTCTGATTTAAGGAAATCTGAAAACCACCAGTCCCACAAACTCCCAAAACATCCCACAGACCAACATTTTATCCAGCCATATTTAGCAGGAAACAGCCATACCTGGGTACACTGTCTTCTAACCATTACAGCGGGTGAGCTGGCTTGAGCCCAAGAGTAACAGACACACATACTCACTCCTCCTCCACACACATTTACCCAGCGCATCCACCATGACATCATCAAACAAGTGAGATATTTTCGTTGGTCCAGGACCTTTTATCTGTGAAAGCTTGTTTTTCATTGGCCCAAAACGAACAAATATTCACACTCACACATTTGTCTGACACATTAGCTGTAACATCATTGTATGGGTGATGTTTTCATTGGACCAGAACATTTAGGCTGCGAAAGCTCATTTTTCACTGGCCTGCATCATCAGAGCAGGGGCAGATGGTGAATTTCACAAAACTTTTCCCACACTCCTGAATCGTGAACAGCCTTAACCCCTAAAGACCACAAATCTCACAGCCTCCCTATTCCCAGAACTGCAAAGAGGGTCCTGTTTTTTAACTTTCACCAAGGTAAATTGTTTTCTTACCAGTTTTAAGAGCTTGAATTTACACACCTGGAAATGTATATTTCACTCTCATATGACTAATGGTTAACGCAATATCGACTGTCAAAGAATGTCAAAAATAAAATGGTTACCCCTTGCGTAGAGAGAGAGAGAGAGAGAGAGAGAGAGAGAGAGACTGACAGGCAGACTGACTGACAGAAAGAGAGAGACAGAGAGAGAAAAAAAAAATTGCTCCAAAGTAAGTTTTGGTATTAGAGATTTGAAGAGCTTGATTTTACACATCAGAAAATCTATATTTCACTCTTGTATGTTTAACCCCTAAAGTATGCAATGCACTCAGCAGGTCTGTCCCTAAAACAGGGTCGATTTTTTGACTCTCACCAAGGTAAAAATTTTTCTTCCACATTTCAGGAGACTGAATTTACACACCTGAAAATGTATGTTTCAGCCAGATTGACCAAACATTTATCGCACACTCGCCCGTCAAATATGCAAAAAAGTTACCGATCCCCCATGGGCGAA
Source organism: Coenobita brevimanus (assembly GCF_032717465.1). Lineage (NCBI taxonomy): Eukaryota > Metazoa > Arthropoda > Malacostraca > Decapoda > Coenobitidae > Coenobita > Coenobita brevimanus. Next base: position 22,412,988 of record NC_137007.1, on the reverse strand, counting down.
AATAGAAAATGTACAGAAAATGCATTATTTACAGTAAATAATTATATATACATAACTAATGTCAGTGTGAAGTTGGTAGGACAAGCTGTCAGTGTGGCATACGCCCATAACAACAAGACAAGCCAGACGAAAAGTAGAGGTGGAGTGTGTATAGCTGGAGGGGGGAGGAGGATGGAGGGATAGGGGAGGAAGGAGGGGAGGAGCAAGAGGGGAGAAGGGTTGCTATGCACACATGCCACTGCAGGGGGTATGTTAGGGTATGGTTGGTTGGGAGGGGACAATGTGGAGATGACGCAGTGGGACTGAGGGAGGTAAAGTGATGGTGGTGGTGGGGGGTTCCTTCTCTCCCACCATAGAGGGCCAGTCATGTCATATCATCCCAGACCCTCAAGCTCTCAATGGTCTGATCCCATATATGTCACCAAAGGGGTGGAGTTACCCTCCCCCAGGTTTTTGTGTGTCTTAAGTGATCGTGTGGGATAGGCTGGCATGTCAGATTACACAAAAGCACGATCGTCCAGCATTGGTCTTAAGGGGTTAATGGTTACTGCACAATTGACCATCAAAAAAAAAAAAAAAAAAAAAAAAAAAAAGTCACTTCTTGCTATCAGCGAGAATGGGACATCCTTGAGAAGTAAGGGGGAATAAGGAGGTGGAGGGAGTTTGGGAGGGCATCAGGAGGGTGGAACAGGGAGGGAATATGTTTGCCATGCACAGCCAGTCCAGTCTGGAGGGGATATTAGGGATTATTTGGGCGGGAGGGAACACAGAGAGCAAGATCTAATAGGGCAAAGGGAGGTGGAGAGATGCCATGGGGAGGGGGGGATCCCCACACCTGGGGAGGGGGCCAAATCATGCCTCCCACCACCTGATCTCCTAGTTTCCATTGGCTAGGTACCATTTACAGCATAAAAGAGGTGGGGTTACAGCTCTCCAATTTTTTGTAGCCTCTGTACAATCGTCAGCCATAGAACTTCAACACACGTTTTCCGACGCCCACGATCGTCAGCCATAGGACTTTAACGCACATTTTCCGAAGCCCACGATCGTCAGCCATAGGATTTTGGGGGTTAATTGGCATCAAATGCATGAATGAGAGAGTGTCAAAACCCTACTCAAGAGTACAGGCCTAACCTAACAAATTTATACACTAGCCATACCAAACCTAAATGATCTAACTTAAGAGAACAATATAACTTAACTTAGTGCTGTAAATCGGCAAGCAAAAGTCGATTAATATCGGTATTGGTATCAGAGGGAAAAAATTTTCCGATAATCAGAATTCACTGTTTAATGATGAAAAATATGTAGATGTTTGTTTTACCCAGCGACCTTAGACACTAGCACTTACTTCTCCACCATTTTAGGCATTAACTAAGGCTGTAATTACTTTTCAAAGATACAGTTGTATCCCAGATTCTATTGACTGTTGTAAATGGTCAGATGCTTGAACTAAAATGTACAGAATATTTAGAACATAATATTATACCCCTATGGTTAGAAGGAAACTTGAAACAAATACCTAGACAGCAGCCTCATCTCGGTGAGCTGTGGCAGACAGGTATAAACTTGTGAGTCACACACACACACACACACACACACACACACACACACACACAGATACACACACAGGGATTCAATCTAGGCGGACGTGTGACACCGGCGCTCCGTCCCAAATCATCACGGCCAGTGGCATTACCTAAATAGTATCTTTGTATGAGTCAAGCTCAGTACCAGGTTAGACTAAATGATTGTTCATTATTAAAAGGAAAAAAAAAAATAAGTTTAAACAAGACTTGTTCAAACAGGAAATAGAACCAAGACGAAAGAATACGCTGAGTCATCTCTGAGGTTTGTTTAGACTACAACAACACGGAGATTGTAAGTACATGCTTTGCACTTTAAGTATTGCAAAATGGATACATACTTCAGTAAAACAAATTTGGAAAAGAAAAGGGATAAAGGTAAAAAGCAAAATGATGATTTCTACCAAGAACTGGTTGAAGGAGAGACTCACAATAGACTGGTTGAACGTGTAAACAAACTAGAAATGGCTTTCAAAAATGAAATTGATGAAATAAAGAAGCAGATGCATTTGCAAAAGGAAGAAATAGAAAAACTAGGAAGGGAGGCCAATAAGAAAGACACAACCATCAGTGAACTAACAGTGGAATTGAGTACACTTAGGAAGAAAATGAGTGAAATGGCAAGTACAGTAGTCAATCACGAGAGTGTTATGGAAGAGTTCAAAAATGACACAGAGACAATTAGGCAAGTTAGCAGTCTTATTGACCAGAGAAGTGATATTGAGGAGAAGATAACACAAGTGAATGAAGCTGTGCAAAGCTACAAAAATGATGTAGAAACCACGTATGCTGAAATGGTGAAAGTAAAGAAAGACTTAGAAACAAGGGTGGAGGAAAAAAGCATTAAAAAGGAGGTGAAAAGAATAATCCAAAACAATCCAAAGTTAGTCAGAGATTCAGTAGAGATAAACAAATCAATAGTAATCACTAATGAGCTTACTGAAAGAAGTATCAGAGGAAATCTGTAGTAAAGACATAGAGGAACACAAAAGGTGAGGGAAATACGAGAAAAGCAAGACAAGACCTCTAAAGGTGACTTTCCAGAGTGTAAACACTGTGGAAGAGATACTAAAAAAAGCAAAGAATCTTAAGGAAAAAGAGGAGTTCAAAAATGTATGGATAAAAAGATGCCTAACACAAGAGGAACTGGAATTACTGAAAGAGAAAAGGGAGGAAGCAAAAACAAAAAATGAGGGAAGATCAGAAGAGGACAAGAAGAAATTTTTTTACAAAGTAATAGGATTCCAGGTACGAAAGTGGTACACAAACAGGATGGAAGAAAAAGGAGGAAGGTAGTAGAACCATGTCATGACAAGTATATAAACAAGATGATAAAGTTGATGTACTCAAATGTGGATGGAATGGTATCTAAATTACTAGAGATGAATGATTATGTCAGAGAAAATGAACCACAAATAACATGCCTAACTGAAACAAAATTAATACCAAGGATATCAAATGACATACTAAACTTAGAGGAATACAGTATATGGAGAAGAGACAGAAATTTAAAAAAAGGAGGAGGAATTATAATATTAACTAAGAAAAATCTAAAAGTCAAGGAAATAAAACTAGATATACCATCACAAGTAGAACTGATTGCAGTAGAGATTGACTCATCTGAAGGTAAAGTAATTGTAGCCAATTTGTACATGCCACCCAGATCAAACACATGGGAAAGAGACGAATATGAGGACCTGGCAGAGAGTACAATTCAGAGTGTAAGATCATTGCTACATAAAATGGAAGAGTAATCGGAAAGAATTATACTAACTGGGGACTTCAGTACAAATATAAATTGGAATACTCTAGATATAAATAGCCAAGAAAGCTGTTGGTACCAAAAGCTCCTGGATCTTGTACAAGAGTTTTTCTTAACGCAACATGTGAGGGAAACCACCAGAAAAAGAGGACTTGATGTACCTTCAGTGCTAGATCTAATATTTACAAGGCAAGAAAATGATATAGACAGTTTAATATATCACCCTCCACTCGGCAAAAGCAATCATGCAGTACTAAATTATAACTTCAGGATAGCATATGACATAGTAAACAGCAATGATAGTTACAAAAAGAGCCTAAACTATAAAAAGGGAAATTATCAAGACCTAAAGAAGTATTTCTTAGAAGTTGATTGTGAAAATGAGCTTAGAGGACAAGATTTAAATGCTGTATATAAAAAATTTTGTGAATTTTATGAAATAGGAGTCCAGAAGTACATCCCACAGCACAAAGAAGCAGATAAGAAAATACAGAAATGGTTCAATACAGAATGTAAAAAATCAAAAGAAAGAAGAGATTTGTTGTGGAATAGATACAGAATGCACAATAGTGAAAGGGCGTATAATAATTACAAACAGGCAAGAAACGACTATACAAGAATAAGGAGGGAAGCCCAAAAACAGTTTGAGGAGGATATAATAAATAAAAGTAGTGATCAACCAAAGCTGTTTTACAGCTATATCAGAAGCAAAACTAAAGTAAAAGATATAATACAATCCATTACGGACGAGGGAATCACTTATACACAAGAGAAAGATATTTGTGAAGCATTAATTAAGAATTTCCAATTAGTTTTTACAGAAGAAAAAATTTTTGAGAGGGACTATGTGGAACACGCATGTCCACACATACTACCAGATATACAAATAGCAGAAAAAGTAATACAGGAGGAGTTAAGTAGATTAGACAGAGGAAAAGCAAGTGGTCCTGATGAAATTTCATGTTGGGTATTACGAGAATGTGCAAAGGAGTTAAGTAAACCATTATTTTTAATTTTCAAGAAATCCTTGAGTCAAGGTAAACTACCTGATATTTGGAAAAAATCAAATATTGTCCCCTTATTCAAGAAAGGAAATAGACAAAATCCACTCAACTACCGACCAGTATCACTAACCAGTGTTGTAAGCAAGGTATTAGAAAAACTTATAAGAAAAGCTTGGGTAAACCATCTAGAAGAACACAGTATGATAACAGAAAGACAGTTTGGTTTCAGAAAATGAAAATCATGTGTTACTAATCTGTTGAGCTACTATGACAGAGTAACAAAGACAATACAGGAAAGGGAAGGATGGGTGGACAGTATCTATTTAGATTTCAAGAAAGCTTTTGACACAGTACCACACCAAAGACTTTTATGGAAACTGTAGCATCAAGGAGGAATTCAAGGCAAACTGTTTTGTTGGATGCAAGACTTTCTCATAAAAAGAGAAATGAGGACAGCACTAAGAGGAAACTACTCATCATGGAAAGAAGTGACTAGTGGAGTACCACAGGGTTCAGTGCTGGCACCAATCATGTTTTTAGTGTATATAAATGATATAAACAGTAACACTGGAAATGAGAGCTATCTGAATATGTTTGCAGATGATGCAAAAATACAATGGAGAATTACTAACACAGACTCTTGTAGGGAGCTACAAGAAGAATTAAATAAACTTCATGAATGGAGTAGTACATGGCAAATGGAATTCAATGTGGACAAGTGTCATGTAATCAAGTTTGGTAAAAGTGGAAAAAGACCTGATTGGGATTATAAGTTAGGAAATAAAACCCTATACACATCAGAAAGAGAGAAAGATGTAGGTGTGATTATCAATAACAGACTATCTCCGGCTGACCACATCAGCGAGAAGGTACGGAACATGTATACACTGCTTGCAAATATGAGAATAGCATTCACATACATAAATGAAGACATGCTAAGAAGGATAATAACATCATTCATTAGACCAACCCTGGAATATGCATCAGTAGTCTGGAGTCCTCATCTCAAAAAGCATATAGACAAGATTGAAAAAGTTCAAAGGGCTTCTACAAGATGGATACCAAGCTTAAGGGACCTAAGCTACGAAGAAAGACTAAATAAACTGAATCTACCAACACTACAGGAGAGAAGGAAAAGAGGTGACATGATAATGCTATATAAATGCATATCAGGAAAGGAGAAAATAGACATAAATGATTACTTAACATATGGAGAAGCATCAGCAAGAGGACACTGCAAAAAACTGCATAAGAAGAGAGGTGATAAAGACGTAAGGAAATTCAGTTTCCCAAACAGAGCAATTGATCAGTGGAATGCACTACCGATTGAAATAGTGTGTGCCAAATCAATTCACAAATTTAAGGATATGTACGATAAATATGGTTTAAGACACGGGACAGTACGAGCTTGACTCATTCTTGTAAAGATGCAATTAGGTAAGAACAATTAGGTAAGAACACACACACACACACACACACACACACACAATTAGGTATATTAGGTAAATATTTGGAACGACTTAGACAAAGAGGTGGTGCATGAGAAAAACATTCATGTGTGTAAAGAAAGACTTGATAAATGTGGATATGGAGACAGGACAACATGAGCATCGCTCAATTCCTGTATACTACAAATAGGTAAATACAAATAGATAAATACACACTACCAGATATACAAATAGCAGAAAAAGTAATACAGGAGGAGTTAAGTAGATTAGACAGAGGAAAAGCAAGTGGTCCTGATGAAATTTCATGTTGGGTATTACGAGAATGTGCAAAGGAATTAAGTAAACCATTATTTTTAATTTTCAAGAAATCCTTGAGTCAAGGTAAACTACCTGATATTTGGAAAAAAGCAAATATTGTCCCCTTATTCAAGAAAGGAAATAGACAAAATCCACTCAACTACCGACCAGTATCACTGACCAATGTTGTAAGCAAGGTATTAGAAAAACTTATAAGAAAAGCTTGGGTAAACCATCTAGAAGAACACAGTATGATAACAGAAAGACTGTTTGGTTTCAGAAAAGGAAAATCATGTGTTACTAATCTGTTGAGCTACTATGACAGAGTAACAAACACAATACAGGAAAGGGAATGATGGGAGGATAGTATCTATTTAGATTTCAAGAAAGCGTTTGACACAGTACCACACCAAAGACTTTTATGGAAGCTGTACCATCAAGGAGGAATTCGAGGCAAACTGTTTTGTTGGATGCAAGACTTTCTCATAAAAAGAGAAATCAAGACAGTACTAAGAGGAAACTATTCATCATGGAAAGAAGTGACTAGTGGAGTACCACAGGGTTCAGTGCTGGCACCAATCATGTTTTTAGTGTATATAAATGATATAAACAGTAACACTGGAAATGAGAGCTATCTGAATATGTTTGCAGATGATGCAAAAATACAAAGGAGAATTACCAACATAGACTTTTGTAGGGAGCTACAAGAAGAATTAAATAAACTTCATGAATGGAGTAGTACATGGCAAATGGAATTCAGTGTGGACAAGTGTCATGTAATCAAGTTTGGTAAAAGTGGAAAGAGACCTGATTGGGATTATAAGTTAGGAAATAAAACCCTATACACATCAGAAAGAGAGAAAGACCTAGGTGTGATTATCAATAACAGACTATCTGTGGCTGACCACATCAGCGAGAAGGTACAGAACATGTATACACTGCTTGCAAATATGAGAATAGCATTCACATACATAAATGAAGACATGCTAAGAAGGATAATAACATCATTCATTAGACCAACCCTGGAATATGCATCAGTAGTCTGGAGTCCTCATCTCAAAAAGCATATAGACAAGATTGAAAAAGTTCAAAGGGCCGCTACAAGATGGATACCAAGCTTAAGGGACCTAAGCTACGAAGAAAGACTAAATAAACTGAATCTATCAACACTACAGGAGAGAAGGAAAAGAGGAGACATGATAATGCTATATAAGTGGATATCAGGAAAGGAGAAAATAGACATAAATGATTACTTAACATATGGAGAAGCATCAGCAAGAGGACACTGCAAAAAACTGCATAAGAAGAGAGGTGATAAAGACGTAAGGAAATTCAGTTTCCCAAACAGAGCAATTGAGCAATGGAATGCACTACCGAATGAAATAGTGTGTGCCAAAACAATTCACAAATTTAAGGATATGTACGATAAATATGGTTTAAGACACGGGACAGTACAAGCTTGACTCATTCCTGTAAAGATACAATTAGGTAAGAACAATTAGGTAAGAACACACACACACACACACACACACACACACACACACACACACACCTAAAGAAGTATTTCTTAGAAGTTGATTGGGAAAATGAGCTTAGAGGACAAGATTTAAATGCTGTATATAAAAAATTCTGTGAATTTTATGAAATAGGAGTCCAGAAGTACATCCCACAGCACAAAGAAGCAGATAAGAAAATACAGAAATGGTTCAATACAGAATGTAAAAAATCAAAAGAAAGAAGAGATTTGTTGTGGAATAGATACAGAACACACAATAGTGAAAGGGCGTATAATAGTTACAAACAGGCAAGAAACGACTATACATGAATAAGGAGGGAAGCCCAAAAAAAGTTTGAGGAGGATATAATAAATAAAAGTAGTGATCAACCAAAGCTGTTTTACAGCTACATCAGAAGCAAGACCAAAGTAAAAGATATAATACAATCCATTTCGGGTGAGGGAATCACTTATACACAAGAGAAAGATATTTGTGAAGCACGAAATAAGAATTTCCAATTAGTTTTTACAGAAGAAAAAAATTTTGAGAGGGACTATGTGGAACATGCATGTCCACACATACTACCAGATATACAAATAGCAGAAATCGTAATACAGGAGGAGTTAAGTAGATTAAACAGAGGAAAAGCAAGTGGTCCTGATGAAATTTCATGTTGGGTACTACGAGAATGTGCAAAGGAGTTAAGTAAACCATTATTTTTAATTTTCAAGAAATCCTTGAGTCAAGGTAAACTACCTGATATTTGGAAAAAAGCAAATATTGTCCCCTTATTCAAGAAAGGAAATAGACAAAATCCACTCATCTACCGACAAGTATCACTGACCAGTGTTGTAAGGAAGGTATTAGAAAAGCTTATAAGAAAAGCTTGGGTAAATCATCTAGAAGAACACAGTATGATAACAGAAAGACAGTTTGGTTTCAGAAAAGGAAAATCATGTGTTACTAATCTGCTGAGCTACTATGACAGAGTAACAAAGACAATACAGGAAAGGGAAGGATGGGTGGACAGTATCTATTTAGATTTCAAGAAAGCTTTTGACACAGTACCACACCAAAGACTTTTATGGAAATTGTACCATCAAGGAGGAATTCGAGGCAAACTGTTTTGTTGGTTGCAAGACTTTCTCATGAAAAGAGAAATGAAGACAGTACTAAGAGGAAACTACTCATCATGGAAAGAAGTGACTAGTGGAGTACCACAGGGTTCAGTGCTGGCACCAATCATGTTCTTAGTGTATATTAATGATATAAACAGTAACACTGGAAATGAGAGCTATCTGAATATGTTTGCAGGTGATGCAAAAATACAAAGGAGAATTACTAACACAGACTCTTGTAAAGAGCTACAAGAAGAATTAAATAAACTTCGTGAATGGAGTAGTACATGGCAAATGGAATTCAATGTGGACATGTGTCATGTAATCAAGTTTGGTAAAAGTGGAAAAAGACCTGATTGGGATTATAAGTTAGGAAATAAAACCCTATACACATCAGAAAGAGAGAAAGACCTAGGTGTGATTATCAATAACAGACTATCTCCGGCTGACCACATCAGCGAGAAGGTACGGAACATGTATACACTGCTTGCAAATATGAGAATAACATTCACATACATAAATGAAGACATGCTAAGTAGGATAATAACATCATTCATTAGACTAACCTTGGAATATGCATTAGTAGTCTGGAGTCCTCATCTCAAAAAACACATAGACAAGATTGAAAAAGTTCAAAGGGCTGCTTCAAGATGGATACGAAGCTTAAGGGACCTAAGCTACGAAGAAAGACTAAATAAACTGAATCTACCAACACTACAGGAGAGAAGGAAAAGAGGTGACATGATAATGATATATAAGTGCTTATCAGGGAAGGAGAGAATAGACATAAATGATTACTTAACATATGGAGAAGCATCAGCAAGAGGACACTGCAAAAAACTGCATAAGAAGAGAGGTGATAAAGACGTAAGGAAATTTAGTTTCCCAAACAGAGCAATTGATCAATGGAATGCACTACCGAATGAAATAGTGTGTGCCAAAACAATTCACAAATTTAAGGATATGTACGATAAATATGGTTTAAGACACGGGACAGTACGAGCTTGACTCTTTCCTGTAAAGATACAATTAGGTAAGAATTAGGTAGGTAAGAACACAAACACACACACACACACACACACACACACCAAGACATCCAACAGGTTCGTATTGTTAGGAGAAGTCATACGTCAGGCAGGGCGGCAGATCGAAAGGTGTTGCTAAATATGCGGCTACACATCTATTTATATATTGATGTTCATTTGGGAGATGGTAAATACAAACTGTGGAGAAAAGACAGAAAAGAAAAAATGGGAGGAGGAGTGATGATTGCAGTGAAGAACAACATAAATGTAGATACTGTGGAAATGGGAGAAGGCAGGGCTGAAGTGATATATATGAAATTAGAAACTGGAGAGAATGTTAAGAGAGATATGGCGGTAGTGTATGTTCCCCCAAAGACGAGAGCATGGAAGGATGACGAATACCATGAGATGTTGTCAGATATGGCTAGCTATTTACAAAAAATAATTGAGAAAAGCAATAATATAATTTTGGTGGGTGACTTTAACTGTAAAGAGGTGAACTGGGAGGAATGGTACTCGGGAGGCGGCGAGGATTTGTGGGGCACTATGTTATTAAATATACTAATGAATACAGTAATGTGATGATGCAATGGGTCAAAGAAGAGACACGGTTTCGAGGTGAGGACACACCAGCAAGGTTAGATTTACTGTTTACCAAAGAACCCGATGTAATAGAATCATTGAAATATCTTTGCCCTTTAGGAAAAAGTGATCATGTGGTCATTGAGTTGCAGATGTTAATAGGGAATGTCGGGCCAAGGGACGAGCTTCATAGACAGGGAAGATAAAACTTTGGGAAAGCAAATTTTACAGGTTTGAGAAACTTTTTTGAAAATGCGGATTGGAGAAAATTCAGAGAAACCAGAGAGATATGGAGGAAGTGGGATATCTTTCTAGACCTCTATAATTTGGGAGTGGAAAAATTTGTACCAAGAGTAAGAGGGAAAGAAAACAGGAAAAAAGGAGTGGTTTAATAGAAGATGTATGATAGGAAAAAAAAGAGAGAGATAAGGCGTGGAACAATTGGAGAAAGAGAGGTAACAACAGAACAAAGGAAGAACATAAAAGAACAGGAAATGAATACACAAAAACACTTAGAGAATAAGAAAGGAGTTTTGAAAAAGGTATAATAGACAAATGCAAGGATGAAACCAAACTGTTTTATAGATTTGTTAATGGCAAACTGAAACATAAGGAAGGAATCACCAAACTGAAAGTAGAACTAGAGGTCTATAAGGATGCGGCAATGCAATGCAATGCGGCAATGCAATTGTACAGAGTCCGTAACTTCTTCGCCGATGAGCAGTTAGCTATAATTTATAAGAGTCATGTGCGCTCCCAGCTTGAATATTGCTCACCCTTGTGGAATGGTTGTGGAGAGATTGCATTAAGACAACTAGACAAAATTCAGAATAAAGCTGTTAGAATCATTAACAACCCTGCCATTACATATAAACTACCTCCCCTGCATGTAAGAAGGAATGTTGCCTCCCTTGCATTATTTTACAGATATTTTTTTGGCAAATGCTCAGACGAAGTTGCGTCCATGGTGCCACCTCTCCATGCCTTCCCTCGTGCTACACGGGCATCTGGTAACGCTCATGACTGGAATGTCACTCAACCACATTGCAGAACTTCTGCCTATCAGAATTCTTTCATTCCCCGAACTGCATCTCTCTGGAACTCGCTTCCCCAGAGTTGTTTTCCTCCAAATTTCAACCTACAACTGTTCAAGTCTAATTCTTACAGATATTTTATGAACAGAGGACACCAGTAATCTGGTGTATGGATTATTTTTTTTTCTCCATTTGTTTTTCCTTCCTCCGTTCTTTAAAAAAAAAAAAAAAAAAAAAAAAAAAAAGCAGAAATAATGAACAAATGTTTCCAGTCAGTTTTCACTAAAGAAAAGGAGCTTGTGGAAGGGGAGGGAGTAATTAGAAATATTCCGGTGATAAAAGATATAAAAGTGGAGGTACAGGAAGTGTATAAATTACTGGAAACTCAAGATGTAAGGAAAGCCCCAGGACCTGATGGAATTTCTAATTGGGTACTGAAAGAATGCAGAGAACAACTGGCAGATAAAATTCACAGTTTAATCGTATGCTCACTGGAAGAAGGGAAAGTGCCACTAGAACGAAAGAGGGCAAATGTGGTACCAATTTACAAGGGAGGAAACAGGGAAGAACCCCTGAATTATAAACCAGTGTCTCTAACCAGCATGGTCACAAAATTGTGTGAGAGAATCCTGAAAGACAGATGGATAAAATATCTGGAAGAGATGAATATTTTGGCTGAATGTCAGTTTGGATTCAGAAGTGGAAGGTCATGTGTTTCTAACTTGTTGAGCTTTTACTCAAGAGCGATTGATGAGGTACAGGAGAGAGATGGTTGGATGGATTGTGTGTTCTGTACTTAGACTTAGAGAAGGCCTTTGAGAAGGTACCTTATAAGAGACTAATGTGGAAACTGAATACCTGTATATAGGAGGACTGAAGGGGAAACTTCTGGAATGGATGAGAGACTTTTTGAGAGACAGACAAATGAGGACAGTAATAAAGGATAGGATGTCTGGATGGAGGGAAGTAACAAGTGGAGTCCCTCAAGGCTCGGTGTTGGCGCCAGTAATGTTCCTGATTTTCGTAAATGATAAGGTAGAGGGAGTGAACAGTTATGCAAGTCTGTTTGCTGATGATGTAAAGATCTTTAGGAAGGTAGAGGTTGAGGAGGATTGTAAAATACTGCAGGAGGATATGGATAGGATAAATGATTGGAGCCGGACGTGGGAAATGATATTTAATATAAAGAAATGTAAAATATTGGAAATGGGTAAAAGTACCAGGAGGCCATCACTCAATTATTTGTTGGGTAATGAATTAATCACAAAAAGGAGAGAAGAGAAAGATTTGGGAGTGCTGGTCCAAGATAGTTTGTCACCAGAGAAGCACATTAACAAGATAGTTGGAGAGACTTATAAACTCTTGACTAACATAAGAGTAACATTTCATTATATGGATAAGGAGATGATGAAAAAATTGATAGTGGCCATGATCCGCCCCAGGTTAGAATATGCAACGGTAGTGTGGTCCCCACACAAAAAGAAAGATATAAACAAGATTGAGAGAATACAAAGAACAGCAATCAAGATGGTCCCCAGTCTGACAGACCTGTCATACAGAGAGAGGCTGGAAAAACTGGATTTGCCTTCCTTAGAGGAAAGGAGAAAGAGGGGAGACATGATTGCAGTGTTCAGGACCATGATGGGAGTAGATAAAATTGACAAAGAAGATCTGTTTTTATGGGATAAGAGAGCAACAAGAGGACACGGAATGAAATTGAAAAAGTCAAGCTGCTTGAAGGATATCAAGAAATATAGCTTTCCTTACGGAAGTATAAACTTATGGAATAGCCTGGACAAAGAGATCGTCCAGTCTAAAAACTTAAATGAGTTTAAAGCTAAATTTGACTTACTGAGAAACAGCTACGGAAACCCACGAACATAGTACATTCTGTGTATATCACAATTAGGTATATTTGGTAAATACTTAATTATTTGGAACGACTTAGACAAAGAGGTGGTGCATGAGAAAAACATTCATGTGTGTAAAGGTAGACTTGATAAATGTGGATATGGAGACAGGACAACACGAGCATTGCTCAATTCCTGTATACTACAAATAGGTAAATACAAATAGGTAAATACACACACACACACACACACACAGTCGGTCAGTAATAAAAAAAAAAAAACGTGGTTTCGGTCATAAAAGGGACAAGATAAAGTGAAAACAGAAAGTCTCCATTTGGTTGAATCATGGAGGAAAAGGACGGTGCATTGTTTACGCTCAGTGGAAAAGATTTTGAGGGCTTTTGTGAAGAGGATGTGGGAAAAGGAAGTATCAAGTTGAACCAGACAAGAATAGCAGGTGCAGAGAAAAAAGCAGAGAGGAATGACCAGGAGATAAAAAAGATATGGGTGGTGATTAAAGAGTTACAGGAACGTACCATAGAGCAGGAAAACGAGATCAAAAGTTTAAGGAGTACAATGGAAAAAATCTGTACACGTAGTGACGAACAAGAAAGGGAAGTTACTAAATTAAAAGTGAACAATGAATCAGCCTCGAATGAAATAAAACAGGTTAAGAGGGAGACTAAGAGGTTGGAAGAGGAAAGGGACATGATGAAAAGCAAACTAGATGAGTATGAATCCAAATCAAGAATACAGGAAGAGCACATTAAAGAAATCAAGGAGCAACATAAGGGGTGGAAGAAAATTCAGGAAGAGGGAAATGTAAATTTGAGAGAGATTAAAGACCAACAAAGCAAGGAAAAAGTGGAAAGGGAAGTGGTTAGGGTGTTGAGAAGTAGAGAATCTTTAGTTAGAGATGTAACAGACAAGAAAAAATGTATCATAATTTCAGGAGTTAAAGAAAAACATGTGATAATAAGATCAGACAGAGAAAGAGAAGAACTGAGTAAGGTTAAAGAAATAATATCAATAGTCATGGAGGAAAACAACGAAGCTCAAGAAGAGATTGAAGAGGTGTTTAGGTTGGGAAAGTATGAGGAAGGAGGGGCAAGGCCATTGAAGGTAGAGAAGTCCCAAGCAACAGTTAACGAAATTATTAGTAGAACATGGAAACTATTGGATAAGGGAGGGTTTAAAAATGTTTGGATAAGGAGAGATGCAAATGAGGAAGAAAGAGCTAAAATAAAGGACTTAGGAAAGGAAGCAAAGGTAAAAAATCAACAGAGAACGGAGAAAGAGAAGACAGTGTTTTATTGGAAAGTCATGGATCAGAAGTTAAGGAAGTGGTACCGGCGGAGAGAAGGAGAAAAGAGGGTATAGAAAACATCAAAAATCATTGGAAGGTGGCATATACTAATGTTGATGGTTTAACATCGGCAAGGTTAGAAATCAACGATCTTTTGAGGATACATGAACCTGACGTTATGTGCTTTGTAGAGACCAAGTTAAGAGAAGATATTGATGTTCATATGGGAGATGGTAAATACAAACTGTGGAGAAGAGACAGAAAAGAAAAAAAGGGAGGAGTGATGATAGCAGTGAAGAACAACATAAATGTAGATACTGTGGAAATGGGAGAAGGCAGGGCCGAAGTGATAAATATGAAATTAGAAACTGGAGAGAACAACAAGCGAGATATGGCAGTAGTGTATGTTCCCCCTAAGACAAGAGCATGGAGTGATGATGAATACCAGGAAATACTGGCAGACATGGCATATTATTTACAGAATCTGATTGAGAAAAGCAACAATATAATTTTAATGGGTGACTTCAATTGTAAAGAGGTGAACTGGGAGGAATGGGACTCAGGAGGCGGCGAGGATTCGTGGGGCACTATATTATTAAATATAGCAATGAACAATGTGATGACGCAGTGGGTCAAAGAAGAGACAAGGTTCCGAGGTGAAGACACACCAGCAAGACTGGACTTACTGTTTACCAAAGAACCCGATGTAATAGAATCCTTGAAATATCAGTGTCCTATTGGAAAAATTGATTATGTGGTCATTGAGTTCCAGATGATAACAGGGAACGTGGAGCCAAGAGACGAGCTTTGTAGGCAGGGAAGGTACAACTTTGGGAAAGCAAACTTTACAGGATTAAGAACATTTTTTGAAAATGCAGATTGGAGAAAATTCAGAGAAACAAAGAGATACAGGGGAAGTGGGATATTTTTCTAGACCGGTATAGTTAGGGAGTGGACAAATTTGTTCCAAGAGTAAAGGGGAAAGAAAACAGGAAAAAAGAGTGGTTTAATAAAAGGTGTATGATAGCAAAAAGAGAGAGACATGGCATGGAACAATTGGAGAAAGAGAGGTAACAACAGAACAAAGGAAGAATATAAAAGTACTAGAAATGAATATACAAGAATACGCAGAGAAGAAGAAAGGAATTTTGAAAAAGGTATAAGAGACAAATGTAAGGATGAACCCAAACTGTTTTATAGATTTGTTAATGGCAAACTGAAACAAAAGGAAGGAATCACCAAACTAGAAGTAGAAGGAGAGGTTTATAAGGATGCGTGAATGCAAGCAGATATAATGAACAAACGTTTCCAGTCAGTTTTTACTAATGAAAAGGAGTTTGTGGAAGCGGAAGTAGTGACTAGAAATGTAGTGATAAAAGATATAAAAGTGGAAGTACAGGAAGTGTATAAACTACTAGAAACTCAAGATGTAAGGAAAGCCGCAGGACCAGATGGAATCTCTAATTGGGTACTGAAGGAATGCAGAGAACAACTGGCAGATAAGATTCACAGTTTGATTGTGTTCTCTGGAAGAGGGGAAAGTGCCTCAAGAATGGAAGATGACAAATGTGGTACCAATATATAAGGGAGGAAACAAGGAAGAACCTCTGAATTATAGACTAGTGTCCCTAACCAGCATGGTCGTAAAATTGTGTGAAAGAATTCTGAAAGATAGATGGATAAAATATCTGGAAGAGATGAATATTTTGGCTGATAGTCAGTTTGGATTTAGAAGTGGAAGGTCATGTGTTTCCAACTTGTTAAGTTTTTACTCAAGAGCAATTGACGTGCTACAGGCGAGAGATGGTTGGGTGGATTGTGTGTAATTAGATTTGGAGAAGGCCTTTGACAAGGTACCCTTATAAGAGACTAATGTGGAAACTAGAGCATGTAGGAGGACTGAAGGGGAACCTCCTGGAATGGATGAGAGACTTTTTGAGAGAGAGACCAATGAGGACAGTAATAAAGGATAGGATGTCTGGATGGAGGGAAGTAACAAGTGGAGTCCCACAGGGCTCAGTGTTGGCGTCAGTAATGTTCTTGATTTATGTAAATGATATGGTAGATGGAGTGAACAGTTATGCAAGTCTGTTTGCTGATGACGCAAAGATCATGAGGAAGGTAGAGGTTAAGGAAGATTGTAAAATGCTGCAGGAGGATCTTGATGGGATACACGATTGGAGCCGGATGTGGGAAATGAAATTTAATGCAAAGAAATGTAAGATATTGGAAATGGGTAAAAGTACCAAAAGGCCATCATTGAATTATTTGATGGGTAATGAACCAGTCACAAAAGCGAGAGAAGAGAAAGATTTGGGAGTTTTGATCCAGGATAGTTTGTTACCTGAAAAACACCTTAACAAGGCAGTTAGGGAAATGTATAAACTCCTGACTAATATAAGAGTAGCTTTTCATTATATGGATGAGGAGATGATGAAAAAATTGATAGTGGCCATGATTCACCCCAGGTTAGAATATGCTGCAGTTGTGTGGTCCCCACACAGAAAGAAAGATATAAATAAGATTGAGAGAATACCAAGAACAGCAACCAAAATAGACCCCAGTCTGGCAGATCTGTCGTATAGAGAGAGCCTGGAAATGCTGGATTTTCCTTCTTTAGAAGAAAGGAGAGAGAGAGAGGAGACATGATTGTAGTGTTCAGGACCATGGTGGGAGTAGATAAAATTGACAAAGAAGATATGTTTGTATGGGATAAGAGAGTAACAAGAGGACATGGAATGAAACTCAAGAAACCAAGCTGCTTGAATGATATCAAGAAATTTAGTTTTCCTTATTGATGTATAGACCTGTGGAATAGTCTGGAGAAAGAGATCGTCCAGTCTAAAGACTTAAGCAAGTTTAAAGCTAAATTTGACTTACTGAGAAACAGAGACGGGACCCCACGAGCGTAGCTTATTTCCTGTACAGTATATCACAATTAGGTAAATACAATTAGGTAAATACACACACACACACACACACACACTCGCTGATGCAGTGGTAACATTCTCGCTTGCCAACTGGTGGACGGGAGTTCGCGCCTCGCTCAGGTTGCGAAAAGTTTTACTGACGAAGTGGGTGGTTACTGTCCCCTTTGAGCAGGGGGACGGGTGTGTGCGTGTGTGAAGGTCACAGCCTTGCCCTTAGATTGGACTATATGAGCTCTCAGCTCCCTTCTGGGAGGGTAAAAAGCTGACAATCACGACCATCAAGTGATCCTGACCGACCCGGTGAATTACACACACACACACACACACACACACACACACACACACACAAAATGAACCAAATGTATGAAGCCTGGGGTGGCTGTTGTTAAAGTTTGAGTTTTACTGTTAACGTTATAATGCATTAATTTCTTTCTGCAGCATGTTGACAGTTATA
The DNA here is from genome assembly GCF_032717465.1 of Coenobita brevimanus. Lineage (NCBI taxonomy): Eukaryota > Metazoa > Arthropoda > Malacostraca > Decapoda > Coenobitidae > Coenobita > Coenobita brevimanus. The sequence goes on along the minus strand of NC_137007.1, from coordinate 22,395,096 downwards.
TTATGTACTTTTTTCATAACGTAGTGTTTTATGTTTGTGTAACAGTAGTGTGGGCAAGAGTTTTAAGTATGAGGTAACCTTGAGATGTAACTGCCAGTTAAGAATGATGGGTGGTGGTGGGGGGTTGGGTAGGGGCATGGGGGAGGTTTGGGTGCTGGATAGAGGTTGATGAAGTTTGTTTTGTCCACCCCCCCTCCCCTCCTCCCTGGGTATACAGGGGTTGGAAGATGTCACCCTGGAGTAGAAATTAATGCTTGTGAGTGTACTGTATCAATACTGTATTGTATTTTATGTTTCACATTAATCTTTCACTCATGGGTAATACTGTAGGCGGTGGCTGAATCGTTAGAGAGGCGGCTTGCAGTCCTAATGGACCCAGGATTGAATCCTGGCTGGGGCAGGGAACAGTTTAAGGATTTGAATTTCCTAAATAGCAGACTTTCGTGATCTACCAGATGACTCGCCAACATGTCGTAAAAGTACCCCCGCTAATACCAGTACACTAGTCCTGTATGAGACAGCCCTAGCATGTATTCAATATGGACGGTGGGTGTTAGAGCCGTAGTGGTGACATGTGGAGGTGTAGGAGGACTACTGGGCCTTGGGATGGGCCACTGCCCCCAAGAAATAGACCCTGAGCCTTTGCCCAGAGTTGGACACATAAAAAAAGAAAGAAAGAAAAAAAAAGGACAGTTATTAGAATAGAGGGTCGAGAAGCATAATAACATACAGTAGAGTCTGGCTTGTTGCCAAATGGATTGCTGATTGGGGGTAGTATGCAGTATCCAGCATTCTGCAATATCGAGGATGGGGGTTGGCTGAATTACGCTGGGTAAATGAGAGTTTACTGTAATTAGTCTGGTCAGGACTGTTATTAAGCTGTTCTGCCCCGGAACTAGGCCTGGGTTGCCTGGTCCTTTGCCTAAAGAATGCATGGTAGCACTGGGCAACAGTGACAGCCAAGAGCTCCCTGTGCCCTGGGGCCCCCTGTAAACAGTTGATACGGCAAAGATGGTTGACAAAAGTGAAAACTAAATATTGTTTTAAAAATAGAATTTCACTCAAATGACTGCCAGTGGTGATACGGGATACTGATATAAATGTAGATGCTACTTGAAATAAATACATTACTTGTTTAAACCTGAACTGAAAAAATTGATCAGTTATAGCTAAAGTAATGGGATACTGTAATTATGTCTGGAGAGAAATGCAAATTTTGTGAAGTATCTATATGGATTATTTATTATAAGGTAATGATGGCACTTACAGCTCTTTCTCAGTAATAATTCCTTGGATGGGTACTGCATCCTTTGTCTGTGGTTATTGAAGATTTGTTTTAACTGAAAAGATGAGCTGCACAGTTATTTCACTTCATAAGGTAATGAGAGCTCATTATCATTCCAGTAGTGACTCACTGATTAGTTGTCATAGTTTCTTTTATATGACATAGAAACAGCTACTTTGTATGCTAATCACAGTGATACCTTTAGCTAAATTGATTAATTACCATCCCGTTCTTTTCACTTGCATCATTCAGCTGATGCTGTCATGTCCCCTCATACTCGATTCTCCAGCCTGCAAGATCACATTAAGGATGGTACTGCTCTAAAATCCTTTGTTACGAGCATGAAGTAGGTCCAGAAAACTTTGACTGATCTTGGCTGGTCTTAAGAAGCCTCATGAAAATGTGGCTTATGTAGCTAGTCATCTGTTTTTTGTACAACTCATATTTATCTTTGCATCTCATCATGCTGTTGGTAAATAACAAAAATGTTATTGACTGTAACTGAGCAAGCATTCAATGCAATTGAGACACACTGGTGGAATATGTATAGAGGAAATGCATATAGTGATCCTTTGGTTATCCTGCTCATGGTGTTAGGGGTTTTTGTTTTAACTGCTAGGTGAAAATCTGCACTACTGCTGTTATCACCCATTTTTGGCCAAAAAAATATCATTGCACACCAGAGCTGGTTTCTGCCGACAGTAATGGTACAAAATTTGTGGTTTCTGATGGCATTGAGGGATTTTCAAAAATAAAAGAAAATTCATTTAAAGAGTATGTAATGTATAGAAGAAATTTGCTTCCCTGCCTTCTTATCACTTGCTGAGGCAGTGTTTACAGAAGCCACTGTATGGTGTCAGAAGGGTTACATATTTTTCCTCTCTCTCTCTCTCTCTCTCTCTCTCTCTTTCTCTCTCTCTTGATATAGCTGTTTATATTTGATAATTATGATTATGAAAACTTTATCTTTCTTCTGTCAGTTGATGTACAAGGGGAATTAATGGCTTGCAAAATAATGTGACGTGTGGAAAATAAAGTGCCTAGCAACTTTTATTGCTACTGCTATAATGTTGCCACAGCCCTTTGATTTGGATTTATGACAAAATTATTTGACTTGGGCAAGTTCAGTTGTATATTACTTTGCACTGAATAGACATCTCAACAAAAAGTACCCATCTAAAGGTTTCTAAAGAAGATGAAATTGTGAATATTGAAGAAACAAAAGCGTATGTAGTTTATATTATTTTCATATCAACAGTTTCCACCATTTAATGTACAGGAGGATATTAATGTGTGATGTGCTAGACAAAAGTACAGTCTTCAGTGCCATTTAGAATTTAGTGGTCCTATCGCGTACTGTATATTCCATCCTTCCTTCAGTTTATGGAAAGGATGGTAAAATCAATCACACAGCATGTAGCAAATGGAGATCAGGGAAATCCCCATCTAAGCCTCTGAATGTGAGTGATATCAGGAGGTTAACCCTTTCAGTCCAATGATATTACCTGTATTTTTGCTCTTGCTGTGATCAGATAATTTTACACTATTTAGAACACCCTCATGTTGAAGAGGTTAACCCCTAAACCGCAGGGTTGTCTTGGCGCTCCTTGTGTGTCCCGTGAGAATATTCGCTCTCCAACAGACTTTGTAAAAATATTTGCCAAAAATCAGTTATTAGTCCTCGAATATTATAATTACATATGCATATGGCACATACCTTCAGCTTTCTCTTGGGATGTTTGTTGAGCCTTCGTCGAATACCTTAGGACTTGTGGAGACTTCTGAAGTTGGGTAATGAAGTCTTCACTTTACACTTCCCAACACCCCATAATATGATTACCACAGCCTGATATTATCACTAGAAACACTATTCCATGATTTTCAAATAGTTTGGAATCCATACACCAAAAAAAAAAAAAAAAAAAAAACTGTAAAAGCAATGAAAATTACGGGCGCGTAAGAGCTTCCCACTTGCGCTCGTTCCCCGCTGGTATTCTGTCATTTATTATTCATAAACACACTCACACTTTATATTCGTTTTTGTTTTCATTTTTCGTTTTTAAGGCTCCAACATGCTTGCATGTGTCGGCCTTGGTCACCTAATGGCGGCTCTCCACGCTGCACGATCCATTGCAGCCTCCCTGTTCAGTCCCTTAACCCTAAGGTCACACTTAATGACCTCGTCCCATGTCTTTCTCGGTCTACCCCTCATAATCCCACCCCCAATATTAACACTTCTCACCCTCCTCACCCAATTATCATCCCCCATCCTCTCCACATGTCCAAACCACCTCAATCTACCTCTCCTCATCACAACACCAATACACTCCAGTCCCATCATACCTCTCAACTCTTCCATTGTAAACCCAGCCCCTCCAGGCCTTGGCCGCAGGGACGCACTGCACATCCACCTAATCATTGTCATTTCTGTACGCCTGAGCCGGCGCATATCTTCCTCCTTCACTGCCCAGGTCTCACTGCCATACAGCATTACACTCCTAACACATGCTGCATACAAAGACCCCTTAGCACGTAGGGAGAGCCCTCTCAATGTCAGGAGAGGCAAGAGCTCCCTGAACTTCTTCCAACCACTTCTCACCCTAGCCACAGAGCTAGCTCCAGCCCCACCTCCAGCACACAACATGTCTCCCAAATAACAAAACTCTTCCACACACTCAAGAGATTCACCAGCAAGTTCAATCCTTTCACGTCTGACAATCTCCACCTGCTCACCCCGGCACGCCGTACACATAAAATCAGCATTATCTCGCAGTCTACCTCTGATACCACTACATCTCTTATGCACCCATTTATCACACACACCACACAAGATGGAATTACTTCCCACACCCTTGTGGCAAACTGCACATGGCCACTCTTCCTCGTCTTTGACAGTACCGCCACCAACCCTAGATATCATCACTTTTGTTTTATCTGCATTTACCCTTAAACCCTTTTGCCCCATACCATCTCTCCACTTCCTAAACCTTTCCTCCGCCTCCCTTTCATTCTCTGCAATCAACACCAAATCATCAGCATACAACAACTCCCACGGGAGTCCGTTTCTAAAGTCACGTGAAAGGGCTTCAAGTACCATGATAAACAACATGGGACTCAAGACTGACCCCTGATGCACACCAACATTCACGGAAAACTCATCACTCAAATCTCCATTCACTCTCACCTGGGTGTGAGCACCCACATACATGGCCATAACCACCCTAACCAGCCACTCCTCCAAGCCAAGCTTTCTCATTGCCCACTTCACCACCTCTCTAGGGACTCTGTCAAAGGCCTTTTCCAAATCAACAAAAACAAAATAAAGATCCCTTCTCCTACAAACATATTTTTCCTGAAGCTGTCGAACAATGAATATGGCATCAGTGGTCCCCCTACCTGGCATGAACCCGAACTGCATCTTATCAATATTCACTCTTTCTCTAATCATACCTTCTAAAACTCTCTCCATTACCTTAATTATCTGATCTAAAAGCTTTATACCTCTATAATTTCCTCTTTCCAGGGCATCACCCTTCCCTTTATACACATTTACAATTACACTCTTCAGCCAATCATCTGGGACAACACACTCATAAATAATCCTATTTATCAGGTCAGTGACTAAACTCACCCCTATATCGCCTGAGGCCTTCAACATTTCGGCAGTCAACCCAGACACACCTGCTGCCTTCCCCACCCTCATCCTGCCTATTGCCTCACTCACAGTAGCAGTATCAATCAAAGGCCAAGGGCCAGACACTGGATCTGCTGGCTCCAAACCTTCCCTGTCCCAGTCAAACTCCTCATTCAACAACCGGTTATAATGCTCTCTCCATGCATCTTTAATATCCTCACTGTTCACCAACACCCTTCCTTCATCATTCTTCACACACTGCTCACCTATGATATCCCGATTATCCCTCTTCACCTGACCTGCCACCCTAAATATATTTTTCCTTTCCCCATGATTTAGGTTAGCAAGTAATTGTCTCTGTGACTCAGACTTTGCCCTGTATACCTCTCTTCTAGCCCTACGCTTGGCAGCCAAATATTCCTCTTTGCTACCACCCTTCTTCCATTCCCGGAAAAGCCTTCTTTTCTCCTTAATTGCAGCTTCTACACCCTCATCCCACCACCAAGTTACTTTATGTCTTGGTGGTCCTCTTGTCCAGCCACATGTTACATCAGTAACTCTCAAGAAATTGTTCTTGAGGGCTCTGTACTGTTCATTAACGCCTCTGTCTACAGCTCCCTGTTCAGCCACCACTCTCCTCAACTAGCTATAGAAGGCATCCCTTACTGCTTGGTTTTTCAGCTTCCATATTTTCCTCCTAGGTACATAAGTCCTCTTTTTCATCACTTGTTCTTTAAGCACCATATCACAAATCAACAGTTTGCGCTGCTGCACACACTCCTCACTTCCTATAACTTTAACATCCCTCACTAACCTCCTATCGGCCCTCCTAACCAGAAAATAATCTATCTGACTGCTATTTCCCCCAGACTCATACGTAATTAACCTACTGTCTCTTTTCCTAAAATATGTGTTGCACACAATCATATCCGTTGCCTCCCCAAACTCGAGTATCCTTTCCCCTTCTGCATTCCTTACACCATACGCACATCCCCCATGCACTCCTTCATAACCTTGTGCTGCTTCACCTACATGACCATTTAAGTCCCCTCCCAAAATCACTATCTCATCATCCCGCATACCTCCCACCACATGTATTAAATAATCCCAAAATCTATCTTTCTCTGATTCATCCAATCCTGCCTGTGGTGCATATGCCGATATAATCGCAGCTACCTTTCCCAACAGAATTTTCACTACCAATATCCTATCGCTTACTCTCAAAACATTCATAACATATTCCACCCATTTCTCCACAACCATCACACCAACACCTCCATATCCGTCTGTCCCCCCCTGCCAAAACAACTTATAGCAACAGTCCTTCCCAACAATCTTTCTGGCTGATCCACCCCTGTACCGGACTTCCTGCAAACACGCCACATCCACCCACCTCCTACTGAATGCCTCAACGACTTCCCCCGCTCTTCCCCTCAAACTTCCCACATTCCATGAACCCACCCTCATCCCCATGGGTGATTTACTGTCCTCAGGCTTGCTTTGAAACTTATTTTGTTTTGTCATCTTCAGTATTAATAAAGGGGGACAGACACAGCACAGGTCCCACTCACTGCACAGTCCCAGGTCCAGGCAATGGATCTGGGACCCCTAGCCCACCAGCTTACCAGTGGCTGTGGTAGTGGCCTCGGGGCACCCCGCCAGGACAGCTGCAGGGACACCCTCCAAGCGCGTCTTGGCACTGCAACTATCCCGCCATTATACACCCACTGATAGGGCAGCCTCCTGGGGCGCTACTCCCAGGTTCGGGCCCCTCTCTATTGGGCGGAAGCAGCAGCCTGGGAACCGCAATGCCCTGTACCCTCTAGCACAGGCCTGAGCCCCATCTCGCCCTGGACCCACGATCTATGCTGGCGGAACTCACGCCACGCCTCCCCCCAGAAGTCCGCCACTAGGTAGCTGGGGCAAAGTTTTCTGGCCGCATGCCCTTGCTGGCGCCAACCCCTGTAATGTAGTGGGATACGTTGTGTGAAATGTAAAGTGCATGTGGTGTAGTGCATTGATAGTCAGAGGAAATGTTTGGGAGAGTATGCTGGTCTACTCTCCATGTTACTGTCACACTGAAAAGGTCAGCAAAGGGGGATGGTTACATAGCTAGTGAAACAGGAGCTCCAGCTCTCCCTATCACCAGCATTCCCATTCCCCTCGGGAGTACCACCCTGTTCGGCCCGTGCTACGGCCTCCTCCTATTTTTTATAACACTTATATATATATACAGTATTTATCCATAAGTTTCCTTCATTAATAGTAGTTTATTTTCATTCTCGGTCAGTAAATTAGCGTAGAGAGCAAAGCTTTGACTGTCTTTACTTTAGGCATTTGTACTCATATTCTTATATTAGTAATTATTTACATTTCTATTTTATTTACACTGTGTTATACACTGTCACTTCCAGTAAATAAGGGCTCCTTTCCCTTGGAGCCAGGATGAACTTGGGACACTGAAGCACTCGTAGTTTATCACCATTTCCTCCACTGGCTCATCACGCAGTTCACCAGAAAGATTGTAGTCACTGTCCATCATTATCATGGATAAATTAGCCAGTTCACGCTCCACAGCAGAGTCATTTAGGCCTTTACCCCTTCCCACACGAGGTTTAGTAGGGGTAGAGGTCACAGGGCCCTCTAGAAGCGGTGGAAATGGAGGGGCGCGAGTGCTACGTGCTTTCATCTCAAGAAACAACACTGAACTAAATGACAAGGTGGATATGGGGCCCCCAAGGGTTGACAACGTCAGCGAGGTGACAGCTGCTAATTTATATGCTGTGAAATGATTGGCAGGAAATTAGGTAGTTCCAGTTTTTTTTTTTTTTTTTTTTTTTTTAATAATAACAGATCGGAGGAAGGAAAAACAAATGAGTAAAAAAAAAAAAAAAAAAAAAAAAATCCATACACCAGATTACTGGTGTCCTCCGTTCATAAAATATCTGTAACAGTTAGACTTGAACAGTTGTGGGTTGAAATTTGGAGGGAAACTACTCTGGGGATGCGAGTTCCTGAGAGATGCAGTTCGGGGAATGAAAGAATTTTGATAGGCAGAAGTTCTGCAATATGGCTGAGTGTCATTCCAGTCATGAGCGCTGCCAGATGCCCGTGTAGCACGAGGGAAGGCACGGAGAGGTGGCACCATGGACGCAACTTCGTCTGAGCTTTTGCCAAAAAAATATCTGTAAAATAATGCAAAGGAGGCAACATTCCTTCTTACTTTCAGGGGAGGTAGTTTATATGTAATGGCAGGGTTGTTAATGATTCTAACAGCTTTGTTCTGAATATTGTCTAGTTGTCTTAATGCAACCTCTCCACAACCATTCCACAAGGGTAGGCAATATTCAAGCTAAGAGCACACATGACTCTTATAAATTATAGCTAACTGCTCATCGGCAAAGAAGTTACGGACTCTGTACAATAATCCAAGTTTCTTTGAGGCAGTTTTAGCAAGTGATCTGACATGAGAGGTACAGCTGAGGGCACTGTTAAGTGAGACACCAAGAATTTCAATACTTTTGGAGATGGGAATATTAGTAGCACTGAAGGTAATGTACGAATCTGGCAATATCTGTCTATTAGTAAACCATATATATTTAGTTTTACTAGCATTAAAAGAGACAAGGTTGTTTTGTCCTCACTCACTGATTGTAGATAGATCTTGATTTATGGGGATGGCTGTATTGAGTTGAGAGGTGGAGATAATAGACTTTGTAAATGGATGTCTGAGTGTGAATGAACTATGTAGTGTTGAGCCATCTGCATGTGAGTGAATGGGATTGTGGGTGACAGATAAGAGATCATTAATAGGAACCAGAAATAGGGTTGGCGCTAGAACTGATCCCTGCGGCACGCTGGCGTTAATTGAGTGAAAATTGGAATATACATCATCTACTTTTACTCATATTTTCCTGTCTCTAAGATATGAAGAAATCAAAGGAACAAAAGATGTTAGTCCATAGCAAGGGAGTTTGGACAGCAGGGAACGGTGCCATACTCTGTCGAAAGCTTTTAGAGATATCAAAAGCTACTGCATGAGTTTCTCCTAAAAGATCAGTTGATTGATGGATGGTATGAGTTAAGAGATTGAGTATGTCAATTGTGGATCTTTCGTGGCGAAAACCGTATTGTCTATCACTAATTAAGTTGTTGGATTCAAGATGTTTAACAATGTGGATATTAATTAAAGTTTCAAATACCTTACCAAGAGAAGATGTGACAGCTATTGGTCTGTAATTGGAGGGGTCAGACGAACTTCCTTTCTTCGGAACTGGGTGGATATTGGCTTCTTTCCATGAATTTGGGAATAAAGAAGTACGTATGCATAATCTGAATAATTTAGCTAGGACAGAGGCAAGTTCAGGGGAACACTTTTTCTAAACAATTGGTGGAATTCCATGTGGGCCTGGAGCTTTGTTGGTAGGTAGATTGTCTAGGATAGATTTTACGTATCTTGTCTGTATTTTAAGTGGGGCAATTTCTGGAGAATCAAGTTCCAGTACTGAGACATTCTGGCTGGTATCGTCTATGGTAGAGTTTCTGGCAAAGGTACTGGCAAAGATATCTGCTTTCCCACATGGGTCATTTGTAATATTGCCATCTGAAGATTTTAGTGGGGGAATGGAAGATGACTTATTAAAGTTATTATTGAAAGAATTAAGGATTGACCAGAATATTCTGTTGTCATTAGGGTTGTTAAGTAGTTTTGATGCTTGCTTTTGAAGAAAGTTTGGTTTAGATAGATTTAATACAGCTTTTGCATGATTTCTAGCAATTTTAAATTGGGAGAGTGATTCAGATGTTTTTGATTTTAAGTAAATGTTATATGCTAATAACTTTTGGTCTGTTGCTCTGGCACAGTTGCCATCAAACCATTTTTGAGAGTTCAGTCTTTTAGTGAACTGTTGACTTGGTATGAATAAATCCATACCAGTGAAATGAATCCATAAATGAATGTAAATATCACTTAGGCTTCTCCCTTCCTTTCTTATATATATTTTTATTACGAGAATAGATTATATGGCATATTTCAAGGGGAAATTACCGGGGAAAATTAGCAAACAAGTGCACGTGGGGTGTTACCAGGTGATAATTAACCAAGTCCAGGTGTATGGCACTATCAGTTACCTTTTTTTTTATTTTGGTATATATTATTTTGTATAAGAATAGGGCATAGGGCATATTTCAACGGATGAAATCAGTGGAATATTCCGGGGAAGATTTACTTAGTGCAGCGCGGCCGGGCAGGTGAGACGAGAGGGTAATGGAGGGGAGGTAAGGAGGGGAGTCAAGAACGAGGATAAATAGCTAAATTGTCAACTATGGATGGGAGTACAAATGACATTAGCAGTGCTGACTATTGTTGGACACTGGCAGTACAGATAGATGATCCAAGCCACCACTTGAAAGCTCAGGAGAATTCAAAATAACACAGAATCGCAAAAGTGATGCCCTGCGGTATGATCCATTGCTCCTGAGCGTCACGAAAGTGACGCCCGGCAGTTATGGGGTTAATGAAGGCTGACTCATCATCCAGTTCAGTCTCCAAAGAGACGAATAAAGTCATCAGGATAAAGAACAAAATAAAATTTAAATAATCGGGTTGAAGGAAATACAGTACAGTAGTTTAACCCGCTGTGTGCCACAGCCATAATACAGTAATCCCTCATGTATCCAGACATAATAATATTCTCCTACCATGCCCAGACCCCACCTACACCCACCACCAACCTATACCTAACCTATTTGTACAGTACCTGTGCTTAATTTAGTAGTGTTTTCCAGTCATTCAGGCATATTTAGACATCAAAACACCCATAGAAATACCCAGAGCAATGGTAAATACCAAGAAAACCATGCAGAAAAAACAATGAAAACCAAAAAACACCCTACCTATACACTACTGTATGTACAGTACCCCTCCTTACTTTGGCAGTGTTCTCCAGTCATTCTGACATATTGTGACATCATAACATACATAGGATTATCCAAAACAATTTGCAACACTAAGAAAACCATGCAAAAGACCCATTGAAAGCCAAAAAACGTCCTACTCTGTAAGTACAGTACCCCTCCTTATTTTGGCACCATTTTCTGGTCATTCTGCCATATTTTGACATCAAAACATACATAGGAGTATCCAAAATAATTTTCAATACCAAGAAAACCATGCAAAAAAACATTGAAAACCAAAAAACACCCTACCTTAACCCTACTGTATGTACAGCACCCCTCCTATTTTTGGCACTGTTTTCAGGTCATTCTGCCATTTTGTGACCAAAACATACTTAGGATTATCTTAAATAAATTTTAACACTGAGGAAACTATGAATAAAACCTAAAGTTACCTTCCGGAGAACATTCGATTGGGGTACTTACACACCCAGTGCACCACAATCAGGTTTCTTTACTTGCACACCTCTAGCAGGTGTAGAGTTGTCTCATGAGGTCTAGTGGCAAACATTTGTGCCTAGCAAGTGTTCAAAAAGTCCTCCTCTTCCTCCTGAACCTGTTGGAGTTGGGCAATGGGCGGTGACTTATGGTGTGATGTTGGTGGCCTACCCACCTCAGGAGACTCTGAAGACAGCCACAAACTTACGTCCAATGGAGACTCATTGTCTGTCGACGTGCTTGGGTGCGGGTCCGATGGTGAAGGCAGGAAACGAGGTGGTGGTGGTGGTGGTGGTAAGAATGAGCTGGCACTTGTGGGGATCGCAGGCTTGAAGGAGTCGATCCTGGTCTGACGATAGGACTGACAATTGTGCTGGAGAATGACGGTGTCCCGGTCTCCCCACAGCTCCATCGCCAGGTGGAGCAGCACTAACTCCCTGTGACAGTGCAGGTGCTCGGCATACTGCAGCACCTCCTCCAGGTAACCACAGAGGACACTGAGATGAGGGATTGAAGGAGTTGCGGAGGGCTGTGAGTCAGGGTCCTCATCCTTGTCCTCGTCAGTCCTGCTGTCCTCTTCCATGCCTGCAGAGGCAGCAGTGGCAATCTCCTCATCAGACATGGTCTGATAACCAGGCTCACCACCGTTGTCATCCAGCCAATCCTTCATGTTGTCGACATCCACCTGCTCTCCTGCTGTTCGAAGGTGGCTGTGGAAATCATCCACGTCAAACCCCTCTAAGTCGTTTTCAGCTTCGATTCTCTGCAGGAGTTGAGACAACTGCTTTTGAGGGTTTTCACAGAGACTTCCTTCTATGCGTTCGCCCAGTTGAACACTGCAGACTGCAGGTCGTAACGTCGAAGATTCTGCAAAGTGTGCTCCCCACGTATGTCCTCGATCGTGTCTTCATCCTCCAGCACCACCATCACCTCATTCAGGAACCTCTGGTGGTACAGTCTCTTTCCAGCCATGATAACACCTTGGTCCACTGGTTGAATCAGAACATTCGTATTAGGTGGCAGAAACATGCACCTACTCTGCCCGTCATAAGCAACAAAATCCTTCTCAGTCAGATGCACAGGGGCATTGTTCACGAGCAGGAGTTTCCTTCACCTGGTCGCTAGTGATACAAAGGACCTCCGTTTGATAACGGATAACCTACTTGACAAAATGTCTGTGGAACCAGTCTCTGAAGATCTTAGTGATAGACCAAGCCTTCATAAAATGATACCACATAACAGGCAGGCTATCCATCAACCCACAGTGACAAGGTGATTGTTTTGCACGCCCAACACCAACAAGTTTCAGGTGGTGTGTCCTGTTAGCATTGGCACAGCACAAAACAGACACACATTGTTTGGACATCTTCCAATCAGACACAGTCTTCTCCCTTTCCTCAGCCAGGATGTTGATGGGGAAGGAGCGGTAGAACAGACCAGTTTTGTCAGCATTATAGATTTGACCAAGGGCAAGACCCTTATCTATGATCAGGCACTGCACTTTCTGGTAAAATGGGTCTACTTCTTCAGCTGCCACATCCAAGGCCTTGCCGTGTGCCTTACAGACAGTAAGTTCATGGCGAAGCTTGAAGCGGAAGAGCCATCCCTCGGACATCTTGAAGTCCTGCATGTTGTGCAGGCATGGAAACTTCTTGGCAGCAGCCTTCACCTCAGTCCCATACACTTGCACACCAGCACCACACTGCTGGCAAAACCACATCAGTGTCGACTGGTCGATAATGGTGTGCCAGGCCTGGGGCATTATTTTCCTGTCACCCTGTCGTGTGCTTTCGCTGAAGTCCTGTCTGTATTGCATAAGCTTGTCACGTGACTTCTTGATATCAAGCAATGTTGAATGGGCTAGGTCATATTCGTGAAATACAGTATGTGTCCTGTGGTCCAGCCCGTGTCAACCTTGCCCAGTATCTCACATTTTATCTCCAGAGTCAGAATCTTCCTCTTGCACTTCTCAGGTGGTGAGGCCATCACCAAACACACAAGAATACAGCATAGGGGGGCCACAACCTGAAGAAGTACGGGACCACCACAAAAACAACCACATTCACAGCCATTCAATCAAGCAAGTCACTGAGGCAAAACAAAGGAGGGAAATGAGGTACGGGCTTGTGTTGGCCGGCAAGCAATACAGCGCTGCCATATCACATCCAACGGTTGCTTTCGAGCACAGAGGAGGCAAAACATGGCAAACTGACATCTGCATAGAAGGTTCACTTCCATTTGCCCAGGCAGGGGTTAATACGTGACAGCAACAGCACATGACCAGTACATCACCGCCTCAGGCAGGGTATAACTAATGCGGCCTGCCAGGTGACTGACCATTTGGTGGGGAAGCAGACAGGCATGCTTGGTGAGGGGTTTTGCACTAATCCCGGAGGCTGGGGGACTCACACCATTCGGTGTAGATGCAGACAGGCACTTTTACTGTACATTTACTCATGGCTTATGGTCTGTTACACACATGATGGCCACCAGTAACCCTCAGCCAGGAACAACACTTGCCTTGTCCTTTCAAAAATAACCATAGGATATTCTCAAAAATATGCTCAGTGTGTTTCCCAGCATTATAGATTTGACCAAGGGCAAGGTGAGTATGGAAGGGAGGTGAGTATGGAAGTTAAGAAGTCACTGCATGATAGTATTGTGCTCCCTACCCTGATGTTCGGAAGCGAGGCATGGACCTTGCAAGAGGGGAACAAGTCAAGAGTGAGAGCAGTGGAAATGAGTTACTTGAGAGGAGCATGTGGAGTGACGTGGAGGGACAGGTTGACGAATGAAGAAGTGAAGGAACGCTGTGGGGTGGATGTGGATGTGGTTGAGAAGATTAGGAGAAATACACTGAGGTGGTTTGGACATGTGAAGAGAATGGAGAATGAAAGACTGACTAAGAGGGTGTATGTAGGTGAGGTGGAGGAAGGGAGAGGGAGAGGTAGACCGAGGATGAGGTGGAGGGATGGAGTTGAGAGGTATATGAGGGAGGGGGAGGTGAGTTGGGGGGAGGGTAGTCAAATGGTGGGTGACAGAGCGACTTGGAGGCGTTTTGTCTGCGGCCACCCTTTGCGCGATTAGGGTGTCGGGCTATAGATAGATAGATAGATAGTGTTTCCCAGGCAAAATTATGTATGTTATCCTAACCTACTGTATGCTAACTAAACCTGTCCTATCCCATTATGGCTGCTTGGCTAAGGTGGCTTACTGTGGTATTGAAATGAATACCCATACCAAATGGAAATGTGCTGTACAGTACATACACACATACAGTACTATGTACAGTACTATCATATGCATTTGTACAGAGATTACTGTACTGATATTGTAATCATATCGTGGGAAGGAATCTGTGTGTGTGTGTGTGTGAGTATTTACCTAGTTGCCAAGTTGTATTTACCTAATTATGATATACAGGAAATGAGCTTCGCTCCTGGGGTCCCGTCTCTGTTTCTCAATAAATCAGATTTTGCTTTGAACTTGTGTAAGTTTTTAGACTGGACGATCTCTTTGTCCAGGCTGTTCCATAGGTCTATGCATCTATATGGAAAACTATATTTCTTGATATCCTTCAAGCACCTTAGCATTGTTAGTTTCATTCTATTTCCTCCTGTTACTCTCCCATCCCATACAAACAGATCTTCTCTGTCAATTTTTTCTACTCCCATCCTGGCCCTGAACACTGCAATCACATCGCCCCTCTCTCTCCTTTCTTCCGAGGAAGGCAGGTCTAGTTTTTCCAGCCTTTCCCTATACAACAGGTCTGTCAGGCTAGGGACCATTTTGGTCTCTCGATCTTGTTTATATCTTTCTTTTAATGTGGGGACCACACTGCTGCCACATATTCCATGCTGGGGTGGATCATGGCCACTATCAATTTTTTCATCATCTCCTCATCCATGTAATGAAATGCTACTCTTACGTTAGTCAAGAGATTATATGTCTTTCTAACTATCTTGTTAATTTGTTTTTCAGGTGACAAATTATCCTGGACCAGCACTCTCAAGCCCTTCTTTTCTCTCACTTTTGTGATTGGTTCATTACCATCAAATAATTCAGTGATGGTCTCTTGGTACTTTTACCCATTTCCAATATTTTACATTTTTTTTTTTGTTGAATTTCATTTCCCTTATCCGGCTTCAATCATGAATTCATTCCAGGTCCTCCTGCAGCATTTTACAGTCTTCTTCAAATTCTACTGTCCTTATGATCTTCACATTGTCAGAAAACAGACTTGCATAACCGTTCATTCCATCTACCATATCGTTTATGTAAATTAGGAACATTACGGGCGCTAACACTGAGCCCTGTGGGATCCACTTGTTACTTCCCTGCATCCAGACATCCCATCTTTTATTACTGTCCTCATTTTGTCTCTCTCTCAAGAAGTCTCTCATCCACTCTAAGAGGTTCCCCTTCAGTCCTCCCGTTTATTCCAGTTTCCACGTTAGTCACTTGTGGGTTATCTTGTGAAAGGCTTTCTCCAAATCTAAATACACACAATCCACCCAACTATCTCTATCCTGTAGCACATCAATTGCCCTTGAGTAGAAACAAATGACCTTCCACTTTTGAACCAAACTAACTTTCTGCCAAAATGTCTTTCTCCTCCAGATATTTTATCCATCTGTCTTGTAGGATTCTCTCGCACAGTTTTGCAACCATGCTGGTCTGGGATGCCGGTCTGTAATTCAGGGGTACTTCCTTGTTCCCTTTGTTATAAATTGGTACCACATTGGCCCTCCTACATTCCCGAGGCACTTTCCCTTCTTCCAGAGAATACACAGTTTAACCGTGAATCTTATCCGCCATTTGTTCTCTGCATTACTTTAGTGTCCAATTGGAGATCCCGTCTGGTCCTGGGGCCTTCCTCACATCTTGAGTTTCCAGTAATTTGTATACTTCATGCACTTCATCCTGTACATCTTTTAACACTACATTTCAATAGTTACTCCCCCCTCCTCCACAAAATCACTTTCTCTAGTGAAGACTGATTGGAAGCATTTGTTCGTGATTTCAGCTTGCATAACCGCATGTTTTTAGACCTTTTCCAGTGACGTCACAGAAATCACATGGTTTTGTTTACGACTCAGTATTGGACAGCAAACTCCTTGCAGTAATGACTGTCCAGACAGGGCTGTCAGAGATTGAACTGTCTTATATATGCAGAAATCTGGATCAATGCCACCAAGATCTGTACAGCAACAAGATAAAAGTGTTTGAGGCTGGACGGTTACACCATGTCTAGGGAGAAATATACCCATTTCAGGTATGGGAGACCGAAACCAGATCTTAGATATGGCGATCTCTATCACTGTTTGGTGAACACCCTGTGAAAGTTCACCGGGGCATCCCTCAAGGTAAATATGTGTAATATATCTAGCTGGAATTGACATACAGTAAACATGTAAATCGTCTTGGTAATCAGTAAATTATTGACGTGGGGCCAAGGGAGGATCGAGTAGTTGATGAATGAGTGGAGGGTGGGGACGTGGGAGTGTGGGAAGGAGGTGGAGGGAGGGTAGGGGTTTGAATGGTGGTGAGGGGGGGGGATTAGGATTGGTTTGGGGGATGGGGATATGGGGGGTGTGGGGGGTGAGGGTGTTGGGGAGGGTTGGGGATGGGTGGTAAGGGGTGGGATGGGTAGGGATGGAGGGGAAGGGGGTTGGGTGGTGGTGGGGGGTATTATGGGGGATCGGGGGGCTTATGGAGGGGAGTTGGGGCATGGGGTTTGGGGGGGTGGGGGTTTGAAAGTGGGGGTAGGAGGTTG
Source organism: Coenobita brevimanus (assembly GCF_032717465.1). NCBI lineage: Eukaryota > Metazoa > Arthropoda > Malacostraca > Decapoda > Coenobitidae > Coenobita > Coenobita brevimanus. The sequence continues at coordinate 22,378,008 of NC_137007.1, read as the reverse complement.
TTGGGGGGTGGGAGTTAGAGGTGGGCAGGGACAGTGGTGGTGGGGTGGGGCTGGTGATTGGGAGGGTCAGGGTGGTGGTGGGGGAGTTGGGGTGGTAGTGGGAGGGTGGTGGGGGTGTGTTGGTGAGGTGGGGGTGTGTGTAAGGTGGTTGGGTGGCAGTGGGGGGATGGGGGTTGCTCACCTGATATGAAATGCCTGCTACAGAGTCGGGTGTAGGCCGTTGGCTGTCAATTCTCCCTCGTCACGGCAGCCATCCACTTCTGTTGCTTTTCTTCATTGGCGGGAAACCTGCAGAAGTTTACCCCACTTCCACTTTTCTGCCATGTCTTACAGCCGAAGGCACAACAGTGGAATACCATTACCATTGTGGAATCTGCAATCTCTCTCTCTAGACGTCCGACAATTAGCTGTCCAGTATGGCATCGTAAACAAAAGTCACATGACCCGTGATGTCACGTGGAAAAGATCTATAGACATTTCCTTCTACTTTCAGCTTACTGATTCATTCCTTTTGTTACAATTTGCCATTAACAAACCTGTGAAACAATTTAGATTCTTCCTTACATTTGTTAACTATACCTTTTTCGAAGTTTCTTTCTTCTTCTCTATGTATTCTTGTACAGTATATTCATTTCTAGTTCTTTTATATTTGTCCATTGTTCTATGATTGCTTCCCTGTCTCCATTTCTTCCATGTCTAATCACTTTCTTTTTTTGCTATCATGTGCATGTGTGTGTGTGTGTGTCTCCCATTTGCCGCGCAACTTTTCACTTTTGGTAGAGAGGCGGACGGCCGCTGTCACTGGACATGTACTCGTGGCTTGTGGTCTGTGTTCAATGGTGGTGGCAGTTGGGCAAGACCTAGTTCAGTGTATTTACCTATTTGTATTTACCTATTTGTAGTATACAGGAATTGAGCAATGCTCGTGTTGTCCTGTCTCCATATCCACATTTATCAAGTCTACCTTTACACACATGAATGTTTTTCTCATGCACCACCTCTTTGTCTGAGTCGTTCTAAATATTTAAGAATATACCTAATTGTGATATACACGGAATGTACTATGCTCGTGGGTTTCCGTCGCTGTTTCTCAATAAGTCGAATTTAACTTTAAACTCGTTTAAGTTTTTAGACTGGACGATCTCTTTGTCCAGGCTATTCCATAAGTCTATACTTCTGTAAGGAAAGCTATATTTCTTGATATCCTTCAAGCAGCTTGACTTCTTCAATTTCATTCCATGTCCTCTTGTTGCTCTCTTATCCCATACAAACAGATCTTCTTTGTCAATTTTATCTACTCCCACCATGGTCCTGAACACCGCAATCATGTCTCCCCTCTTTCTCCTTTCCTCTAACGAAGGCAAATCCAGTTTTTCCAGCCTCTCTCTGTATGACAGGTCTGTCAGACTGGGGACCATCTTGGTTCCTGTTCTTTGTATTCTCTCAATTTTGTTTATATCTTTCTTTTTGTGTGGGGACCACACTACCGCTGCATATTCTAACCTGGGGCGGATCATGGCCATTATCAATTTTTTCATCATTTCCTCATCCATATTATGAAATGCTACTCTTATGTTAGTCAAGAGCTTATAAGTCTCTCCAACTATCTTGTTAATGTGCTTTTCTGGTGACAAACTATCTTGGAACAGCACTCCCAAATCTTTCTCTTCTCTCCTTTTTGTGATTAATTCATTACCCAAAAAATAATTCAGTGATGGTCTCCTGGTACTTTTACCCATTTCCAATATTTTACATTTCTTTACATTAAATTTCATTTCCCACGTCCGGCTCCAATTGTGTATCCTATCCAAATCCTCCTGCAGTATTTTACAATCCTCCTCAACCTCTATCTTCCTCAAGATCTTTACATCATCAGCAAACAGACTCGCATAACTGTTCACTCCATCTACCATATCATTTATGTAAATCAGGAACATTACTGGCGCCAACACTGAGCCTTGAGGGACTCCACTTGTTACTTCCCTCCATCCAGACATCTTTTCCTTTATTACTGTCCTCATTTGTCTGTCTCTCAAAAAGTCTCTCATCCATTCCAGAAGTTTCCCCTTTAGTCCTCCTATATATTCTAGTTTCCGCATTAGTCTCTTATGAGGTACCTTGTCAAAGGCCTTCTCTAAGTCTAAGTACACACAATCCACCCATCCATCTCTCTCCTGTACCTCATCAATCGCTCTTGAGTAAAAGCTCAACAAGTTTGAAACACATGACCTTCCACTTCTGAATCCAAACTGACATTCAGCCAAAATATTCATCTCTTCCAGATATTTTATCCATCTGTCTTTCAGGATTCTCTCACACAATTTTGCGACCATGTTGGTTAGAGACACTGGTCTATAATTCAGGGGTTCTTCCCTGTTTCCTCCCTTGTAAATTGGTACCACATTTGCCCTCTTCCATTCTTTTGGCACTTTCCCCTCTTCCAGTGAGCATACAATTAAGCTGTGAATTTTATCCGCCAGTTGTTCTCTGCATTCCTTCAGTACCCAATTAGAAATTCCATCAGGTCCTGGGGCTTTCCTTACATCTTGAGTTTCCAGTAATTTATACACTTCCTGCACCTCCACTTTTATATCTTTCATCACCGGAACATTTCTAATCACTCCCTCCCCTTCCACAAGCTCCTTTTCTTTAGTGAAAACTGACTGGAAACGTTTGTTCATTATTTCTGCTTGCATTGCCACATCCTTAAAGACCTCTCCATCTACTTTCAGCTTGGTGATTCCTTCCTTTTGTTTCAGTTTGCCATTAACAAATCTATAAAACAGTTTGGGTTCATCCTTGCATTTGTCAATTATACCTTTTTCAAAATTCCTTTCTTCTTCCCTACGTATTCTTGTGTATTCGTTTCTTGTTCTTTTATATTCTTCCTTTGTTCTGTCGTTACCTCTCTTTCTCCAAGTGTTCCACGCCTTATCTCTCTTTTTTTTGGCTATCATACACCTTCTATTAAACCACTCCTTTTTCCTGTTTTCTTTCCCTCTTACTCTTGGTACAAATTTTTCCACTCCCAAATTATAGAGGTCTAGAAAGATATCCCACTTCCTCTGTATCTCTCTTGTTTCTCTGAATTTTCTCCAATCCGCATTTTCAAAAAAGTTTCTCAATCCTGTAAAATTTGCTTTGCCAAAGTTGTATCTTCCCTATCTATGAAGCTCGTCTCTTAGCTCAACGTTTCCTATTAACATCTGGAACTCAATGACCACGTGATCACTTTTTCCCAAAGGACAGAGATATTCCAATGATTCTATTACATCGGGTTCTTTGGTGAACAGTAAATCTAACCTTGCTGGTGTGTCCTCACCTCGAAACCGTGTCTCTTCTTTGACCCACTGCGTCATCACATTATTCATTATTATATTTAATAACATAGTACCCCACGAATCCTCGCCGCCTCCCGAGTACCATTCCTCCCAGTTCACCTCTTTACAATTAAAGTCACCCACCAAAATTATATTATTGCTTTTCTCAATTATTTTTTGCAAGTAGTTAGCCATATCTGACAACATCTCATGGTATTCATCATCCTTCCATGCTCTCGTCTTTGGGGGAACATACACTACCGCCATATCTCTCTTAACATTCTCTCCAGTTTCTAATTTCATATATATCACTTCAGCCCTGCCTTCTCCCATTTCCACAGTATCTACATTTATGTTGTTCTTCACTGCTATCATCACTCCTCCTCCCTTTTTTTCTTTTCTGTCTTTTCTCCACAGTTTGTATTTACCATCTCCCAAATGAACATCAATATCTTCTCTTAATTTGGTCTCTACAAAGCACATGACATCAGGTTCATGTTCTCTCAAGAAATCATTAATTTCGATCCTTGTCGATATGAAACCATCAACATTAGTATATATCACCTTCAAATTATTTTTGACATTATTAATACCCTCTTCTCTCCTACTCTCTGTCCGTACCACTTCCTCAACTTCTGATCTTTCACAACCATCCCCCCTAGTTTCCTTCACTTCTATTTCCTTAAATACCATTTCCTTACTTTCATATCCAATACTCTCCAAAAAAAGTATTACGTTCTTCCTCTGTCCTCTTATCATTTTTTTCCTTTACTTCTTCCTTTAATGATTTTAAAACTTCTCTTTCTTCTTCATTCAGATCTTTTCTTATTATAATATTTTCCATCCCTGCCTCTTTGCTTAATTTCCAGGTCACTTTAAGTATCTCATTTATTACACTTTCTGATGTATACTTGACTCTCATTGGTCTTGTTTCCCCTTTCTTATAAGGCCCTATCCTCCTTACTTCCTCAATTTCTTTTACCCACTTGTCTCCTTCGGGGTCAATCTTGCCTAATATTCCTCTCACCATGTTCGTGTCTCTCTCGAGTCTTACGAACCTAACCTTTTCTTCCTCTTCCCTGTTTCCAAATACTACCACACATCTGTTCCTTTCTACAGTTTCTCTCACTATTTTCTCTTTTTTCTTCAGTATTTTCACTACATTTTCTTTCATTTCTTTCTTGTCCATTTCCCTTTCTTCCTGGATGATCTCTCTTAAGCTGACCACTTCTTTCTGTTCTTCTTCTACGTGTGCCCACTTTGCCTTGTGTTCTTCTAGTACATTACTCACCTTCTCCGTTTTATTAGTACTCTCTTCAAGTTTCCTCCTCAGTTCAACATTTTCCCTCTTCAAATTCTTAATCTCTTCATTGGCTGTTTCGTTGGACTGGATTAGACTCTGTATGGTGGTTTCTGTATTTCCTGACACATCCTTTATCACTAGATTCTCTACTTTTTTTTCGAGTTCACTAATCCTCATAATTAATGTTTTCACCAGGTCCATGACATTAGTATTAGCATCAAATCCTTGAAACTCCATTCCCTCTTTGTTTACATTTTCGGCCATCTTTAACGTACCGGTAAAGTACCTAAACAGCTGTTACCGAATAAGCCACAAACATTCATGTATACTATTGCCAACAAATCTTTACATTTTTGGTAGTCTACCAACTTTCATTATTTTAAATTTAAAGAAAGACCCTAGGAGACAGGACAGACAAAATTCCTGGAACTATTCAAGGTTAGGAGCGATGCCTGGGACGACCACTCTCTCCGGCGGTTCGTGTGTGTGTGTGTGTGTGTGTGTATTTACCTATTTGTAGTATACAGGAATTGAGCAATGCTTGTGTTGTCCTGTCTCCATATCCACATTTATCTAGTCTACTTTAACACACATGAATATTTTTCTCCTGCACCACCTTTTCGTCTAAGTTGTTCCAAATATTTATGTATTTACCTAATATACCTAATTGTGGTATACACAAAATGTGTTATGCTTATGGGTTCCCGTTGCTGTTTCTCAGTAAGTCAAATTTAGCTTTAATCTCGTTTAAGTTTTTAGACGATCTCTTTGTCCAGGCTATTCCATAAGTTTATACTTCCGTAAGGAAAGCTATATTTCTTGATATCCTTCAAGCAGCTTGACTTTTTCAATTTCATTCCGTGTCCTCTTGTTGCTCTCTTATCCCATACAAACAGATCTTCTCGGTCAATTTTATCTACTCCTATCATGGTCCTAAACACTGCAATCATGTCTCCCCTCTTTCTCCTTTCCTCTAAGGAAGGCAAATCCAACTTTTCCAGTCTCTCTCTGTATGACAGATATGCCGGACTGGGGACCATCTTGGTTGCTGTTCTTTGTATTCTCTCAATCTTATTTATATCTTTCTTTTTCTGTGTGGGGACCACACTACCGCTGCATATTCTAACCTGGGGTGGATCATGGCCACTATCAATTTTTTCATCATCTCTTCATTCATATAATGAAATGCTACTCTTATGTTAGTCAAGAGTTTATACGTCTCTCTTATAGTTAATGTGTTTTTCAGATGACAAACTATCTTGGACCAGCACTTCCAAATCTTTCTCTTCTCTCCTTTTTGTGATTAATTCATTACCCAACAAATAATTCAGTGATGGCCTCCTGGTACTTTTACCCATTTCCAATATTTTACATTTCTTTACATTAAATTTCATTTCCCACATCCGTCTCCAATCGTGTATCCTATCCAGATCCTCCTGCAGCATTTTACAATCCTCCTCAACCTCTACCTTCCTCAAGATCTTTGCATCATCAGCAAACAGACTTGCATAACTGTTCACTCCATCTACCATATCATTTACGTAAATCAGGAATATTACTGGCGCCAACACCGAGCCTTGAGGGACTCCACTTATTACTTCTCTCCATCAAAACATCCTGTCCATTATTACTGTCATCATTTGTCTGTCTCTCAAAAAGTCTATCATCCTTTCCAGGAGTTTCCCTTTCAGTCCTCCTATATATAGGTATTCAGTTTCCACATTAGTCTCTTATCAGGTACCTTGTCGAAGGCCTTCCCTAAGTCTAAGTACACACAATCCACCCAACCATCTCTCTCCTGTATCACGGCCATCATTCTTGAGTAAAAGCTCAACAAGTTGGAAACACACGACCTTCCGCTTCTGAATCCAAACTGACTTTCAGCCAAAATATTAATCTCTTCTAGATAGTTTATCCATCTGTCTTTCAGGATTCTCTCACACAATTTTGCGACCATGCTGGTTAGAGACACTGGTCAATAATTCAGAGGTTCCTCCCTGTTTCCTCCCTTATAAATTGGTACCACATTTGCCCTCTTCCATTCTTGTGGCACTTTCCCCTCTTCCAGAGAACACACGATTAAACTGCGAATTTTATCCACCAGTTGTTCTCTGCATTCCTTCAGTACTCAATTAGAGATTCCATCAGGTCCTGGGACTTTCCTTACATCTTGAGTTTCCAGTAATTTATACACTTCCTGTACCTCCACTTTTATACCTTTAATCACTGGTACATTTCTAATCACTCCCTCCCCTTCCACAAACTCTTTTTCATTAGTGAAAACCGATTGGAAACATTTGTTCATTATTTCAGCTTGCATTGCTGCATCTTTTACCTCTCCTTTTACTTTCAGTTTGGTGATTCCTTCCTTTTTTTTCAGTTTGCCATTAATCTATCTCTCTATCTATTGCCAGACGCCTCAATCCCGTTTGGGGTGGCCACAAACAAATCGCCTCCAAGTCGCCCTGTCCCCCGCCATTTCACTGCCCTGCTCCCAACTCACACCCCCCTCTCTCTTATACCTCTCCACCCCATCCCTCCATCTCATCCTTGGCCTCCCCCTCCCTCTTCCCCCCTCCACCTCACTCACATACACTCTCTTCGTCAGTCTTTCACTCTCCATCCTCTCCACATGGCCAAACCACCTCAGTGTGTTCCTCATAACGCTTCCTATCACATCCACATCCACACCACAATGCTCCTTTATATCCTCATTCGTCAGCCTGTCTCTCCATGTGACTCCACAGGCTCCTCTTAAATAACTCATTTCCACTGCTCTCACTCTTGACTTGTGTCCTTCCAACAACGTCCAAGCTTCTCTTCCATAAGTTAGAGTTGGTATCACATTACTGTCATGTAGTAACTTTTTCACTTCCATGCTCACTTCCCTGTTTCTTATCACTGCTTTCAAAGAACCAGCAACCTTTCTTCCCTGCTGTACCCTTTCAAGCACTTCACCCTCCAAACCTCCATCCCTACTCATCACACTACTCAAGTACTTAAACGTACTCACATTTTCCAATTCCTCACCATCCAACCTCACTGTACATTCACTGACTTCACCTCTTTCAAAGACCATCACTTTACTCTTCCCTACATTCACCTTTAGATTCCGTTTCTTACACACTCTCCCAAACTCATCCACCAAGCCTTGCAGCTCCCCTTCGTCTTCACTCAACAACACAGTATCATCTGCAAACAACAGTACAGGGAGTTTCCAAACACTATCCTCTCTCACCAGGGCCACTCCAACATCCACTACCCTACCTTGTACCTCTTTTATTACCCCATCCATGTACAGATTGAACAACCATGGAGATATGACACATCCCTGTTTCAACCCAACTTTCAAAGAGAAAAATTCACTTAGTTCACCATCCACACGCACTGCAGCCTTCTCATCATCGTCCATGCTCTTCACAGCATTCAACAACTTCCCATCTACTCCATATATTCTTAACACTTTCCACAATCCTTGTCTATCCACCCTGTCATATGCTTTCTCCAAATCCATGAAAGCCACGTACAACTTCTTTCCCTTCTCTAGAAATTTTTCCACTAAAGATCTAAGAATGAATATCTGATCTACACAACCTCTTCCCTTCCTAAAGCCTCCCTGTTCTTCTCCAACTAATTTCTCTGTTCTTTCTCTATCTCTGTCAATAAGTATCCTACCATACACTTTTCCTATTATACTAAGAAGACAAATGCCCATATGATTACCCCACACTTCTTTTTCCCCTTTTCCTTTGTACAAGGGAATAATTATACCTGACTTCCAATCCTCCGTTACTCTACCTTCCTCCCAGGCCAATCTGCACATCTTCCACATCCATTCTACTACTATCTCTCCCCCATGCTTCAGCATTTACCACACACTCCATCAATTCCAGGGGCTTTCCCCGATTTAACTCTCTTCATTGCTTCCACAACTTCTATCCTACTGATTTCTTCTGCCTTCTCACCTCCCTCCTTCTCCCAGCCATTCCCCAGCCACTTATACTCGCATTACTTCCATCCTCTACGTTCAACAATTCCTTAAAGTGTTCTCTCCATCTGCTCACTTTTTCTCCCTTCTCCACTAGTAATCTACCATTTTTATCTTTCACTCCCCTGCTAACTTCACTTCCACCCTGTCTTACTCTTTTCACCTCTTTCCAGAACATTTTCTTACAGTCCCTCCACTTTACACTCAAATTCCTTCCAAATTCCTCATCCACTCTCTTCTTACTCTCTCTTACTAATCTTTTCACCTCTCTCTTTCTTTCTACATATAACTCTCTCTTCCGCCTCTGAACTTCTTCCACGCCCCTATTTCTCATCCATTCATTGTATGCTTCCTTTTTTTGTGCCACAGCCTGTCTCACCTCTTCAGTCCACCACTCTGTTCCTTGCACCCCCCTCCATCTTCTCTTCCTTCCACACACCACATCACATGCTGCACATATTTCTTCTGTAAATATCCTACACACACCTTCCACATCTCCCATCTGCTCCAATTCATATTTGCCCAGTCATTCCTCCACTTCTTTCTTATACTCTGCCTTTTTCTCATCCTCTTGTAACCTTTCCACTCTCCTTGCAACTACTCCTTCCTCTCATCTTTCCCTTCTTCTATTCCTCCATCTTACTTGAATCCTAATTCTGACCACCACCAAGTAGTGGTCAGAAAGTCCACTCCCCCAATCTCTATAAGCTCTTGCATCCATTACACATCTTCGCATCCTTTCATCCACACACACATAATCAATACTTGCCTTCCTTTCATTCAGTTCACCACCCACCTTTCTTATCACTCGCCATGTATACCTGTGGATCATTTTATGCCTGAAGAGGGTATTGGCTATCACCAACCCCCTCCCAGCACAAATGTCCACTAATGCACTCCCATTCTCATCTATCTCAGGAGGCACACCCCACTCACCAACTATTCCATCCACCTTCACATTCCCAACTTTACCATTCATATCACCGATCAAAAACACTCTCTCATTCCTTCCAAACATTTCCATGCACACTTCTACATTTGTCCAGAACTCTTCTCTCACTCTTCTAGCACGATCTTGCATTGGTGCATACATACACACAATCGCCCACATTTGTATTCCAACTTTCAACTTTACCCAAACAATCCTTGACCCAACTGATCCATACTGTCTTATGCTCTTCTTCCATCTTTTACTCACAACTATACATACTCCTTCCTTTGCCCTCTCATTCTCACCTACTCCTGCACATATACCCCATCCATACTCCCATTCTCTCACACTTTCTCCTCTCCTGTTTCAGTTATTCCACATACATCCACTTTCGCACCCTCGAGCACCTCATCATTCGCTTCCCTTATATTCCATGTTCCGATAACCATGTCCTTTGTCCGGTTCTTGGTCGTCATCGTTTGGTCAGCCCTTGTCCTAGGCTTATTGTTTTTTTTTTTAGGTAGTTGTTTTCCGGGGAGGGGCACTAACCCTCCGCCAACCCTTTTAGTCGCCTTTTACGACAAGCAGGGATACTGGGGGAGTATTCTTGAAAAAAAACCCTACCCCCAGGGGGTTCATCCTTACATTTGTCTATTATACCTTTTTCAAAATTCATTTCTTCTTCTCCACGTATTCTTATGTATTCATTTCTAGTTCTTTTATATTCTTCCTTTGTTCTGTTGTTACCTCTCTTTTTCCAGTTGTTCCATGCCTTATCTCTCTCTTTTTTTGCTATCTTTCAGCTTCTATTAAACTACTCCTTTTTCCTGTTTTCTTTCCCTCTTACTCTTGGTACAAATTTTTCCACTTCCAAATTATAGAGGTCTAGAAAGATATCCCACTTCCTCTGTATCTCTCTTGTTTCTCTGAATTTTCTCCAATCTGCATTTTTGAAAAAATGTCTCAATCCTGTAAAATTTGCCTTCCCAAAGTTTTATCTTCCCTGCCTATGAAGCTCGTCTCTTGGCTCTACGTTCCCTATTATCATCTGGAACTCAGTGACCACATGATCACTTTTTCCTATAGGACAGAAATATTTCAATGATTCTGTTACATCGGGTTCTTTGGTAAACAGTAAATCTAACCTTGCTGGTGTGTCCTCACCTCGAAACCGTGTCTCTTCATTGATCCATTGCGTCATCACATTATTCATTATTATATTTAATAATACAGTAATCCCTCCAATATCCGACGTAATAGAGCCATAGGCAGGTCCGGATAGTGGTCCTGTCCGGATATTGGGCCCCAGCTTATGGACTTGTACTTATGGACCCTAACTCTGAAAAACACCTATACAACTCCCTCTGGACATGCATTGCACCTATTTAAGACCCAAATCACACCAATAATTGACATAAAAGACTGAAATAAATGTAAAAGAACCATAAAATGAGGTTTTAGGGGTGAGTTTATACAATATTAAACATTCTGGGTACTTACAAGTCCCTTGCTCCTGGACTGGTTTGAACCGCCAGTTGGCAGTCCACAGTTAATCCTCTGCACTCTAAATTTTAATTTCTTAACACTGCACAACACTGTAAATTCCTGTGTGTTCTAGTGGCAGGGTATTGCAGTTTATTCACTGTTTATTCACAAAAAACAAGCACCTGTGGCTTGCACTGTTATGAGTATCTGCTCTCCATCAGAGTTAAGCTGTGACTGTTGATGTTGGTGGGGTAACAGAGTTGCCAGATCGCAACAGCCACATTACCAATCTCCTCAACTTTCATTGTCAAATATAACTTTTCATTACCAAATTCGTAAAGCTAGCATATATTCTTCACTAATTATATATACAAGTGGAAATACATGTAATCACTCTCCTTATAACTAACACCATGTTGATTATTTTCACACTATGTAGGGTAGCAGATTAATCAGAGAGAGCAAACAATCCACCATCTCCATCCTGTGTATCCTCATACCTGTGAAAAATCCATTTGGTAATGCATTATTCTAATTCATTACCAAACGAATTTTTCATTACCAAATTGGCCCACACTTGGTAATGGAAAATACCAAATCGCAACCTGACAGGGGAGGGGGGAGGGGGAGGAAGGAAGGGGTGAAGGGACCATGGTGTAACAGCTGTTCGGCGCCAGGCGGGAATTTCAAATTATGGGAGGGGAAAAAAGTCAGATTTTTTTCGAATTTTTTGCGGTTTTTGGCCCATTTTGTGAATATTGGATCCCAGGAGGATTATGTCCGGTTAGTGGGGATGTTCGGATATTGGGCGTTCGGATATTAGAGGGATTACTGTATAGTGCCCCATGAATCCTCGCTGCCTCCTGAGACCCATTCCTCCCAGTTCACCTCTTTACAGTTAAAGTCACCCACCAAAATTATATTGTTGCTTTTCTCAATTATTTTTTGTAAATAACTAGCCATATCTTCAACATCTGGTATTCGTCATCATTCCATGCTCTCGTCTTAGGGGGAACATTCACTACCGCCCTATCTCTTTTAACATTCTCTCCAGTTTTTAATTTCATATATTTCACTTCAGCCCTGCCTTCTCCCATTTCCACAGTATCTACATTTATGTTGTTCTTCACAGCTTTCATCACTCCTCCTCCAGTTTTTTCTTTTCTGTCTCCTCTCCACAGTTTGTATTTACCATCTCCCAAATGAACATCAATGTCTACTCTTAACTTGGTCTCTACAAAGCACATGACATCAGGTTCATGTTCTCTTAAGAAATCGTTATTTTCAAGCCTTGCCGATATTAAACCATCAACATTAGTATATACAGTACCACCTTCAAATTATTTTTGATGTTTTTTATACCCTCTTCTCTCCTTCTCTCCGTCGGTACCACTTCCTCAATTTCCGATCTTTCATAGCCATCCTCCTTAGTTTCCTTCACTTCTACTTCCTCACATACCACTTCCTTACTTTCATATCCATCACTCTCCAAAAAAAAGTATTATATTCTTCCTCTGCCCTCTTATCATTTTTTTCCTTTACTTGTTCCGTCATTGATTTTAAAACTTCTCTTTCTTCTTCATTCACATCTTTTCTTATTATAATATTTTCTATCCCTGCCTCTTTGCCTTGTTTCCAGGTCACTTTAAGTATATCATTTACTATACTTTCTGATGACAATTTGACACTTGTTGGTCTTGTTTCCCCTTTCTTAAAAGACCCTATCCTCCTTACTTTCTCAGTTTCTTTTACCCACTTGTCTCCTTCAGGATCAATCTTGCCCAATATTCTTTTCACCAGATCCGTGTCTCTCTCGAGTCTCACGGATCTAACCTTTTCTTCCTCCTCCCTGTTTCCAAATATTACCACACATCTATTCCTTTCTACAGATTCTCTCACTATTTTCTCGTTTTTCTTCAGTATTTTCACTACATTTTCTTCTCTTTTCTTCTTGTTCATTTCCCTTTCTTCCTGGATGAATTCTCTTAAGCTGACCACTTCTTTCTGTTGTTCCTCTACGTGTGCCCGCTTTGCCTTATGCTCTTCTAATACACTACTCACCTTCTCTGTTTTATTATTACTCTCTTCTAGTTTTCTCCTCAATTCGATATTTTCACGTTTCAAATTCCTGATCTCCTCATTCGCCGTCTCATTGGACTGGATCAGCCTCTGTATAGTAATCTCCGTATTTTCAGACACATCCTTTAACACTAGATTCTCCACTTTCTTTTCAAGTTCACTAATGCTCATAATCAGTGTTTTAACCAGATCCATGACATTAGTATTTCTATCAAATCCTGGAAATTCGAGTCCCTCAATGTTTACATTATCGGCCATGTTTGTGGTTGGTTACAGTACCAAAAACAGCTGTTACCGAAAATACTACAAACATTCATGTATACTCTTGCCAATAAATCTTTACTTTTTTGGTAGTCTATATTAACTTACAGTATTTTAAACTTAAAACAAGACCATAGGAGAGAGGACAAACATACTTCCTGAAACCTACTTAAGGTTCGCAGCGGTGGCTGTGAAAAGTCAAGAGACATCTGTTCGCTCTGGCTGTTTGCTCGTGTGAGTGTGTGTGTGTGTTCTTACCTAATTGTATCTTTACAGGAATGAGTCAAGCTCGTATTGTCCCGTGTCTTAGACCATATTTATCGTACATATCCTTAAATTTGTGAATTGTTTTGGCACACACTATTTCATTCGGTAGTGCATTCCATTGATCAATTGCTCTGTTTGGGAAACTGAATTTCCTTACGTCTTTATCACCTCTCTTCTTATGCAGTTTTTTGCAGTGTCCTCTTGCTGATGCTTCTCCACATGTTAAGTAATCATTTATGTCTATTTTCTCCTTTCCTGATATGCACTTATATATCATTATCATGTCACCTCTTTTCCTTCTCTCCTGTAGTGTTGGTAGATTCAGTTTATTTAGTCTTTCTTCGTAGCTTAGGTCCCTTAAGCTTGGTATCCATCTTGTAGCGGCCCTTTGAACTTTTTCAATCTTGTGTATATGCTTTTTGAGATGAGGACTCCAGACTACTGATGCATATTCCAGGGTTGGTCTAATGAATGATGTTATTATCCTTCTTAGCATGTCTTCATTTATGTATGTGAATGCTATTCTCATATTTGCAAGCAGTGTATACATGTTCCGTACCTTCTCGCTGATGTGGTCAGCCGGAGATAGTCTGTTATTGATAATCACACCTAGGTCTTTCTCTCTTTCTGATGTGTATAGCATTTTATTTCCTAACTTATAATCCCAATCAGGTCTTTTTCCACTTTTACCAAACTTGATTACATGACACTTGTCCACATTGAATTCCATTTCCCATGTACTACTCCATTCATGAAGTTTATTTAATTCTTCTTGTAGCTCCCTACAAGAGTCTGTGCTAGTAATTCTCCTTTGTATTTTTGCATCATCTGCAAACATATTCAGATAGCTCTCATTTCCAGTGTTACTGTTTATATCATTTATGTACACTAGAAACATGATTGGTGCCAGCACCGAACCCTGTGGTACTCCACTAGTCACTTCTTTCCATGATGAGTAGTTTCCTCTTAGTACTGTCCTCATTTCTCTTTTTATGAGAAAGTCTTGCATCCAACAAAACAGATCTCCAAAATTAAGTAGAGCTGATAGTAAATACCTCTGGGAGGAAATTAGGAAAGCATCACAGTCCAGCTTAGTAATAATTGTTGGGGACCTTAATCTGCCAAGGATAGATTGGAGAAATCAGACAGGAGATGCAGAGTCAGAGGAATTTCTAGAGGTAGTACAGGGTAATTTCCTTTATCAGTATATCAGGGAGCCCACCAGAGGTAATAATATACTAGATTTGGTTTTAGCTAATAAAGAAAATATCATTAGCGATATAGAGGTTGGTGGACGACTTGGTAATAGCGATCATGAAGAAATTAAGTTCAAATTTATTTGGGATGTCTGTTCCACTGAAAATACCTCCACAGTTCCTAATTTTCGTCTAGGAGATTTCGATGGCTTAAGAGCTTATTTTCGAACGGTATTCCACAGGGAGATTAGCTATTTGAGGGAATGTCAGGTTAGTGGGGATCCCCAGGTCATAGGTCAGGCGCAGGAAGCACGTGGGGATGTCCGTCAGGTGTCTGTGAGGGGGGAGGTAGTAGATAGGAATGTAGTCCAGGTGACGGAAATTAACTCAGCTCCAGTACCAAACAGACGTTCGACCAGTGAGAAGTATAACGAGTTAATAAATATAATATACGGAGGCCAAGATAGATATATTCCTTCAAAACCGTTTAGAACTAACAATTCAGAACCAAGATGGTTAAACAACAGATTAAAATCTCTCATAGGCCAAAGGAAAGGAATATATAGAAAAATAAAACGTGGAGAGGAACACTTACGTAACCGGTACACAATTTTAAATAGAGAAGTAAAGAGGGAGATAAGAAAAGCAAAGAGAGAGTTATGAAATTAAGGTTGCAAGTGAATCAAAAGTAAACCCCAAGGGTTTTTATCAAATGTACCGAACGAAAAATAAAGATAGGATAGGACCACTCAGAACAGAATCAGGTGACATTACCAGTGAAGATAAAGAAATGTGCTCCATCCTAAATAATTACTTCATATCAGTATTCACCAAGGAAAATCTAAGCCTGGTCCCTCAAGCAGAAAATATTTACCATGAGAATACGGAAAATATTCTTAGTAAAATAACCATTAGTAAGGAGGACGTATTGAAAGAAATTAACAAGTTAAAACCTCAAAAATCGCCAGGTCCGGACGATATATATGCAAAAATTATAAAAGAAACCAAAGAAGAATTATGTCAGCCACTTTTAACGTTATTTAATGACTCTTTAAGTTCCAGAGAAGTTCCAGAGGCGTGGAAAACCGCAAACGTAGTGCCCATCTTTAAAAAGGGTGATAAATCAGCTGCGTCGAATTATCGTCCGATAAGTCTAACGTCAATAGTAGGAAAAATGTTAGAGTCAATTTTGGCAAATAGGATTAGAGAACACTTAGAAAGATTTAATCTTATAAACGAAACTCAGCACGGATTCAGGCAAGGACGATCCTGCCTCACAAATTTGTTGTCATTCTACTCGGAGGTCTATGAGGCAGTAGATAGCGATAAAGCTTACGATGTTATTTATCTGGACTTTAGTAAAGCTTTTGATAGAGTCCCACACGAAAGGTTAGTTAGAAAGGTTCGAGCACACGGTATAGACGGCGATATCTTAAAATGGATAGAATCCTGGCTGAAAGGACGAAAGCAGAGAGTATTAATAAATGGAACTAAGTCGGACTGGGGATTAGTAACTAGCGGTGTACCACAGGGTTCAGTACTTGGTCCCTTATTATTTATCATATATATAAATGATCTAGACTTAGGAGTCAATAGCAGAATCAGCAAATTTGCCGACGATACAAAAATAGGGCGTATCATTAACTCGACTGACGATTGCCATTACTTACACAAAGACCTCGATACATTGTCCAAATGGTCGAAAACTTGGCAAATGGAATTTAACGTTGAAAAATGTAAGAGTACTTAACGTAGGCAAGACCATTGGAGATACTAAATACAGCTTAGATAACAAAGAAATTAGCAAATCTGAATGCGAGAGAGATCTAGGAGTTATGATTAGTAACGACCTTAAACCTAGGCAACAGTGCATTAATGCGAGAAATAAAGCAAATAGGGTCCTAGGATTTATTTCGAGAAGCGTGAGCAATAGATCATCTAAAGTAATACTGAAACTTTATCTAGCATTGGTGAGGCCACATTTAGACTACGCAGTACAATTTTGGTGTCCTTACTATAGAATGGATATTAATTCGTTAGAAAATGTACAGAGAAGAATGACTAAAATGATACATGACGTACGGAACCTGTCATATGAAGACAGACTGAAAAGACTAAGTCTGCATTCGCTAGAGAGGCGTAAGTAAGTGGAGACTTAATTGAGGTGTTTAAGTGGATGAATGGTATAAATAAGGGAGATATCAGCAAGGTACTTAAAGTGAGCATACAGGATAGAACTAGAAATAATGGTTTCAAACTAGAAAAATTCCGTTTCAGAAAGGAAATCGGTAGAAATTGGTTCGGTAATAGAGTAGTAGACGAATGGAATAAGCTACCTAGTAAAGTAGTTGCTGCCTCTTCCATTGAGAGTTTCAAGCATAGGCTAGATAAGCATATGACAAATAAGGGTGGATATAGAATAAAGAAAATCTTATAACCAATACTAATTCAAAAATAAATTTTCTTTTCAGGTTACACTATGATAGTCTCTATTCTCCTTTCACACTTTCCTGTAAAATGTCCACGCCAGTTTTTCTATACGGCGTGGTGTTCTTTCTGACTTTTTCCTGCCGGCTTCGGCTGGAGGGTTTGGAGGGCGGGGGAGAGCCTTCTTCTTTGCTATCCTTATCTCATTCTAGTAGTTCAGTTACTCTTCTAGGAGCTGCCTAGCATGGGCCAACCGGCCTACTGCAGTTATCCTCTCTTCTTATGTTCTTATGTTCTTATGTTCCTCCTTGATGGTACAATTTCCATAAAAGTCTTTGGTGTGGTACTGTGTCAAAAGCTTTCTTGAAATCTAAATAGATACTGTCCACCCATCCTTCCCTTTCCTGTATTGTCTTTGTTACTCTGTCATAGTAGCTCAACAGATTAGTAACACATGATTTTCCTTTTCTGAAACCAAACTGTCTTTCTGTTATCATACTGTGTTCTTCTAGATGATTTACCCAAGCTTTTCTTATAAATTTTTCTAATACCTTGCTTACAACACTGGTCGGTCAGTGATACTGGTCAGTAGTTGAGAGGATTTTGTCTATTTCCTTTCTTGAATAAGGGGACTATATTTGCTTTTTTCCAAATATCAGGTAGTTTCCCTTGACTCAAGGATTTCTTGAAAATTAAAAATAATGGTTTACTTAACTCCTTTGCACATTCTCGTAACACCCAACATGAAATTTCATCAGGACCACTTGCTTTTCCTCTGTCTAATCTACTTAACTCCTCTTGTATTACTTTTTCTGCTATTTGTATATCTGGTAGTATTTGTGGACATGCGTGTTCCACATATTCCCTCTCAAAATTTTTTTCTTCTGTAAAAACTAATTGGAAATTCTTATTTAGTGCTTCACAAATATCTTTCTCTTGTGTATAAGTGATTCCCTCGTCCGTGATGGATTGTATTATATCTTTTACTTTGGTTTTGCTTCTGATATAGCTGTAAAACAGCTTTGGTTGATCACTACTTTTATTTATTATATCCTCCTCAAACTGTTTTTGGGCTTCCCTCCTTATTCTTGTATAGTCGTTTCTTGCCTGTTTGTAATTATTATACGCCCTTTCACTATTGTGTCTTCTGTATCTATTCCACAACAAATCTCTTCTTTCTTTTGATTTTTTACATTCTGTATTGAACCATTTCTGTATTTTCTTATCTGTTTCTTTGTGCTGTGGGATGTACTTCTGGACTCCTATTTCATAAAATTCACAGAATTTTTTATATACAGCATTTAAATCTTGTCCTCTAAGCTCATTTTCCCAATCAGCTTCTAAGAAATACGTCTTCAGGTCTTGATAATTTCCCTTTTTATAGTTTAGTCTCTTTTTGTAACTGTCATTGCTGTTTACTATGTCATATGCTATCCTGAAGTTATAATTTAGTACTGCATGATCGCTTTTGCCGAGTGGAGGGTGATATATTAAACTGTCAATGTCATTTTCTTGCCTAGTAAATATTAGATCTAGCACTGAAGGTACATCAAGTCCTCTTTTTCTGGTGGTTTCCCTCACATGTTGTGTTAAGAAAAACTCTTGTACGAGATCCAGGAGCTTTTGGTCCCAACAGCTTTCTTGGCTATTTATATCTAGAGTATTCCAGTTTATATTTGTATTGAAATCCCCAGTTAGTATAATTCTTTCCGAATTCTCTTCCATTTTATGTAGCAAGGATCTTATACTCTGAATTGTAATCTCTGCCAGGTCCTCATATTCGTCTCTTTCTCATGTGTTTGATCTGGGTGGCATATACAAATTGGCTACAATTACTTTACCTTCAGATGTGTCGATCTCTACTGCAATCAGTTCTACTTGTGATGGTATATCTAGGTTTATTTCCTTGACTTTTAGATTTTTCTTAGTTAATATTATAATTCCTCTTCCTTTTTTTAAATTTCTGTCTCTTCTCCATATATTGTATTCCTCTAAGTTTAGTATGTCTTTGGATATCCTTGGTGTTAATTTTGTTTCAGTTAGGCATATTATTTGTGGTTCATTTTCTCTGACATAATCATTCATATCTAGTAATTTAGATACCATTTCATCCACATTTGAGTACATCAACTTTATCATCTTGTTTATATACTTGTCATGACATGGTTCTACTAACTTCCTCCTTTTTCTTCCATCCTGTTTGTGTACCACTTTCGTACCTGCAATCCTATTACTTTGTAAAAAAATTTCTTCTTGTCCTCTTCTGATCTTCCCTCATTTTTTGTTTTTGCTTCCTCCCTTTTCTCTTTCAGTAATTCCAGTTCCTCTTGTGTGAGAAATCTTTTTATCCATACATTTTTGAACTCCTCTTTTTCCATAAGATTCTTTGCATTTTTTAGTATCTCTTCCACAGTGTTTACACTCTGGAAAGTCACCTTTAGAGGTCTTGTCTTGCTTTTCTCATATTTCCCTAACCTTTTGTGTTCCTCTATGTCTTTACTACAGATTTCCTCTGATACTTCTTTCAGTAAGCTCATTACATTTGCCATCTCCTTTTTGTCTCTAGTGATTTTGTTTTTAATTTCTTCCTCTTCTATACCAGTGATTACTATTGATTTATTTATTTCTACTGAATCTGTGACTAACTTTGGATTGTTTTGGATTATTCTTTTCACTTCCTTTTTAATGTTTTTTTTCCTCCACCCTTGTTTCTAAGTCTTTCTTTACTTTCACCATTTCAGCATACGTGATTTCTACATCATTTTTGTAGCTTTGCACAGCTTCATTCACCTGTGTTATCTTCTCCTCAATATCACTGCTCTGGTCCATAAGACTGCTTGCTTGTCTAATTGTCTCTGTGTCATTTTTTAACTCTTCCATAACACTCTCGTGATTAACTACTGTCCTTCCCATGTCACTCACTTTCTTCCTAAGGGTATTCAATTCCACTTTTAGTTCACTGATGGTTGTGTCTTTCTTATTGGCCTCCCTTCCCAGTTTTTCTATCTCTTCCTTTTGCAAGTGCATTTGCTTCTTTATTTCATCAATTTCATTTTTGAAAGCCATTTCTAGTTTGTGTACACGTTCTACTAGTCTGTTGTGAGTCTCCACTTCAACCAGTTCTTGGTAGAAATCATCATTTTGCTTTTTACTTTTATCCCCTTTCTTTTCCAAATTTGTTTTACTGAAGTATGTATCCATTTTGTAAAACTAAATGAACAAAGTGTGTACTTACAAAAGTATGCACGCTTTCCCCGTCTTGCTGTAGTATAAACAAACCCAGCTGACTCAACGCATCGTGGTTCTTTGTTGTTTGAACCAGTCTTATTTAAACTTATTATTTCTTTTCCTTTTAATAATGAAAAATCATTTAGTCTAACCTGGTACAGAGCTTGACTCATTCAAAGATACTTATTTAGGTAATGCCTCTGGCCGTGTTGAGCTGGTATGGAGCGCCAGTACAGACGTCCACCTCCGACAATGCCGTGTGTGTGTGTGTGTGTGTGTATTTACCTATTTGTATTTACCTATTTGTAGTATACAGGAATTGAGCAATGCTCGTGTTGTCCTGTCTCCATATCCACATTTATCAAGTCTACCTTTACACACATGAATGTTTTTCTCATGCACCACCTCTTTGTCTAAGTCGTTCCAAATATTCAAGAATATACCTAATTGTGATATACACGGAATGTACTATGCTCGTGGGTTTCCGTCGCTGTTTCTCAATAAGTCGATTTGAACTTTAAACTCGTTTAAGTTTTTAGACTGGACGATGTCTTTGTCCAGGCTATTCCATAAGTCTATACTTCTGTAAGGAAAGCTATAATTCTTGATATCCTTCAAGCAGCTTGACTTTTTCAATTTCATTCCATGTCCTCTTGTTGCTCTCTTATCCCATACAAACAGATCTTCTTTGTCAATTTTATCTACTCCCACCATGGTCCTGAACACCGCAATCATGTCTCCCCTCTTTCTCCTTTCCTCTAACGAAGGCAAATCTATTTTTTCCAGCCTCTCTCTGTATGACAGGTCTGTCAGACTGGGGACCATCTTGGTTGCTGTTCTTTGTATTCTGTCAATCTTGTTTATATCTTTCTTTTTGTGTGGGGACCACACTACCGCTGCATATTCTAACCTGGGGCGGATCATGGCCACTATCAATTTTTTCATCATTTCCTCATCCATGTAATGAAATGCTACTCTTATGTTAGTCAAGAGCTTATAAGTCTCTCCAACTATCTTGTTAATGTGCCTTTCTGGTGACAAACTATCTTGGACCAGCACTCCCAAATCTTTCTCTTCTCTTCTTTTTGTGATTAATTCATTACCCAAAAAATAATTCAATGATGGTCTCCTGGTACTTTTACCCATTTCCAATATTTTACATTTCTTTACATTAAATTTCATTTCCCATGTCCGGCTCCAATTGTGTATCCTATCCAAATCCTCCTGCAGTATTTTACAATCCTCCTCAACCTCTATCTTCCTCAAGATCTGTACATCATCAGCAGACAGACTCGCATAACTGTTCACTCCATCTACCATATCATTTATGTAAATCAGGAACATTACTGGCGCCAACACTGAGCCTTGAGGGACTCCACTTGTTACTTCCCTCCATCCAGACATCTTTTCCTTTATTACTGTCCTCATTTGTCTGTCTCTCAAAAAGTCTCTCATCCATTCCAGAAGTTTCCCCTTTAGTCCTCCTATGTATTCTAGTTTCCACATTAGTCTCTTATGAGGTACCTTGTCAAATGCCTTCTCTAAGTCTAAGTAAACACAATCCACCCAACCATCTCTCTCCTGTACCACATCAATTGCTCTTGAGTAAAAGCTCAACAAGTTTGAAACACATGACCTTCCACTTCTGAATCCAAACTGACATTCAGCCAAAATATTCATCTCTTCCAGATATTTTATCGATCTGTCTTTCAGGATTCTCTCACACAATTTTGCGACCATGCTGGTTAGAGACACTGGTCTATAATTCAGGGGTTCTTCCCTCTTTCCTCCCTTGTAAATTGGTACCACATTTGCCCTCTTCCATTCTTTTGGCACTTTCCCCTCTTCCAGTGAGCATACAATTAAGCTGTGAATTTTATCCGCCAGTTGTTCTCTGCATTCCTTCAGTACCCAATTAGAAATTCCATCAGGTCCTGGGGCTTTCCTTACATCTTGAGTTTCCAGTAATTTATACACTTCCAGCACCTCCACTTTTATATCTTTCATCGCCTCTCTATCGAAAGTCAAATGTTGCGCGGCCACTGAACTAAGTCTTGCCGAACTGCCACCATCATTGAACACAGATCACAAGCCACGAGTACATGTTCAGTGACAGCGGCCATGTGTGTGTGTGTCCCAGTTGCCTCACGACTTTTGACATTTGGTAGATAGGCGGATGGCCGCTGTCACTGAACATGTACTCGTGGCTTGTGATCTGTGTTCAATGATGGTGGCAGTTGGGCAAGACTTAGTTCAGTGGCCGCGCAACATTTGACTTTCGATAGAGTGGCGGACGGCCGATAACACCAAACATGTACTCGTGGCTTGCGGTTTGTGTTACAATCTCAGTGGCAGTTGGGAAAGACTTAGCCTGGTGGCTTCACAATACTGGTCATTTGGTGGGGATGTGTATGGACGTTTTGACACTGCTCGCGGGTTAAAGTCATATTACTTGGGTGCTGGAGGTTGATTGGGAGTGATCGGACAAGCATTCAGCTTTGACCATTCAGTACAGGGGCGGACAGACATTTTAGTTCTGGTTGTGGGTTAGGGATTACTTCTCGCTCAGGGCTTGAGCCCAGCAGCCACAATGCTGAATGTTTTGACGTGTTGGCTGGCCGGCTGAAGTTCTCGGGCACTTTTATGTCTGGATAATATCAAGTAAATTCGGATAATGGTTTAATAGAGTCAGGGTCCGGTGTCTGGGTAATGAAAATGTCCTGTTGCTGAGCATCCAGATAATTGAAGGACTACTGCATTAGAGCCTGCCATGTGTGTGCACAACTTGTCACAGCTGTAATGTTACGGCCTGCAATTTGAAGAGTTGCTAAAATTAAAAAAATCAAATTTGGTGGGAGATTTTTGGTAGGCATAGTCCCGCATGTCTGTAGGGATGGTACTGACACCCCACCCCTTCCCCAGGCCGCGCAGTCAACTGTCTCCTTAATCTTACTTTGACCGTGAGTGAGTGAGCATCATGTCGCACCGAGGTCTTTCCCAGCATGAGATTGACGATCTGATGGTCCCCATTGATGGTGAAAACAATTCACCATTTGATGATGAGGCTGGTGAAGACTATGCAAACACCTTTTTGCTTGTATAAAATACTAACTTCAGAATTACCAAAAATTTACCTGATAAATGGCACTCATTCACATGTTGTTCTGTGCCCCCGCACATCATTATGCTTGGGAACAGTTCCACATCATCTGTGTGCCTTCCAAGAGTGTCCCTGGGTCATTTGGGATAGTTACCCAAGAAGAAAACGCCAATCTCCTACTTCAACTCACTGGTTGTCACGGGCAGGCTGAACCTTGCATCCGACGGCCAAGAACGAATTGACCTCTAAATCAACATTTTAGGCATCTATGAGTACTTTTATGGTTGTTTTCCATTTTTTTTTCATCATTCCTTACATATCTAGCACCCGCAAAAAATGGTCGAAATTTTTCCGGCACCACAGCTCCATGAGGGTCCCAAGTTGGCCGGCACACAGGGGGTTAATGAAGCTCATTAACATTGTGGCTGGCCCCACATGCATGCCTCACTACATCCCAGGGTTGGCCAGGGACTTTTCCATAAAGATATATGCATATAAGGTTGAATAGAATACCAGCATTACCAGTACCATAACAGAATGAGCAGTGATGTGAAGAAAATGTAGGCAGTTTGCGTAAATGTTTATATTTTTTCTTTATTTTCTTTGTTATTTTTTGTGCTATTTTATTAATTTTAGTCTCTTTGTTCACAAGTGTTTGATTTACAATAGTATATGTATAAAACAGTGAGCAAACAACCAACCTCACTATTACTAACATCGTAAAAATGGCATGAAAAAACATAGACAGTTTTCGTAACTTTATATTCTCTTTTTATTTTTAACATTATTTTTTGTGCTATTTTATTAATTTTAGTCTCTCTTTGTTTGCAGGTGTTTGCCCTATAATAGTACAGGTAACCCCGGTTTAATGATGCAATTGGTTAAGTAAAAACCCATCGCTAAGCGGGATATCATAGCTTGGGGTAGAGTTAACATGTAAAGTATAGGGATGCATTTTTGAGTCTTGGGTTCCCCCCCCAATTAAGTCCTAAACTTACCCAGAGCTAACTTAAACCCTCAGATGGCTTTAAAACAAGCTAAGCCCAGCCTAAAAGCAGTTTATAACTCACCAAAACCTAAAAATAAATTCTGAAAATCATCAAATATAAGTCTGGAAAAAGCAGACTTAGTAAGCTGTACCCCCAAATGACAATATTCATCCCACCTGTGACTAAAACTCATTAATCTGAGTCTAAAAACAGTATATAAATCAACCCAAACACAAAATTTAAGTAAAAAATAGCATCAAAATCGGTAAAAAAATCAAAACCCATCGTTAAACTGGAGTTTAGCCATTGTTAGACAGGGTATGGTGGTATTTCTACCCCCATCGCCAAGCCGGGGTATCGCATTTAGAGGTATTGTATTTCAGGGTATACCTGTATACAGTAGTCCCTCAATTATCCGATGTAATAGATCAGATATTCATTCTTAGATCTTTAGTGGAAAAGTTTCTAGAGAAGGGAAAGAAGTTGTATGTGGCTTTCATGGATTTGGAGAAAGCATATGACAGGGTGGATAGACAAGGATTGTGGAAAGTATTAAGAATATTTGGAGTAGATGGGAAGTTGTGGAATGCTGTGAAGAGTATGTATGATGGTGCTAAGGCAGCACTGCGTGTGGATGGTGAACTGAGTGAATTTTTCTCTTTGAAGGTTGGGTTGAAACAGGGATGTGTCATGTCTCCATGGTTGTTCAATCTGTACATGGATGGGGTAATGAAAGAGGTACAAGGTAGGGTAGTGGATGTTGTAGTGGCCCTGGTGAGAGAGGGTAGTGTTTGGAAACTTACTGTACTGTTGTTTGCAGATGATACTGTGTTGTTGAGTGAGGACGAAGGAGAGCTGCAAGGCTTGGTGGATGAGTTTGGGAGAGTGTGTAAGAAATGGAATCTAAAGGTGAATGTAGGGAAGAGTAAAGTGATGGTCTTTTTTTGAGAGAGGTGAAGTCAGTGAATGTACAGCGAGGTTGGATGGTGAGGAATTTACCAACATCCGTGGCCTTACCACAAATTTAAAACTCAGTTAATTTTTTCCTTCAGTCCATATCCTCTTTGGCCCTTTTCCTCACAGAACCACAAATCTCACCCTCTACTGATATATCTCCATTTTGTTTTCCCGGTTACCATCTCCTTACAAACTTTCGAAACAAGGGCGGCACCTGTTGTTATATCAAATCCCAATATGCAGTTGATACTATTTTAAACTTCACTTCATTCAGTTTTGATTACTCATTATATAAATTAAATTGCCAAAACATTACCAAATATATCTGTGTAGTTTATCGTTTCCCCAATGCTTCTTCGGAACCCAGTGTATTTGATTCCATATCCACTCAGTTGAGTAACCTTGACCTTGCCCTTGGCAATGAAATTACCATTTTGGGTGATTTTAACATACACAATGTTGAATGGTTATTGCATTCTGCCCGGACTGACGACGCTGGTCTAGAATGCGAGCTGTTTGCGGAATCGTTTAATCTCATCCACTTGGTAAAGCAACCAACCAGAATACCTGATAATCCTGACCATAATGCCCATCTCTTGGATTTATTCTTCACAAATAATCCAGGTCAATACAGGATAGAGGTAGTCACCACTTGGATCCTCTGACCACAATCTCATAAAGCCTCATTAGTTAACCTTCCTACACCTCCCCATTCCGAACCTGTCAGGGTGACCCGATGGCACTTTGACAGGGCAGACTGGGATGGATTTAGAAATTATCTTGCTGATGTTCCATGGCAGTCTTTCTTCTCTAGTGATCCCAATTCTACCCAGTCCCACATTTGCGACTTAATACTAGCTGGTATGGATTTATTCATACCAAGTCAACAATTCACTAAAAGATCAAACTCTCCAAAATGGTTTGATGGCAATTGTGCCAGAGCAACAGCCCAAAACTCATTAGCATATACAGGTAACTCGCACGGAACACGATCTCACGGAACGTGCTCGCAATTATACACGGTAAGGGCTGGAATACATATAAGACAACGTAAGATTAAAAAACCATTATGAAAACTACAAATTAACGCAGGAGACGCCTTTGAAAGATCAAATCCTCGAACGTCACTGCAGCGCGCGGTTTGTTTTGATTACGTGACGATCTAGGCGGGAAATTATTCAGTGAGTGAGGCATTCCCGAGTACAGTAGCACAGTATTTGTAAGTTAAATATTTACAGTACTGTACTGTTCTGGTAAGTTTATGTGCAACTTAAAGTACTATTAAATAACGTTAAAGCAAGAAATAAAGTCTTATAACCAGTTTACCTGATAGGCGTCAGAATATTGCTTTTATTTATTTGTTCGTTTTTTCCACAATACTGTACAGTATTTGTAAGTTAAATATTTACTGTTCTCGTATGTACTGTACTTGTAAGCACTTAAATAAAGTTAAATCATTAAATAAAGCCTTGTAACCAGTTAACCCGAATTATATGATTACCCATGATCGGCGTCGGAATATTGCCTTTTTTGTTTGTTCGTTAAACTCTTACTGTACTGCTTTTCTACAGTACTGTATTTGTAAGTTAAATATTTACTGTTCTGGTATGTACTTGTAAGCAATTAAAGCATTAAATAAAGCCTTGTAACCAGTTAACCTGATTTAAATGATTACCCATGATCGGCGTCGGAATATTGCCTTTTTTGTTTTTTCGTTAAAGACTTATAATAAAAGAAAAATACATTTTTGTCTTGGTATCTTTACCTATTTGCTCAGGTTTGCTGTAATGGTTTGGATCATTTGATGCAATGCAACTTGTAGAAAACTGTGAATAAACTTTCGGGAAGTGAACGAAAATCTGGGACATGAGACTGACCTTGACTTCACCCTCTCATGTATCATCTGTCAGTTCACCACCTGTTATCGTGATGGGTGGATGTACGATTTTTTCGCTCGTGGCCATACCTCACCATGCATAGGTACACCCTTTATCTCGACCCAGACAGAAAATACAATCTTTTTCCTCCCTTGCAAAACACAAACAACCACCCTGTTTACGAGACAGCAATATATATTGCGAAAATAACAAGGTAAAATGATAAAGATGAACGTAAAATGATAGAGAAAGATGAACATGTTATGACGGAAGAAGTACATTTTCCCCGTCTGTAAACGTATTTATTTCTGCTTTGTATCTGTATTCGTAATAATTAGACTTATTGTTCGTTCTGAAACTGCATTACGATTCTATTTTTAGCCATTCTCGTGGTGTGGGAGCTGGAAGTTGTGACACAACTTCCTTATTGCTAATCGGACTGACCCTCCACTTTATTCTCCTGTGGCAGAGTCTAGCCTTGGAGGACGTGCAGTTTTCTCATTTAGGACTGAAAATTCAACTCTTTCGCTCCCTTTTCCAAGCATGGGCACAACGATAACGTAAAAAATAACTCGAAACTACCATAAATATATATCAAAAAGGTGAAAATGTATTCATAACATTTTTTTTTTTTTTCAGCCATTCCTAACAGATTACGTACTGAAATCATTCGATATCACAGTACTGCACTTCTAAGTTAAATATGTACTGTTCTGGTATGTACTTGTAAGTTAAAGCACTGGTACCAGTTAACCTGATTTATATGATTACCTATGATCGGCGTCGGAATGTTTCCTTGTGTTTACGTACAGTATTTGTGTGTTGAAGTTTTGCTCTGGAGTACTGTATTTGTGAGTTATAAAATTAAATAAACCTTCTAACCACTTAAAGTGCTTTCTAGTGATTACCAGTGACAGATAACAGCAAAACAACACATTTGGGGGGTCTAGGGAGTAAAATACGGAGTAGTTTAAATATACGCGATTTCACACCTAACACGGCACGGTAGGAATGAAACCCACGTGTTCCGTGCGAGTTACCTGTAACTCTTACTTAAAATCAAAAACATCTGAATCACTCTCCCAGTTTAAAATTGCTAGAAATCATGCAAAAGCTGTATTAAATCTATCTAAATCAAACTTTCTTCAAAAGCAAGCATTAAAACTACTTAACAACCCTAATGACAATAGAATATTCTGGTCAACTCTTAATTCTTTCAATAATAACTTTAACAAGTCATCTTCCATTCCCCCACTAAAATCTTCAGATGGCAATATTACAAATGACCCACGTGGGGAAGCAGATATCTTTTCTAGTACCTTTGCAAGAAACTCTACCATAGATGATACCAACCAGAATGTCTGAGTACTGGAACTTGATTCTCCCGAAATTGCCCCACTTAAAATACAGACAAGATTCGTAAAATCCATCCTAGACAATTTACCTACCAACAAAGCTCCAGGCCCAGATGGAATTCCACCAATTGTTTTGAAAAAGTGTTCCCCTGAACTTGCCTCTGTCCTAGCCAAATTATTCAGACTCTGCATACGTACTTCTTTATTCCCAAATTCATGGAAAGAAGCCAATATCCACCCAGTTCCGAAGAAAGGAAGTTCGTCTGACCCCTCCACTTACAGACCAATAGCTGTCACATCTTCTCTTGGTAAGGTATTTGAAACTTTAATTAATATCCACATTGTTAAACATCTTGAATCCAACAACTTAATTAGTGATAGACAATACGGTTTTCGCCACGAAAGATCCACCATTGACATACTCAATCTCTTAACTCATACCATCCATCAATCAATTGATCTTTTTGGAGAAACTCATGCAGTAGCTCTTGATATCTCTAAAGCTTTCGACAGAGTATGGCACCATTCCCTGCTGTCCAAACTCCCTTGCTATGAACTAACGTCTTTTGTTCCTTTGATTTCTTCTTAGTGACAGGAAAATATGAGTAAAAGTAGATGATGTATATTCGAATTTCCACTCAATTAACGCCGGCGTGCCGCAGGGATCATTTCTGGCGCCAACCCTATTTCTGGTTCATATTAATGATCTCTTATCTGTCACTCACAATCCCGTTCACTCATATGCAGATGACTCAACACTACATAGTTCATTCACACTCAGGCACCCATTTACAAAGTCTAATATCTCTACCTCTCAACTCAGTACAGCCGTCTCCATAAATCAAGATCTAGCTACAATCAGTGAATGGGGACAAAACAACCTTGTCTCTTTTAATGCTAGTAAAACTAAATATATACAGTTTACTAATAGACAGATATTGCCAGATTTGTACATTACCTTCAGTGCTACTAACATTCCCATCTCCAAAAGTATTGAAATTCTTGACATCTCACTTAACAGTGCCCTCAGCTGTACCTCTCATGTCAGATCACTTGCTAAAACCGCCTCAAAGAAACTTGGATTATTGTACAGAGTCCATAACTTCTTTGCCGATGAGCAGTTAGCTATAATTTATAAGAGTCATGTGTGCTTTCAGCTTGAATATTGCTCACCCTTGTGGAATGGTTGTGGAGAGGTTGCATTAAGACAACTAGACAAAATTCAGAATAAAGCTGTTAGAATCATTAACAACCCTGCCATTACATATAAACTACCTCCCCTGCAAGTAAGAAGGAATGTTGCCTCCCTTGCATTATTTTACAGATATTTTTTTGGCAAATGCACAGACGAAGTTGCGTCCATGGTGCCACCTCTCCATGCCTTCCCTCGTGCTACACGGGGATCTGGTAGCGCTCATGACTGGAATGGCACTCAACCATATTGCAGAACGTCTGCCTATCAGAATTCTTTCATTCCCCGAACTGCATCTCTCTGGAACTCGCTTCCCCAGAGTTGTTTTCCTCCAAATTTCAACCCACAACTGTTCAAGTCTAACTGTTACAGATATTTTATGAATAGAGGACACCAGTAATCTGGTGTATGGATTATTTTTTTTTTCCCCATTTGTTTTTCATTCCTCCGTTCTGTAAAAAAAAAAAAAAAAAAAAAAAAAAAAATTGGGTAGTGTGGTGAGTAAGGATGGAGGTCTGGAGGGTGAATTGCTTGAAAGGGCACAGCAGGGAAGAAAGGTTGCTGGTTCCTTGAAAGCAGTGATAAGAAGCAGGGAAGTGAGCATGGAAGTGAAAAAGGTACTACATGACAATATTGTGATACCAACTCTAACATATGGAAATGAAGCTTGGACATTGCTGGAAGGACACAAGTCAAGAGTGAGAGTAGTGGAAATGAGTTATTTAAGAGGAGCCTGTGAGGTCACATGGAGAGAGAGGCTGAAAAATGAGGATATAAAGGAACGTTGTGGTGTGGATGTGGATGTGATAGGAAGCGTTATGAGGAATACAACTGAGGTGGTTTGACCATGTGGAGAGGATGGAGGGTGAAAGACTGACGAAGAGAGTGTATGTGAGTGAGGTGGAGGGGGGAAGATGGAGAGAGGGGCCGAGGATGAGATGGAGGGATGGGGTGGAGAGGTATATGAGAGAAAGGGGTGTGAGTTGGGAGCGGGGCAGTGAAACAGCGGGGGACAGGGCGACGTGGAGGCGATTTGTTTGTGGCCACCCTGAACGGGATTGAGGCGTCTGGTAATAGATAGATAGATAGATAGAATAGGGCCGAAGGCATGTCCCGGTAGTGTGCGGATAATGAACAATTTCCCCATTGCTATACCCAGACCCTGCCTATACCCAACTTCCAACTTATACTTACCCTATTTGTATAGTACCTCTGCTTACTTTGGCAGTGTTTCCCCATCATTCAGGCATATTCAGTCATCAAAACACACATAGGAATATTGAAAAGAATTTTAGACACCAAGAAAATCATGCATAAAAAACATTGAAAAAAAAAAAAAAAAAAAAAACTATCTATACACTACTGTATGTACAGTACCCCTCCTACCTCTGGCATTGATTTCTGGTCATTCTGTCATATTTAGACATCAAAACATATATGGGAATATCCAAAATAACTTTTAAACACCAAGAAAACCATGAAGAAAAAAAAAAATTGAAAACCAAAAAAACACCCTACCCATACACTACACTATGTACAGTACCACTCCTAATTTTGGCACTGTTTCCAGGCCAGTCTGCCATATTTTGACATCAAAACACACATGGAATTATCCAAGGTAATTTTAAACACAAAGAAAACTATGAAAAAGACCTAAAGTTCTCTGCCAAAACACATTTGATTGGGGTACTTACCATCCAGTGCATGGCAGACAGGCTTTATAACCTGCACACCTCTAGCAGGTGTTCAGTTGTCCCGTGTGGTCTAGTGGCTAACCTTTGCATTTAGCAAAGGTCAAAGAATGCCTCCACCTCCTCCTCCTCTACCTGCTGGAGCTGAGCAATGAGTGAAGACGTGCAGTGTGATGATGGGGGCTTACCCGCCTATGGAGACTCCAAAAACAGCTGCAAACTTATGTCCAACAGAGACTCAGTGACTGTTGATGTGCTAGGTTGCGGGTCTGATGGTGAAGGCAGGAAACAAGGTGGTGGTGGTGGTGGTGGTGGTGGCGGCGGTGGTAAGAATGAGCTCACTCGTGGGGGGCAGGCTTGAAGAAGGGGTCGATCCTGATCTGACGATAGGACTGATGATTGTGCCGGAGGATGACAGCATCCCTGACTACGCACAGCTCCATCACCAGGCTGAGCAGCTCCAGCTCCCTGTCACAGTGCGGGTGTTCGGCATACTCCTCCACCTCCTAAAGACTGGCACGTAGGTCACAGAGACGAGGGAGTGATGGAGTTTGGGTGGCTGCAAGTCAGGGTCCTCATCCTTGTCCTTGTTGGTGTTGCTGTCCTCTTCATGCCTACAGAGGCAGCAGTGGCGATCTCCTCATCAGACATCGTCTGATAACCAGGATTGCTGCCATCATCTTCTAGTGAATCCCTAATGTCATCAACATCCCCCTACTCTCCTGTTGTGCGAAGACGAAGGTGGAAATCCACATCAAACCCCACAAAGTCGTGCTCGGTTTTGCTTCCCAGGAAAAGATGAGACCAACTGCTTTGAGTGTTTTCACGGAGACATCCTTCCACGCGTTCACCCTATCGAACACTGCAGACTTCAGGTTGTAGTGTCAATGATTCTGCAAGGTCTGCTCCCCATGTGTGTCCTTGGCCCCGTCCTCGTCCTCCAGCACCACCATCACCCATTTGAGAAATCTCTATTGGTACAGTCTCTTGGCAGCCACAATAACACCCTGGTCCATTGGTTTAATAAGAGTAGTGGTATTAGGTGACAGAAACATGCACCTAATGTGCCCATCACCAGCAACCAAATCCTTCTCAAAAGGATGTGCAGGGGTATTGTCCAAGAGCAGGAGTGCCTTCATCTTGTCGCAAGCAAGACCAAGGACCTCCGTTTAAAGACGGATAACCTCCTTGTTTAAGTGTCTGTGGAACCAGTCTCTAAAGATCTTGGTGGTAAACCAGGCCTTCACAGAATGGTACCACACAACAGGCAGGCTATCCATCAGTCCACGGAGACAATGTGGTTGTTTTGCACACCCAATAACAACGGGTATGAGGAGGTGCATCCTGTTAGCATTAGCACAGCACAAAACAGAGACACATTGTTTGGGTAACTTGAGACCAGGCACAATCTTCTTCTCCTCTTCCAGGGTGTTGGTGGGCAGTGAGTTGTAGAAGAGACCAGTTTTGCCAGCATTATAGACTTGACCAAGGGCAAGGCCCTCGTCCTTGATCAGGCATTGCACTTTCTGACAAAAGAGGTCTACATCCTCTGCTGTGGCTTGCAAGGCCTCGCCATGTGCCTTACAGCCTTTAAGTCCATGATGAAACTTGAAGCCAAAGAGCCAACCTTTGGAAGCCTTGAAGTCATGCATATTGTGCTGGCATGCAAACTTCTTGGCTGCAGTCTTTAACTCAGTCCCACGCACAAGCGCATTGGCAGTACGTTGCCAGCAAAACCACAACCATGTCAACTGGTTACTAATGGCATGCTAGGCCTGGTCCATGACCTTTCTGACACCCCTACGTGTGCCTTCACCGAATCTTGTCCATACTGCTTAAGCTTGATCTGTGACTTCTTGATGTCAAACAGTGTTGAATGGGCTGGATCATATTCCCATGCTATACATCCTGTGGTCCAGCTTGCGTAAACCTTGCTCAATATCTCACGCTTCTTCTCCAGAGTCAAAACCTTCCTCTTCCACTTCTCAGGTGGTGGTGGGGCCATCATCAAACACACATGAGAATGCAGCAGAGGAGGGCCACAATCTGAAGAAAATGAAGGACCATTACAAAAGCGACTGCATTCACAACCATGCTTGCTAGAGCGTGACCACACATAAGGGAGTCAAAGGTGGGAACTGAGGTGTGGGCTTGGAGGCTGGTAAGCAGTACAGCACTGCCATATTGCACCTCACACTTGCCTCTGAGCACAGAGGAGGCAGAACACTGCAAACTGACATCTGCATACAAAGTTCATTTCCGTTTGCTCAGGCAAGGGTATAACATGATGACAACAATGAATAACCAGTATGTCACTGCCTTAGGCAGTGTATGACTCATGTGGCCTCCCAAATGACTCTGATCATTCGGTAGGGAAGCAGATAGGTGTGTATGGTGGGGGATTTTGCACAAATTCCAGAGGCTGGGGGACTCCTGCCTTCAGTGTAGAAGCAGACGGATACTTTTACTGTACATTTATTTGTGGCTTGTGTTCTGTCTTACATGCACGTTGGCCATTGGAAACACAGTTCCTGGTGACTGGGTGACTTTGGACCTTCGTTGTAGAGGTGGAGGAGCGCTGTCACTGTACATGTACTCATGGCTTGCAGTCTGTGTTACACACGTGGTGGCAGTTGGGAGAGACTAATCCTGGTTGCTGTGTGACTATAGTCATTTGGTGGGAATGCGCACAGGCGTTTTGACACAGTTTGTTGGTTGTGGTTGGGATTTCTTGGGTGCTGGAGGTTCACAGGGAGGGATTGGGCCAGCGTGTGACTTTGACCATTCAGTACAGGGTTGGACGGACATTTTAGCTCAGGTTGTGGGTTACGGTCTATTTCCTGTGCATGGCTAGAGCCCAGAGGCCACAATACTGATTGTTTGAATATGTCAGCTGGTGGCTGAAGTTCTCGGGGACTTTCATGGTCGGATAATGGCAAATAAAGTCGGATAATGGTTAAATAGAGCCAAGGTCCAGTATTAGGATAATGAACTTGTCCGGGCACTGCATGTCTGGATAAATGATGAGCAAACTACCAGCATCACTCTTACTAACCGTAAATACAACATGAAGAAACATAGGCAGTTTGCGTAATTGTCTATACTCTTTCTCTATTTTTGATGTTATATTTTGTGCTATTTTATTAATTTTTAGTTTCTTTTTGTTTGCAAGGTTTTGTTCTACAACATTATATTTATAAAATAATGAGCAAGCAACCAACATCACTATTACTAACACCGTAAAAATTACGTGAAAAAACATAGGCAGTTTGTGCAATTGTTTATACCTTTTCTTTATTTTTGATGTTATTTTTTGTGCTATTTTATTCATTTTAGTCTCTTTGTTCACAAGTGTTCTACAATAATATATTATAAAATAATAGGCAAGCAATCAACATCACACTGTAAGGAAGGCCAGGTGCTCTCCAACAGCTTGCCTTCTCATAGATACTGTATTTATACTCATATTTTATTTCTGACGATATTTTGCGTGCTGCTTCATTCATTTTGCAGTAAGACCTCACCATAACGGACTAATTGGGACCCAAATCATTCCGAAAAATGCGAAATTCCGATAAAAGCGACATCCCAGACTTTTTCTGATATATCAGACATTAGTCTGGATTGCATGAATGGTTTTTAAACAGTTTTGACAGCCATTGTGGTACTGTACTGCATCATAATTTCACTACATTAGCCAAATGGTATAATATATATAATAATACTGTACTGTACACTGATAAACATGTCTTTTATATACCCTTTTGTGGTGAACATAGCTGAAGTGGTCAGGCAGTCTGGACTGCTTCTAGTTTTATCAGACTTTTTCCAATGTGTATGAATTTAGTCCAGTAGCTCCTCGAGTCCTGTAAAAGTGAATTCCGGTCTACTGAAGTCCATTATGTTGAGGTTTTACTGTAGTCTTTAATTGTTCATACTAGTTTGTTCTGCACTAACATGTGCATTCAAGAATGAACAGAGTATGAACTCACTATTACTAACACAGTGCATACAGCAAATAGATAAATATACTGTATATGCTTGCATTAGAAAAAAAAATCTACAGTATATAGTGTCTATCTGTTTATCTACAGCCCGACGCCCTAATCCCGCAGAGGGTGGCCGCAGACAAAACGCCTCCAAGTCACTCTGTCACCCACCATTTGACTCCCCTCCCCCCAACTCACCCCCCCCTCCCTCATATACCTCTCAATTCCATCCCTCCACCTCATCCTCGGTCTACCCCTCCCTCTCCCTCCCTCCACCTCACCTACATACACCCTCTTAGTCAGTCTTTCATTCTCCATCCTCTCCACATGTCCAAACCACCTCAGTGTATTTCTCCTAATCTTTTCAACCACATCCACATCTACCCCACAACGTTCCTTCACTTCTTCATATATAGTGTACAGTAAATATATCAATACTTATAACCCAATTATATTTGTAGAGCAAAAGAAGAATGAGAAGACTTTGTTGTGCATTTTAAAACTAATCCCATGAACATGGAATAATAAATGGGTTTTTGGCAAATATTTTACTTTGAAGAAGTAAATAACATCATCGGCTGGTTATGGGAGTTTTTCGGATGACATAAATATCATCATCGGCTGGCCAAAGTCTTAAGCAGCTCATGCTTTAGGATAACTTGTATTTTTATCATTTTTTTCCCATTGTGTAAATGAAGGTGCATCATAAAAATCAAACAAATATTCAACCTCAAACCATGATCAGTGGCCACAGTGATCTTCTACTATGAACCGTAAGCACTGGGTCCTAAAACCTTGATCACAGGCCACGGTGGTCTTCTGCTATGAACCTTAAGCATATGGCCTCAAAACCTTGATCGCTGGCCTCAGTGGTATTCTACTATGTAGCTTAGGCATTGGGCTTCAAAACCTTGATCACTGGCCAAGGTGGTTTTCTACTATGAACTATAGGCATTGGACCTCAAAGCCTTGATCACTGGCCACAGTGGTCTTCTACCATGAACCAGCATTTGGCCTAAAAATCTTGATCACTGGCCACAGTGGTCTTCTACTAAATGAAGAAAAGCACATCCACCTGCACAGACAGCCAGTGAAAAGTGAGCTATGTTTAATCCTGTCTTGGGAGTGATCACCCACAAAGTGTAAAAATTAATATCAGTTTGCAGTATTTGGTAAATATTAAATTTCCAAAAACAAATGAAATGACAAGCTTCAATAAAGCATATACTCTTAGTCAGAAATACAATACAGATGTAGAAATGAAAGCCAGCTCCACTGAGCTCATTAGTAACAAAATGACTGTGTGTAATGCCACATTTTTGTGAGGCTTTTAGACCAGTATCGACTGTTTAGACCAGTCATATTGCTGTTCTGGTGAGACATTGAGACTGGTACAGACTGGTAGAGAGCAGTCCTGCCACAGAAGCTAGCCTAGGCCAGACCAGTCTGTGCACAAATGAATGTGCATCAGCAACAGCCAAGAAGGAGGCCAGGAGCATCCATGCCAGGATGTAAACATCGGTGGTCAGCGTTGGCGGACTTGGAAATAAGGTTAGTTTTAAATTAGGTTTTTAATGCTAGTAGAAGGCTGTGATCATCCAAGAAAGGAACCAGATAAATCTCACCATGAAGTTGAGGCTTTGTATTACTTTAGATTGCATGAAATAAGATTATTAAAGCATTAATGACCAAAACAAAATTTGAGGGGAAGCTGAAAGATAGCACAGAATTCGTCAAAAGGATATAGACTCAGTCATCTTCAACTTTACATGTATTCTGTGAACCTTTATGACAGGTTTCAGCCCAAATTGTTTGGAAATTTGGCAAGAATCTTTTATTTCTTACTGTAGTAACATTCCCACTCCCAATCACTCTTGCAGCCGATAGGAGGCTCAGAGAGGATTGGACTGACATTTGCCTATTCTCATGACCACTTGTGAGTCCATACCAGTCTAAACCGGTCCAAAGTGGCCCTCGAAAATGCGGCATATTAGTTTTTATCAACAAGTATTTTAGTAACTTCAGTGGTGTATGGTCTTGTCTATCTATATATCTATCTATTGCCAGACGCCTTAATCCTGTAAGGGGTGGCCACAAATGAATTGCCTCCATGTCACCCTGTCCCCCGCCATTTCACTGCTCTGTTCCCAGCTCATTCCCCCCTCTCTCATATACCGCTCCTCTCCATCCCTCCATCTCATCCTTGGCCTTCCCCTCCATCTCCCCCCCTCCACCTCACTCACATACACGCTCCTCATCAGTCATTCACTCTCCATCCTCTCCACATGGCCAAACCACCTCAGTGTGTTTCTCCTAATGCTTACTGTCACATCCACATCCACACCATAGTGCTCCTTCACTTCCTCATTTGTCAGTCTGTCTCTCCATGTGACTCCACATGATCCTCTCAGATAACTCATATCCACCGCTCTCACTCTTGACTTCTGTCCCTCCAACAACGTCCAAGCTTCACTTCCATATGTTAGAGTTGGTATCACAATACTGTCATGTAGTAACTTTTTCACTTCCATGCTCACTTCCCTGTTTCTTATCACTGCTTTCAAGGAGCCAGCAACCTTTCTTCCTTGTTGTATCCTTTCAAGCACTTCACCCTCTAAACTTCCATCCTTACCCATCACACTACCCAAGTACTTAAATGCACTCACATTTTCCATTTCCTCCTCATCTAACCTCACTGTACATTCACTGACTTTACTTCTCTCAAAGACCATATCTTTACTCTTCCCTACATTCACCTTTAGATTCCGTTTCTTACACACTTTCCCAAACTCATCCACCAAGCCTTGCAGCTCCCCTTTGTCTTCACTTAACAACACAGTATCATCTGCAAACAACAGTGCACCCTCACACAATGCGAGTTTATTGGTGGCAGAAACCCTCGCATTCTACTACGATTTCGCATTGTGTGAACCAAAGAACTTATGGGAAAAATGATATATGGTGGAGAGCCCACCCAGGGCTTGGTCTTCAGGTACCCTTCCAGCCTACTCTATGCTGCTAATACTTTGTCTACTAGTACTTCTAGTTGGACCAACAAATAAAACAACAAATAGAACCTTCACTGAAGTGACTTCTGGGCTTGTTAATAAGGGAAGGGGGTGAGTATCCGAGGTTCGGGGCATCTATTCTTGCCCCACTGTGCAGCGCGCCCCATTGTCACTCTCACTGTCACTGCTGAGGTCTCCTGGAGGTGCCATAAAGCCATCAAAGTTGACAGCTGAGACAATGATGAACAGGTGGGTACTGCTATGATGCTAAAACGGACCACAGGATGTGAGGTACAACATGTGTTCTTGCGACAGTATGGAGGAGTAATGTCTGTTTACCCAGGTAAGTAGGTAGATGGCATGCAGATAGCTGGCCAGCTGCCCACCATTTTGAATCAGGCTCGTTGCCAGCCACCTGCCTTCATGTGATTGACTCGCATTGTCCAGCCTGACACTCGTAGTAATGACGGGAAATCCATTTTAGCCTTGGAATCATACAGCCGGTGTGCATGTTGGGAAGTTCGATTTGCAGATTTTGCATTAAATAAAAATAAGCATTTTCTGGCCTGACCTCGCATTGTAGGTGATTCACACCATGTGATTTCGCATTGTGTGAGGGTGCACTGTACAGGGAGTTTCCAAACACTGCCCTCACTCACTAGGGCCGCTCCAACATCCACTGCCCTACCTTGTATCTCCTTTATAACCCCATCCATATACTGATTGAACAACCATGGAGACATGACACATCCATGTTTCAATCCAACCTTGAAATAGAAAAATTCACTCAGTTCACTATCCACATGCACTGCAGCCTTAGCATCCTCATACATACTCTTCACGGCATTCAACAACTTTCCATCTACTCCATGGTCTTGTCAAATCTCATAATTTTATGCAGACTTATTGAATAGTTACCATTGTTACATTACTTTTTTGGATCTAGGACCTAGTTATGCTTGCCAGCTAGGTAGCAGACTACACTCTAAAAGTTCTCCATTGCCAATGGTCGGATTGTCAGAAGAGCTAAGAAAGCAAAGCTCAACAGGATGGTTTTCCTGGGTATGTCCCCTATTCTGTATTGCGATAGAGTGATTTTTTTTTATCTGTATGTACAGGTATGTGTTTAGTGGGTCAAAATTGTTGTACAAGGGAAGATTTGGGTTTACAACTGGGGGTGTTCGGTGCCACGGCCTTGGCTGATTTATGATGGATAAAGGGGGGATTACTGTACAATGATGGGAATAAAACTTTAATGTTTCACTGCAGTGTTAACTGAACATGTGTTGTGTGATATGCAGTTTTGTGGTATCAGGCTGACTTACAATTGTGATTAAACATGTTATCCTTCACTTGACAATCAACAGTTCAGGTAAAAGTTATCCCAACTCATTCCAGATACTGTACATAGATATGCCTATGGACACACTTAAAAATCAGTGCTATAAAAAGAGTCAAAAGTGCTTCATGGGTTCAGAGAGTGAAGTTTAAAATTGTAAACTACAGCTTCTATCATCAGTCAGCATTATATTGCTCCTCTTCCAGTATAGTAATGTACTTGGGTGAGTAAAGGATACAGAAGTGGCAGAAGGGGACTGACAAGGTTGGATTTAGGTAAAGTAAACACAGTATTAACAGAACTGACTCATTTTATGGTAATAAATGCATAGTACTTCTAGCACCAGCACAACCCCTCACCCATCCCTCCTTACCCAGTACCCCACCTTTTCAGCACTGTTACCAAGAAAAAGTTTGTACCCTTTCTTTCCTCAAACATTGAGGTCGGAATAGTTCCTGAATGTACAAGTACCTTTGCCACACATCTCCGCTACTAACCTTGGAGTAGCTTGACTCAAGACCCACCTTCAAAGACTACATACAAGACATCAGGAGGCAGTGCAGCCCCAAACTTGATGCAGTCAGGGCACTTACGGGGACAGAGTTTGGGCAACAAAAAGAAGCACTCCTCTTACACTGCAAATAGTGCATCAGATCACTGACATCCAGTGCCCTCCCCAGCATGGGCCTCCATCCTATCCACTACAACACCTTGCTGACCATACAGAACAGTATGCTGTGCATCACCTCTGGTTGCACCAGAACCAGTTCCCCAGCTTACTTACACTTTGAAAGTAAAGTCTGACCTATCGTAGAATATCTTGTCAAGAGAGGCTCACAATTTCACTACAGCATGCACCAACACACAACACCTCTGTCATTCCATGACAGAGCCACACAACACAAGTCACACAAAATTATTCCTCTACAACATTACCAGACCCTTTTCAGCAGTGTCTTACTTCATGACATTCCAACACTAGCAGTGAAGAAACACCTATCTATTCATTTCACACAGAGCAATGCAACACCTTGATCAGAACATTAACAATAAGCTCCCCCTTCCCCCCACACACACATACTGTCCATCATTCATCCATCAGGGATATCTTTAAATTGAGTTAATTGAGTTCACATACCTAGGCATAGATCAGGACATCACCAAGCCCTCATTAGTTACCAACTTTGATTCAGGTTGGATGGAACTACAGATGGCATATGCCCTACTTGTAAAACAGGCCCACACAGCACAGCACACACTGTACAGTATAATGGAGCACTGCAGAGCACATGCCACATTACAGTTCAGAAACATCATTAGTGATGTAAGAAACCTATTGGACGATCCCACTGGGGTAGTTGCTTAACCCCTAAAGTACGCAATTTGCTCAGTAGGTCTGTCCCTCCAGCCACAAAACAGGGTCGATTTTTCGACTTTCACCAAGGTAAAAATTTTTCTTCCACATTTCAAGAGACTGAATTTACACACCTGAA
This sequence comes from Coenobita brevimanus, assembly GCF_032717465.1. Classification (NCBI taxonomy): domain Eukaryota; kingdom Metazoa; phylum Arthropoda; class Malacostraca; order Decapoda; family Coenobitidae; genus Coenobita; species Coenobita brevimanus. Next base: position 22,336,533 of record NC_137007.1, on the reverse strand, counting down.
AATGTATGTTTCAGCCAGATTGACCAAATAGTTATCGCACAATCGTCAAAGATAAAAAAAAGTTACCAGTGTCCCATGGGTGAAAATAGAGAATGTACAGAAAATGCATTATTTACGGTAAATAATTATATATACATAATTAATGTCAATGTGAAGTGTTCCCTAGGCATGAAATGTCAGTCTGGTATATGCCCATAGCAACAAAATAAGCCAGGCGAAAAGTGGAGATGGAGTGCGTGTGGCTGGAGGGGGGAGGAGGATGGAGGGATAGGGGAGGAGGGAGGGGGAAGGAGGGAGAGGGGAGAAGGGTTGCTACGCACACACCATTGTAGGGGGTATGTTGGGGTATGGTTGGTTGGGAGGGGACAATGTGGAGATGACGCAATGGGGCTGAGGGAGGTAAAGTGACGGTGGTGGTGGGGGGTTCCTTCTCCCCCACCTTTGGGGGCCAATCATGCCATACCACCCCAGACACTCTAGGTCTCATTGGTTTGATCCTATATACATCACCAAAGGGGCAGGGTTACCCTCCCCCAGTTTTTTGTGTGTCTTTATCAATCGTGCGGGATAGGCTGGTGTGTCAAATTACACAAAAGCATGATCGTGCGGCATAGATCTTTAGGGGTTAACTATGGTTGGTGGGTTTATAAGAACGCACTTTATAAGCATCATCCCGACTCAAAGCAGTGCTTGCTATTCTTCATCTTGTACAGCTGCACTTTATTAATCTACATGTATTTCTTATTAAATCTATCCTTCATCATCTAATTAAATGCTTGAACATTGACATAATTATTAGATTTAGTAAGCAATTGACACTTCAGATAGCAAGAGACAATTTTTTGTGCTGAAAGACTTATTGCTTTCAGCCACTGTCATCTGCTTGGATGGGAAGATGTCATTGCACACTCTCATAGAGGATGGTCCTGTATACAGTAAAACGTGTACTCTAATTCATTTGTCTACACAATAGTCTGCAGACATCAGCACACACAGACAGGTTACTGTAAACAGTATATAATCAAAACCATGACAAAAAATTGTATTAGCATTTTTTTTTTTTTTTTTTTTTTTTTTTTTTTTTTAACATCCAATTTGCTGATTTAGAGAGCAGCTGTTGAAAGCAGCTTGGTATCAGCAAGAATGCTGTAATTGGTGATATATTAGGTCAGTGAATCATTTCAGCTACAGCACTACCAAACACTGACAGATCATGGACAGTCTCAGTAAGAGATTTCTTTGCATGCTTGGCTGAAGTGGCCAGATTCCTACTTTCCATTGAGTTCATATATGTTTAAACTTGGGGTTACAACAACAGCACCAACAATACTGCATTGTGCTGCTTTTCTTACCAGGACCTGTTGAAGTGTGTTGAGGGGAATGAGGGTCGGCGGGAACTACAGGAGGCTGTGGACACTATGCTGGCAGTCCTCAAGTGCCTGAATGATTCCATGCATCAAGTAGCCATTGTTGGTTTTCCGGTGAGTCTTTTCTTTTGTCAAGAGAATTTTGTGAGATAAACATTAATTATCATTGTGCCACCTTAATTTTAGTTTCTATCTATCAGAGAAATTGAGGAGATGGAAGGAGCACTTTGAGGATTTGTTGGATGTAGAGAGTGAGATCAGTGTGAGTATAAGTGGTTGGGGAATGGCTGGGAGAAGAAGAGATGAGAGGAGGGAGGAAGAGATCAGTAGGTTGGAAGTAGTGGAAGCGATGAACAAGATTAAGCTGGGAAAGGCCCCAGGAATTGATGGAGTGTGTGGTGAAATTCTTAGGTATGGGGGTGAGATTGTTGTGGAGTGGATATGGAAGTTGTGTAGATTGGCTTGGGAAGAGGGAAGGGTTCCAGAGGACTGGAAATCAGGTATAATTGTTCCTCTGTACAAAGGAAAAGGGGAGAGAGAAGTATGTGGTAACCATAGGGGTATTTGCCTTCTTAGTGTGACTGGTAAAATATATGGTAGAATACTCATTGATAGGGTTAGGCATATGACAGAGGAGCTAGTTGGAGAAGAACAAGGGGGATTTAGGAAGGGAAAGGGGTGTGTAGATCAGATATTTGTTCTAAGATGTTTTTTGGAGAAGTATCTAGAGAAGGGAAGGAAAGTGTATGCTGCCTTCATGGACTTGGAGAAAGCTTATGACAGAATAGATAGGCAAGGTATGTGGAAGATATTAAGAATATATGGAGTGGAGGGGAAATTGTTGAGTGCTGTGAAGAGTATGTACGAGGGAGCTAGGGCTACGGTGCGAGTGGATGGTGAGCTGAGTGAGTTCTTTGATCTCAATGTGGGATTGAAACAGGGGTGTGTAATGTCTCCATGGCTGTTTAATATATATATGGATGGAGTTGTAAAGGAGGTACAAGGTAGGGCAGTGGATGTGGGGGTGGCCCTAATGAATGAGGGTGAGATTTGGAAGCTTCCGGTGTTGCTGTTTGCTGATGATACAGTATTGTTGGGTGAAGATGAATGGGAGTTGCAAGGTTTGGTGAATGAATTTGGGACAGTGTGTAGGAGGAGGAAGCTGAAAGTTAATGTAAACAAAAGTAAAGTTATGGTGTTTGAGAGGAATGAAGTCACAGAGTGTGCAGTGAGGTTGGATGGAGAGGATATGGAGAATGTGAGTGCATTCAAGTACTTGGGTAGTGTGATGAGTAAGGATGGAACTTTGGGGGATGAAGTACGTGAAAGGGTACAGCAGGGAAGAAAGGTTGTTGGTACACTGAAAGCAGTGATGAGAAATAGGGAGGTGAGTATGGAAGTTAAGAAGTCACTGCATGATGGTATTGTGATCCCTACCCTGACGTATGGAAGCGAGGCGTGGACCTTGCAAGAGGGGAACAAGTCAAGAGTGAGAGCAGTGGAAATGAGTTACTTGAGAGGAGCATGTGGAGTGACGTGGAGTGACAGGTTGACGAATGAAGAAGTGAAGGAACATTGTGGGGTAGATGTGGATGTGGTTGAAAAGATTAGGAGAAATACACTTAGGTGGTTTGGACATGTGGAGAGAATGGAGAATGAAAGACTGACTAAGAGGGTGTATGTAGGTGAGGTGGAGGGAGGGAGAGGGAGGGGTAGACCGAGGATGAGGTGGAGGGATGGAGTTGAGAGGTATATGAGGGAGGGGGGGTTGAGTTGGGGGGAGGGGAGTCAAATGATGGGTGACAAAGTGACTTGGAGGCGTTTTGTCTGCGGCCACCCTTTGCGGGATTAGGGCGTCGGGCTATAGATAGATAGATAGATAGATCTATCGGTCTATTGCCAGACGCCATAATCCTGTAAGGGGTGGCCATTTGACTTTGAGTTACGGGCATTTGTTTTACGGGGAGGGGCACTAACCCTCCGCCAATCCACTTGTTGACACGTAGGGAGCACGTATGATTTGGTTATATGGTTACCACCCAGCGTTGTAAATGGTTTCTTTGCGTACAGGAAACCATTTGGCTTGTCACTCAATGTAAAGCCACCTGTAAAGGAAAGAAAAGCATTAAGAAGTGACAGGAAAGATGGGAGAAATAGGAAGAGGGGAGGGCAGGCACAGAAAAAGAATTATAAAGGCTAAGGAAGAAGTAGGCAGCACTACATCAAGTAAGTGGATGATATTCGTCACCACCTACCACCTAAATATTAAAATTTAGAGAACTTTAATTTGTACTGTATATATTGGAATATCTTGAGTTACAGTTCCAGAACAGAATTAAGCAGAAGTCTTCAAGTGGAAGCACTAAGACAGTTGCATGTGAGTTTCTGTACCCACCATAACTTACAAGTGTGAGAGTGTCAAAGGGGGAAATAGATCACCACTTGTCAAAAGGGGGAAAATGGGTCACTGCTTATCAAAAGGGGAATTTTTAATGATGGTTTTGACTTACTTTATTCTGGTTTACGTCTCTGATTCTCTAAACACAAGAAATTCATAAACTTTCTCATCACACAGTACACAGCAAGAGATAATCATTTACAGATGTTGAATTAATAGGTACTGTTGGCCTCTAGAGAAAGGACCCTGTCACCTTGACAGTTAATAAATTACCCTGGAACTTAGGAATACTAAACCAGGCTCTCCGTTTTGCTTCCCCTAGCTTGTGCAGTGGTTTTATTATGAATTGATATGAAATAACTGGCATAACTACCAGTCATGTAGCTTTCATTTGTTCTTGGATTGTAAATTTGTAAACTTATAAATTTTTGTTCTCCCTACGTGTAAAGTGGGGTTGGTGGAGAATTAGTGCCCCTCCCTGTAAAACAATTAACTCTAAGCCCTTGGCCACCCCGTTTGGGATACATGGCATCTGGCAACGAATGAATGAATAAATTTTTGACAAAATAAGCGTGTGACTCTATCTATAGCCCGACGCCCTAATCCCGCAAAGGGTGGCCGCAGACAAAACGCCTCCAAGTCACTTTGTCACCCACCATTTGACTCCCCTCCCCCCAACTCACCCCCCCCTCCCTCATATACCTCTCAACTCCATCCCTCCACCTCATCCTCAGTCTACCCCTCCCTCTCCCTCCCTCCACCTCACCTACATACACCCTCTTAGTCAGTCTTTCATTCTCCATTCTCTCCACATGTCCAAACCACCTAAGTGTATTTCTCCTAATCTTTTCAACCACATCCACATCTACCCCACAACGTTCCTTCACTTCTTCATTCGTCAACCTGTCACTCCACGTCACTCCACATGCTCCTCTCAAGTAACTCATTTCCACTGCTCTCACTCTTGACTTGTTCCCCTCTTGCAAGGTCCACGCCTCGCTTCCATACGTCAGGGTAGGGATCACAATACCATCATGCAGTGACTTCTTAACTTCCATACTCACCTCCCTATTTCTCATCACTGCTTTCAGTGTACCAACAACCTTTCTTCCCTGCTGTACCCTTTCACGTACTTCATCCCCCAAAGTTCCATCCTTACTCATCACACTACCCAAGTACTTGAATGCACTCCCATTCTCCATATCCTCACCATCCAACCTCACTGCACACTCTGTGACTTCATTCCTCTCAAACACCATAACTTTACTTTTGTTTACATTAACTTTCAGCTTCCTCCTCCTACACACTGTCCCAAATTCATTCACCAAACCTTGCAACTCCCATTCATCTTCACTCAACAATACTGTATCATCAGCAAACAGCAACACCGGAAGCTTCCAAATCTCACCCTCATTCATTAGGGCCACCCCCACATCCACTGCCCTACCCTGCACCTCCTTTACAACCCCATCCATATATATATTAAACAGCCATGGAGACATCACACACCCCTGTTTCAGTCCCACATTGAGATCAAAGAACTCACTCAGCTCACCATCCACTCGCACCGTAACCCTAGCTCCCTCGTACATACTCTTCACAGCACTCAACAATTTCCCCTCCACCCCATATATTCTTAATACCTTCCACATACCTTGCCTATCTATTCTGTCATAAGCTTTCTCCAAGTCCATGAAGGCAGCATACACTTTCCTTCCCTTCTCTAGATACTTCTCCAAAAAACATCTTAGAACAAATATCTGATCTACACACCCTTTTCCCTTCCTAAATCCCCCTTGTTCTTCTCCAACTAGCTCCTCTGTCATATGCCTAACCCTGTCAATGAGTATTCTACCATATATTTTACCAGTCACACTAAGAAGGCAAATACCCCTATGGTTACCACATACTTCTCTCTCCCCTTTTCCTTTGTACAGAGGAACAATTATACCTGATTTCCAGTCCTCTGGAACCCTTCCCTCTTCCCAAGCCAATCTACACAACTTCCATATCCACTCCACAACAATCTCACCCCCATACCTAAGCATTTCACCACACACTCCATCAATTCCTGGGGCCTTTCCCAGCTTAATCTTCTTCATCGCTTCCACTACTTCCAACCTACTGATCTCTTCCTCCCTCCTCTCATCTCTTCTTCTCCCAGCCATTCCCCAACCACTTATACTCACACTGCTCTCACTCTCTACATTCAACAAATCCTCAAAGTGCTCCTTCCATCTCCTCAATTTCTCTCTCTTCTCCACCAACAATCTATTATTCCTATGTTTCACTCCCCTACTATTTCCCCTTTCACACTGCCTTACCTTCTTTACCTCCTTCCAAAACAATTTCTTACTCTCCCTCCATTTCACACTCAGATTCCTCCCAAACTCTTCATCCACTTTCTTCTTACTCTCCTTCACCAGTCTCTTAACCTCCCTTCTCCTGCTCACATATACCTCTCTCTTCTCTCTCTCATCTTCTCCCCTACCTCTACTCGCCAACCATTCACCATATGCCTTCTTCTTTTGTTCCACAGCTCGTTTCACCTCATCATTCCACCATGCTGTCCCTTGCACACCCTTGCATCTCCTTCTCACTCCACAAACCGCCTCACACGCTGCGCTTATCTCTTCCGTGAATATCTTACATACGTCTTCCACCCCTTCCATCTGCTCTAGCTCATACCTTCCCAATCTTTCTTCCACTATGCTCTTATACTCTGTCCTCTTCTCACTATCTTGCAATTTCTCCACTCTTCTCACAGGAGCTGCTTCCTCCTGTCTTCCCCTTCGTCTCCTCAACCACTTTCTTTGCAGCTCTACCTTGGCCATCACTAAGTGATGGTCCGAGACTCCATTCCCCCACCCTCTCCACACCCTTGCATCCAACACTTGTCTTCTCATTCTCTCATCCACACACACGTAGTCTATCATTGCCTTTCGTTCAACAAGTTCACCATCCATCTTCCTCATTACTCTCCATGTATACCGGTGGATCATCTTATGACGAAAGTAGGTGTTGGCTATTGCCAACCCCTTACCAGCACAGATGTCCACCAAAGCACTACCATTCCCATCTACTTCAGCTGGCACACCCCACTGACCAACCACTCCATCCACTCGTACATTCCCAACTTTGCCAGCGTGTGAATACTATACTGTATTACGTTCATTCACGAAGAAATTGGAACTTTTGAGGAAGTAAAATATCGTTATATTAAATACAGTCCTTCATCTGTTTGACACCAAAGTAATATAAACATATATTATGTGGTCTTTGAGTAATTAATATTTTGCAAATGTAAGTGTGAGACATTTGTGGGTGGTAGGGAGACTGGAAGCCAGAAGGACGGAGAGGCCAAGGGGAGGAACAGCTGGTATTGCATTGTAAGAAAGTGTTGTACACCTACTCTCTTACTGATCACTGATTTTGCATTATGTTATCAAATTTCTCGTGATACAGTGCATAGAGCACATGAAAATTTGCTATAGTACTATTTTCTGTTCCCAGTCAGAGTGGGATATATTGTAATTTATTAGCCACAAAAAGTAAATGATTGTCACTTGCAACTTACCCTAGCAAGACATGTTTACAGTTAGGCACACCATTGCTGGATATACGAGCCTTTAATGCTTATGAAAGCAGATCATACGCCTTTTCTTTCTTGTGTTTTTTCATCCAGTGGTTCATATGCATTTATATAGGCCTAAGTATGAAAAGCGGGAGAAAGGTAAGTAGATTATCGTATACTCGTCAAACATGTATGAAAACTGTGAGAGGGTTAATTACAACAGAATGAATGCTTACTTTACAAAGAGAGCTTAAGCAAGTAAATTAACCCACTCATGCAGTTAAGCTACCTGGCACTCTTATATCTAGAAAACAGAAAGAAAACACTGGTAAATGGAGAGATACGGAGTCACAGAACTGCAAGGAGGCTATGTGATCTGCTGCTCACTGGTCACTACTCTTCACACTGCTCTCAACGTCTGTCTCTCAGGCCTGCCAATTTCCAACTTGGTGGAGAGATATGGAGTTGCAGAATTATAAGAAGACTGGGTAATCTAGCTGTGAAGACACAAGGGGTAATCTTCGGTGATCACTGCCATCTTGCATTGCTCTGGGAAGCACATCCGTCTCTCGTGGATGCCGGGCTCTAACTGATTCCGTTTCCTATGAGCTGCAAGCTTGCCCATGAGAAAGGGGTGGAGCTTCACTCCTGGCAGGTACAGGGGTGGGGTGAATGGTATATACACACCAATTTTGCTCAGTGATACACGGATGTCTGTGCATAAAGACGGTCACACCAGAAACAGTGATAAATGTTAAGAAAATATGTTTCATTTGGCGTGTCAATGCACGATGGTTAGCTGAGCGAAATGCAGTGGGTTTTCCACTAAAGTTCGTAGACTTGCATAATAAGACAGTGTTGCGAGTTCCCTTAATAATACAGTGTTATGAATTCGTGCCATTACTCCCCATCAAAGTGGAAAATTTAACAGGAGCTAATATACTGTATATACATCCTAACTCAGGTACACACATCTCACCCTATGGTGTGTATACTATCCTGCTATAGGGGAAAATCACTGTCATCAGTGAGCGGAAAAACCTCGTTCAGTAATCTCTCGATTATCTGGATGACCATTACCCAGACAGTCCATTGCCTGAATGTTGTGATATGGCTGTTCGAAACCATTATTACCTGTCCCCACCCTGGAGGGGCTTGGGGACGGGTATTGTTTTCACTCGGTTTGTTTGTTTGTTTTGTCTGTCAGTTTGTCTGTCTGTCTGTTAACAACTTTACGCAAATCTACGGGTGTGATTTTGACTAATATAATAGAGATGATGAGCTATGACCTCCTGATCACCTAATTATATTTTGGGCCAAATTGGGCCAAAGCTCAGGCTGTAAGCTCAAAAAAGTATTAAAAAGAAAATTGTTTTTTTGCCATAACTCATAGATTTGTCATAGTGACATGAAACCAAAATCTAAAGGTTCATCTTTTAAAGCTGCACATTATAACATGCCTTATTACATCAAAGGGGGTCATTCCTCAGTTAGCGGTAGTGGGGTAAATGTCAGGTGGGTCAGGCCTAAATTATCAATTGGGCATGAAATTGTCAGTTGTCACCCAGTTAACTTCAAATTAGATGTGACATCTTTGACTAGATATCCTGTTGTGTTTATACATCAGCAATAAAATGACTGCTGAGGATGGGTTTGCTGTGCCTTAGCACTTTTTCTTGTTCATACGCTTTCATAATATCTGGACAGAGAGCATGGGTCCAGGTGGAAATTATGGCTGCATGAACATTTTCGCACCCGGCTGGATGGGAATACTGCAGTTCAGTGGTGTTGCCCTGTCTGGCTGGGTAGTTCACCCAGCATCTGCTAGAGAACACCTTGGTCATTCCCTGCTCCCACACGGCGACAATGTAGTAAACAGCTCCTCTCAGGCAGTTGTTATGGCGGTGCATGTGGTGGTTTTTGTAGTTGTTCTCTACCCGCTTCAGGCCTTGCTCTTTCCTGCATGCCTTTTCTTAGGGTGTGTGATGATAGCCCCTCCACCAAGGAAGAGGAAGAGGGTAGTGCTAACTCTTTGGAAGCAGGAGATCCTTGGTAACATTGATGAGGGATGGTTGAATCATGAGTGTTGATGTTGATTTTATACTAGTCTGTTGTACTGTACCATGATTTTATTCTATTGTACCATGATTTTATTCCTTTTTGCCATTATATTTTGTGTGCCCACTGCATTTCTCTTGTGTAACCAGCTTTTTCATGGTTTCATGCCACTGCAGGGTATGGCCGTGGGGTGGTGATTGCTTATCTGAGGTTGATGGGTCTGCTTGACCATGGTAATTTGCTTGGGTGTGGTTTATAGGTCTGCTTGACCAGATAAAGTATTGTTAACTCTGACCACGTTGGGGACGTAAATATATGTCCCCATCTAAAATGCCAGAGACGTAGATCTACGTCTTGCGACACTGAAGTGTCCAGTGCCTTGATATATGCGTCCTCAACAATTTTCATTCTTCATAAATATATGTGTGGTACATTGAGCTAGTGCCACATCCACAAACACACTCAGCTAACAGGGGTAGATGACCATGTGAAAGTCTACTCACTTTACCTCAAAGATTTTGGCAGTTGAGTGGGACCTGTCTGACTCAATTCAACCATCTTTCTGACTTTGGTGGTTACTTTTATTAGTGCCAGGGATCTTATATTGATGTATTAAGCCCATTTACCCCCCCCCCCCCAAAAAAAAAAAAAGCCAAAATTGGCCGCCAAAGAGGGGTATCATTCCCCCCACCAGCATGGTACGGGTTAAACAATAGGAACAAGTGTTGTACGATGTACTGTATTGACCTTTTACTTTGGATTTCAAAGTTAGGTTATGTATGAATTGGGGCCAGGGTAGAAGTCCATTATCCGGACAGAGCCATTACCCGGACTATGCCTTTGGCTCTGCTATGTCGGATACTTGAGGGTTTACTGTATTTTTGTTAATGTCTGCAGGCTTGAGGGAAAAACTCTGTGATGAGGGTTAAAAATCCTGTACTCTTGTCAAACTGAATGAGAGTTCGCTACATTTATTTTAACACAGCTAATTTTTATGTAGTGTGGAGTATAATAATACACAGTGTAAGTGTGACAGTTATAGTGTAACTTTACCTATGTGTAAATCAGTATAATATAAAGCAGTAATGATATGCTGATGACGAGGGTGGAGAAGAGAATGTGGCAGCACTCAAATGGCAATGGTGAACTTGATGAAGGTCAACGCGGCAGCACTGCCATGCTCGCCAACTGCTCATGAAGAATTATTCAAAGGTGGAGCACCAATAGTGTCAGTGTGACAATATAATTTTTACTAAATTACGATTACCTTCTCCCTAGCGGTCAGCACATACTACAAAAGGTATGCCTTGGCCAAGAAATTTGAGTGGCAGCCAGAGCTTCGCGCATACAAGGTCACTATTAAATTCTTACCGGCTACGGAGTATTAACCAGGAAACGTGCTAGTTCTTGAGTTGACAAACTGCTCAGAAGGAATGTTCCCTGGTTAAACCCTATGACTAAGGGTGTTCTGGTTGACTGTTAACCAGGAAACATAAGCTAGTTCATTGGTTGACAAACTGTTCAGAATGGCTAGTTGTTCCCTGGTTATGCCCTATAACAAAGGGTGTACTTAAAGTTCTACCCTTCTATCTAATATGGGTAAAGCTGCAGAATCCTTATGCAAACTCAGGCAGGTCACACTTTAACACCCATTGTGGATGTGAACACTATTATGAATAAACTAGCCTTAGCAATAACACCACAGGGCAATTCAAGCACAGCTTTGGAATGCCTCTGCGAGGTTCTCGAACTTCCCTCTTAGCTTGAGGTATATATGTACAGTATATACAGATCCGGGATGAAGCTTGTCCTACAGTACCACTGTACAAGTTCCTATTCAGGTTAATCATTGACCAACAGGTGAGACATCAGGTCTGTGCCCACATTGTCACTGCCCTTGATATACCTGACAACAAGGTTGAATTGCTGCAGGTACTGTACAGTGCCCACTGGGTTAGGCTTGCGTTAGCAGTCTTAGTGGTACTGAAACTGGTAAGCGGCATATGATGTTTCCAAAATTAACTGCTCTCCATACGAATAGTACAGTAAGACCTCAATATAACGGACTTCAATAGACCAAAATTCCCTTTTATCGGACTCAAGAAGCTGCCGGACTAAATTCCCATGTTTCTGCAGCTCTATCATAGTAGCTTAATAGATTAGTAACACATGATTTTCCCTTTCTGAAACCAAACTGCCTTTCTGTTATCACATTTTGTTCTTGATGGTTTACTCAAACTTTTCTTATCAGGTTTTCCAGTATCTGTCTTGCAACAGTTGTTAATGATACTGGTCGGTAGTTGAGTGGATTTTGTTTTCCTTTTCTTGAATAGGGGAACAAATGCTTTCTTCCAACTATCAGGTAGTTTACCTTGATGCAAGGATTCCTTGAATATTAAGTACAGTATATTGGTCTACTTGACTCTTTTGATTAAAACACTTTGCATTGAAACAGGGATGTGTCATGTCTCCATGGTTGTTCAGTTTGTATATAGATAGGGTTATGAAAGAGCTACAAGGTAGTTCAGTGGATGTTGGAGTGGCTCTAATGAGAGAGGGCAGTGTTTGGAAACGCCCTGAACTGTTGTTTGCAGATGATACTGTGTTGTTACGTGAAGACGAAGGGAAGCTGCAAGACTTGGTGGATGAGCTTGGGAGAATGTGTAAGAAATGGAATCTGAAGGTGAATGTTGGAAAGAGTAAAGTTACGATCTTTGAGAGAAGTGAAGTCAGTGAATGTACAATGAGGTTGGATGAGGAGGAAATGGTAAATGTGAGTGTGTTTAAGTACTTGGGTAGTGTGATGAGTAAGAATGGAAGTTTAGAGGGTGAAGTGCTCGAAAGGGTACAACAAGGAAGAAAGGTTGCTGGTTCCTTGAAGGCATTGATAGGATAGGAAACAGGGAAGTGAGCATGGATATGAAAAAGTTACTACATGACATTATTGTGATACCAACTCTGACATATGGAAGTGAAGCTTGGACCTTGTTGGAGGGACAGAAGTCAACAGTGAGAGCAGTGGAAATGAGTTTTTTGAGCCGAGCATGTGGAGTCACATGGAGAGACAGTCTGACAAATGAGGATATGAAGGAGCACTGTGGTGTGGATATGGATGTGATAGGAAGTATTAGGAGAAACACATTGAGGTGGTTTGGCCATGTGAAGAGGATGGAGAGTGAGAGACTGATGAGAAGAGTGTATGTGAGTGAGGTGGAGGGGGGGAGAGGGAAGGAGGAGGCCAAGGATAAGATGGAGGGATGGAGTGGAGAGGTATATGAGAGGGGGGTGTGTGAGCTGAGAGCAGGGCAGTGAAGTGGTGGGAGACAGGGTGACTTGGAGGTGATTTGTTTGTGGCCACCCCTTACTGGATTAAGACATCTGGCAATAGATAGATAGATATATGTAACACCCAACATGAAATTTTGTCAGGATCATTTGCTTTTCCTTTGTCTGATTTACTTAATTCCTCCTGCATTCTTTTTCTGATATTTGTATTTTTGGTAATATTTGTTGGCATGTATGTTCCATATCATCTCACTCAAGTTTTTTTCTTTTATAAAATTGATTGGCAATTTTTATTTGGTGCTTCACAAATATCTTTTTATTGTGTATATATGATCCCCTCATTCGTAATGGATTGTATTTTACCTTTAACTTTGGTTTTTCTTCAGATGTAGCTGTAAAATAGCTTTGGTTGATCACTGCTTTTATTTAAAATGTCTTCTTTAAACTGTCTTTGGGTTTCTCTCCTTATTCTTGTATAATCCTTTCTTGCATGTTTATAGTTGTTATATGCCCTCTCACTATTGTGTGTTCTGTATGTATTCCACAAGTCTTTTTTTCTTTTGATTTTTTATATTCTGTATTAAACCATTTCTTTATTTTCATTTCTGCTTCTTTGTGCTGTGGGATGTAATTTTGGACTTCTGTTTCATAATGTTCATAGAATTTTCTATATATAACTTTTAAATCTTGTCCTCTAAGCTCTTTTTCCCAGTCTATTTCTGAGAAATACTTCTTTATGTTATGTTAGTTTCCTTTTTTGTAGTTTAGGCTCTTTTTGTAATTTTCATTACTGATAACTATGTCATATGCAATCCTGAAGTTGCAGTTTAACACTGCATGGTTGCTTTGGCCGAATGGAGGGGGATACAGTATATTGTTAATATCATTTTCTTGCCTAGTAAATATAAGATAGTACTGATGGATCATCAAGTCTCATTTTCTTGTGTTTTCCTTTACATGTTGTGTTAGGAAGAGCTCTTGCATAATATCCTGGAGCTTTTTGGTCCAGCAGCTTTTTTTTTTTTTTTTTTTTCTTTCATACAGTATTCCAATTTATATTTGTATTGAAATCTCCAGTTAATATAATTCTTTCAGTTTTCTCTTCCATTCTATGTAGTAGTGCTCTTAAACTCTGAATTGTACTCTCTGTCAGGTCTTCATTTTCGCTTCTTTCCCAAGTGTTTGTTCTGGGAGGCGTGTATAAATTTGCCACAGTTAGTTTCTCTTTAGATGTATTAATCACTACTGCGATCATTTCTTCTTGTGAGGGTATATCAAGTTGTATTTCTTTGACTTGTAGATTTTTCTGTGTTAATATTATAATTCTTCCTCCAATTTTTTAATTCCTGTCTCTTCTCCACATGTTGTATTCCTCTAAGTTTAGGGCATTGTGTGATATCCATGGGGTTAATTTTGTTTCAGTTAAGGAAATAAAATGTGGTTCCATTTCTTTGATGTAATCTTTCATCTCTTATAATTTAGATACCATTTCATCTACATTTGAGTACATCAGCTTAATCATCTTGTGTACATACTTGTCATAACCTGAGTTTACTACCTTCCTCCTTTTTAGTCCATTCTGGTTATGTACCTCTTTCATACCTGCAATCCAATTACTTTGTTAGAAAATGTACTCTTCTCTTCCTCTAATCTTCCCTTGTGCTTTGTTTTGCCTCTGTCCTCTTCTCTTTTAATAATGCCAGTTCCTCTTGAGTTAGGCATCATTTTATCCATGTGTTATTAAATTCTTTTTTTTCCATAAGTTTGCTTGCATTTTTTAGTATCTCCTCCGCAGTGTTCACATTTTGGAAGGTTACTTCTAGGGACCTTGACCTATTTCTCTTATATTTCCCTAGCCTTTTGTGTTCCTCTGTGTCTTTATGAGAGATTTCCTCTGATACTTCCTTCAATGTGCTCATATTTGCCATCTCCATTTTGTCTCTGGAAATTTTGTTTTTTATTTCTTCCTCATCTATACCAGTGATTACTGTAGATTTGTTGGTATCTGCTGAATCTTTGACCAGTTTTCACTTGTCTTGGATTACTCTTTTCACTTCCTTTTTAATGCTTTTTTCTTTGACTTTTGTTTCTAAGTCTTTCTTTACTTTCACCATTTCAGCATATGTAGTTTCCACATCATGTTTGTAACTTTGCATCACATCATTCACCTGGGACATTTTCTCTTCAAAATCACTGCTTTAATCTGTCAGAGTGCTTGTTTGCATGATTGACAGCTCTGCTTGCCATTTCACTAATCTTCCTTGTAAGTGAACCCTCCGCAGGTGACAGCTCATTTATTGTTGTGTCTTTCATGTTTACTTCCTTTACTAATTTTTCATTTTCCTTCTTCTGCATGTGCAATTGTTCCTTAGTTTCATCCGTTTCACACTGAAATGACTTCTCTAATCTGTTCACCCTCTCTACTAGTTTGTTGCATGTTTCCATTTCAACTAGTTCCTGGTAAGAATCATCATCCTGTTTTCTACCTTTATCCCTTTTCTTCACTCCTTCCATATTTGCTTTGCTAAAGATGGTGGTCATCATGTGATACTGAAAGAAGAAAATTCCACTTGAAAGTATGCATCCCTTGGCACATGCAGACAAAACAGCTAACGAGCTTGGTCAGTGCATTTCTGCTCTAATTGGCTGTATTCTGTTATTTGGATAACACTTTTGCTTGAACTTTCTCTTCTATATTAGTACACCTTTTAGTTTAACCTAGTACAGAGCTTGACTCATATAAAGATACTATTTAGGTGTGGCCAGTGCAGAGTGAGGTGGTATATATGTTGCCTCTCTGATGCCTCAACTGTGTGAGTGTGAGTGTCTCCTGGAGGGTGCATGACTTTCAATGTTCGGTAGAGAGGTGGACGGCCACTGTCACCAAACATGTACTCGTGGCTTGGTGTTCGATGGTGGTGGCAGACAGGCAAGAGTTAGCCCAGTGGCTGCGTGACATTCAACGTTTGGTAGAGAGGCGGACAGCTGCTGTCACCGAACATGTACTTGCAGCTTGTGGTCTGTGTTGCAATCTTAGTGGCAGTTGGGAAAGAGTTTGCCAGGTGTTCATGTAATACTGGACATTCAGTGGGAATGCATATGTACGTTTTGACATCACTTGCAGGTTACAGTTGTATTCCTCTGGTGCTGGAGGTTCATTGGGAGTGATTGGACGAGTGTGTGACTTCGACCATTCAGTATAGTGGCGGACAGACATTATAGCTCTGGTTGTGGGTTACAGACTACTTCCTGCTCACGGCTTGAGCCCAGCGGGCACAATAACAAATGTTTGGACATGTCGGCTGGTCAGCCGAGTTCTTAGGCACTTTTATGTCTGGATAATAGCAAGTAAATTTGGATAATGGTTTAATAGAGCCAAGGTCCAGTGTCCGGATACTGAGCATGTCTGGATAATGAGTGTCCGGATAAATGAGGGACGACTGAACAATGTCGTGAATTCGTGACAAGAGTTTGGTATGGCATGAGAGCAAAAAGTGAAGAATATGAGCAGTGGAAGTGGGATTATTAAAGAATTTTTGTAAAGTTCATAAATTGGATAAAAGAAATAATGTGATTTGTGAAAGATGTGGATTAGAGAAGTCCATTGATAGCAGGATGAAAGAGAGTTTGCATAAATGTTGTAGTCATGTGGAGAGAGTGGATGTAGATAGGGTGGTGAAAGGGACACCTTAGATTGAATTAGTAGGTGGGAGCAGGCATGGTAAATAACAGGTGGAGAGATATGGTAAAGGAGTGTGTCAGAAAGTGAAGTATTTAAGCTAGTGATGGTAATGAACTGACAGGGGACTGAGTTGGATGAAGTATGTCTGGAGGAGCAAATGACGAGTTTTTAAATTCATTTCTAACTTGATCGTTGATTAATTGGCTATCTCGTAGGTATTGTAAAGTGCATCTGTAAATGAGTATGCACAAAAATTATGTGCAGATGGTTAGGCTTATGAGGTGGAGCAGGATTCTGGAATCTTGAATAATGTGAATGAGTCTGGCCCATTTTATTGAATGTCGTGTTGATAGTTCTCCCTCTTACTTGCTTGCTCTTTCCTTGTTTTCTTGACCCTACCTCACCCCATCCTTAGGTGGAAGAAAGATTAGATGATAATGGTGATGATGATAATTGAGTCAGTAGCATGTCTAGAAAGATTGTTAATTTTGGCTGCCATTTCTCTCCACCATTTTCACTTATTTATAAAGTAGTGGAAAGTAGAGTGACACAAGGAAGAAAAGTAGCTGGTGCAATGAAGGCCTTGATAAGAAACAGAGGATTGAATGTTGCAGCTGCATGAGGCTTACATGGAGGAGTGTTAGTGCCAACTTTAACATATGGATGTTAGACTATGGTGTGGCATGAAAAGTCAAGAGTAAGAGCAGTGGATGTGGGACTGCTGAGGAATGTATGTTGAGTACATAGGGTGGATAGGATACAAAATAATGTGATTCGTGAAAGATGTGGAGCGAGGAGATCGGTGGACATCAGAATCAAAGAGAGTGTACTGAGATGGTATGGTCATGTGGAAAGAATTGATAACAACAGAGTGGTGAAAAAGGTATATCTGAGCAAATTTGAAGAAGGGAGGAGGCGAGGTAGGCCAAGGAGAAGGTGGAGAGATATGGTGTGTGAGGAAGAGAGGTTTGGAAGTTGGTGATGCTAGGGAACTGACAAGAGATCGAGCTGGTTGGATGAATGTTGTGAGGAGAAGCGCATGATCAGGGATTTGGCACCCCATTTTTAATGTGGCAGCGTCCAGATTGACTCTATTGGATATGTTTATGTCAAGCTACAGAACGTGGTGAATGTTTGTGGTGTATCCGATAGAGTCAGGATTCCAGGGGCTTGAATGATGATTGAATGGAAGCATGGCCTATTGGGTTGGGCAGATTTGGGCTGTCTGGACATTGCTACTCCTCCACCCTGCCTTAGGGTGGGAAAGGAGGTCTGGATGACGATGGTGATGATGATGATGATGATGATGATGATATAAATGTTTTGCACATCATCTACAGTATATTAAAACAAAAAACACCCATTTTGCTTAAACTTTTGGTATGATGACATTTCCTGTGTGGCTTCAGGTATTCCACATACTTCCCAGACTGCCCTTTTTTTTTTTTTTCTTAATCGCTGTTTAACTGTTGTCTGGCATTTAGATATGTAGTAATTAAAATAATAATGGTTTCATTTTCCAGTATGGTTTATGCCTTTGTATGTATACCAATCACTTCATTTTGACAAATGAAAACTCATAATTACATAATTATCACTGTAGATAAACAACTTAAAGAAAGTTTTGTTTTATCAATAAATTGTTTTCAGTTTATTTCCCCATCAAGCTGATTCCCTGTTCTGATCAGATAAAGACGAGGACCAAAAAGCTGTCCATCCTTGCTCAACTACTCCCCTAAGAATGTTTAGCTGTCATATCTAGAAACAGTTTTATTGAATGGCATCTGTTATTTTCCAGGAATATGTTTATATTTTTTTAACAGAAGATGAACAGACGGAGGAAGAACATATAAACTATGTATAAAAAAAAAGTCCATACTTTGGGCTACAGGTGTCCTTCATTCACAGATGAATTTGTAACAATTTGACTTGAACTCCTGACAGTTAAAATTTTGGGGGAAGCTAATCTGGAGAAGCTTATCCCCAAGAGAAGCTTTTTGGAGAATAAGGGAATTTTTATAGGAAAAGTTCTGCAATATGGCAGTATCCCCAAGAGAAGCTTTTTGGAGAATAAAGGAATTTTGATAGAAGTTCTGCAATATGGCAGTGTGACAGTCAAATCATGAGTGCTGCCAGATGCCCATGTAGCATGGGGGAAGGCTTGGAGAGGTGGCACAATGGATGCAACTTCATCTGGGCATTTACAGTAAAAGTATATGTAAACTAATGCAAGGGAAGCAAACATTTCTTGTACTTATAAGGGAGTTAGTTCATTTGAGGGGCTGCTCGATGGAAGGGGTTCACAGACCACTGGCCGGAAAATGCGTTTTTGTTGGATAACACCATTTTCACCCATGCGCTATCATGTAGTCTTGGATGAGAACACCTTCAGCCATTGGAAGTATGATAGAAAGTCCATCAAAAATAGTATTATACATCATCCTAATGCTAGCTGCTTGCCATTCACCCAGGACTGGCTGCGAAGCATAAGGTTGCCTCATGCACCCAGCTATGGCGGTGATATGGGAGCGGAGGAGCACATCTTGGCAGTGAGTGCCTGTGTGTGTACGTGTGTGTGTGTTGGTCGTAGCCAATGAGAACATAGCCGGGTTGCGAGCCTCGCATACTGTTTGGCTGGCCGTATGTGGTGGTGTGTTTGGTGGGAGTTTTTGCTGCGTCATTTGTCAGTCCTTACTGTTGTGCTCTGTTTGTAGCACGCAAAAAGGAATTCTTGCTGTTTTACAGCTATCTTTTGCAGCTTTTATGGAATTTTGTGCATTACTACTGGGGCAGCTGTGTCCCGTCGTGCTGGTGATAGTGATGAAAGTGTTCTTGGTGTCACAGGAATTGGTGAAAACAGTGGTTTTGTGGTGAAGTCGTTCTATAGCAATAATGTTAAAAGACTTTGTGATACCTCTGAGGGAAATAGCTGCGTTAGTGATGATAGTGTTGATGACCCCGATTACAGCCTTAGTGGTGATACTGGAAGTGGTTCTAGTAATTGTAATAGTTTTGAGTTGATGGTGATAGTGTGCAGTGTAGATGATGGACATGGTGATGTTGGTGCAGGTGGAGCTGATAAATGCTGCTGGCTGTGGTTGTGTTGGTGGCAACGATGTGCAACAGGTCATCGTCAAAAATGTGTTCCCACTACCCACATAAAAAATGGGCCATGTTTGTGTAAGGCAGCCAGAAAAGCGGGGGAAGAATGTGGCCAAGCAGAAGCATAATACGGGGCAGGAATATGTTAATTACGACACAGACTTGTGGAAGCATGCAAAGTTAGTTCTCTGTGCCATGATGGGTGC
The DNA here is from genome assembly GCF_032717465.1 of Coenobita brevimanus. Lineage (NCBI taxonomy): Eukaryota > Metazoa > Arthropoda > Malacostraca > Decapoda > Coenobitidae > Coenobita > Coenobita brevimanus. The sequence continues at coordinate 22,316,861 of NC_137007.1, read as the reverse complement.
TTTGAGAAGATGGGTAGAGAAACAAGAGACAAAATTTTTAACAGTTTTTGGGCAGTTGGCAATCACAGTGCCTAGAATGCCTACCTTCTAAGCCTGATTTGTGATGAGGCATTTAAGAGGACTTGCACACATGTGGAGGTGAACTTCAGGCCAGTCCACATTGTGTACATAAAAGTGGAGCACCAGGAGATCAAAGTGTGCTGCTCTGCCTTTGCATCCATCCAGGGGCTGGGCGAGAAGAAAATGGCCATTCTCCTGCAAAAGTGCCGTGAGTCATCCAATGGGACCACAGTGCCTGACAAACATGGACACAATCTCTCTCCACATGCCATCACTGGGTGTACCTTGGAGCTTGTGCATGAGTGCATGTAAGGTTTACCTGACACTGCGAGTCACTACACCCATGCCACAACGCCTCAAGGACATTACCTGGAGGCCTGCAACAGCATCACTGAGCTCTGTTTGAACTATTTGACTTGGATTAACCAGAACTGGAATGATCAGTACAGTGTGTTAGAGCTCTTCTATAGTACAGTGTTCATGTGAGAGTACAACAACCTCTTCCAGCCACCAAAGACAGATGTTTGTTCAACATGTGAGAAGCTTAATCAGGAGATCAAGAACTGCAAGAATGCCAGCTATGATGTTGCCGACATTCAAGACCAGCTGGCAGTACACAAGGTTGGTGCTCAAGTCCCTCGAGACATTGTGCATCAGGTTAAGCAGATGGCACTCTCCAGTGACTCAGTGAAAGTCAAGATAGTGGCTATAGGCCTGCAACAAGTGCTTACTTGCCCATGGCTGTGAGCTGGTGTGGCTTACTATAAGTGGAAGTTGTGGGTCTACAACTTCTGCATTTATAGGTCAACTAGGAGGAGGCCACTATGTTTGTGTGGGACGAGGTGACAGGGAGGCGTGGGTCAGAAGAGGTGGCCAGCAGTGTGATCAAGTGGTTTCAGATAAAGATTAACCAGCAACAGCAGAACTTCACCACTCTTCGTGTGTTCTTTGATAACTGTGGGGGCCAGAACAAACCATGACTGTGATTCTAATGGCCCTGCAGCAAGTGCATACCATGCATCTGTTTAGGGCTGAGTTCATCTTTATGAAGTCTGGCCACTCATTCCTGCCCTGTGACTGTATGTTTGGTGTGATTGAGAAGGAGGCCCACTCTGCTACATACATCTCTAGCACCAAGGTGTGCATGTGTGTTATAGCTTCCTCCATCAAAAGACAGTTCCCTGTTGTGGTCATGAAATGGGAGGACTTTTTGGATGTCAAAGCCCTGACCCCACATTACAAAATGTCAGGCAGTTGACTTCTCACAAGCCTGCCAGCTGGTGGCTGACATCACCTTTCAGGAGGGCTATTACATCATGAATGGCTACAATCTTGATGACACTCCAACCAACATCACCAAGGTGCGAGTGATGAAGGGAAGGACGAAGTATGCACGGGAGAGGTTTGACTTGTCCAATGTGGCACGGATGCCCAAGTACCCCACTGAGCACCTTTTGACACCACAGAAGTGCAACGACCTCAAAAGTCTCCTCAGCTTTCTTGTGTCAGAGGCCCGAATTTGGTTCAACAGTCTCCTTTACTGTCAGGAGGAGCTGAGGCAGGCAAAAGAGAGGCATCAACACGCTGAGTATGAGTCAGAGCCAGAGCATGAACCTGACAACAACGCTCTGGACCATGTGCCGGCTGTTTGTCGCACTGGTGTCATCAAGTATTAGTGTCAACCCTCCCTCCTCTCCACCTATGCCTTCATTGTTGACAACTATGGCTGACAGTGGACAACAGCGTTTGGATTGCCTCTGCTGAGAACTTCAAATACCAATCTCTGGTGTTTGGTGAGTGTACTAAGATTTTTTTTTTTCATCATTACTCTGAATAATAACAATGGTATTTTTTACTGCATTTCTGCTGTTGCATTATTCACCTTTACTTATAACAAGAGCAGTACATGCATACAGACATAGAGAGCAAGAAACAGACATAGGAAGCCCAAGAGACAGACAGACGTGAGAGAGGGAGTGGAAAGTTGGGAGTTGGATTAATTGTACTTTTTTTTTCTCTACCTGTATGGGCTTTTGGGGGGCCCTAGCACATTCATATTGTTTAATGGTACTTATTTTCATTCTAATCGATGGTGTTTTTTGCTTATATAGTGAAGTTTTGCCAGAAAATGGGTTGAAAGTTTAGCAGAATAATAATAATAAAATAAAAAAAATGAAAAATTGAGAAAGTTACTACATGACAGTATTGTGATACCAACTCTAACGTACGGAAGTGAAGCTTGGACGTTGTTGGAAGGACACAAGTCAAGAGTGAGAGCAGTGGAAATGAGTTATTTAAGAGGAGCCTGTGGAGTCACATGGAGAGACAGGCTGACGAATGAGGATATAAAGGAGCGTTGTGGTGTGGATGTGGATGTGATAGGAAGCGTTATGAGGAACACACTGAGGTGGTTTGGCCATGTGGAGAGGATGGAGAGTGAAAGACTGACGAAGAGAGTGTATGTGAGTGAGGTGGAGGGGGGAAGAGGGAGGGGGAGGCCGAGGATGAGATGGAGGGATGGGGTGGAGAGGTGTATGAGAGAGGGGGATGTGAGTTGGGAGCAGGGCAGTGAAATGGCGGGGGACAGGGCGACTTGGAGGCGATTTGTTTGTGGCCACCCCAAACGGGATTGAGACATCTGGCAATAGATAGATAGATAGAAATAAAAATTATTACCTGTCCCTGCCTCGGAGGGGCTTGGGTATGGGTACTGTTTTCACTTGGTTTGTCTGTCTGTGTGTTTGTTTGTGTGACTGGATGTTAAAAACTTTACAAGAAAAGTACTGGTGCGATTTCGACTAAAATTACAGGGATGATGGGCTATGACCTTATAATCATATGATTAAATTTTGGGCCAAATTGGGCCAAGGCCCAGGTTGTAGGCCCAAAAATGTTAAAAAAATGGGGATGGGGAAAATATTTTTTTAGCTATAACTCCTTTTGAATTTGCCATATTGACATGAAAGCAGAACATAAAGGTGCATCTTTCAAATCTGCATCCTATAACATACCTCATTACTTCAGGGAGTCACCCCCCAGTTAGCGGTAGGGGGGACAGTGTCGGGTAGGTCAGGCCTAAAATTTCAAATGGGCATAAAATCGTTAGTTTTCACCCAATTTATTCCAAATTTGATATGTCACATCTTTGACGAGATATCCTATTGTGTTTATATGTCAGTGTGTGCTTGGAAAAGTTTGAAAGGAGTGAGAGTGATTTTGATTGGTAATATGAATGGTAAAGTAGGGAATGTGAAGGTGGATGGAGTAGTTGGTGAGTGGGGTGTGCCTGCTGAGATAGATGAGAATGGCTGTGCTTTAGTGGACATTTGTGCCGGGAGGGGGTTGGTGATAGCCAACACCCTCATCAGGCACAAAATGATCCACAGGTATACATGGCGAGTGATGAGAAGGATGGGTGGTGAACTGAATGAAAGGAATGCAGTAATTGATTATGTGTGTGTGGATGAAAGGATCCGAATGTGTGTCATGGATGTAAGAGCATATAGAGGCTGGGGGAGTGGACTTTTTGACAACCACCTAGTAGTGGTCACAATCAAGGTCCAAGTAAAATGGAGAATTAGAAGAAGGGAAAGACAGGAGGAAGAAGTAGATGCAAGGAGAGTGGAGAGGTTACAAGAGGATGAGAAAAGGGCAGAATATAAGAGAGAAGTGGAGGAACGATTGGGTAAATATGAATTGGAGCAGATGGGGGACGTGGAAGGTGTGTGCAAGATATTCACAGAAGAAATATGTGCAGCATGTGATGTGATGTGTAGGATGAAGAGAAGATTAAAGGGGGTGCAAGGAACAGCATGGTGGAATGAAGAGGTGAGACAGGCTGTGGCAGAAAAGAAGATAGCATATAATGAATGGATGAGAAATAGGGGTGAGGAAGAAGTTGAGGGACGGAAGAGAGAGTTATATGTAGAAAGGAAGAGAGAGATGAAAAGATTAGTAAGAGAGAGTAAGAAGAAAGTGGATGAGGAATTTGGAAGGAATTTGAGTGTAAAGTGGAGGGACTGTAAGAAAATGCTCTGGAAAGAGGTAAAGAGAGTTAGACAGGGTGGCAGTGAAGATAGTAGGAGAGTGAAAGATGAAAATGGTAGATTACTAGTGGAGAAGGGAGAAGAAGTGAGCAGGTGGAGAGAATACTTTAAGGAATTGCTGAACATAGAGAATGAAAGTAATGCAAGTATAAGTGGCTGGGGAATGGCTGGGAGAAGGAGAAGTGTTAGAAAAAAGGAAGAAATCAGTAGGATGGATTGTGCAAGCATTGAAGAAAGTCAAAATGGGGAAAACCCCAGGAATTGATGGAGTGTGTGGTGAAATGCTGAAGCATGGGGGAGAGAGAGTAGTAGAATGGATGTGGAAGATGTGCAGATTGGCCTGGAAGGATGGTAGAGTCCCGGAGGATTGGAAGTCAGGTATAATTATTCCTGTGTACAAAGGGAAAGGGGAAAAAGAAGTGTGTGGTAATCATAGAGGCATTTGTCTTCTTAGTGTAATAGGAAAGTATATGGTAGGATACTTAATGACAGAGTTAGGAAAATAACAGAGGAAATAGTTGGAAATGAACAGTGAGATTTTAGGAAGGGAAGAGGTTGTGTAGATCAGGTATTCATTCTGAGATCTTTAGTGGAAAACTTTCTAGAGAAGGGAAAGAAATTGTATGTGGCCTTCAAGGATTTGGAGAAAGCATATGACAGGGTGGATAGACAAGGATTGTGGAAAGTATTAAGGATATATGGAGTAGATGGGAAGTTGTTGAATGATGTGAAGAGTATGTATGAAGGTGCTAAGGCTGCAGTGCATGTGGATAGTGAACTGAGTGAATTTTTCTCTTTCAGTGTTGGGTTGAAACGGGATGTGTCATGTCTCCATGGTTGTTCAGTCTGTACATGGCTAGGGTTATAAAAGAGTTACAAGGTAGGGCAGTGGATGATGGAGTGGCCCTATGAGAGAGGGCTTTGTTTGGAAACTCCCTGTACTGTTGTTTGCAGATGATACTGTGTTGTTATGTGAAGACAAAGGGGAGCTGCAAGGCTTGGTGGATGAGTTTGGGAGAGTGTGTAAGAATCCATCCATCCATCCATCATCCCGGGGTTAGGCAGTTGGTCCTGACATTTAAGATGAGAGTGACCAACCTCACTCATCCCTGAGTGGCATTATGTGAGCAGTAAACCCCAACCACCCCTTGGATATAAACCTTTACCGGCTCAATCCGATTGGAGCACAATAATTACCCACTAAACCACCAGGCGCCAAAATTTGGTTATATGGTTACCACCCAGCATAGTAAATAGTTTCCTGGTGTACAGGAAATCATTTGGCTTGTCACTCAGTGTAGAGTCATGCATGGGCAGAAGGATGAGGAAAGAATGAAGGAATGAAAGACATGTAGGCAGAAGGATGAGGAAAGAATGAAGGAATGAAAGACATGTAGGCAGAAGGATGAGGAAAGAATGAAGGAATGAAAGACAGAAAAGGGAGTGTAAAGTCACCCGTAGGCAGAAGGATGAGGAAAGAGTGAAGGAAAGAAAGATAGAAGAAGATGGAAGGAAAGAAGGATGGAGGAGAGGACAGGGCAGACACCCGAGAGCAGCACTACATTGAGTGAGTGGATGGTGAGCGCCCCCACCTACCACAAGTGTGTAAGAAACGGAATATAAAAGTGAATATAGGGAAGAGTAAAGTTATGGTCTTCGAGAGAAGTGAAGTCAGTGAATGTACAGTGAGGTTGGATGATGAGGAAATGGAAAATGTGAGTATGTTTAAGTACTTGGGTAGTGTGATGAGCAAGGATGGAAGTTTGGAGGGTGAAGTGCTTGAAAGGGTACAGCAGGGAAGAAAGGCTGCTGGTTCCTTGAAAGCAGTGATAAGAAACAGGGAAGTGAGCATGGAAGTGAAAAAGTTACTACATGACAGTATTGCGATACCAACTCTGACGTATGGAAGTGAAGCTTGGATGTTGTTGGAGGGACACAAGTCAAGAGTGAGAGCTGTGGAAATGAGTTATTTGAGAGGAGCATGTGGAGTCACATGGAGAGACAAATTGACAAATGAGGATGTGAAGGAGCGTTGTGGTGTGGATGTGATAGGAAGTGTTAGGAGAAACACAATGAGGTGGTTTGGCCATGAGGAGATGATGGAGAGTGAAAGTCTGATGAGAAGAGTGTATCTGAGTGAGGTGGAGGGGGGAGAGGGGGAGGGGAAGGCCAAGGAGGGATGGAGTGCAAAGGTAAATGAGAAACGGGGTGTGAGTTGGGAGCAGGTCAGTGAAATTGTGGGGGACAGGGTGACGTGGAGGCGATTTGTTGGTGGCCACCCCGTATGGGATTAAGGCATCTGGCAATAGACAGATAGATAGGACTAAAATTACAGCAGGGGACGGATTTGCTGTGCCTTAGCACCGCTTCTTGTTACTGTAATATGAATTTCATAGATATGGCCAGAATATTATTAGCCACACAATTTACACTCAGAAACCTTTCCTAGAAAAAGAAAATGAACATTTTACCATCAAAATTTGAAAAGTTAAGGTTGCGAGATTATTGCTGAGCTTTGAACCTGTTTTCTGGTATTTTATGATTTGGCATGAGAACACCTTACGTCATGTGACCCCTCATTTGTAATAGCTGAATTATTAATTAGTCAAATACTTTGTTCTGTATTTTGTCCAGTATTTCTAATACAGTCTTCCCAGAGTCACTCCAATACAGATACTGCAGGAATATTGTTACAGACTTTGTACAATAATCCAAATTTCTTTGAGGCAGTTTTACAAAGTGATCTAATGTGAGAGTTCCAACTGTTAGTATTGTTCAGTGAAACACAAAGAATTTTTATTCAGTTAGAGATAGGAATATTGGTTGCATTGAAGGTAATATAGGCATCAGGTAAAATCTTTCTGTTAGTAAACTGGATATATTTGGTTTTCCTAGCATTAAATGAGACAGTGTTATTTCATCTGCATTCAGTGATCTTAGACAAGTTTTAATTTATGGATATTGTCGTGCTGAGTTGGAAGTTGAAAATATCAGACTTTGTAAATGGTTGGTTAAGTGTAAAGGGACATGGAGCTTTGATTCATCTGGATTTGAGTGGGTGGGACCATTGGTGACATACAAGAGATCACCAGCATGATTGAGAAATAAGGCTGGCGCCAGAACCAATCCCTGTGGCACACCATCATCAGACAGCTGAATGGAAATTTGAACACACATCATCCACCCCCACTGTCATATTCCCAGCACTGAGACAAGGAAATCAATGGAACAAAAGATGACAGGGCACAGCAACTCTGCCAGAAGCCTCAGAAACATTGAGGACCACTGCAGTGGTCCCTACATGCAGGTCAACTGACTGATGGACCATATGAGCAACAAAGTTAAGTGTCAACAGTGGATCTTTCATAGCAAAAACTGTACCGTCTTTCACTAATTAAGTTGTTGGATTCAAGATGTTTAACAATGTGGATATTAATGACAGTCTCAAATACTTAACTAAGAATAGGTGTGATAGCTATAGATCAGGGATTAGAGGAACTACCTTTCTTTGGAATTGGATGGATGTAGGCTTCTTTTCAAGATTTAGGGAATGAACATTATATATGTACAGTATAGTCTGAATAATTTAGCTTGAACTGGAACAAGTTTTGGAGAACATTTTTTTAAAACTATTGGAGGAACATCATCTGACTCTTCAGTTTTGTTAAAAGATAAATTCTCTTGGATTGATTTTACATGTATTTAATGTCATCCTCATGATAATTTTTGCCAAAAAATGGTGGAATATTTGAATGCTATACAGTGCTCCTGACTTTTTTTCTATTCATTTTTTTTATAGTTTTCCATGTTCCAGATGACATTCTTTCCATTGTCTAGATAACTGTTAGAGAAATATGCTTTTTCCATTAACCCTTACTCTCCAGGAGCATCATATGATGCACACACTTTTCTCTATACAGTATACACTAGTTACTGCAGGAAGTTAGATACAGTATAAGGGAGGATCAGCCAGATTGATTGCCAGAAGGGACTGTAGGTATAAGCTATTTTGGCAGGAAAGTGTAGACGTACAGTATACGGTGGTGTGGGTGTATTGGTTGAGGAAAAATGGGTGGAATGTGTCATGAATGTAATGAAAGTGAATTAAAGGATTATAGTAGTGAAAATATTGTTCAGTAAGCTCATGATTTCATTTATATCGGCATATACTCAAGTGGCTGGCTTGGATGATGTAGAAAAGGATAGTCTGTGATGATGTGTTTGGTAAGTGGTATGGGGGATGATAAGATTGTAGTTTTGGGAGGGGTGTTAAATGGTCACGTGGGTGAAGCAGCTCAAGGATATGAAGGGGTACATGGGAGATGTGCATATGTTACGAGGAATGTGGAAGGGGAAAGGATACTCGAATTTGGGGAGACAGTGAACATGATTGTATGCAATGTGTATTTTAGGAAAGGAGGGAACAGGCTGATTACATGTGAGTCTGAGGGAAATAGTTTCCATATTTCCTGATCAGAAGGGCTGATAGGAGGTTGGTGAGGGATGTTAAAGTTGTAGTGGGTGCAGCAACACAAATTGCTGATATGTGATATGGTGCTCAAGGAGCAGGTGGTGAAGAAGAGGACCTATGCAATTAGGAAAAAAATATGGAAGTGTAAAAAACAAGCAGTAAGGGATGCCTTCTATAATGAGAAAAATAGAGTTGTGATTGAACAGGGAACTGTTGACAAAAGTGTCAGCAAACATTACAGGGCTTCCAAGTACAATCTCCTGAGATCTGCTGATTCAGTGTGTGAATGGACAAGGAGCCCATAAAGACATAAGCAGTATGGAGGTGTGATGAGGGTGTAGAAGTTGCAGTTAAGGTAGAAGGCTTTTCCGGGAATGGAATGGGGGTGGTAAGAGAGAGGAATACTTGGCTGCCAAGTGTAGGGCTAGAAAGAAATTATACAAGGCAAAATGTGAGCCTCACAGCTTTTACTGGATAACCTATAAATAGTGTTGAAAGGAAGAATAGGGTATTTAAGTTGGCAAATCAGATGAAGAGGGAAAACAGAGATATCATAGGTGAGCAGTGTGTGATGAATGATGAAGGAAAGGTAGTGGTGGACAGTGTTGACATTAAAGATGCCTGGAGAGGGCATTGTAACTAGCTGCTAAATGAGGAGTTTGACTTGTTCAGGGAAGATTTGGAGTCAGCAAATCCAATGTTTGGTCTTTAATTGATACTGCTACTGTGAGCAGGGAAATAAGCAAGATGCGGTTAGGGGCCAGAGAGGCCTACAGTCTGAAAGTGGCATCTAAGCTGCTAGGTGTCGGAATTAAGTCTGAATGGACAAGAAACATAGTGTCTCATTGATCACCTAAAAAGGTTTGTGTCCACCATGGCACTACCTCAGAGGGCTTGGCAAGATTCCCTTGAAGGTGTTTAAACTATATTGGATGTAATGCCAGTGAGACAACACCAAAAACATGTACAATGCAATGTAGTGGGAAACCAGAAGAGTCAGCACTACACACAGTATGGAACCACCTGCACAGTTCTTGACATCAGGGAACAGCATCACGAAAGAAGAGGTAAGTAGATACCCTTGGATGGTTGTCCATCCTCTGCAGTTGAAGACAGCGAAACAAACAAAAAATGGGAAAGAAAAGAATGCATTAGAGCATGTAAAATATTTGAAGTGCAGGTTCAGATGATAACGAAAATGAGAACCTGCCAAAGCAAAACCCAATAATGCAAAGAATCATGAATTACAGTGTACTAACAGTGTTTGGGAAAAGTGGAAGTGCCATATAGTGGCAAAGAAGGAAAAGCCTGCATATCTATTATCTATTGCCAGATGCCTTAATTCTGTAAAGGAAGGTCACAAATAAATCACCTCCATGTCGCCCAATCCCCCGCCATTTAACTGTCCTGCTCCCAGCTCACACACCCCTCTCTCATATGCCTCTCCACTCCATCCCTCCCTCTCCTCCCCCTCCCTCTCCTCCCCCTCCATCTCCTCCCCCTCCATCTCACTCACATACACTCTCTTCATTAGTCTCTCGCTCTCCATCCACTCCACATGGTCAAACCACCTCAGTGTATTTCTCCTAACGCTTTTTATCACATCCACATCCACACCACAACGCCCCTTCACTTCCTCATTTGTCAGTGTGTTTCTCCATGTAACTCCACATGCACCTCTCAAATAACTCATTTCCACCACTCTCACTCTCTGCTTGTGCCCTTCCGACAAGGTCCAAGCTTCACTTCCATACGTTGCAGTTGGCTTCACAGTACTGTCATGCAGTGACTATTTTTACCTCCATGCTTACTTCTCTGTTCCTTATCACTGCTTTCAAAGAACCAGCAACCTTTCTTCCTTGTTGTACCCTTTCAAGCACTTCATCCTCCAGACTTCCATCCTAACTCATCAGACTACCCAAGTACAGTACCCTCGCGTCCAGCACGCGTTAGTCCAGCACGATTTGAGTCCAGCACGGTGAGCAATTAATTAGTATTATTTAATACGATTTAATTACTGCAACACGAGTGTGTTAGCATAACACGCACAGAGCTCCGAGAAGTGGGCCAAATCCGCAGAGTTCACTCTAGCACGATCACCCCCGGTCCAACACGGCCATACTGGACATTCCCATGATGATGATAGCCAATGACAAACTTCTGATCAAGTAGCCTTCCCCGCCCGCTATCGTGACGTGATCGTGATGCCGCCCAATTAAAAACACTTCTGGCGTCACGTGATGTTTTGTTTACATTTCTCCCGCCACAGAGCCACTCAGTCGCATAATTGCATTGGAAGGTGCTTTTTTCTTGCTGCATTTTCTGCCCTTGTTACTGCATTTTACCCTGCTCACGATGCCTAGGAAGCCTTCTGAGAACCCCAAGAAGTGTCGGCACCTCCCTCAGGCCACCAAGCTAGAAAGCATCGAGAGGAAGAAGAAAGGGGAGAGGAAAGTTGACATTGCCAAGGCCTACGACATGAATGAAGCCAACGTGATCATAATAAAAAACTTAAGACAAGATCCAGGCAGCCGAAGGCTATCACACGGCACTTCATACCAGGTTTGTCGAGGATACGATGGTAAATCGGAACGGTAACGTGGTAAAATTGCCGACGATACCACGGGCATTTGGAATTCATCTGGATGGATTCCTGCCAAGCATACGACGGGGAAAACAGTGTGACCAAAACCCAGGCGACTCGACAGAGAATGTATCGTACTACGGCATTGAACATTTAGCCTGACACTGAATACATATTAATATTTTAGAATAAATATCAGTCGTTTTGAAACCCTTCTCATCGGCGTGCGTACCAGTTTATAAACAAAGTTGCTTCTCCTTATTCTCTACTGAGTCAGCGACAGCGATCACTTTCCACAGTCATGAGACAGGGCTCTGGCAACAGTGTGAGAAGCATGCACTTTGCCGAGGATTACAGAGCTAGGACAGGCAGAAGCAGGACCTTCCATGGCTGTGGACGACGATAGTGATTCTGAGTGTGATTTCGAAGGATTTATGAGGGAGGTTGAGGAGGAGCAACAGCCATTACCCACTAGTGACGCCAGCAGCCATCCTCCAGGGACCCAGTAGGACTAACTACAGCCTTGGATACCACCTTCCATTCCCAGCAAGCCCACCAACACTATCCTAAAAGGTTAGTTATCATTCATAGCACAGTACCATTTATTATAATTACAATAGTACCAATATATGTATAGGTATATGGTAGGTATTTAGGGTGACTTTTCCGAGGGTTGCTGACATAATTCATTTTTCCCCATAAGCTCTATTGTTAGTCCAACACGTTTTTGGTCCAACACGTGACTCATGCATGACAATATTACCGTGCTGGACGCGAGGGTACTGTATTTAAATGCATATAAATTTTGTATTTCCTCATCATCCAACATCACTGTACATCCAGTGACTTCAATTCTCTCGAAGACAGTAACTTTACTCTTCCCTACATTCACTTTTAGATTCCGTTTCTTACACTTCCAAACTCATTCACCAACTCTTGCACTTCCCCTCCATCTTCACTTAACAGTATATTACAATCTGCATAAAACAGTACCGGGAGTTTCCAAACGTCGTCTCTCTCATTAAAGCCACTTCAACATACACTTCCCTATCTTGTATTCATTCATTCATCATCTAATCCAGTGCTGCCCCATGAGGAGCATAGGAGCCCAGGGCTAGGCAAGTTGGTCCTGACATATAAGATGAGAGTGGCATTACATGAGCAATAAACTCCAACCACCCCTTGGATATAAACCTTTACCGGCTCAATCCGATTAGAGCGCCTTAATTACCCACTAAACCACCAAGTACCATAATTTGGTTAAATAGTTACCATCCAGTGTAGTAAATGGTTTCCTGGTGTACAGGAAACCCGTATTTCTTTTAAAGCCCTATCCATATACAGATTGAACAACCATGGAAACGTGACACATCCCTGTTTCAGTCCAACATTGAAATAGAAAAATTCACTTAATCCACTATCCACATACATTGCAAATTTAGTCCCCTCATATGTACCCTTCATGGCATTCAACAAACTTCCTATTTACTCCATATACAGGGTATTCCCAATATTTTCCACATTCCTTGTCTATCTACCCTGTCATATGCTTTCTCCAAATCCTTGAAGGCCGCATATAACTTCTTTCCCTGCTCTAGAAACTTTTCCACTGTAGACCTATGAATGAACATCTGAACTACGCAAATGCAGCTTGTTCCGTTTGTAAAACCTCCCTCTTCTTTGCCAGCTAATTCCTGTGTTATTTCCCTAACTCTGTCAGTAAGTACAGTACAATCCCAGTTAACCGGGCGGCTTGGGGAATTTACCTTCCCGGTTACAGATTTTTCCCGTAGTTCTAATATTCAAACCTATACAAAGGCAATCATTATCACAGCAGTAAATACAATTCAGGTACTCACCACTCACATCAGGGGGCACACCAAGAGATTCCACCTGAAATATTGCCTCGTAAACACACACCATGGTCATAATGCACGTACATGCCATGCCTTGCAGTACCGGTACTGCAAAATGCACAAGTCCATTCTGTTAACTACTGAATAATTTCTTGTATGTACTGTACTCATAAATGTGGAAAACTAAAGAAATCCATCCATCCATCCATTGCCAGACGCCATGTATCCCAAACGGGGTGGTCAAGGGCTTAGAGTTAATTGTTTTACAGGGAGGGGCACTAATCCTCCACCAACCCCACTTGACACGTAGGGATGCCAACAGCATCTGGTGTTCCCAGGCGGTCACCCATCCAAGTACTAACCAGACCCAACGTTGCTTAACTTCGCTGATCGGACGAGAAGCGGTGTACTCAACGTGGCATATTTATTGGTAAATTATCACGACACCTGTGCCCCCACATCAGCTTTGTTTACGGTCCTGGCCCCGACTGACTGCCACCATTCCGCCACTGTTTTGCACCATTCTGTTAACTACCGAAGTATTCGTTGTATGTACTGTACTCATAAAAGTGGAAAAATAAAGAAATAAAATCTTGAACATTTATTGGTGAACTGATGTTAAGACTGCACTGTAGAATTATCACACCTGTGTCCCCACACAAGCTTTGTTTATGGTCCCGGCCCCGACTGACCTCCATCATTCCACCCTTCACCAGCCGCCAATCAGCTGTTTTGCACAAAATAAAATACATGATGTACATATGAAGTGCAAGCATATATATATTTTTTTCTTCCAACAAAGTCAACCTTCATTCCTATTCTTTTTGTTTTTTTCATCTCTGCCAGCATACATGCGTTCTAAGATGAATTTATGTGGTGCAAGTTAGAGTCGGTCCGTTAGGAAGAAAAACACCGGCGTTTGCTGATTTGCTCTCTCACGAGATGTCTGGTTTACAAATTCCATGCCTGTTTTTGAAAGGATTTAACCATCCAACACTGAAACCACATTTGACTTCTGTATTCATTTTACTGTGAAACTCTCTTGCTTTTTCTTGTATAAGAGGACCAGAAATAGGTGCTCCCCTAGATCTTTCTAAGCAAAACCACTCGAACGATGAAGAGTATACCTTTTTTCAATGGACTTACGTGTCTCGCTTTTCATGAAAAAATCATTGAGATTGGATGCTTGGGCCTTGATATCATAAATCGTTGGATTTCCTACATTATATTCGGTCATCAGTGTTTTATAATGATTGCCTTTTTCAAGTCTATTGCATATGTCCAGCTTCTGTTTCAAGGTAAGCACGACACGCTTACGTTTAGTTTGCTCTTTAGGCATTTTGGAGTGTTGAAATTACCGTCCAACAGAGCAACACAACAGCAAGAGAGCTTGTTTACTGTCTGGTGGTAAAAAGCAGACTTTTGATTTGTGGAAATTGTGGAGGGTGTGGAGGATGACTGAATTCAAATAGGGGAAAGAGGGAAGAGGAGGGCTGGTTTAGAGGATTTACTAGGGATTTACATTAGCCAGAAATGCCTTCACCTCGCTTAGTCCGACTTCACCCAGCCAGCCTTGCGTGACACGATAAAACGGCGGTTTGGCGGTCCATTCAAAATGGTGCAGTTATAACTTACTGATGTTTTTACCAACCCTTGAATTTTCCCGTTTTTCTGAGTATTCCATTTGTCTTGATACCGGATAGCAGGGATTGTACTGTATCCTACCATACACTTTTCCTGTTACACTAAGAAGACAAATGCCCCTATGATTATCACACACTTCTTTTTCCCCTTTTCCTTTGTACAGGGGAATAATTATACCTGACTTCCAATCCTCTGGGACTCTACCTTCCTCCCAGGCCAATCTGCACATCTTCCATATCCATTCTACTACTATCTCTCCCCCAGACTTCAGTATTTCACCACACAGTCCATCAATTCCTGGGGCTTTCCCCATTTTGACTTTCTTTATGCTTCCACAACTTCCATCCTACTGATTTCTTCCTCTCTTCTCACATCCCTCCTTCTCCCAGCCATTCCCTAGCCACTAAGGCTCGCATTACTTTCATTCTCTATGTTCAACAGTTCCTTAACGTGTTCTCTCCATCTGCTCACTTTTTCTCCCATCTCCACTAGTTATCTACTGCTTTTATCTTGCACTCCCAACTAACTTTTCCCCATTTTGACTTTCTTTATGCTTCCACAACTTCCTTCCTACTGATTTCTTCCTCTCTTCTCACATCCCTCCTTCTCCCGGCCATTCCCTAGCCACTAAGGCTCGCATTACTTTCATTCTCTATGTTCAACAGTTCCTTAACGTGTTCTCTCCATCTGCTCACTTTTTCTCCCATCTCCACTAGTTATCTACTGCTTTTATCTTGCACTCCCAACTAACTTCTTTGACACCCTGTCTAACTCACTTCACCTCTTTCTAGAACGTTTTCTTACAGTCCCTCCTCTTTACACTCAAGATACTTTTTCTCCCTTCTCCACTAGTAATCTACCATTTTTATCTTTCACTCCCCAACTAACTTCTTTGGCACCCTGTCTAACTCTCTTTACTTCTTTCCAGAATATTTTCTTACATTCCCTCCACTTTACACTCAAGTTCCTTCCAGATTCCTCATCTACTCTGACGCTCTCTTCTTACTCTCTCTTACTGATCTATTCACCTCTCTCTTCCTCCCTCCATATAACTTTCTCTTCTGTGTCTCAGTTTCCTCCACACCCAACCTTCCCATACTCTTAGTACATGCTTTCTTCTTTTGCATCATAGCTTGTCTCACCTCTTCATTCCACCATGCTGTTCCTTGCACCCCATTTTGTCGTCTCTTCATCCCACACATCACTTCACATATTGCAAAGATTTCTTCCGTGAATATCTTGCACACACTCCTACCACCTCCACCATCTGCTCCAAATCATATTCACCCATTCATTCCTCCACTTCTTTCTTATATTCTGCCTTTTTTCCCATCCTCTTGCATCCTCTCTGTCCCCCTTGTATGGACTATTATTCGCTGACCTGCCCCTCTTCTATTCCTCCATTGCATTTGAACCTTGACTTTTGCCACCACCACATGGTGGTTAGAAAGTCCACTCCCCCAACCTCTGTATGCTCTTGCATTCATTACACATTTTCTCATTCTGTCATCCACACACATAATTATAATCAAATTTGCCCTCCATTCATTCAGTTCACCACCCATCCTTCCCATTATTCACCATATATACCTGTGTATCATTTTGTTTGTAAAGAAGGTATTGGCTATCATCAACCCCCACCCCACACAAATGTCCACCAGAGCACTGTCAGTCTCATCTATTTCTGCAGGCACAATCTGTATATGGATGGGGTTATAAAAGAGATACAAGGTAGGGCAGTGGATGTTGGAATGGCCCTAATGAGAGGGGGCAGTGCTTGGAAACTCCCTGTACTGTGGTTTGCAGATAATACTGTGTTGTTAAGTGAAGACGAAGGGGAGCTGCAAGGCTTGGTGGATGAGGGTGGGAGAGTGTGTAAGAAACGGAATTTAAAGGTAAATGTAGGGAAGAGTAAAGTTATGGTCTTCGAGAGAGGTGAAGTCAATGAATGTACAGTGAGGTTGGATGGTGAGGAAATGGAGAATGTGAGTACATGTAAGTTCTTGGGTAGTGTGATGAATAAGGATGGAAGTTTGGAGGGTGAAGTGCTTGAAAGGGTACAACAAGGAAGAAAGGATGCTGGTTCCTTGAAGGCAGTGATAAGAAACAGGGAAGCGAGCATGGAAGTGAAAGAGTTATTACATAACGGTATTGTGATACCAACTCTGACGTATGGAAGTGAAGCTTGGACGTTGTTGGAGGAATACAAGTCAAGAGTGAGAGCAGTGGAAATGAGTTATTTGAGAGGTGCCTGTGGAGTCACATGGAGAGACAGACTGACAAATGAGGATGTGAAGGAGCATTGCGGTGTGGATGTGGATGTGATAGGAAGCATTAGGAGAAACACATTGAGGGCCATGTGGAGAGGATGGAGAGTGAGAGACTGATGAGGAGAGTGTATGTGAGTGAGGTGGAAGGGGAGAGAGGGAGGGGAAGGCCAAGGATGAGATGGAGGGATGGAGTGGAGAGGTGTATGAGAGAAGGGGGTGTGAATTGGGAGCAGGGCAGTGAAATGGCGGGGGACAGGGTGACGTGGAGGCGATTTGTTTGTGGCCACCCCGTATAAGGGATTAAGGTGTCTGGCAGTAGATAGATAGATAGACACCCCACTCACCAACTACTCCATCCACCTTCTCATTCCCTACTTATCCATTCATATCTCCAATCAGAAACACTCTCTCATTCTATTCAAACTTTTCCATACACTCTTCCACATTTGCCCAGAACTCTTCTTTCACTATACCTGCACAATTGTGTGTTGACACATACACACACAGTCATTCACATATGTAGTCTTACTTTCAATCATACCCACACAATCCTTGAGCCAAATGGTCCAGTCTCTCATATATTCTCCTTCCATCACTTGCACACAACAATGCATACTCCTTCTTTTGCCCTTTCATTCTCACCTACTCCTGTGCTTATGCCCCATCCATACTCCCACTGTCTCACACTCTCACCTCTCCATTTATTCTCAGTTATTCCATGTGCATTATGTCCACTTTTGATCTCTCGAGCACCTGGACAATCTCTTCTCTCTTTCACCTCATCATTTGCACCCCTTACATTCCATGTTGCAATCTGTACCATGTCTCTTGTTCAATCCTTAGTCGTCACCTGTTGGCCAGTCCTGGTCCGAAACATCTTGTTTACATTTTTAGTCAGTTGTTTTCCAGGGAGGGGCACTAACCCTCCGCCCACCCACTTGCTGTCACATAAGGAACACGTTTTGGTTGGTCATAAAGCTACCTTCCAGCATTGTAAATGATATCCTGGTTTACAGGAAATCATTTGGCTTGCCACTCAGTGTGGAGTTACCCTAAAACAGAGTAGTGCTACACTAAGTGGGTGGATGATGGGTGCCCTTTCTTACCACAGCATAAAGATAAGATCAAGAAGAGTATACCCATTGCAACTAAGCACAGAGAAAGAATAGTAAATTACTAACAGAACACACCTACTGCAACTAAGCACAGAAAAAGAATAATAAATTGCTAACAGCATTAGGGAAAAGTGGAAGTGCCATGTAATGGCACAGAAGGAAAAGCCTGCATAAAGCTTTAGGAAAACCAGGAACTCACCCACTTCAACTAAGCACAAAAAAACAGGGAAGGCAAAATATAAGGGATACAAAGAGGAGAAAAGAAGGGCCATGACTTCCATGAAGCAGATGAAAGAAACTGAAAAGTGGGAAAAGAAAAATAAGTAAAATGCGCAAGTCCCATGAGTGTTTGTAAGTTGAATTTAGATTTCCATGAGATTGTTGTTGGAAACAAATGAATTGTGACTTGTGCTTTGATGTCTAGCAAAAGGGAACAAGTTTAGAGTGGAGAGGTTTCCTTCAAGAGCATTTTAAGTGCTGGGTCAAAGCTGTGAAACAGTGCTGATGTGATTTTCTTTTTTTCCTTTCAGCTGAAGTGATTAAGAGAACAGAAAGCCTAGTCTAGGCATAGTATTGATATATATTATAGCTTTTACAGGTACACTGTAGTAGATCCCGTAAGTCTATTAAATTAGCACTTGGTAAATTTCTGTTGGTGCAAAGTGGATTAAATTACACTGAATGTCATAAGATGCACCTAATGAATTCCAGGTTCCACTTATGTAAGTACAGAAGCTAACCAATGAATACAAAGACACATGCCTTACTGACACAAAAGACATCCAAAACTTGGCCTACTCTAAAAGCCAAGCAGCCAAGTGATGGAGTTGATAGAAAAGAAATTATTGATATCATTTGTATTTCCACCACACAGAACAGTATTCATGGAGTATGGACCCCCCTGTATGGTCAGCTCACCTGGAACGCACATTTTCAATGTGTGATTCATGCATAACAAGACAAACAGTTGTCAGGTCTATAAAGGTTTAATAGCATAAATAGAATTAGTATAATGCAAAACACAGGCCTGAGATGGCCCAGATACAGCATTTCAACCATTTTATAACTCATTCTCATAGTGTGGGGCACATGAGTGCATTAACCCCTACACCGCGGGCATGTTTACCAATGTTTTGTGTATCCCTCGGGGTTATTCGGGCTCCGACAGACTCTCAAAAAATATTTGCCAAAAATCAGTTATTAGTCCTAGAATATTAAAATTACATATGCTTATGGCACATACCTTCAGCTTTCTCCTGGAATGTTTGTTGAGCCTTCATCAGTTACCATAGAACTTGTGGAGACCTCTGAAGTTGGGTAACAAAGTCTCCACTTTACACTTCCCGACAACCCGTAATATGATTACCACAGCCAGATATTAACACTATAAACACTACTTTATGATTTGGGATCCGTCTATCTATCTATCTATCTATAGCCCGACGCCCTAATCCCGCAAAGGGTGGCCGCAGACAAAACGCCTCCAAGTCACTCTGTCACCCACCATTTGACTCCCCTCCCCCCAACTCACCCCCCCCTCCCTCATATACCTTTCAACTCCATCCCTCCACCTCATCCTCGGTCTACCCCTCCCCCTCCCTCCCTCCACCTCACCTACATACACCCTCTTAGTCAGTCTTTCATTCTCCATCCTCTCCACATGTCCAAACCACCTCAGTGTATTTCTCCTAATCTTTTCAACCACATCCACATCTACCCCACAATGTTCCTTCACTTCTTCATTCGTCAACCTGTCCCTCCATGTCACTCCACATGCTCCTCTCAAGTAACTCATTTCCACTGCTCTCACTCTTGACTTGTTCCCCTCTTGCAAGGTCCACGCCTCGCTTCCATACGTCAGGGTAGGGATCACAATACCATCATGCAGTGACTTCCTAACTTCCATACTCACCTCCCTATTTCTCATCACTGCTTTCAGTGTGCCAACAACCTTCCTTCCCTGCTGTACCCTTTCACGTACTTCATCCCCCAAAGTTCCATCCTTACTCATCACACTACCCAAGTACTTGAATGCACTCACATTCTCCATTTCCTCACCATCCAACCTCACTGCACACTCTGTGACTTCATTCCTCTCAAACACCATAACTTTACTTTTGTTTACATTAACTTTCAGCTTCCTCCTCCTACACACTGTCCCAAATTCATTCACCAAACCTTGCAACTCCCATTCATCTTCACTCAACAATACTGTATCATCAGCAAACAGCAACACCGGAAGCTTCCAAATCTCACCCTCATTCATTAGGGCCACCCCCACATCCACTGCCCTACCTTGTACCTCCTTTACGACCCCATCCATATATATATTAAACAGCCAAGGAGACATTACACACCCCTGTTTCAGTCCCACATTGAGATCAAAGAACTCACTCAGCTCACCATCCACTCGCACCGTAGCCCTAGCTCCCTCGTACATACTCTTCACAGCACTCAACAATTTCCCCTCCACTCCATATATTCTTAATACCTTCCACATACCTTTCCTATCTATTCTGTCATAAGCTTTCTCCAAGTCCATGAAGGCAGCGTACACTTTCCTTCCCTTCTCTAGATACTTCTCCACTAAACATCTTAGAACAAATATCTGATCTACACACCCTTTTCCCTTCCTAAATCCCCCTTGTTCTTCTCCAACTAGCTCCTCTGTCATATGCCTAACCCTATCAATGAGTATTCTACCATATATTTTACCAGTCACACTAAGAAGGCAAATACCCCTATGGTTACCACATACTTCTCTCTCCCCTTTTCCTTTGTACAGAGGAACAATTATACCTGATTTCCAGTCCTCTGGAACCCTTCCCTCTTCCCAAGCCAATCTACACAACTTCCATATCCACTCCACAACAATCTCACCCCCATACCTAAGCATTTCACCACACACTCCATCAATTCCTGGGGCCTTTCCCAGCTTAATCTTCTTCATCACTTCCACTACTTCCGACCTACTGATCTCTTCCTCCCTCCTCTCATCTCTTCTTCTCCCAGCCATTCCCCAACCACTTATACTCACACTGCTCTCACTCTCTACATTCAACAAATCCTCAAAGTGCTCCTTCCATCTCCTCAATTTCTCTCTCTTCTCCACCAACAATCTATTATTCCTATCCTTCACTCCCCTACTATTTCCCCTTTCACACTGCCTTACTTTCTTTACCTCCTTCCAAAACAATTTCTTACTCTCCCTCCATTTCACACTCAAATTCCTCCCAAACTCTTCATCCACTTTCTTCTTACTCTCCTTCACCAGTCTCTTAACCTCCCTTCTCCTGCTCACATATACCTCTCTCTTCTCTCTCTCATCTTCTCCCCTACCTCTACTTGCCAACCATTCACCATATGCCTTCTTCTTTTGTTCCACAGCTCGTTTCACCTCATCATTCCACCATGCTGTCCCTTGCACACCCTTGCATCTCCTCCTCACTCCACAAACCGCCTCACACGCTGCGCTTATCTCTTCCGTGAATATCTTACATACGTCTTCCACCCCTTCCATCTGCTCTAGCTCATACCTTCCCAATCTTTCTTCCACTATGCTCTTATACTCTGTCCTCTTCTCACTATCTTGCAATTTCTCCACTCTTCTCACAGGAGCTGCTTCCTCCTGTCTTCCCCTTCGCCTCCTCAACCACTTTCTTTGCAGCTCTACCTTGGCCATCACTAAGTGATGGTCCGAGACTCCATTCCCCCACCCTCTCCACACCCTTGCATCCAACACTTGTCTTCTCATTCGCTCATCCACACACACGTAGTCTATCATTGCCTTTCGTTCAACAAGTTCACCATCCATCCTCCTCATTACTCTCCATGTATACCGGTGGATCATCTTATGACAAAAGTAGGTGTTGGCTATTGCCAACCCCTTACCAGTACAGATGTCCACCAAAGCACTACCATTCCCATCTACTTCCGCTGGCACACCCCACTGACCAACCACTCCATCCACTCGTACATTCCCGACTTTGCCATTCATGTCTCCAATCAACAGCACTCTCTCGCTCCTCTCAAACTTGTCCATACATGCTTCTACTCTCTCCCAAAACTCATCTTTCACTCTTGCCACTCGATCCTCTGTTGGAGCATACACACATACAATCGCCCATGCTTGTATACCTACTTTCATCCTCACCCATACAATCCTTGCACCCACTGTTCCATACTCTCTTATATTCTCCTTCCACTTCTTGCTTATCATCAGACATACTCCCTCTCTTGCCCTCTCATTCTCACTGACTCCCGCACATATACCTACACCGTATTCCCATTCTCTCATCCTTTCACCTTTCCATTTAGTTTCAGTCAATCCACATATATCCACTTTTGCATCCTCAAGCACCTGGACAATCTCTCTCTCTTTCACTTCATCATTCACTCCTCTCACATTCCACGTTCCTACTCTCAGAATGTCCTTTGTCCGTTCCTTAGTCGTCAACGTATGGTCCGTCCGGGTCCGAGGCACTTTATTTGCTTTTTTAGTTAGTTCTTTTTACGGGGTGGGGCACTAACCCACCACCAACCCTTTTAGTCGCCTCGTACGACAAGCAGGGATACTGGGGGAGTATTCTTGAAACCCCTCTACCTCCAAAAAAAAAACACTGTGAAAGCAATGGAAATTACGAGCGCATCTGATCGTCGCACTTGCGCTAGTTCGCTCTTGGTACTCTGTCACTTATTATTCATAAAACCCTTCACACTTTATATTTCTATTACTATATCACACTTATATATATCTGGAGTCTTTCTCCATAAGTTTTCTTCAGTAGTATTAGTTTATTGTCACTGAAGTCATTCAATTTTTCATTCAGTAAAATACGTAGAGAGCCACGGATTCACTTTCACTGTTATAACATAAATTATTTGTACTCATATTCTTATATTACCAATTACTTACATTACTATTTACATTTTCTATTCTATTTTCAATATTTACCCTTCTATTTTACTTACACTATGTTATTCACTGTCACTTTCAGTAAGATAAAACTATAATACATTGTTCAATCATATGTACTGAACATCCATTGCTTTCACTTGCTATTTACACATTATTTCCACATTATTCTCCTTTCACACTTGCACTGTTAGAACTGTTTCTGGCTGTGGTAATCAAAGAAGCAGGTAACACAGAGGGGAACCTGGCACTCAGCGCACTGCCAAGAGGTGCGTTTGTGCTCAGGTGTGCGGCGGGTGGTATGTGCACACACCTGACACCTGCGAATCGCAGCCTTCCTTTTCCCTGTGGTAGGCATAGCTCCAGTCTGTGCCGATCCATATACGCCCTCTGCTCAAGTCGGTCGGGAAGTGTTACTGGATGGCGCCTTGGAGTTGCTGCTGTCACCCTACCATATCTTTCCAGCAGCTGCTGGACACAAGTCCTGGCGAACAACCTCAGGGAGAAGGACTTGGGTGGCTTGACCTTCATCTTGTACAGGATGAAGGCGTTCAGCATCGTCATATCTATGAGATGCAGAAAAACTTTCCTGTACCACCTAGTATTCTTCCTGAGGCAGTTGATCTCACCAGTCATCATGTCGGACTTGTCCACCAGCCGCATGTTGATATTGTAGTCCAACACAGCATCAGGTTTCCTCACAGGTTCGCCTGTCCTACGGTCGACCTTCCCACTGTCTGTCATCTCCCCCTTATGTACGGTGGTGAGCATGTGCACGACCCTCTTGTCATGCCACCGTATTGCCAGCATCTTCTCAGACTTGCGTAGGTGCACGTCTCCTCGCTGCGAGGTTCCTGCCTCTGTGAATTTGGGGAAGTGGGCATGATTACTTTTGACAGTGCCGCAGGAGCCAATGCCGTGCTCAGAAAGGTATTTGGCAAGTTTCGGTGCTGCATAGTAGTTGTCTGTATACAGCACATGATTCCCACCAAAATACTTTTCAAAGAGCACTTTCACTACACAGCCTGAGAAGCCAAGGGGGTGTGTTTTATCCAGATCGACAGTGTTGGCTGAATAAATGACGAAGTCAAGGATGTACCCCGTCTTACAGTCGCACAGTACAAAGAACTTAATTCCAAAGCAATGGTGTTTGCTTGGAATGTACTGAACAAACCGAAGACGTCCTCTGAACAAAACCAAGGATTCGTCAATGACAGCCTTCTGAAAGGGGTGGAAGAATGACATAAACTTATCCTTCATTCTGCTCAGAATCTCCTGGATCTTCCAGAGTGGGTCGGTTTGGGAAGGTACATCGTTGTCGGCAAAGTGCAGGTTTCCCCATGATGTTCCGGAAGTGATCTCTGGCCATGTACTTATTGAAGGTGGGTGAGGGTAGTAAGGGGTCCATGGACCAGTATTCTTCCAACTCATGCCTCTTGGAGTGTGGCATGAGAAGCATGAGGGCAAAGAACACATACAGCTCCTGCACTCCCAGCATGGACCACTGTTGCATCTTGGCTGCACCTGTACCACTTGCAGCACGTTGTGATTCATACCTGTTGGTCTCATCACATATGTGCTGCATGACTTCGTCATCTAGGAAGGCCAAAAGGTAGTCCACACACTCAGCATTATCGTCAATAGTGAAGGCAGGCTGAACTCCTGAGGAGCTCTCATCAAACACTAAATGTTCAGGCACAAAATCGGACCCTTCCGTCCATGCGAAGGCGTCCAGGATTCCCTGTCGTGGCGGTGTAGGGCGGGTGATGGTGGTGGTGGGGGGTGGCTGTGAGGCAGCTTTATCTGGTTCAAGGTCACTCGCACTGACCCTGGGTTGCTGTACAGCACTAGCAGCCCTTACCCTACTACCAACTCTACTTTTCAAAGTCCTGGATTTACCTCTTCCTCTACGGCCTGCCTTCACTGTTGATGCTGGTGGTGACTCCGACGACGAAGACTCCGGAGATAACTCAGCCGACGATGAGGAAGAAATAAGTGAAGTGGGGCTTGGGGAACGGGGAGGTGAATGAACTCGGGACTCATGGCAGGCTGGGTCACCCGGGGGCATTGTTCTGGGGCTATCATGCCGCCTTTTCACTCCCTTCCCAAATTCCTTGCCTTGCTGCACTAACGGCTCCTTTCCCTTGGAGCTAGAGACTACTTCTGACACTGAAGCACTCGTACTAGCACTTTCTGGCACAATTACCTCACCCGGCTCATCACATGATTCACCCGAATCGTCAAAATCACTGTCCATCATCACCATGGACAATTCTGCTAGTTCACGTGCCACTGCAAGTCACTAAGTCCTTTTCTGCTTTCCTCACTACTTTTCTTGGGGGTAGAGGTCACGGGGCCCTTTGCAATGGGCGCAGAAGCGGCAGAAATGGCGGGGCGCGAGTGCGACATGGTTTCACTACAGCAGAGGACAAGGAACTAAATGCCGTGGCTTATCTGAGAAGGCAAGGGTTGACAATGACACTGAGGCTGACTGCTGCTAACTTACATGCTAATTTTTTATAGGTAGAAAATCTCGGCAATACATAAAGAAATAGGTAGTTCCAGGTGAATGTAAATGTCACTTAGGCTTCTCCCTTCCTTTCTGATATATATTTTTATTACAGACATCGATTACAAGGCATAATTCAAAGGGGAAATTACCGTGGTAATGTAGCGAATGAATGCACGTGAGGTGTTGTCAGGTGATAATTAGCCAATTCCTGGTGTATAACACTATCACTTACCTTATTTTTTTTTGGTATATATTGTTTTGTATAAGTATAGGGCATAGGGCTTATTTCAATGGATGAAATCTGTGGAAAGAGAAGGGGGAAATTTCCGTAGCAGCGCGGCGTGGGAGGTGAGAGGACAGGGTAATGGAGGGCAGGTAGGGAGGGGAGTCACAAAGGGGGTAAAATCGCTAAAATGTCAACAATGGATGGGAGTACAGATGAGATTTGGAGTGCTGACTAGTGTTGGACATTGGCAGTACTGATAGATGATACAAGCCACCACTTGAGAGCCCGGGATAATTCAAAATAACACAGAATCACAAAAGTGACGCCCCGCGGTATGATCCATTGTGGCCGAGCGTCACGAAAGTGACGCCCCGCGGTTAAGGGGTTAAGAACCACTGTGCACATTCCCCCTCCCTCCTCTCCACTTCTTCACACCAAGTCCTTCCGCCATCAGAGTTCACTGTAATTACAATAAGTATGTTCATAGATGTGTATATTAGTGCATTATGAAACATGTTTATACATGTGTGGTTATTTTAAGGCCAGAGAAGGCTAGGGCTGGATTGGAGGTCACTAAGGATGACACTGGAGGAAGCTGGACTCAAAGTCATTTTTTTCCATTATGCTCTGTTGTTTCTACAATGCAAATTTCTGTTATGCAGTGCTTATTTGGAGCCAATATGTCATGTAATAGATGAGCTCATTGTATATGATTGGTGCAGGAATCTTGTAATCTGGCACTTGTTTTTAATGACTGCAAGATATTTATGACCTGGAGTCAAGACACTCTGCATCATATCGTCAGCTTGCATTGTCTAGGATTATTTCTCCTGCCACCATATCTAAAACTTGGTTGGTATTTTTGATTACAAATATCTGCTGAAAGTTCCCATTCCTGTCCTTTCTCTCCTGTTCTGACTTTCCCACAGTACTCTGTGCTGTACTTCAGTATTTTCCACTTTTCTTTTCAGATCTCCAAAAGCAGTATTACTACAGTAATATTTTTAAATAATATATTTTTTGAGTATTCATCATATCTTCCCTTAAAGTGACTGATATTTCATCTTCATGTTATTCTACTTCCATTATTTGCTCAAAAATGAACAGTGGACAGTGACCCCTCATTTTGGACAGCTAGTGTATCATGAAAGGGAAAAAATGAGAGAAGAATCACTCATTGAATTTGTCTAAGAAAATCCAAATATTTCCTCAGAGTTCCCATTTTGGCCCACTTAAAATTCTCCCCCCACCCATTTCCCTCAGTTTTCATGCATTTCACATAGGTATTGTTACCATAGACCTTAAAAGAAACTGTTCAATGTTGTTCACCATTTTAATGCACATGCCATATGTAGAATATTCATGTCATGTTTTGGTGTGGTGGTGGACACCAAATCTCAGTAAGGTAGACACTTCACTCACTTCATTCTGTGTAGTCACTTTAAAACTTAAAAATACCTTTTTACATGGGGAAAACATGATTTTTCCTCCAATGGAGGCATGCAAATTGTGGATAGGATCTCATAAATTGAACTGGGGTAGAAGTTAATACTGTACTACCATATAAAATGTATTTCATGCAAAAAAAAAACTCACACAAAATGATGGGTCACACTATCTAATTTGCATCCATCATTGAGTTTTCCCCCTTGTATTGCAGGGCAATTTGGCTGACCTTGGGAAGTTACTAATGCAAGGCCCGTTCAGTGTGTGGAATGATAGTAAGAAAGGTCTTCGGGAGCTACGCCTCAAGCCTGCCCAGCGCCACATCTTCCTTTATGAGAAAGTTCTCCTCTTCACCAAACGTGCTGGCAAGGACACTGACCGTGCCACATACCACTTTAAGAATGCCCTCAAGGTATGATGGTAGAATGAAATACTGTTGGAGAAATGCAAAAGATGGAGTATTTATTGTTATGTGCAAGAGATGGAAGAATATAATAGAGTATGGATCAGTTGGTTCAAGGATTGTGTGGTAAGATTAAAAGTAGGATTACAAATGTAGGTGATTATGTGTGCGTATGCACTGACGTGAGATCGTGCAAGAAGAGTGAAAGAAGAGTTCAGGGCAAATATGGAAGCATGCATAGAAAAGTTTGAAAGGAATGAGAGAGTGTTTTTGATTGGAGATATGGATGGAAAAGTAGGGACTGTGAAGGTGGTGGATGGAGTAGTTGGTGAGTGGGGTGTGCCTGCAGAAGTGGATGAGAATGGCAGTGCTGTAATGGACATTTGTGTGGGGAGGGGGTTGGTGATAGCCAGAACCCTCTAACAAAATGATACACAGGTATACATGGTGAGAAATGAAAAGGATGGTTGGTGAATTGAATGAACGGAAGGCAATGATTGATTATGTGTGTGTGTGGATGACAGAATGAGAAGGTATGTAATGGTTGCAAGAGCATACTGAGGTTGGGGGAGTGGAGTTTCAAGGTTCAAATGCATTGGAGGAATAGAAGGAGGGAAGGACAGGAGGAGTAGTCCATAAAAAGAGCAGAAAGGTTGCAGGAGGAAGGAAAAAAAGCAGTATATAAGAGAGAAGTGGATGAGTGATTGGGTAAATATGATTTGTAGCAGATGGGGGAGGTGGAAGGCATGTGCAAGATATTCACAGAAGAAATATGTGCAGCATGTGAGGTGGTGTGTGAGGTGAAGAGAAGATGAAATGGGGTCCAAGGAACCACATGGTGGAATGAAGAGGTGAGACAAGTTGTGGTGCAAAAGAAGAAAGCATATAGTGAGTGGATGGGATGCAGGGGTGTGGAGGAAGTTGAGAGACAGAAGAGAGAGATATATGAAGAGAGGAAGAGAGAGGTGAAAAGATTAGTCAGGGAGAGAGACAGTAAGAAGAGAGTGGATGAGGAATATGGAAGGAATTTGAGTGTAAAGTGGAGGGAATGTAAGAAAGAGTTCTGGAAAGAGGTAAAGAGAGCTAGAAGGGGTGATAAAGAAGTTAGTAGAGGAGTGCAAGATAAAAATGGTAGACTGTTAGTGGGGAAGAGAGAAAAAGTGAGCAGATGGTGAGAACAATTTAAGGAACTGTTCAACATAGAGAATGAAAGTAATTCGAGTATAAATGGCTGGGAAATGGCTGGGAGAAGGAAGGAGGTGAGAAGGGAGGAAGAGATGAGAAGGATGGAAGTAGTGAAAACAATGATGAAGTCAAAATGGAGAAAACCCCAGGAATTAATGGAGTGTGTGGTGACATGATGAAGCATGGGGGAGAGAGAGTAGTAGAATGGATATGAAAGATGTGCAGATTGGCCTGGGAGGAAGGTAGAGTCCCGGAGGACTTTTAAGTCGTACTTTATAATTATTCCCCTGTACAAAGGATGGAACTTTGGGGGATGAAGTACGTGAAAGGATACAGCAGGGAAGGAAGGTTGTTGGTACACTGAAAGCAGTGATGAGAAATAGGGAGGTGAGTATGGAAGTTAAGAAGTCACTGCATGATGGTATTGTGATCCCTACCCTGACGTATGGAAGCGAGGCGTGGACCTTGCAAGAGGGGAACAAGTCAAGAGTGAGAGCAGTGGAAATGAGTTACTTGAGAGGAGCATGTGAAGTGACGTGGAGGGACAGGTTGACGAATGAAGAAGTGAAGGAACGTTGTGGGGTAGATGTGGATGTGGTTGAGAAGATTAGGAGAAATACACTGAGGTGGTTTGGACATGTGGAGAGAATGGAGAATGAAAGACTGACTAAGAGGGTGTATGTAGGTGAGGTGGAGGGAAGGAGAGGGAGGGGTAGACCGAGGATGAGGTGGAGGGATGGAGTTGAGAGGTATATGAGGGAGGGGGGGGTGAGTTGGGGGAGGGTAGTCAAATGGTGGGTGACAGAGTGACTTGGAGGCGTTTTGTCTGCGGCCACCCTTTGCGGGATTAGGGCGTCGGGCTATAGATAGATAGATAGACAAAGGAAAAGGGGCAAAAGAAGTATGTGGTAATCATTGTTGCATTAGACTCCTGAATGTATTAGGAAACTTATATGGTAGGATACTTATTGACAGAGTTAGGGAAAGAACAGGGGTATTAGTTGAAGTGGAACAGGGAGGTTGTAGGAAAGGAGGGGGTTGTGTAGATCAGATATTCATTCTTAAGTCTTTAGTGGAAAAGTTCCTAGAGAAGGAAAGGAAATTATATGCAGCCTTCATGGATTTGGAGAAAGCATATGACTGGGTGGATAGCCAAGGAATGTGGATAATGCAATACCATCGTGTCCAGTACGTGTTAGTCCAGTACTATTTTCGTCCAGTATGGTTGGCAAAAAAATAAAATAATTTATTTCTGTAGTACGGATTTGTTGGGCTAGTATGGATTGGCCGCGCAAAGTGGGTCATATCCGAGGAGTTCTTCTCTAGTACTGACGTACTGTGTCCAGTACTATTACCCGCACGCGCGTGGGAAGATGGCCAACACTGAGGAACGTTTCCCTAGTACTGCTGCACCAGTCCAGTTCGCCTTCCTCGTGACTTGTGACGTGTACCAGTCAAATTGACAAAGATGATGATGTGTCAGTGTGTGACTATGAGGGATTTATGAGGGAGGTTGAGGCAGAGAGGCCTTCACAGGATCCTGAAGGCACTCCTCCAGGGGATCAGTAGGACCTCCTACAGCCTTGGAAACCCCTTCCCCTTCCAACCCAAGCCCATCACCACTCACCTTAAAGGTTGGTAAAATCTTAGTTGTGTCAAAATGTAGTTAGGTCGAATTTGGGGGGAACTTTTTCAAGGCTTGTCTGACATTATTCATGTTTCCCATAATGTCTGTTGTTTGTCCAGTATGGATTTAGTCCAATACGGTAGTACTGTCTGACAAAAATACTGTACTGGACGCGAGGATAATGTATTAGAATATACGGAGAAAGTGGGAAGTTGCTGAACGCCGTGGAGAGCATGTATAAAGGGGATGAAGCTGCTGTGCATGTGAATAGTGAACTGAGTGAATTTTTCTACCTGAATGTTGAACTGAAACAGGGATGTGTCATGTCTCCATGATTGTTCAGTCTGTACATGAAGCGATACAAGGAAGGGCAGTGGATGTTGGAGAGGCCCTAATGAGAGAGGGTAGTGTTTGGAAACTTCCTGTACTGTTGTTTGCAGAAGATACTATATTGTTAAGTGAAGACAAAAGGAAATTGCAAGGCTTGGTGAATGATTTTGGGAGTGTGTGTAAGAAATGAATCTAAAGGTGAATGTGAGGAACAGTAAAGTTATGGTCTTCAAGAGAAATTAAGTCACTGAATGAAAAGAGAATGAATGAATGAATGAATGAGGCTGGATGATGAGGAAATGAAAAATAGGAGTGCATTTAAATACTTGGGTAGTGTGTTGAGTAAGGATGGAAGTTTGGAGGGTGAAGTGGTTGAAAGGGTACAACAAGGAAGAAGGGTGGCTAGTTTGTTGAAAGCAGTGATAAGAAATAGGGAAGTGGACATGGAAGTAAAAAAAGTCACTGTGCAATAGTATTGTGATACCAACTCTAACATTCATTTTCGTTTTCGTTTTTAAAGGCTCCAACATGCTTGCATGTGTTGGCCTCGGTCACCTAATGGCGGCTCTCCACGCTGCACGATCCATTGCAGCCTCCTTGTTCAGTCCCTTAACCCTAAGGTCACACTTAATGACCTCGTCCCATGTCTTTCTCGGTCTACCCCTTATAACCCCACCCCCAATATTAACACTTCTCACCTTCCTCACCCAACTATCATCCACCATCCTCTCCACATGTCCAAACCACCTCAATCTACCTCTCCTCATCACAACACCAATACACTCCAGTCCCATCCTACCTCTCAACTCTTCCATTGTAAACTCAGCCCCTCCAGGCCTTGGACGCAGGGACGCACTGCACATCCACCTAATCATTGTCATTTCTGTACGTCTGAGCCGGCGAATGTCTTCCTCCTTCACTGCCCAGGTCTCACTGCCATACAGCATTACACTCCTAACACATGCTGCATACAAAGACCCCTTAGCACGTAGAGAGAGCCCTCTCATATGAAAGAGAAGCTTGGACCTTGTTGGAAGGACACAAGTCAAGAGCGAGGGTAGTGGAAATCAGTTATTTGAGAGAAGCATGTGGAGTTACATTGTGAGACAGACAAAATAATGAAGTGATGGAGAATTGTGGTGTGGATGTGGATGTGATACAAAGCGTTAGGAGAAGTACATTGAGGTGGTTTGGCCATGTGGAGAAGATAGAGAGCGAGAGACTAAAGAGGAGAGTGTATGTGAGTGAGGTGGAGGAGGGAGAGGGAGGGGAAGGCCAAGGGTGAGATGGAAGAATGGAGTGGAGAGGTATATGAGAGAGGGGAGTGTCAGCTAGGAGCAAGGCAGTGAAATGGCAGGGGACAGGGTACATAGAGGCAATCGGTTTGTGGCCACCCCTTACAGGATTGATGGATAGATGTGTCTCTATCACCTTTACATCTTCCATATTATGACCATAGCAGAGCCATCTCCGGGTTACTTAGTTCTTGTATGTTATTCTCTCCTTCTGCCTCCAATTTTACTCTTTCACCAGTGTACTGATCCTCTCTCTCCCACAAAAAATGCACTCTTGCTCTTCTACTCTTTGAGCATATGTAAACATTGTGGCACCTTATATATTGCAATATGTGTAGTACTGTATGTCCATACTGTCAGAGTTTACTTCTTAATATCCATTTCATAATGTATCTCACACAGACCAAAATATTTTACAAAGGTCATACTTATGCCATCTACATGTCTGTGCCAAGCTGGTCAGAAAATGCCATTTCCACATCCAGTAACCTTAAAAGCTCTATCTTATTGGCTTAGTTTCTACTTCTTTATAGAATTTTCAGAAATATTGTACCAATTTGCTTGTAGGTTTCTTAATTTACAAGCTACAGTAATCCCTCTTCTTTTGTTCATGTGCTGTTTTGAAAAGTTACCAATACTAGATTGTTTCTTAATAAATTCATATTACAGAATTTTAATACTTGTAATATGAACGAACAATCTTTCCTCCTTGTTGTACCGTTTCAAGCACTTCATCTTCCAAACTTCCATCCTTACTCATCACAATACCCAAGTACTTAAAAGCACTTGCATTTTCTGTTTCCTTACTCTGATGCCTCCACTAACCCTTTGAGATTCTGATGACTACTGTATTTCGATAGTCATTTCAAATGAGGCGTTAAGAATAGTACTGACGTAAACGCCATATATAAACAATGGAGAAAAACGCAGTTAAAGTTTTGCAATCTTCAGACTGTGATAACTTTATAGTGGGATATGATAGGAAGCTCGTGTTTCTTTTAAATTGAAGCTCTATTACAGGGCTTTCCATACAGTAATACATTCATATACCACAATCTGAATATTGCCACATTAACTGCATTTTTCTCCATAGGTAGATCTTAAAAAAAAAAAAAAATTACGTAAAATCACCGGATTTTGCACATACTGACCCTGCTCACATACGCTTCACCTAGATTGCGTCTCATTTTCACCACGTTTGACCGCCACTCACTGCACTGGGGCCCTCTTTTTCTACTTAGAGGCACTCTAGGGTCATCTCACTCTCCGTTGAATCACTCATACCGCCGGCACAAACGTTCTTACTAACGCACACAGAAAAAAAGGAAAATCAATAAATTTCAGTGTGGTGGGGAGGGAGGAGGTAGGACGACTGTGGTGGTAGGGGGGAAGGGAAGGGGCGAGAACGGGGCGTCATCAGTCACGGGAGCTCGTTCCCGCCTCCCATTGGCTGCTCAGCCCCGTGTCTTCTGGCACTGGCGGATACGCTCACGGAGGTAAACTCTGAGTGCAATTTTTCTGGGTGAGCCCATAGGGTCGGTAATACCTTCAATACTATAGGGATTTCGACCGTGTTGCGAGTTGTATTCTGACTACTCGGTTGTGTGTCCAGGCACAGGAGGAATAAAGTGCTATAATAACTCAACTGCAGGAGCAAGTTCCCTCATGCCATTGGCTGTCCGTGGCGCTTACGCTAGGCAGATTTGGGTGACGCGCGTAGAGCCGCAGGTACCACTCTAAGGTAAAGGGTTTTTTCGACCATTTTCCGGGTTGAATTCTGACTGTTTAGTTGTTGCCGCAGACAGAGGAAGGCCGGGGGAAGACAATGGTGTACATAACTGAAAATCGTCCGAGGTGGTGCTTATGTCACTACTATTCTCAACGCCTCAAATCCAACCTCAGAGATTCTGATGACGCTTTTAAACGTCATTTTAAGAAACATTTGTAAAATATTCACCATAAATCGCCTTTACACACCATAACAAAGAGACTCGAGCATGATGGCACAGAATGATTGCTCTATGTGTTATGTTACTGCACAGCTGGTCTGACTCATGGCTCTGTTTCTGTATAACTTTATTCTGGATGAATATTTTTCTACAGCAAGGTATAAAATTTTTGTTTTTTCCTAACTTCAACTCGTCACTTTGACTTTTTATTTTCTTTGTTTTCCTTTCATGAACATACGATGATAAAGTACAACTATTCAGCTACAGAATAACACCACAACCAGCATCCTATCATAAAAAGTGTGTTTACACTGACCGATCAAAGAAAAATATCGCGAAGCAAATACAGTAAAAGTCCAATATTTCGGCATCCAATTCCCTGGCAAATCTGACATTTCGGCAGTTTTGAGAAATAGTCCCATTTATGAAAATCTCCGATCGTTCGGCAGATTCTCCGATTTTTTTCATCAGTCTTGAAATTCTCCATGAGGCTCGCCAGCTAGCTACCCGCCTTTACCCGCCTTAGTGAGTGAGATAGTGAAAGTGATGGAACGAGTCTATCACTGCCATGAAGCTCAGAGGCTAGCTCTTTCTCCTATAGCATAAAGAGAGGACAAACATGTAGTGAGTCTAGCACGGGAAAGAGAATCTGTTTCGCCATTCTTCCGAGTTGTTGCTGTGCTGCTGCCGACTTCTCTTGATTCTTCTGTGTGCTTTGTGAACTTCGTACCGAAATACCTCTGAAATTACTATTCGAGTGTGCTGTAAGCACCGTAACATCAGACAGGAGCTTTGTAACACCTGAGTGGACCAGCCATGTGTTGTGAACAGTATAAACATCTGCGTGCTTTGAAAATGGCCTCCACGTGTGGAAAGTTAACTGGTGTTAGCAAGAAGCGTACACATAAGATGTGGACTTCTTCCAGCAGTAGCAGACTCCAATCAACCCCTTCTATTGTACATATGTAAATAAGGAACCTACTATAAGTTTAGGTAAGTGCATGTGAACTTGTAGGCCTACTGTACCATTACATTTATATACAGTACACCCTCATTATCGACGGGGGTTAGGTACTTAAGATACCCGTCGATGCCTAAAACCGTCGATACCGATTTTCGTCTGGTCAGGTACCCTTTATTTATATATTTTAGTATCCCTTCAATCACTCGTATGTAATATGCAGTTTAGTTTTAGTGTTTCTTAGAAATAAATTAGTTAGGCAATTGAAAAACTGAATATCATAATAAAACTACTTATATTAAGTAAAGAATTATGGATAAAATAGCATAATCTCTGATGTTGATGCATAGTGGTCGTACACTGGACCTCAACTTGTAATGGCTGCTGTATCATCACTTCTCTCTCCACTTACACCTCACTCCATCTAAATATAAAAGGCGAAACCAGCAGTTGTAGCCATCCCTATGTTTACATAACCGAGTGTGTAAAAAAAAAAAAAAACGAAAGCAGCAGTGGTGGTCATTCATACGTCTAATAACTGAGAGTGTGAGGCAAGTGTTACGTTAGATCAGCTGTTCGCACCGATCTTCACAACACACGCTGGTGCTGCTAGCTCATACCAGAGAGACCACGCTCTCCTATTTACTTTCATTCTCAAGAGCCTCCTTTCATTCTTGATATTCCATTTCTCCCAGACCTAAATTTTCACGACTGTATGGCAGTTTATGCTATCAAAGATGAATCTTAGCCTAGCTTTCGCTAGGATCTTCTTTTAGGAAAATTCAACTCTCCTTATGCTCGTATATTTCATATTTAATCTCTGCCTAACTTTTGCAAGAAATATCCTTTATTGACAAAAAATCCAACTCGTCTTTAACATTATAACAAATGATACAGGAGCATGGGTTTTATCATATGTCCTTCTGAATTACCACACAACAGCACAGACACACGATCTTTTGTTGCTTTAAAGCCTGGCGCACTTTTCTCCTCCCCCGAAATGTACGTTCTTTTAGGCATTTTCTTCCACCACAGGCGTGTTTCGTCTGCATTAAACACTTGTTCATGCCTGTACCCTTTCTCCCTTATAAGTTCAGCAAAGTCACGTGGGTACGATTCTCCTGCTATCTGATCTGCTGAAGCTGCTACACCAGTCATCCTAATGTTATGTAGGCCATACCTTTTCTTAAAATTCTCGAACCAGCCCTTGCTGGCTGCAAATTTCTTTTGCCTAGAAGCACCAACATTACTAGGCCTATCACCATCGTCACTACTTTCATCACCATCATCACTATTTTCACCTGCCTCACTTTCATCACCATTATCTTCACCAACACCACTGCTTTCACCAGCAAACCGAGCATAGAGTTGTTTTGCTATGTTTCTGATGAACTGGGAGTCTAGCGGCACGTGTCGACGGTTTAAGTCCTCAATCCAAATATTCAGTGCCTTTTCCACCTTCACCAAGGCATCATCTCTCGCATGCATCGTTGCTTTAGCCGATCCTGGTGTGCACGAAGCCACAGCATCTTTAATGTCTTTTTCTCTCCATTTTATGCCACAAACACTGGACTCATTCATGCCATACTCGCGACCAACCGCTGCATAGCTAATATTTCGTTCTTTACTTCCAAGGTAAGTACTTTCCTTGCTCTCTTAGCTGCCTTATTTCCAGTTGGAGTGTTACAAGGGCGCTTCGGAGCCTTGATGATCGCGAAAGCACGATAGATGTGGCCGAACACGATATGAGAACAACAGACAAACGTGTACTGATGCTGTTGTTTGTTGGGTCGGCGGGAACATGCCGCGAGCAGCCAGAGACACCTGGCAGGATGGCGCGCAAACTTGCTAGGAGGTGCCAATACAATTCTTTATTTTTTTATTTTTTTAATAATAATAATTTAACTCCCAGGAGACAAAAAAAACGTCGATAATCAAATCCGTCAATAAAAAAAACGTCGATAATGAGGGTGTACTGTACAGTATGTTCACTAATTTCTTTATTTTTCATATTCATGTATAGTACTGTATTCATTACAGTATTGTACAGTATCAAACAGTATACAGTACTCTCTCCAAACACATTTGTAATGATATGAGTAATGATGATAGTGTTCACCGAAACATATAAGGTACTGAGTGGGTAGGGTTTTTGATAATTCGGCAATTTTGATATTTCGGCACTTGCCTGGTCCCATAGATGCCGAAAAATCGGACTTCTACTGTATGCGGCCAAGACTAAAATAAAATTGTGCATCTCTTTCCTTTTGCTTTACTGCGCAATGAAATGCAAAAATTACCATAATCTATATATCATTGTAAAGGTAATTTATTGCATTTTTGCATGGTTTAAACCAAATTTACATATCTTTACTCATTATTTTTTGCCGAATATTTTTCTATGGCAAAGTATAAAATTTTTGCTTTTTGCCTAACTTCAACTCATCATTTTGACATTTTATTTTCTTTGTTCTCCTTTTTTGAACATACTACTATAAACTACAACTTTTCAGCTTTAAAATGACACCAAAACCAACATTCTATCATGAAAAATGTATGTACACAGAGCGATCAAAGTAAAATATCGTGCTGCAAAGATGCGGGTCAGCGTGAGTGGCTGACTCTAGCACAGACATAATCTGCCTGGGCCAGAAATCTGATAGGGTTAACTGGGTTGAGAGATGCAGAGGAGGAACCAAACCTCCACACTAATCCCCAAGCCTTACAGTGGTGAGGCAGTGTTAGTCGCATGGGAACATATTTATTCACTGGATGGGACAGCCCTGCAGGGGTATTTTTTTGCCTGTGTTTGATGACTGCCCGATCAGACATAATGGGGTAGCACAACAACAACAACAGTAACAGATGCACACAGTCAAAATATTTATTCTGTGAATACAACATCCTTGGTACCAGTCTTTTTATCTGTGCACTGGGAAGTCATGCATACTCTGCTCACACATACAAAGTGTCTACTCTAAATTACATATAGATGATACTTCACTGTATTTATTGTTAATGGTACCATATGGTATGTGTTTCATGATTTTGCCATTGGTTATCCTTATGAGTCTACATTCCAAAATTTTTCATATTTCAAAGTGGTTTTGGACCCAAACATTTTGAATTTAAGAGTTTGTACTTTTCTTCATTTACCAAAAACCCTCCATCCTGTTTCAGTTCTTTGAGGGATTTCATTGGCATGGACTGGGTCTACCTGACCTGCCTGCCCAAGGTACATTCATTAAGTATTTCTCAGTACGTTCTTATTTATGATCTCCTGTGTTTCATGGATGGGAGTGAACATGTCATTTCAACATGATTTTCATCTTCTTCATTTTTCAGCCTGCCCTCAGACTTTCCTTGTTCAGATCAGCTGTTATATTTGCCACTCCAACAGGGGCAGCCATATACAGTATACAGCAAACCCTTACAGGGTAATATATCAGACTATTTGGGGGAAGCCTGGTTCAGTAAACCAGAAAGTTTGATAAATCTGAGGGGTCACTGCCATAGATGGAAATTCAAACACATGATGGACAATAAATGTCTACAGTATCATATTCTAGTACCGTATATGAAAACTATACCCATTTTGCACTAATTTGACCCAGAATTTTGCACTTTTGCACCTTTTGGTTCTATTCATATCCACCTGTGCATCACACTCTCACTTTTTGTATTGTATCGAATCATAAAGGCTCCACCATACATACAGGCACTGGCACTGGTCATTTAATGGCAGCTCTCCATGCTGCTCGATCTCTGGCAGCCTCCCTATTCAGTCTATTATCCCTGAAGTCACAGTCTGTGACCTCGTCCCAGGTTCTTCGGTCTGCCTCTCGCAACCCTACCCTTGGCATCACACTTCTCCTTTTCTACTTCTAGTTGTCAACCTCCATCCTCTCCACATGCCCAACCATCTCAGTCTACTCCTCCTCATTAAAACACCAACACACCCCAGTTGATCTGTACAATCTTTTAATATCCATCCAGCGGTCCCATATGGTCCCATGGCCTTTGTCACATCTAATTCTGTAATAAATTTAACATTTCATGTCTATTAACTACTATGTCAGCCAACTACTGAACGCTTTGTCGCAAAATCTCGTAAATTCACCTTCATTTACAAATACTGAGTAAAGCGTATTGTTCATTATCTCACTCGTATCCTCATCCTTGTCATATATCACTTCCCCATCTCAGCCTTACTATGTTATCTCTTACTTTCATTTTGTCATTTGCAAATTTGTAGAACAATTTTGGTTCATTCATAATTTTGGTCACTTAATGCCTGTCATATTTCATTTCTTCTCTTCATACTTAAACAGTCGTTTCTTGCCTCCTGGTATTCATTCCAAGTTCTCATTGTGCCTTCTTCATTATCTATTCCATGCTTTATTTCTTTTCCTCTGCCTTCCTACATCTGTAATTAAACCATTCCTTTTTCCTCTCCTTTTGGATAGCAGATTTTGGAACATGTCTACTGATAGCCTTCTTCATATATGTTGATCATTCTGTCTATCTGTCTGTAGCCAGATGCCTTAATCCCATAATGAGTGGCCACAAACAAATCACCTCCATGTCTCCCTGTCCCCTGCCATTTCAGTGCCTTCTCCCCAGCTTATATCCCCCTCTCTCATATACCTCCCCACTCCATCCCTCCATCTCATCCTTGGTCTCCTCCTCCCTCCCCCCTTTCCACCTCACTCACATACACTCTCCAAGTTAATCTCACACTCCCTATCTTCTCCACAAGGCCAAACCACCACAGTGTATTTCTCCTAATGCTTTCTATCACATCCACATCTACACCACAATGCTTATTTACTTCCTCATTTGTCAGTCTGCCTCTCCATGCAACTCCACATGCTCCTTTCAAAGAATTCATTTCCACTGCTCTCACTCTTGACTTATGTCCTTCCAACAAGGCATCACTTCCATACATTAGAGTAGGTATCACAGTACTATTATGCAGTGGCTTTTTTTTTTTTTAAATAGCTGCCATGCTTACTTTCCTATTTCTTATCATTGCTTTCAAGGAACCAGCAACCATTCTTTCCATTTGTACCCTTTCAAGCACTCAATCCTCTAAACTTCCATTCTTACTCATCACACAACCCAAGTTCTTAAATGCACTCAAATTTTCCATTTCCTCACTGTCTAGCCTCACTGTGCATTCAGTGACTTTATTTCTCTCGAAGACCACAACTTTACTCACCTCTACATTCACCTTTAGAATCCGTATCTTACATACTCTCCCAAACTCATTCACCAAGCTTTGCAGTTCCCCTTTGTCTTTTCTTAACAATACACTATCACATGCAAACAACAGAACAGGAAGTTTCCAAATGCTGCCTTATCTCATTATGACCACTCTAATGTCCAATCCCCAACTTGTATCTCATTTATAACTCCATCCATATACAAACTGAAAAACCTTGGGGATATGACATCCCTGTTTCAATCCAACATTTAGATAGAAAAATTTACTCAGGTCACCATCCACATGCACTGCAGCCCTAGCACCCTCATACATACTCATCACAGCATTTAACAGCTTCCCATTTACTCCATATATTTTTTATATTTTCCACATACCTTGTTAATCCACTCTGTCATATCCATTCCCTACGTCCATGAGGGCAGCATACAACTTCTTTCCCTTCTCTAGGAACATTTCCACTAAACACCTTAGGATGAATATTTGACCTTCACCTCCCCTTCCCTTTCTGAAACCTCCCTGTTATTCTCCATCTGTTATTTCTCTAACTCTTTCAGTAAGTATCCATCCAAATACTTTTCCTATTACGCTAGGAAGATAAATGCCCCTATGATTACCACACACTTCTATTGCCCCTTTTCCTTTGTACAAGGGAATGATTATACCTGACTTCTGATCCTCTGGGACTCTATACTGTACCTTCCTTTCAGGCCAAGCTGCACATAGTCTATATCCATTCTATCTCTCCCATGTGCTTCAGCATTTCACCACAAACTCCATCAACACCTGGGACTTTCCCCATTTTGACTTTATTCATTGCTTCATCTACTTCCATCCTACTGATCACTTACTAACCTTCTCATCTCTCTCCTTCTCCAAGCCATTCCACAGCATTTATACTTGTGTTACTTTCATTATCTATGTTTAACAATTCCTTAAATTGTTCTCTCCATCTACTTACTCTTTCTCCCTTCACCAGCAATCTGCCATTTTTATCTTTCACTCCCCTACTATCTTCATTATCCTCCTGTCTTACTCTTTTAACCTCTTACCAGATTATTTTCTTACATTCCCTCCACTTTACATTCAGATTCCTTCTAAACTCTTCATCCACTCTCTTCGTACACTGTCTTACTAATCTTTTCACCTCTCTCCTCTTCTGTACATGTAACTCCATATTCCTTCTCTCAACATCCTCCATGCCTCTACTTCCCATCCACTGTATGCTTTCTTCTTTTGTGCCACAGTTTGTCTCACTTCTTCGTTTCACCATACTGTTCCATATTTCCCATGATTATTCTCTATCACTGTTAATTTGCCTCAAACTGTATTACCAAAATAATGCCTTAGGGAGTCATAGTTTGCATTTCCTTAGTTTTGTCTGTGCTGTTTTTATGTTTCTTCTCTCACTCACATATATCTCAACACCAGGGGTTACTGGTATCTTAAACACATCTTTTGGATTTTTTTTAGGTACTAAGTCCAGCATCATTTTTTTTTTTTATGCAATGAAGAAGGAACCAATGGCAAGGGCCCTGCAAATTGCTCCCTCCAAGAAAAAACAAAAACAAGATAACAGAGAGCCAGAATAAAGATCCATTCATTTTGAGATGGCTGGACACACTACGTTTGAAAAACTGGAGATCGAAGGCAGTAGGAAAGACAGACAGAGGGAGACAGTTTCTGAGCTGACTCGTTGCATACATAAAGGACTGGGTGTAGCGGTTAGCTCTTGTGTTAGAGAGTTTCACAGAAAAGGGATGAGAGTTTATTGCTGGACAGGTGCTACATGCCCACTGTATTTACCTAATTGTATTTACCGAAGTGTGATGTACAGGAAATGAGCTATGCTCATTGGGTCCCGTCTGTGTTTCTCAATAAGTCAAATTTAGCTATAGAAAAGAGATAAAGATGCAGCAGTGCAGCAAAGAGACAGAGGTTGAAGGGAGCCAGTGAGAGGAGGAAAGTTAATGAGATGAGAAACCTTTGACTCCACCCTGTTGAGAAGAGCTGTGTATGGGGAGCCTCCCCACACATGAGAGTTGTGCTCTACTAAGGGACGAATAAAACCTGTGTATAGAGTCAACAACTGTGCAGGGGTAAAGAAGGTACAGAGTCAGCTTAGCACACCCAATCTCTTGGATGCAGATTTTACAAGAGATATAATAAGTTCATTCCAAGATAAATCCCAAGTGAAGGAAACCCCAAGTATTTTTTAAAGATGATACAGGATTGAGCTGGATGTTGTAAAAAAGTAGAGGGTACTCCTGTGGAAGATTATGTTGAGTTGATTTGCTACGCTTAGTGGGAACCATATAACCAAATTTTGGCGCCTGGTGGTTTAGTGGGTAATTAAGGAGCTCCGTTCTGATTGAGCTGGTGAAAGTTTATGTCCAAAGGGTGGTTGGGGTTTATTGCTCACGTAATGCCACTCAGGGATGAGTGAGGCCGGTCACTCTCATCTTAAATGTCAGGACCAACTTGCCTAGCCCCGGGCTCCTACGCTCCTAATGGGGCAACGTAGGATTGGATGAATGAATGATAGATATAAGAACTGAGTTTTTGTTGCAATAAAAACAACAAGGTTATTTTTTACCCCAATCATAGGTATGGGCCAAGTCAGACATTAGGTGTGCCATAGCCTCATCCCTTGTTTGTTGAAGCAACTGGTGAGATGGACACTGCACGATGCGAGTGGAAAGGTGAAGTTGTCAGCGTACGAGTGGATAGGGTTAGATGTACAGCACAGCGTAGAAGGTCATTGATGAATCGGAGAGAGAGAGAGAGTTGGTGATAGGACAGAGCCTTGAGGAACACCACTACTGATAGCTCTAAGAGAAGAACAGAGGCTGTCTACAACAGGAGCTATAGAATGACCAGAAAGGAAGCTAGAGATGAAGGCACAGATAGAAGGATAGAAACCCTAAGAGGCTAGTTTGGAAATTAAAGATTTATACCAGACTCAATTGAAAGCCTTTGAGATGTCAAGGGCAGTGGCAAATCTTTCGCCAATGTCCTGAAAGGAGGCTAATCAGCAATGTGGAAGGTAGGTGAGAATATCACCAGTGGAGCATCCCTGGTGGAACCCATATGGACAATCAGAAAGAAGATTGTGGTTGGGAAGATGCTTTAAAATTTTGTTGTTAAGAATAGACTCAAAAACTTTTGAAATACAGGTTGTTAAAGCAACCGGGTGATAGTAAGAGGGCTGGGAATGGTCACCCTACTTTGGGACAGGCTGAATGAGAGCAAACTTCCAGCAAGAAGGAAAGGTACAAGTTGACAGACAAAGATGAAAGAGTTTATCTAGGATAGGTTTAGAAGTGGAAAGGTGGTGCTCAACAGAGAGAAAGAGGAAAGGCCATGGATGTTGCAGAAATGAAGAAGAAGTGAGTCAGACAGTGGTTCCAGACATT
The DNA here is from genome assembly GCF_032717465.1 of Coenobita brevimanus. NCBI lineage: Eukaryota > Metazoa > Arthropoda > Malacostraca > Decapoda > Coenobitidae > Coenobita > Coenobita brevimanus. The sequence goes on along the minus strand of NC_137007.1, from coordinate 22,273,326 downwards.
TTGCTGGGTCATTACCAGGCGGGGGACGGATGGTAGGGGCATGTATGGTTCCCCCTCCCACCCCCTGGAGGGGGACTCGGAGACTTGGTTAAACGATGCCATTTTGGTTGAAATTTGAATAGGAAGTGTAGTGTGTAATGTGCATGTAGTTTGATGTTGACAGATAGAGAAACTTGTATTGGAGAGTATGCTGGCCTACTTTCTGTGTCACTGAAACACTGAAAAAGTTTAGCAAAGGGAGATGGTCAGGAACTAGTCCCGAGAACTGATGAAACAGGAGCTCCAGCTCTCCCTTTCACCAGCTTTCCATTTACCTTGGGAGTACCTCCCTGCTCAACTGGTGCTACGGTCTACTCCCTGTATGGTTCACTGTTGCCTCTAATTCTTGTATTTTTCTACCATCAGGTCCTTTATTTTGTATCCCCAAGATTCTTCAGTTGTTCCAGCATCAGTTCTTTCCCAATTCACCTCCTGGTAATTAAAATCTCCAGTCAATATCAGTGTATTGTTTTTTTTTATAAATTTTACAGACAAAATGTATCTGATCTGTTTACTTATCCAATAATTCTACTGACTATCAAAAATTCTTCGACTATCTTACTTCTACGATGGAACACATTCTTTCCATTTCTCCTTTCTCTGAAATCTCCCTTCTAGGAGATTTCATTGTTCACCACCACCTTTGGCTTTCCTCTCATTTCAGTGATCCACCTGGTGAACAAACCTATATCTTTTCTGTCCTTAACCCCTTAATTGCGGGGCGTCACTTTCGTGATGCTTGGGAGTAAGGGATCATACCGTGGGGCATCACTTTTGTGATTCAGTGTTATTTTGAATTTGCCCGGGCTTTCAAGTGGTGGCTTGTATCATCTATCAGTACTGCCAGTGTCCAACACTAGTCAGCACTCCTAATCTCATCTGTACTCCCATCCATTGTTGACAATTTAGCCATTTCTCCCCGTTCTTGACTCCACTCCCTACCTTCCCTCCATTACCCTCTCCTCTCGCCTGCCTGGCTGTGCTAAGCTAAGTAAATCTTCCCTGGAATTTTTCACTGATTTCATCCATTGAAGTAAGCCCTATGCTCTATTCTTATACCAAATAATATATACAAAAAAGAAATAAGGTAAGCGATAGTGCCATACACCTGGAATTGGCTAATTATCACCTGACAACACCTCACATGTATTTGTTCGCTAATTTTCCCTGGTAATTTCCCCTTGAAATATGCCATATACTCTATTCTCGTAATAAAAATATATATAAGAAAGGAAGGGAGAAGCCTAAGTGATATTTACATTCACCTGGAACTACCTAATTTATTATGTATTGTCTAGATTTCCTGCCAATCATTTCATAGCGTATATATTAGCAGCTGTCACCCTGCTGACATTGGCAGCATTGCACTCCCCCTAGGCAGGCCACCACACTGTATTCAGTTTACTCTCGTCTTTCAAGGTGAAACCACATCGGCTTCGCGCCTGCCCAATTCCGCCGCTTTTTAGCTGCATGCAAAGGGCCCCGTGACCTCTACCCCCTACTAAACCTCGTGTGGAAAGAGGTAAAAGGCTAAGTGACTGCTGTGGAACGTGAACTGGCTAATTTGTCAATGAAAATGATAGACAGTGACTATGATCTATCTGGTGAGTAAAACAGTGCAGTGGAAATGTAATAATGTGTAAATAATGTGTAAACAGCAAGTGAAAGCTATCTATCCATCTATCTATAGCCCGACGCCCTAATCCCGCAAATGGTGGCCACAGACAAAACGCCTCCAAGTCACTCTGTCACCCACCATTTGACTCCCCTCCTCCCAACTCACCCCCCCCCTCCCTCATATACCTCTCAACTCCATCCCTCCACCTCATCCTCGGTCTACCCCTCCCTCTCCCTCCCTCCACCTCTCCTACATACACCCTCTTAGTCAGTCTTTCATTCTCCATTCTCTCCACATGTCCAAACCACCTCAGTGTATTTCTCCTAATCTTTTCAACCACATCCACATCTACCCCACAACGTTCCTTCACTTCTTCATTCGTCAACCTGTTCCTCCACGTCACTCCACATGCTCCTCTCAAGTAACTCATTTCCACTGCTCTCACTCTTGACTTGTTCCCCTCTTGCAAGGTCCACGCCTCACTTCCATATGTCAGGGTATGGATCACAATACCATCAGGCAGTGACTTCTTAACTTCCATACTCACCTCCCTATTTCTCATCACTGCTTTCAGTGTACTAACAACCTTTCTTCCCTGCTGTACCCTTTCACGTACTTCATCCCCCAAAGTTCCATCCTTACTCATCACACTACCCAAGTACTTGAATGCACTCACATTCTCCATATCCTCACCATCCAACCTCACTGCACACTCTGTGACTTCATTCCTCTCAAACACCATAACTTTACTTTTGTTTACATTAACTTTCAGCTTCCTCCTCCTACACACTGTCCCAAATTCATTCACCAAACCTTGCAACTCCCATTCATCTTCACTCAACAATACTGTATCATCAGCAAACAGCAACACCGGAAGCTTCCAAATCTCACCCTCATTCATTAGGGCCACCCCCACATCCACTGCCCTACCTTGCACCACCTTTACAACCCCATCCATATATATATTAAACAGCCATGGAGACATCACACACCCCTGTTTCAGTCCCACACTGAGATCAAAGAACTCACTCAGCTCACCATCCACTCGCACCGTAGCCCTAGCTCCCTCGTACATACTCTTCACAGCACTCAACAATTTCCCCTCCACTCCATATATTCTTAATACCTTCCACATACCTTGCCTATCTATTCTGTCATAAGCTTTCTCCAAGTCCATGAAGGCAGCATACACTTTCCTTCCCTTCTCTAGATACTTCTCCACTAAACATCTTAGAACAAATATCTGATCTACACACCCTTTTCCCTTCCTAAATCCCCCTTGTTCTTCTCCAACTAGCTCTTCTGTCATATGCCTAACCCTATCAATGAGTATTCTACCATATACCAGTCACACTAAGAAGGCAAATACCCCTATGGTTACCACATACTTCTCTCTCCCCTTTTCCTTTGTACAGAGGAACAATTATACCTGATTTCCAGTCCTCTGGAACCCTTCCCTCTTCCCAAGCCAATCTACACAACTTCCATATCCACTCCACAACAATCTCACCCCCATACCTAAGCATTTCACCACACACTCCATCAATTCCTGGGGCCTTTCCCAGCTTAATCTTCTTCATCGCTTCCACTACTTCCGACTTACTGATCTCTTCCTCCCTCCTCTCATCTCTTCTTCTCCCAGCCATTCCCCAACCACTTATACTCACACTGTTCTCACTCTCTACATTCAACAAATCCTCAAAGTGCTCCTTCCATCTCCTCAATTTCTCTCACTTCTCCACCAACAATCTATTATTCCTATCTTTCACTCCCTTACTATTTCCCCTTTCACACTGCCTTACTTTCTTTACCTCCTTCCAAAACAATTTCTTACTCTCCCTCCATTTCACACTCAGATTCCTCCCAAACTCTTCATCCACTTTCTTCTTACTCTCCTTCACCAGTCTCTTAACCTCCCTTCTCCTGCTCACATATACCTCTCTCTTCTCTCTCTCATCTTCTCCCCTACCTCTACTCGCCAACCATTCAACATATGCCTTCTTCTTTTGTTCCACAGCTCGTTTCACCTCATCATTCCACCATGCTGTCCCTTGCACACCCTTGCATCTCCTCCTCACTCCACAAACCGCCTCACACGCTGCGCTTATCTCTTCCGTGAATATCTTACATACGTCTTCCACCCCTTCCATCTGCTCTAGCTCATACCTTCCCAATCTTTCTTCCACTATGCTCTTATACTCTGTCCTTTTCTCACTATCTTGCAATTTCTCCACTCTTCTCACAGGAGCTGCTTCCTCCTGTCTTTCCCTTCATCTCCTCAACCACTTTCTTTGCAGCTCTGCCTTGGCCATCACTAAGTGATGGTCCGAGACTCCATTCCCCCACCCTCTCCACACCCTTGCATCCAACACTTGTCTTCTCATTCGCTCATCCACACACACGTAGTCTATCATTGCCTTTCGTTCAACAAGTTCACCTTCCATCCTCCTCATTACTCTCCATGTATACCGGTGGATCATCTTATGACGAAAGTAGGTGTTGGCTATTGCCAACCCCTTACCAGCACAGATGTCCACCAAAGCACTACCATTCCCATCTATTTCAGCTGGCACACCCCACTGACCAACCACTCCATCCACTGGTGCATTCCCAACTTTGCCATTCATGTCTCCAATCTACAGCACTCTCTCGCTCCTCTCAAACTTGTCCATACATGCTTCTACTCTCGCCCAAAACTCATCTTTCACTCTTGCCACTCTATCCTCTGTTGGAGCATACACACATACAATCGCCCATGCTTGTATACCTACTTTCATCCTCACCCATACAATCCTTGCACCCACTGTTCCATACTGTCTTATATTCTCCTTCCACTTCTTGCCTATCATCAGACATACTCCCTCTCTTGCCCTCTCATTCTCACTGACTCCCGCACATATACCTACATTGTATTCCCATTCTCTCATCCTTTCACCTTACCATTTAGTTTCAGTCAGTCCACATATATCCACTTTTGCATCCTCAAGCACCTGGACAATCTCTCTCTCTTTCACTTCATCATTCACTCCTCTCACTTTCCACGTTCCTACCCTCAGAATGTCCTTTGTCCGTTCCTTAGTCGTCAGCGTATGGTCCATCCGGGTCCAAGGCGCTTTATTTGCTTTTTTAGTTAGTTCTTTTTACGGGGTGGGGCACTAACCCACCACCAACCCTTTTAGTCGCCTCGTACGACAAGCAGGGATACTGGGGGAGTATTCTTGAAACCCCCCTACCCCCAGGGGTAGCAATGAAAGCAATGAATGTAAATATAAGTGAACAGTGGAAAATAGTTTTATAAGTTACTGCAAGTGACTGCATAACACAGTGTAAATAAAATAGAAATGTAAATAATGTAAATAAAATAGAGAATGTAAATAGAAATGTAAATGAGTAGTAATATAAGAAAACAAGTATATGTACTAGGAGTAATGAAAGTGAAAGTTTCACTCTAGCATGTATGAATACTATGAGTTATGAAAGTGAAAATGAAAGTGACAGATTCACTCTCAACGCTAGTATACAGGATGAGAAAATGAATGCTACGTATTTTACTGAAAGAGAAATTGAATGCCTTCAGTGACAGTAAAGTACTATTACTGAAGGAAACTTATGGATAAAGACTTTAGATATATATAAGTGTTATATAGTAATAGAAATATAAGGTGTGAGTGTTTTTATGAATAATAAATGACAGAACACCAGTGGCGAATGATCGCAAGTGAGAAGGTCATACGCGCTCGTAATTTTCATTGCTTTCACAGTGTTTTTTTTTTTTGAGTATGGATTCCAAACTATTTGAGAATCATAGAATAGTGTTTCTTGTTATAATATCAGGCTGTGGTAATCATATTATGGGTTGTCGGGAATTGTCAAGTAGAGACTTCGTTAACTAACTTCAGAGGTCTCCACAAGTCCTACGGTACTCAACGAAGGCTCAACAAACATCCCAGGAGAAAGCTGAAGGTATTTGCCATGTGCATATTTAATTATAATATTCTAGGACTAATAACTGATTTTTGGCAAATATTTTTAGAGAGTCTGTCGGAGTGTGAATATGCCCACGAGACACGCAAGTCAGGCAAAAACGACCCTGCGGTTTAGGGGTTAATGACCTAGAGCAGCTTGTACAGCACCCTACCCGTATCCCTAACCGCCTTGCAGAGAGCTCCAGCATACTTGACCTCTTTCCTACTACTAATCCTTCTGCTTACACTGTTAACCTCTAAAGTACTAAGCTCGTCGATCGAGCTTTTTGCGCAGTTTCTTAAGAGGACATGCAATGCCAATCGTGCATCATCCAAACTGGCGGCGCTGGCTCCACCCCAGCTGTGACGTAGATGCTTCTAACCAATCAGAAGTAAGTGTTGGAAACAATTCTAACCAATCAGAAGTAAGTGTTGGAAACACCGGAGGGGGAACCCAGGCCCGTATCAAGGCGGTGGGGATGTACCCCCCACCTCCTTCTGGCCGCGTCCCTCTACCCCACTACCTTGGTACTATGCTACCTCCCACCTTACTTACCACCACCACCACCACTGCTCCCACACCCTCCTCATGCATCCCTCCCCCTTCCATGTGGATCCCCCCCCATGTCCCCCACCTAGTCATCTGGGGGGAGGGTATTTCCCCCCTACCCTCCCTCCATGTCCCTGTACTCCATTGTGGCCCTTCCTTTGTGTCTGGTAGTGGTCTCCTCCCATCCCTCCATCCCCATGCACCCCTTCCTGGCCTTACTACCTCCCACCACCAACCCACACCCCCACCCCTACCCCGACCCCCTAGCACGCAGTATCTTTACCTCCCTGGCCTCAAATATTTTGCGTATTTTTTACGCTTTATGGCACATGTTTTTGAATCATTACCTGTAATTTATTCATTTCTTTGGATACAGATGTGCACACCACAATTATTTTAGCTGTCTTTATTTGAAATCCACTCGAAAAAGAAATTTTATTTTCCATAGCTAGATTTGATGGCTTGGAGGGGAGGAGAGTGGGGAGGGGAAAGGAGGGAGGGGAGATTAGGTGAGGGGAGAGGAAGGAAAGGGAGGAGAGAGGAGGGGAGGGAAGGGAAGGGTAGGGGAGGGAGGGAGGGGACTGGAGATATGGGGAGGGGAGAGGAGGGGAGGATAATTTTTACTATTTACAGTACCATATTTTTATTGGGGGGTTCATGACCATTTTTCCTAGCTAGATTTCACAGCTCACAGGGAGGGGAGGGGGGAGGGGAAAAGGGGAGGGGAGGTTAGGCGAGGGGAGAGGAGGCGAGGGAACGGAAGGGAAGGGGAGAGAGGGGATTGGAGGTATGGGGAGAGGAGAGGAAGGGAGGATAATTTTTACTATTTATCATATTTATTGGGGGGATTTGTTACCATTTTTTTTTTTTCTAAGCATATTACAGTGGTTTATAACATCAATATACACACACACAAAAAAAAATTGATTCTGGTGATTTTTGTACGTATTTTTGTGAAAAAAACAGGTGCGAGCGGCGTATTTTCTTTCTTGCCAGGGCTGTGACGGGTAACTATTATCAACTTTGATGAGCCATAGCTTGGTAACTATTGGGTCTAGGAGGGTGGGGTTTGCATTTTCAGGTGTGTAAATTCAAGCTCTATAAATCGAGCATAAAACTTTTAACCTTTGAGAAAGTCAAAAAATAGGTCTGTTTTTGCATCCTGGGGGGTAGTTGAGGCTGGAGAATTGCATACCCTGGGGATTAATCCTTTCTCTCCGTTGGGTCTTTCTGATCACAGCCTTATTACCTTAACCTGTCCTATCACTCAGGTGCAGCCTGCACACCTTCCAAAGAAATGTCATCTGTGGCACTTTGGAGCTGCGGATTGGGAGGCCTTCATGCAGTACTTCTTTGATTTTCCGTGGAATGATTATTGCTTCCATGGCCGGGAGCCATCCAAGTGTGCCTTGGGCATTATGGAGGTTATTCTTTCGGGCATGGAAGCATACATTTTTTTCTCATATCCTTTGACTAATGCAAGAAAGCCTTGGTTTAATCATGCTTGTTCTAATGCTGTCCACAACAAGGAGAGGGCCTGTAAAAGGTACCAGAGCCAGCCCACCCCTGAATCACATCTTTTTTATGTTTCTGCCTGGAATCGTGCTACATCTGTTCTTCGCTGTGCTAAAAATAATTTCATACATACTAAATGCTCTCAACTCTCCAACTCGAATTCTTCCCGCTCCTTCTGGCACCTTGCCAAAAACCTTTCTAACAACTTTACCTCATCATCCTTCCCTCCTCTTTTCTACTCTGATGGTTCTGTAGCTGTTTCTTGTACTGATAAAGCAGTTCTCTTTGCTCAGACTTTCTCCTCCAATTCCACATTAGATGATTCTGGTGCTGTTCCTCCATCTCTTTTCCCCTCTGGCTTCCTGATGGCTGACATTAAAATTTCTTCAGCTGATGTATTTTCTACCATCACTGGCCCCAATACTAACAAGGCATATGGACCTGATGGAGTCCCTCCTGTTGTCCTCAAGAACTGTGTTTCTGTGCTTACACCCTGCCTAGGCAAACTCTTTCACCTTTGTCTTTCAACTTGTATCTTTCCTTCTTGCTGGAAGTTTGCTCTCATTCAGCCAGTAGCCAGTCCCAAAGAAGGGTGACTATTCCCAACCCTTGAACTATCACCCAATTGCTTTAACATCCTGTGTCTCAAAAGTTTTCAAGTCTCTTCTAAAAAGAAAAGTTTTAAAGCATCTTTCCTACCACAGCCTGCTTTCTGGTCATCAGTATGGGTTCCGTCAGGGACGCTCCACTGGTGATCTCACCTACCTTTCATCCTGGTCATCCTCATTTTGGGACTTTGACAAATGCTTTGCCATTGCACTTGACATCTCAAAGGTTTTCGATCGAGTCTGGCATAAAACTTTCATTTCCAAACTGCCCTCTTACAGTTTCTATCCTTCTATCTGTGCCTTCATTTATAGCTTCCTTTCTGGTCGTTTTATATCTGCTGTTGTAGACGGCCATCGTTGTTCTCCTAGATCTATCAACAGTGGAGTTCCTCAGGGCTTTGTCCTATCACCAACTCTCTTCCTTTTATTCATCAATGATTTTCTAAGCTTTACATCTAATCCAATCCACTCATACGCTGATGACTCCACCTTTCACATTTCCATTCGGTTCCTGCAACGTCCATCTCAGCAGTTACCTCAACAAACAAGGGATGAGGCTATGGCACACCTAATGTCTGACTTGGCTCGTATCTCTGACTGGGGTAAAAATAATCTCGTTATTTTTAATGCATCAAAGACTCAGTTCTTACACCTATCAACCTGAGAAAATCTTCCATTGGAATACCCATTAATGTTTAATACAATCCAGCTCAATCCTGCATCATCCTTGAACATGCTTGGGGTTTCATTCACTCAGGATTTATCTTGGAAAGATCATATTACATCTTTTGTAAAATCTGCTTCCAAGAGATTAGGTGTGCTGAGCTGACTCTGTACTTTCTTTACCCCTGCACAGTTGTTGACTTTATATACGAGTTTTATTCGCCCCTGTGTAGAGTACAACTCTCATGTGTGGGGAGGCTCCCCACATACAGCTCTTCTCAATAGAGTGGAGTCAAAGGCATTTCGTCTCTTTAACTCTCCTCCTTTTACTGGCTCCCCTCAACCTCTGTCTCTTTGCCACACTGCTGCATCTTAATCTCTCTTCTATCATTACTTTCATGGTCAGTGCTCCTCTGAACTGTACTTACTTGCCGTCTCTATGATGGGTGCATAGCATCTGTCTAGCAACAAACTCTCATCCCTTTTCTGTCCAACTCTCTAATGCAAGCGTTAACCGTTACTGCCAGTCCTTCATTTATGCAACAGGTCAACTCTGGAACTGTCTCCCTCTGTATTTCCTACTTCCTATGACCTCCAGTCTTTCAAACATAGTGTGTCCAGGCATCTCGAAATGAACGGATCTTGAATTTGGCTCTGTATTGTATCGTTTTTGTTTTTTTCTTGGAAGGAACTTAATTGCGGGCTCCTAGCCTTTGGTTCCTTCTTCCTCACATAAAAAAATAAAAAAATAAATAAAAATTAAAATTAGGGTTTCTTTCTTCAAACGTTCATGTTTTTCTTTTCTCCTATATCTTGTTTGAGGAGGCATATACATCATAAGTACAATATTACCTCACTACAATGGGCTTCACTAGACCAGAATTTGCTTTTCTCAGAGTCGAGGAGCCGACCGGAATTATTTCTTATATATTGGGAAAACTCCAAAAAGCTAGAAGCAGTCTGGATTGCCTAACCTCATGCCAGGACGGCCTTATTGTCCGCATGGTTTGTGTGTTCGTTCGTCGGTTGGTGGTGGGGCTGGCAGCATCACTATTGTTCCCCCATACTCTGGCCTCAGTTTGACCCACATCATTTCCCTGGAAGTCCCTGGTATACTGCTCGAGGGTGACGATTGTGGCACTTTGGAGCTGCGGATTGGGAGGCCCTCAGGCAGTACTTCTTTGATTTTCCCTGGAATGATTATTGCTTCCATGGCCGGGAGCCATTTGAGTGTGTCTTGTGCATTATGGGGGCTGTTCTGTCAGGCATGGAAGCATACATTCCCTTCTTGTATCCTTTGACTAATGCAAGAAAGCCTTGGTTTAATCACGCTTGTTCTAATGCTGTCCACAACAAGGAGAGGGCCTATAAAAGGTACCAGAGCCAACCCACCCCTGAATCACATCCTTTTTTGTGTTTTGTCCCGGAATCGTGCTAAGTCTGTTCTTCGCTCTGCCAAAAATAATGTCATCCATTCTAAATGCTCACAACTTTCCAACTTGAATTCTTCCCTCTCCTTCTGGCACCTTGCCAGAAACCTTTCTAACAACTTTACCTCATCATCCTTCCCTCCTCTTTTCTACTCTGATGGCTTTGTAGCTGTTTCTTCTACTGATAAAGTAGATCTCTTCCCTCAGACTTTCTCCTCCAGTTCCACCTTAGACAATTCTGGTGCTGTTCCTCCATCACTTCCACCCCTGGGGTCCTCATGGCTGACATTAAAATTTCTTCAGCAGATGTATTTTCTGCCATCACTGGCTTCAATACTAACAAGGTTGATGAAGTCACTCCTGTTGTCCTCAAGAACTGTGTTTCTGTGCTTACACCCTGCCTAGGTAAACTCTTTTGCCTTTGTCTGTCAACTTGTATCTTTCCTTCTTGCTGGAAGTTTGCTCTCATTTAGCCAGTCCCAAAGAAAGGTGACTGTTCCCAACCCTGTAACTATTCTCCAATTGCTTTAACATCCTGTGTCTCAAAAGTTTTTGAGTTTATTCTTAACAAAAAAATTTTAAAGCATCTTTCCTATCACAACCTTCTTTCTGATTGTCAGTATGGGTTCCGTCAGGGACGCTCCACTGGCGATCTTCTCACCTCCCATTCAGACTCCTGGTCCTCCTCCTTTTTTGACCTTTGCAAAGGCTTTGCCATTGCATTTGACATCTCAAAGACTTTCGGTCGAGTCTGGCACAAATCTTTAATTTCCAAACCGCCCGCCTATGGTTTCTATCCTTCTATCTGTGCTTTCATCTTTAGCTTCCTTTCTGGTCATTCTATAGCTGTTGTTGTAGACGGCCATCAATCTTCTTCTAGATCTATCAACTGTGGTGTTCCTCAGGGCTCTGTCCTATCACCAACTCTCTTCCTTTTATTCAGCAATGATCTTCTAAGCTTTACATCTAACCTTATCCACTCATACACTGATGATTCCACCTTTCACCTTTCCATTCGGTTCCCGGAACGTCCATCTCAGCAGTTACTTCAGCAAACAAGGGATGAGGCTATGGCATACCTAATGTCTGACTTGGCTCGTATCTCTGACTGGGGTAAAAATAATCTCGTTATTTTTAATGCATCAAAGACTCAGTTCTTACACCTATCAACCTGTCAAAATCTTCCATTGGAATACCCATTAATGTTTAATACTATCCAGCTCAGTCCTGCATTATCCTTGAACATGCTTGGGATTTCATTCACTCGGGACTTATCTTGGAAAGATCATATTACATCCCTTGTAAAGTCTGCTTCCAAGAGTTTAGGTGTGCTGACCCGACTCTGTACTTTCTTTACCCCTGAACAGTTGTTGACTTTATGCATGGGTTTTATTCACCCTGTGTAGAGTACAACTTTCATGTGTAGGGAGGCTCCTTACATTCAGCTCTTCTCAGTAGGGTGGAGTCAAAGGCTTTTCGTGTCATTAACTCACCTCCTCTTACTGGCTTCCTTCAACTTCTGTCTCTTCATCGCACTGTTGCATCTTTATCTCTTTTCTATCATTACTTCCATGATCACTGCTCCTCTGAGCTGTCTGCTTGCATCCCAGCACCTCTATGATGGGCACATAGCACCCATCAAGCAACAAACTCTATCCCTTCATTTATGCAACAGGTCAACTCCTTCATTTATGCAACAGGTCAACTCTGGAACTGTCTCCCTCTGTGTTTATTTCCTTCATTCTATGACCTCCAGTCTTTCAAAAGTAGTGTGTCCAGGCATCTCGAAATGAATGGATCTTGAATTTAGCTCTTTTTTTTTTTTTTTTTGCTCCTGGCCTTTGGTTCCTTCTTCCTTGCAATGAACAGATCTTGAATTAGGTCTCTTTCATATTGTTTTTTTTCTTTTCTTGAAAGGAACGGTTTGTGGACTCCTGACCTTTGGTTCCTTCTTCCCTGAAAAAAAAAAAGTTAAATATACAAAGTGAACATCTTTAATCTGTTAGATCATAAATAATAAGATATATAGTGTACAGTGCAGTATTTGAAAAGTGTTTGAAATTAAGTTGTACCAATCAAGTACTTTCTGAATGCTAAAAAATTAGAAAAAGGGTCTGCATTAATATTAATAATAATATATATTCAAGACACCAAGCATTAATTACACAGCGAGCGGTTTGTGTGTTCATGTATCGGTTGGTGACGGGCTGGCGGCATCACTATTGTCCCCCTTTGCTGTGCCTCAGTCAACCCCACTGAGCACTGTACTGTGGAGAGGCTATCTCTGCAGCGAGCATGTAACTTTGGCCACCACATTGAAACACCCGCACGCGTTGCCTTCACCACGGTAATGCAATTGGATCACTGCTCTCAGCTTGCTGTTTCTGTTTCACTGTTGCCTACATAAGGTAAGTAGTGGGCCATGGCACTATATTTTCCAAATTCATTGGCTGATTTCAAAATGCGCGGGAGTTGGGTGTAGTGCATAAAAACATCAGCACCGCCCTGGGCCCCTGGCAGCGGGCACACAAACTACGCGGTTCTACCCATGAGGAAGCCTCTCCTTACTATAGAGCTCATTGGTCAACCCACATCATTTCCCTGGAAGTCCCTGATAAACTGCTCGAGGGTGACGAGTGATAAGTGAAATATACAGAGAAGTGAATGTCTTTAGTTTGTAAGGTCGTAAAAAATAAGGTGTATAAAGTGCAGAGTACAATATTTGAGAAGTGCTAAAAATTAAGTGCACCATACGGCATGCAAGGTACAAGCTACACCTACAGTTCCCATCCATGATTCAGCTCCTGCCAGTGAAGACAATAAGGAGGATGATTCACTGTTCCTTGACGATGACCCTGAAGATTATGGGTAATGATTTTGACGGATTTGCTTAGAAGGATCCTTCACCAGGTGCTGAATGATGATAAACACTCAGCAAGGGTGGGGGGGTAGAGTAGGGTGAGCCAAGTGAGTTGGAATGGTTATGCAAGAAAATATGTTGTTTCATTACTTATGAGTTTTATTGTGTCCAAGTCTTGCTTAAATTTTACTGTGTTATGCAATAAATTATTTATGATGGCATTTGAGAAAAGTTAAGAGGCAAATGGGATATTACCATGAGTTAGCAGGAACTGGTGTGGGTCAAGCAGGATGGTGGCCATGATGCTTTTCATGAATGAAAATACTGTATCTTCTTTTGTGTGTTACATATGGCCTTTATTGAGTATAAACCTTGCCAGAATTATACTGTTTTATGTAATAAATTATTTATAGTGCCATTTGAGAAAAGTTAAGAGGCAAATGGGATATTGCCTCGAGTTAGAAGGAACTAGTGGGGTGAAGTCGGATTGTGTCCATAATTCTTTATATGTGTGAAAATATCTTAGCAGGGGGAAGTCCGTAATCGCTTTTATTGGAGTTTCACTTTTTTCGGAATGACTTGGGCCCCAGTTAGTCCGTTCTAGTTTTACTGTATATCCAGAGTTCTACTCTGATCTTGTATTTCCAATTTTCCACTCTTATTGCCTCTGCTGTTATTTTTTTATGAGTTATAGCCAGCACACCACCAAATTTTTTTTTCCCATATCTTTCCCCCATACTCTATATTCATTCCATCATAGCACATTCTTATTGATGTCACTGTTCAATTTGGTTTTGGTTAGACATGTAAAGTCCAGTTTCTTATCTTTTTTTTTTTATAATCACTCACCTCCATTTCTTGGCTACCAACCCATCCACATTAATCTACAGTGTCTTGAGGTTGCATACAGTAAACTCCTGATTATCTGGCATAATAGAGCCAAAGGCCTGCTGGATACTGTCAAAATTCCAGATTATGCAAAAGTACCCCCTTGGGGCCACCTAACCCCCCCCCAACCCTTAACACTTATCTCTGTCTAACCCTTACAAAATGCTTTAAATCATCAAAAACAGCTAATAGATGTTCCTAACAATAAAATACTGTAATGTACTGTTAAGCACAGTGTAATTCTATGTACAGAAGCAACTTCATGTTGATGATTGGGAAAATATCAAAGTCCCTCAGCCGGGAGACCCGTTTTCTTCCACCTGACAATACTATTTAAACAGAAACATTGTAAGACCTTAAACACTATACATTGTTGAAAAACAGCAAAATGATGTTGTGTAACTATGAGTGTTAAGTATGAGGTCAGCTTGAGATGTAATTGCCAATGAAGAATGATGGGTGGGGGTTGCATTGGGTAGGAGTATGGAGGAGGATTTGGAGCTGAGGAAGAGGCGGGTGGAGCTCATTTCATCCCCACCTCCCTATTCCCTCGGTATACAGGGGTAGGAAGGGGGCACCCCTGAGCAGAAATTAGTGCATATGAATGCAATATATATGAAAAAATTATGACTGCACAGTAACATAATAAACAAGCGTAATGCAAAAAGGAATGAGCATTATTTTGGTTTCAGATGTAAATTATTGTAATATTTTCCATAAAAGCTTGCATGGCAGAGTACCATGTTGCTGAACAGAAGTCATCTTCAGAGAAATAGACAGGGAGACAGGAAAACGGATGGAAGACAGGCATATGCCTTAGAGAGATTCAACTGTTGTTATTTTATTTTCAGTGTCAACAAACACATTTAGTAGGCCAAGATGAATATGAGTATAAACTATTTCCTCAAGAAAAAGGGATAATACAGACAGATGCACACCATTTGAGGTTCAGGATGTGTGCTATTTTAATCTTGCTAAAGACAGACGATTACATCCATCTTCGGAAGGAAATTGCCTCTTATGTAAGATAAACTGACAAACAAACAAAGAGACAAACTTTGGATTATTGATTCATGTTGACTTATTTCATTTTTGGCTCCACCAGATGACATGATTCAGATTAAGAGCTAACAGACGCCTTTCATAGAGGAAGATGTGAGAGGCACTAGGAGTGACGGACAGAGGGAAAGAAAACAGTTTCTCAGTTATCATTTCACACTGATTGCTGTTTCACTCCTGCAGCCAGTTTTATTCAGCATAAGTGAGATAAAGTCTTTCAGTAGATGAAGATGTAAAAGACAAAGAGGTACAAGAAACAGAATGAAAGTGAGGCAGACAGTTTCCAAAATACAGTATTATTTTCACATTAATTGGAATTATCAGTTCAGATTAATTGGTAATCCATTGTTGTAAGTGCCAGATGAGTTTATTTAGCTTAATGAACATATGATTCTCTGGATTATGAAGATGAAAGACATACGCAGACATACTGAATAGCAGACAGACACTCCAAACACTGTAATTTATTCATGAAGTAAGCTGCTATATTATTCCTGCTACTGGGTGACAGTTTTATGTAGCATAGGGTAGAACACGCCTCACCCGTGATGCAAATATTTTTACATACTGATTTACATTAATTACATTTACGCCCTCGAAGACAGAACAGGTGTTACTTTTTAGCAGGATTGAGTAAAGCTTGTAATAACCAGGCATCTTTCCTTATTTCATCATACATTTCTGTGTGTGTATTTACCTATTTACCTATTTGTAGTATACAGGAATTGAGCAATGCTCGTGTTGTCCTGTCTCCATATCCACATTTATCTAGTCTACTTTTACACACATGATAGTTTTTCTCCTGCACCACCTTTTTCTCTAAGTCTTTCCAAATACTTATGTATTTACCTGATATACCTAATTGTGATATACACGAAATGTGCTATGCTCGTTGGTTCCCGTCGCTGTTTCTCAGTAAGTCAAATTTAGCATTAAACTCGTTTAAGTTTTTAGACTGGATGATCTCTTTGTCCAGGCTATTCCATAAGTTTATTCTTCTGTAAGGAAAGCTATATTTCTTGATATCCTTCAAGCAGCTTGACTTTTTCAATTTCATTCCATGTCCTCTTGTTGCTCTCTTATCCCATAAAAACAGATCTCGGTCAATTTAACTGCTCCCACCATCGTCCTGAACACTGCAATCATGTCTCCCCTCTTTCTCCTTTCCTCTAAGGAAGGCAAATCCAGCTTTTCCAGCCTCTCTCTGTATAACAGATCTGCCAGACTGGGGACCATCTTGGTTGCTGTTCTTTGTATTCTCTCAATCTTGTTTATATCTTTCTTTTGTGTGGGGACCACACTACCGCTGCATATTCTAACCTGGGGCAGATCATGGCCACTATCAATTTTTTCTTCATCTCATCCATATAATGAAATGTTACTCTTATGTTAGTCGAGAGTTTATACGTCTCTCTATCTTGTTAATGTGTTTTTCAGATGACAAACTATCTTGGACCACCACTCCCAAATCTTTATCTTCTCTCCTTTTTGTGATTAATTCATTACCCAACAAATAATTCAGTGATGGCCTCGTGGTACTTTTACCCATTTCCAATATTTCACATTTCTTTATATACCACGTTGAGTACACCGCTTCCTGTCCGATCAACGAAGTTAAGCAACGTTGGGTCTGGATGGGTGACTGCCTGGGAAAACCAGATGCTGTTGGCATAACGTTCTCCCTACGTGTCAAGTGGGGTTGGTGGAGGATTAGTGCCCCTCCCTGTAAAACAATTAGCTCTAAGCCCTTGGCCACCCTGTTTGGGATACATGGTGTCTGGCAATGAAAGAAAATGAATGAATGAAATTTCATTTCCCACATGCAGCTCCAATCATGTATCCTATCCAGATCCTCCTGCAGCATTTTACAATCCTCCTCAACCTCTACCTTCCTCAAGATCTTTACATCATCAGCAAACAGACACATACTTTGTGTGTGTGGGTGTATTTACCTATTTGTATTTACCTATTTGTAGTATACAGGAATTGAGCAATGCTTGTGTTGTCCTGTCTCCATATCCACGTTTATCAAGTCTACCTTTACACACATGAATGTTTTCTCATGCACCACCTCTCTGTCTAAGTCGTTCCAAATATTTAAGTATTTACCTAATATACCTAATTGTGATATACACGGAATGTACTATGCTCGTGGGTTTCCGTCGCTGTTTCTCCATCCATCCATCCATTGCCAGACGCCATGTATCCCAAACGGGGTGGTCAAGGGCTTAGAGTTAATTGTTTTACAGGGAGGGGCATTAATCCTCCACCAACCCCACTTGACACGTAGGGATGCCAACAGCATCTGGTGTTCCCAGGCGGTCACCCATCCAAGTTCCGTATTTTGCGGCATGTAAGACGCAGCATTGTGAAAGACGCACCCTAATTCTGGCAGGGCAGTTCTGTGAAAAAAAAGTTTGCCCCAACCAAGACTGCAGTAAGGTTTCTTGATAAGAGCCATTACCACACAGATACACACTCACCTTTCAGAATCTATTCATTACTGATCATCAGCCTTTGGTTTCTTTTTTTATATACAAAGAATGGTACAGGAAAAGAAAACAATGCCCCTTCTTGACAAAACGTGACTGATATGAGCCACTATCACTTAGATACAACACTCACCTTTCAGAATCTATTCAGTACTGCTCATCATCCTTTAGTTTCTTCTTTTATGTACAAAGAATGATACAGGAAAAGAGAAAAGAAAACAAAACCCCGTCTTAACAAAACATGACTTCAAACCACGAGGCCATCTCAACTTTGTTGATAAATATGTATCAGTAAACTGATATAAACACTGTTTTTAATATTTTATGAATTTAAAACCACAAATGAAGTCAATAAACTCTATTCTTTCATTCACTGACGAAAACATAAAATACAATGAATGTTCACATCAGTTCATTTATCCTAAAAGAACCCCCTCATATTCCACACCTGTTACGGAATTTCCTCACATTGCCTTGACTCAAGCACAATATCAGACGACTACCATCATTAATCATGCACTCTAACTAACCTGTAATTACCTCCACAAATAATATAAAAAGGTAGCACTTGTAAATACACAAATTACATTGTTTTACAACCAAAGTTCAATATAGCAAGGCTGCTTGGGAACAGGATAGACAGCTGTTTTTACTCTCTTCTCTCAGTATCACTCCTTCACTGTCAGCTATGTTTGCCTTGCAGCATCAACAATTAAAAATGTATGCTTCACTGATCATAATTTACTATAAACATTCATTTCAAAACATACTATGGTGAAAACATCCATTGTTACACCTTAGTAACACTGCTGCCTCCCAGTCGCTAGACAGCAGTCTCTACCCCTTCCTTTCAGTATCACTTCCTCACTGTCAGCGATGTTTCCCTTGCAGCATCAACAGTTAAAAATACGTTCTTCACTGATCACAATTTACTAACAACAGACATTCATCTCAAAACATGTCGAGAATGGTGAAACTATCTCTTAGCAACACTGCTACATCCCAAGCGCTAGACAACTGGCTCAACCCTCTTCTCCCAGTATCACTCCCTTACTGTCAGCTGTTTTCCTTGCAGCATCAACAATTAAAAATGCATATTTCTCTTACCAGAATTTGCTAAAAACAGACATCCATCTCAAAACATTCGAGTACTGTGAAAACATCCATTTTTGGTCTTAACGCTGCTGCCTCCTAGTCGCTATGGTACACACACACACACACGCACACATGTGTACACCACATGCAACATTCGCTCACCTCTGAAACATTTACATCAGTCCGTTTTGGAGTACCCAGTGGCTTTATTATATGCCAAATACATCAAAATGTATTTGGTTGTTCAATATAAATATCATCACTTAAGGACATGAAACATCTCAAACAATTTATTCATCCAAACATCGTCAGTGCAAGAATAAAGGTGTACAGCACCATTGATCCTAAACTTTCCATGGTTGCATCTGTCTATATTCACTTCATATTACTGACATGGTGAAAATTTCACTCGTCTTCAAATCCTGAGAATTCATCACTACTTCCCCCGAGTCCTGAAGCATCACTGGAAGTCATCACCACGGTCATCATCACTGTTTCACTGTCACTTTCATACAGTAAATGGTCCTCAGTACCATCCATTGAATTGCTTATACCACACTTCATACGATTTTAACTTGGCAATCGTTTTAACTGAGCACAGGCGATATTCAGACTTGGGGCATTTGATACAGTCCACATTAACCTCCTCAGTACATGTTTCCTGAACTGAATAAAATCATATGGCGAGCATGAATAAACTACACTATAAAATACATTGCTGGGCTGAAGGGATTATAATAAGCGGATTATCAGTTCCCTAGCGTGACTCTTCCCACTTCTACTTCCTTAACTACACCCACACCAAACTCTCACCTACACCTTAGGATTCTGGTCGTTTCGGCCGTAACATCCAAAATGGCAAACGATTTTACAACCTAACCTAACCTAACCTAACAAATTTGGACGTTACGGCCTAAATGATCCCCATTGCCGATATGAGAGCTTTGCTTAGGCAGCAGAGATGCAGAGAGTGAACGTTGTCAATCATTCTGATCGCTTCGTCTGCTAAGAATACAGCAGAAATGGCGGACGCTGATATGAATGCCCGTCAGGCACTGCTATTTGAGATATTGCATCAGTTATGCTACTCAGTGAATTTTATCATATTTTCATAACAAAATACTGTAATTGGGTGTGCCCTGAGTTGCATAGACATTGCTAAAGTACTTCACTTGGCTGAAAAAGTGAAGCTGTAACTTCGTTAGCTTGCTAGAGTAGGGTGTACGCTAGACACTAAACTGCTAAGTTGCTAAACCGCTAAACCCCTTGACGGTATTGGCCAGTTGAGCTGAAAACAATCCCGTGAATGCTTTGTGTTCTTGAACTTGCATGTTTTAATATCTGCTGCATATATACACTCACAAAATGTCACAAAAGTAACTGACCTAATTAGGGTTACTGAATTTCCATACGTGACGAAAGTCTGTTTTGATGACTTGACAGTTTCACTAGCCAGCATCTCTCCAGCATGATTGCTTTCCTAGTTAGTGAATGGATGGCAAGCAAAGTGGTCATGATTGCCTTTCAGAAGGTTAGCAGACAGTTCACCAGTGAGCACGTTAGCTTGCTAGAGTAGGGTGTACGCTAAACACTAAACTGCTAAGTTGCTAAACCGCTAAACCCCTTGACGGTATTGGCCAGTTGAGCTGAAAACAAACCGTGAATGCTTTGTGTTTTTGAACTTGCGTGTTTTAATATCTGCTGCATATATGCACTCACAAAATGTCACAAAAGTAACTGACCTAATTAGGGTTACTGTATTTCCATACGTGACAAAAGTGTTTTGATGACTTGGCAGTTTCACTAGCTAGCATCTCTCCAGTATGATTGCTTTGCTCGTTAGTGAATGGATGGCAAGCAAAGTGGTCATGATTGCCTTTCAGAAGGTTAGCAGACAGTTCACCAGTGATCATGTACGTTAGCTTGCTGGAATAGTGCGGATGCTAAACCGCTAAATATCTTCACGATGTTAGGTAGTTGAGCTGTAAACAAACCCGCGAAAGTTTTATGTGTTTCTGATCTCGGGTGTTTCTTAATTCTGCTGCATATACACACTAGTGTATATTATTTTTAAAAATAAAATCAAGTCTGCATACTGTAGAAAACACCTGTGGTTGCCAAGCATTGAGATGATCATCTTTATAAGAGTTTCTTCTCAGTGAAGCCTAACTAACCTGCCTTAGTCTAACGTGCAGGATGCATGGGGATATTTTAAGGTAACTTTGAGACAAAAAAGTGCGTCTTATATGCCGTGAAATAACCAGACCCAACGTTGCTTAACTTTGCTGATCGGACGGGAAGCGGTGTACTCAACGTGGCATGGCCGTTTCTCAATAAGTCAAATTTAGCTTTAAACTCGTTTAAGTTTTTAGATCAGACGATCTCTTTGTCCAGGCTATTCCATGAGTCTATTCTTCTGTAAGGAAAGCTATATTTCTTGATATCCTTCAAGCAGCTTGACTTATTCAATTTCATTCCGTGTCCTCTTGTTCTCTCTTATCCCATACAAATAAATCTTCTCGGTCAATTTTATCTACTCCCACCATGGTCCTGAACACTGTAATCATGTCTCCCCTCTTTCTCTTTTCCTCTAAGGAAGGCAAATCCAGTTTTTCCAGCCTCTCTCTGTATGACAGGTCTGTCAGACTGGGGACCATCTTGGTTGCTGTTCTTTGAATTCTCTCAGTCTTGTTTATATCTTTCTTTTTGTGTGGGGACCACACTACCACTGCATATTCTAACCTGGGGCGGATCATGGCCACTATCAATTTTTTCATCATCTCATCCATATAATGAAATGCTACTCTTATGTTAGTCAGGAGTTTATAAGTATCTCCAACTATCTTGTTAATGTGCTTTTCTGGTGACAAACTATCTTGGACCAGCACTCCCAAATCTTTCTCTTCTCTCATTTTTGTGATTAATTCATTACCCAACAAATAATTCAGTGATGGCCTCCTGGTACTTTTACCCATTTCCAATATTTTACATTTCTTTACATTAAATTTCATTTCCCACGTCTGGCTCCAATCGTGTATCCTATCCAAATCCTCCTGCAGTATTTTACAATCCTCCTCAACCTCTACCTTCCTCAAGATCTTTACATCATCAGCAAACAGACTTGCATAACTGTTCACTCCATCTACCATATCATTTACGTAAATCAGGAACATTACTGGCGCCAACACCGAGCCTTGAGGGACTCCACATGTTACTTCCCTCCATCCAGACATCCTATCCTTTATTACTGTCTTCATTTGTCTGTCTCTCAGAAAGTCTCTCATTCATTCCAGAAGTTTCCCCTTCAGTCCTCCTATATATTCTAGTTTCCACATTAGTCTCTTATGAGGTACCTTGTCAAAGGCCTTCTCTAAGTCCAAGTACACACAGTCCACCCAACCGTCTCTCTCCTGTACCACGTCAGTCGCTCTTGAGTAAAAGCTCAACAAGTTAGAAATACATGACCTTCCACTTCTGAATCCAAACTGACATTCAGCCAAAATATTCATCTCTTCCAGATATTTTGTCCATCTGTCTTTCAGGATTCTCTCACACAATTTTGCGACCATGCTGGTTAGAGACACTGGTCTATAATTCAGGGGTTCTTCCGTATTTCCTCCCTTGTAAATTGGTACCACATTTGCCCTCTTCCATTCTTGTGGCACTTTCCCCTCTTCCAGTGAGCATACTATTAAGCTGTGGATTTTATCCGCCAGTTGTTCTCTGCATTCCTTCAGTACCCAATTAGAAATTCCATCAGGTCCTGGGGCTTTCCTTGCATCTTGAGTTTCCAGTAATTTTTACACTTCCTGTACCTCCACTTTTATATCTTTTATCACCGGTACATTTCTAATCACTCCCTCCCCTTCCACAAGCTCCTTTTCTTTAGTGAAAACTGACTGGAGACGTTTGTTCATTATTTCTGCTTGCATTGCCGCATCCTTAAAGACCTCTCCTTCTACTTTCAGTTTGGTGATTCCTTCCTTTTGTTTTAGTTTGCCATTAACAAATCTATAAAACAGTTTGGGTTCATCCTTACATTTGTCAATTATACCTTTTTCAAAATTCCTTTCTTCTCTACGTATTCTTGTGTATTCATTTCTTGTTGTTTTATATTCTTCCTTTGTTCTGTTGTTACCTCTCTTTCTCCAATTGTTCCATGCCTTATCTTTCTTTTTTTTTTGCTATCATTCACCTTTTATTAAACCACTCCTTTTTCCTGTTATCTTTCCCTCTTACTCTTGGTGCAAATTTTTCCACTCCCAAATTATAGAGGTCTAGAAAAATATCCCACTTCCTGTGGATCTCTCTTGTTTCTCTTAATTTTCTCCAACCCGCATTTTCGAAAAAGTTTCTCAATCCTGTAAAATTTGTTTTCCCAAAGTTGTATCTTCCCTGTCTATGAAGCTCGTCTCTTGGCTCGACGTTCCCTATTAACATCAGGAACTCAGTGACCACATGATCACTTTTTCCTAAAGGACAGAGATATTTCAATGATTCTATTACCTCGGGTTCTTAGGTGAACAGTAAATCTAACCTTGCTGGTGTGTCCTCACCTCGAAACCGTGTCTCTTCTTTGACCCATTGTGTCATCACATTAGTCATTATTATATTTAATAACATAGTGCCCCACGAATCTTTGCCACCTCCCGAGTACCATTCCTCTCAGTTCACCTCTTTACAGTTAAAGTCACGCACGAAAATTATATTATTGCTTTTCTCAATTATTTTTTGCAAATAGCTAGCCATATCTGACAACATCTCATGGTATTCGTCATCCTTCCATGCTCTCGTCTTTGGAGGAACATACACTACCGCCATATCTCTCTTAACATTCTCTCCAGTTTCTAATTTCATATATATCACTTCAGCCCTGCCTTCTCCCATTTCCACAGTATCTACATTTATGTTGTTCTTCACTGCTATCATCACTCCTCCTCCCTTTTTTTCTTTTCTGTCTTTTCTCCACAGTTTGTATTTACCATCTCCCAAATGAACATCAGTATCTTCTCTTAATTTGGTCTCTACAAAGCACATGACATCAGGTTCATGTTCTCTCAAGAAATCGTTAATTTCAATCCTTGTCGATATGAAACCATCAACATTAGTATATATCACCTTCAAATTATTTTTGACATTTTTAATACCCTCTTCTCTCCTACTCTCTGTCCGTACCACTTCCTCAACTTCTGATCTTTCCCAGCCATCCCCCTTAGTTTCCTTCACTTCTGTTTCCTTAAATACCACTTCCTTACTTTCATATCCATTATTCTCCAAAAAAAAGTATTACATTCTTCCACTGTCCTCTTATCATTTTTTCCTTTACTTCTTCCTTTAATGATTTTGAAACTTCTCTTTCTTCTTCATTCAGATCGTTTCTTATTATAATATTTTCCATCCCTGCCTCTTTGCTTAATTTCCAGGTCACTTTAAGTATCTCATTTATTACACTTTCTTATGTGAACTTGACTCTCATTGGTCTTGTTTCCCCTTTCTTATAAGGCCCTATCCTCCTTACTTCCTCAATTTCCTTTACCCACTTGTCTCCTTCGGGGTCAGTCTTGCCTATTATTCCTCTCACCAGGTTCGTGTCTCTCTTGAGTCTTGCGAACCTAACCTTTTCTTCCTCTTCCCTGTGTGTGTGTATGTGTGTGTGTTCTTACCTAATTGTATCTTTACAGAAATGAGTCAAGCTCGTACTGTCCCATGGCTTAAACCAGTTTTATCATACATATCGTTAACCCGCCGCGTTCCGGTGACATGAATTCACGTCCTCACATGATGTGAAGTCGTATCCCGGAGACGTGAATTAATGCGGCAACATTGCAAGGTCCCTAATTTGCACAATTTTCAATTTTCGCGAGTGATATCGTGAGTGATTTTTGGCACGTATGCACGGGACACCTTCCTCTATTCGTCTACAAGATGCCAGGCAGGGACAATGCCTTACACTGCATAATCTTCCCCCCCCCCCTGCACGCTATTGTCTCGGCAGTTCACCTGTTACCCGTGACCTGGCCAATAAAGACATTCAGGGCCAGAGTGATTCCTCAATCGATGACAATGTGGAGGACAAAGTTTACATAGCATTAGAGGAAGAAACAGTCAGAAATGATGAGCAGGTAATGTGGGAAAAAAAGGTCATGAATGGTGATGAGGTAGTGAGTGAAACAATGCTTATAATGCCAATATTTCTGTTTGAAAACCAATATACTCTTGTACTACATATAAATTCGTACCAAGTAAATAAATAAATACTGTTTATGAGTGGATAAAATAGTTACCCTCCCATAGAACTCGTTTTCTTTGGTGCCAGCCTGTTAGAAAACCCAGTCAGGTAAGGAGGTACTTGTACCTAGATCGAGTATTTTAAACCTCAGGTGAGCGATTTCTCTATGAATTTTCGATGTTTCTCACCAAAAGCGGATGTTTCAGGCAAAAAAAAAAAAAAAGGTCCAAAAATGTCGAGACTGGGGCATACCACTGCCCAGAAAACGTTGGGATGGGGCGGGTTAAATTTATGAATTGTTTTGGCAAACACTATTTCATTCAGTAGTGTATTCCACTGATCAATTGCCCAATTTCGGAAACTAAATTTCCTTATGTTTTTATCGCCTCTCTTTTCATGCAGTTTTTTGCAGTGTCCTATTGCTGATGCATCCCCATAGCTTATGTAATTATTTATGTCTACATTCTCCTTCCCTGATATGCAGTTATATAGCATAATCATGTCTCCTCCTTTCCTTCTCTCCTGTAGTGTAGGTAGGTTCAATTTTTCTAGTCTTTCTTCGTAGCTTAGATCCCTTAAGCTTAGTACCAATCTTGTAGTGGCCCTTTGAACTTTTTCAATCTTATCTATATGTTTTTTGAGATGAGGACTCCAGATTACTGATGCATACTCCAGGTTGGTCTGATGAATGATGTTATTATCTTTCTTAACCTATCGTCGTTTATGTATGTGAATGCTATTCACATATTTGCAAGCAGTGTATACATGTTCCGTACCTTCTCACTGATGTGGTCAGCCGAAGATAGTCTGTTATTGATAATCACACCTAGGTCCTTCTCTCTTTCTAATGTGTATATGGTTTTACTTCCTAACGTATAATCCCAACCAGGTCTTTTTCCACTTTTACCAAACTTGATTACATGACACTTGTCCACATTGACTTCCATTTGCCATGTATTGCTCCATTAATGAATATGTTTAATTCTTCTTGTAGCTCTTTACAAGAGTCTGTGTTAGTAATTCTTCTTTGTATTTTTGCATCATCAGCAAACATACTTAGATAGCTTTCATTTCCAGTGTTGCTATCTATGTCATTTATATACACTAAAAACATAATTGATGCCAGCACTGAGCCCTGTGGAACTCTCCTAATCACTTCCCTCCATGGTGAGTAATTTCCCCTTAGTACTGTTTTTATTTCCCTTTTTTGAGAAAATCTTCTATCTTTTTTATTTATTTTTTTTTTTATTTATTTTTTTTTTTTTATAACAACGGAGGAAGGAAAAACAAATGGGTAAAAAAAAAAAATAATCCATACACCAGATTACTGGTGTCCTCTGTTCATAAAATATCTGTAACAGTTAGACTTGAACAGTTGTGGGTTGAAATTTGGAGGAAAACAACTCTGGGGAAGTGAGTTCCAGAGAGATGCAGTTCAGGGAATGAAAGAATTCTGATAGGCAGAAGTTCTGCAATATGGTTGAGTGACATTCCAGTCATGAGCGCTACCAGATGCCCATGTAGCACGAGGGAAGGCATGGAGAGGTGGCACCATGGACGCAACTTCGTCTGAGCATTTCCCCCAAAAAATATCTGTAAAATAATGCAAGGGAGGCAACATTCCTTCTTACTTGCAGGGGAGGTAGTTTATATGTAATGGCAGGGTTGTTAATGATTCTAACAGCTTTATTCTGAATTTTGTCTAGTTGTCTTAATGCAACCTCTTCACAACCATTCCACAAAGGTGAGCAATATTCAAGCTGAGAGCGCACATGACTCTTATAAATTATAGCTAACTGCTCATCGGCGAAGAAGTTACGGACTCTGTACAATAATCCAAGTTTCTTTGAGGCGGTTTTAGCAAGTGATCTGACATGAGAGGTCCAGCTGAGGGCACTGTTAAGTGAGACACCAAGAATTTCAATACTTTTGGAGATGGGAATATTAGTAGCACTAAAGGTAATGTACGAATCTGGCAATATCTGTCTATTAGTAAACTGTATATCTATCTATTGCCTGATGCCTCAATCCCGTTTGGGGTGGCCACAAACAAATCGCCTCCACGTCACCCTGTCCCCTGCCATTTCACTGCCCAGCTCCCAACTCATACCCCCCTCTCTCATATACCTCTCCACCCCATCCCTCCATCTCATCCTCGGCCAACAACACAGTTTGCCTCAGATTCCTCTTGATGGTACAGTTTCCATAAAAATCTTTGGTGCCTTACTCTGTCAAATGCATTCTTGAAATCTAAATAGATACTGTCCACCCATCCTTCTCTTTTCTGTAATGTTTCCGTTACTCTGTCATAGTAACTCAGCAGATTAGTAACACATGATTTTCGCATTCTAAAACTGAACTCTCTTTCTGTTATCATACTGTGTTCTTCTAGGTGATTTATCCAAACTTTTCTTATCAGCTTCTCTAATACCTTGCTTACAAGACTGGTTAGTGATACTGAGTGGATTTTGTCTATTCCCTTTCTTGAATAAGGGAACAATGTTTGCTTTCTTCCAAATATCAGGTTGTTTACCGTGTCCCAAGGATTCGTTGAATATTAAAGATAATAGTTTACATAACTCCATTGCACATTCATGTTGCACCCAACATGAAATTTTATCAGGACCATTTGCTTTTCCTTTGTCTAATTTACTTAATTCCTCCTGTATTTCTTTTTCTGTTATATTTATATCTGGTAATATGTGTGGGCATGCATGTTCCATACCATCCCTCTCAAAATTATTTTTTTCTGTAAAAACTGATTGGAAATTCTTATTTAGTGCATGACAAATATCTTTCTCTTGTGTATGGATGAGCCCCTCATCCATAAATAATTGTATTTTATCTTTTACTTTGGTTTTACTTTGGATATAGCTGTATAATAGCTTTGGTTGATCACTACTTATATTTATAATGTCTTCCTCAAACTGTCTTTAGGCTTCTCTCCTTATTCTTGTATAATCATTTCTTGCCTGTTTATAGTTGTTATATGCCCTCTCACTATTGTGTGTTCTGTATCTGTTCCACAACGAGTCTCTTTTTTCTTTTGATTTTTTTACATTCTGTATTAAACCATTTCTTTATTTTCATTTCTGCTTCTTTGTGCTGTGGGATGTACTTTTGGACTCCTATTTCATAAAGTTTACATGGAGAGTAATGAGGAGGATGGATGATGAACTTGTTGAACGAAAGGCAATGATAGACTATGTGTGTGTGGATGAGCGAATGAGAAAACAAGTGTTGGATGGAAGAGTGTGGAGAGGGTGGGGGAACGGAGTCTCGGACCATCATTTAGTGATGGCCAAGGTAGAGCTGCAAAGAAAGTGGTTGAGGAGACGAAGGGGAAGACAGGAGGAAGCAACTCCTGTGAGAAGAGTGGAGAAATTGCAAGATAGTGAGAAAATGACAGAGTATAAAAGCATAGTGGAAGAAAGACTGGGAAGGTATGAGCTAGAGCAGATGGAAGGGGTGGAAGATGTAAGTAAGATATTCACGGAAGAGATAGGCGCAGCGTGTGAGGTGGTTTGTGGAGTGAGGAGGAGATGCAAGGGTGTGCAAGGGACAGCATGGTGGAATGATGAGGTGAAACGAGCTGTGGAACAAAAGGAGAAGGCATATAGTGAATGGTCAGCGAGTAGAGTTAGGGGAGAAGATGAGAGAGAGAAGAGAGAGGTATATGTGAGCAGGAGAAGGGAGGTTAAGAGACTGGTGAAGGAGAGTAAAAAGAAAGTGGATGAGGAGTTTGGGAGGAATCTGAGTGTGAAATGGAGGGAGAGTAAGAAATGTTTTGGAAGGAGGTAAAGAAAGTAAGGCAGTGTGAAAGGGGAAATAGTAGGGGAGTGAAAGATAGGAATAATAGATTGTTGGTGGAGAAGAGAGAGAAACTGAGGAGATGGAAGGAGCACTTTGAGGATTTGTTGAATGTGGAGAGTGAGACCAGAGCGAGTATAAGTGGTTGGGGAATGGCTGGGAGAAGAAGAGATGAGAGGAGGGAGGAACAGATCAGTAGGGCGGAAGTAATGGAAGTGATGAAGAATATTAAGTTGGGAAAGGCCCCAGGAATTGATGGAGTGTGTGGTGAAATGCTTAGGTATGGGGGTGAGATTGTTGTGGAGTGGATATGGAAGTTGTGTAGATTGGCTTGGGAAGAGGGAAGGGTTCCAGAGGACTGGAAATCAGGTATAATTGTTCCTTTATACAAAGGAAAAGGAGAGAGAGAAGTATGTGGTAACCATAGGGGTATTTGCCTTCTTAGTGTGACTGGTAAAATATATGGTAGAATACTCATTGATAGGGTTAGGCATATGACAGAGGAGCTAGTTGGAGAAGAAAAGGGGGATTTAGGAAGTGAAAAGGGTGTGTAGATCAGATATTTGTTCTAAGATGTTTAGTGGAGAAGTATCTAGAGAAGGGAAGGAAAGTGTATGCTGCCTTCATGGACTTGGAGAAAGCTTATGACAGAATAGATAGGCAAGGTATGTGGAAGGTATTAAGAATATATGGAGTGGAGGGGAAATTGTTGAGTGCTGTGAAGAGTATGTACGAGGGAGCTAGGGTTACGGTGCGAGTGGATGGTGAGCTGAGTGAGTTCTTTGATCTCAATGTGGGACTGAAACAGGGTTGTGTGATGTCTCCATGGCTATTTAATATATACATGGATGGGGTTGTAAAGGAGGTGCAGGGTAGGGCAGTGGATGTCGGGGGGGCTCTAATGAATGGGGGTGAGATTCGGAAGTTTCCGGTGTTGCTGTTTGCTGATGATACAGTACTGTTGAGTGAAGATGAATGGGAGCTGCAAGGTTTGGTGAATGAATTTGGGACAGTGTGTAGGAGGATGAATCTGAAAGTTAATGTAAACAAAAGTAAAGTTATGGTGTTTGAGAGGAATGAAGTCACTGAGTGTGCATTGAAGTTGGATGGTGAGGATATGGAGAATGTGAGTGCATTCAAGTACTTGGGTAGTGTGATGAGTAAGGATGGAACTTTGGGGGATGAAGTGCGTGAAAGGGTACAGCAGGGAAGGAAGGTTGTTGGTACACTGAAAGCAGTGATGAGAAATAGAGAGGTGAGTATGGAAGTTAAGAAGTCACTGCATGATAGTATTGTGATCCCTACCCTGACGTATGGAAGCGAGGCATGGACCTTGCAAGAGGGGAACAAGTCAAGAGTGAGAGCAGTGGAAATGAGTTACTTGAGAGGAGCATGTGGAGTGACGTGGAGGGACAGGTTGACGAATGAAGAAGTGAAGGAACGGTGTGGGGTGGATGTGGATGTGGTTGAGAAGATTAGGAGAAATATGCTGAGGTGGTTTGGACATGTGAAGAGAATGGAGAATGAGAGACTGACTAAGAGCGTGTATGTAGGTGAGGTGGAGGGAGGGAGAGGGAGAGGTAGACTGAGGATGAGGTGGAGGGATGGAGTTGAGAGGTATATGAGGGAGGGGGGGGTGAGTTGGGGGGAGGGTAGTCAAATGGTGGGCGACAGAACGACTTGGAGGCATTTTGTCTGTGGTCACCCTTTGTGGGATTAGGGCGTCAGGCTATAGATAGATAGATAGATAGATTACAGAATTTTCTATATATAACATTTAAATCTTGTCCTCTAAGATCCTTTTCCCAATCTGTTTCAAAGAAGTACTTCTTTAGACTGTGGTAGGTGGGGGCGCTCACCATCCACTCACTCAATGTAGTGCTGCTGTTGGGTGTCTGCTCTTTCCTCTCCTCCATCCTTCTTTCCTTCCATCCTCTTCTGTCTTCCTTTCCTTCATTCTTTCCTTGTCCTTCTGCCTACAGGTAGCTTTACACTCCCTCTTTTATCTTTCCTTTCTGCATTCTTTCCTCTTCCTTCTGCCTGTGGGTGACTCTACACTGAGTGACAAGCTTAATGGTTTCCTGTACCCCAGGAAACCATTTACTACGCTGGGTGGTAACCATATAACCAGATTTTGGCGCCTGGTGGTTTAGTGAGTAATTATTGCGCTCCAGTCAGATTGAGCCGGTGAAGGTTTATATCCAAGGGATGGTTGGGGTTGATTGCTGATGTAATGCCACTCAGGGATGAGTGAGGCTGGTCACTCTCATCTTAAATGTCAGCACCAACTTGCCTAGCCCCGGGCTCCTACGCTCCTCATGGGGCAATGTAGGATTGGATGATGGATGGACTTCTTTAGGTCATGGTAGTTTCCCCTTTTATAATTTAGGCTCTTTTTGTAACTTTCATTGCTGTTAACCATGTCATATGAAATCCTAAAGTTGCAATTTAGTACTGCATGGTCGCTTTTGCTGAATGGAGGGTGATACATTAAATTATCAACATTGTTTTCTTGCCTAGTAAATATAAGGATTATTACTGATGGTTCATCAAGTCCTCTTTTTCTGGTGCTTTCCCTTCCATGTTGCCTTAGGAAAAACTGCACGAGATCCAGGAACTTTTGGTCCCAGCAGCTTTCTTGGCTTATCTAGAGTATTCCTATTTATATTTGTATTAAAATCTCCAGTTAGTATAATTCTTTCTGATTTCTCCTCCATTCTATGTAGTGATTCTCTTAAACTCTGAATTGTACTCTCTGCCAGATCCTCATATTCACCTCTTTCCCATGTGTTTGATCTGGGTGGCATGTATAAATTTGCTACAGTCAGATGTATTAATCTCAGCTGCAATTAGTTCTGCTTGTAAGGGTATATCTTGTTCTATTTCTTTGACTTTATAATTTTTCTTTGGTAATATTATAGGTCCTCCTCCTTTTTTAAAGGTCCTATCTCTTCTCCGTACATTGTATTCCTCAAAGTTTAGGATGTCTTTTGATATCCTTGTTGTTAATTTTGCTTCAGTTAGGCATATAATATATGGTTCATTTTCTCTGATGTAATCATTCACCTCTAATAATTTAGATACCATTCCATCTACATTTGAGTACATGAACTTAATCATCTCGAATACATACTTGTCACGACTTGGGTCTACTACCTTCCCCCTTTTTATTCTCTCCTGGTTATGTACCACTTTCAAACCTGCAGTCCAATTACCTAGTAAAAAAATGTATTCTTCTCCTCTTCTGATCTTCCCTCATTCTTTGTTTTTGCTTTCTCCCTCTTCTCTTTTAGTAATTCCAGTTTCTCTTGAGTTAGGCATCTTTTTATCCATACACTTTTGAATTCCTCTTTTTCCATGAGTTTCTTTGCATTTTTCAGTATCTCGTCCACAGTGTTTACACTCTGGAAGATTACTTGTAGGGGCCTTGACTTATTTCTCTCATATTTCCCTAGCCTTTTGTGTTTCTTTATGTCTTTATTACAGATTTCCTCTGATACTTCCTTCAATATGCTCATTACATTTGTCATCTCCTTTTTTTCTTTTGAGATCTTGTTTTTGATTTCCTACTCTTCTCTTCCAATGATTACTATAGATTTGTTGATATCTGCCAAAACTCTGACCAATTTTGGATTGTTTTGGATTATTCTTTTCACTTCCTTTTTAATGCTTTTTTCTTCAACTCCTGTTTCTAAGTCTTTATTTTCACATTTCAGCATACGTGGTTTCAACAGAATTTTTGTAGCTTTGCATCACTTCATTCACCTGTGTTATCTTTTCCTCAGTATTACTGCTCTGATCTGTCAGATTGGTAACTTGCCTAATTGTCTCTGTATCATTTTTGAACTCCTCCATGATACTCTCATGCCATTTCACTAATTTACCTTCTAAATGAACCTGCTTTAACTGTCAGCTCACCTATTGTTGTGTCTTTCTTGTTGACTTCCTTAACTAATTTTTCTATTTCCTCCTTCTTCATGTGCAATTGCCTCTTAATTTCATCCATTTCATTCTGAAATGCCATCTCCAATCTGTTTACCTGTTCTAACAGCTTATTGTACATCTCTGTTTCAACCAGTTCATGGTAGGAATCATCATCCTGCTTTCTACCTTTATCCCTTTTCCTAATTCCTTCCAAACTTGCTTTACTAAAGTAGGTGGACATCCTGTGGTACTAAGAGCACAGATTCTACTTACATTCCCTGGCACAGAGAAAACAAACAGCTGACGCTTGCTGGGTGCATTCCTGCACTACTTTGTTTATTTTGCTATTTGAACAACAGTATTACAGTACTTAAAACTTCCTCTTTTATATTAGGACACTATTAGGTTTAACCTGGTACAGAGCTTGACTCATATAAAGATACTAATTTAGGTATGGCCAGTTGGCCAGATGCGGAGCGGAGACGTGCGTCCTGCCTGCCCAGCACCTCTCGTGCATGTGTGTGTGTATTTACCTATTTGTATTTACCTATTTCTAGTATACAGGAATTGAGCAGTGCTCGTGTTGTCCTGTCTCCATATCCACATTTATCTAGGCTACTTTTATACACATGAATGTTTTTCTCCTGCACCACCTTTTCATCTAAATCTTTCCAAATATTTATGTATTTACCTAATATACCAAATTGTGATATGCACAAAATGTGTTATGCTCGTGGGTTCCCATTGCTGTATCTCAGTAAGTCAAATTTAGCTTTAAAATCGTTTAAGATTTTAGACTGGACAATCTCCTTGTCGAGGGTATTCCATAAGTCTATTCTTCTGTAAGGAAAGCTATAATTCTTGATATCCTTCAAGCAGCTTGACTTTTTCAATTTCATTCCATGTCCTCTTGTTGCTCTCTTATCCCATACAAACAGATCTTCTTTGTCAATTTTATCTACTCCCACCATGGTCCTGAACACTGCAATCATGTCTCCCCTCTTTCTCCTTTCCTCTAAGGAAGGCAAATCCAGCTTTTCCAGCCTCTCTTGGTATGACAGGTCTGACAAACTGGAGACCATCTTGGTTGCTGTTCTTTGTATTCTCTCAATCTTGTTAATATCTTTCTTTCTGTGTGGGGACCACACTACCGCTGCATATTCTAACCTCGGGCGGATCATGGCCACTATCAGTTTTTTCATCATCTCCTCATCCATATAATGAAATGCTACTCTTATGTTAGTCAAGAGTTTATAAGTCTCTCCAACTATCTTGTTAATGTGCTTCTCTGGTGACAAACTATCTTGGACCAGCACTCCCAAATCTTTCTCTTCTCTCATTTTTGTGATTAATTCATTACCCAACGAATAATTCAGTGATGGCCTTCTGGTACTTTTACCCATTTCCAATATTTTACATTTCTTTACATTAAATTTCATTTCCCACATCCGGCTCCAATCGTGTATCCTATCCAAATCCTCCTGCAGCATTTTACAATCCTCCTCAACCTCTACCTTCCTGAAGATCATTACATCATCAGCAAACAGACTTGCATAACTGTTCACTCCAGGTACCATATCATTTATGTAAAGCAGGAACATTACTGGCGCCAACACCGAGGCCTGTGGGACTCCACTTGTTACTTCCCTCCATCCAGACATCTTATCCTTTATTACTGTCCTCATTTGTCTGTCTCTCAAAAAATCTCTCATCCCTTCCAGAAGTTTCCCCTTCAGTCCTCCTATATATTCAAGTTTCCACATTAGTCTCTAAAGAGGTACCTTGTCAAAGGCCTTCTCTAAGTCTAAGTACACACAATCCACCCAACTATCTCTCTCCTGTACCACGTCAATTGCTCTAGAGTAAAAGCTCAACAAGTTAGATTCAAGCTGGACAGACGTGTGACGCTGGCGCTCCGTGCCGAATCATCACGGCCAGTGGCATTACCTAATTTTGTATCTTTGTATGAGTCAAGCTCAGTACCAGGTTAGACTAAATGATTGTTCATTATTAAAAGAAAAAAAAAAAAAAAGTTTAAACAAAGACTTGTTCAAACAGGAGATAGAACCAAGACGAAAGAATACGCTGAGTCATCTCTGAGGTTTGTCAAGACTACAACACGGAGATTGTAAGTATATGCTTTGCACTTTAAGTATTACAAAATGGATACATACTTTAGTAAAGCAAATTTGGAAAAGAAAAGGGATAAAGGTAAAAAGCAAAATGATGATTTCTACCAAGAACTGCTTGAAGTAGAGACTCACAATAGACTGGTTGAACGTGTAAACAAACTAGAAATGGCTTTCAAAAATGAAATTGATGAAATAAAGAAGCAGATGCACTTGCAAAAGGAAGAAATAGAAAAACTAGGAAGGGAGGCCAATAAGAAAGACATAACCATCAGTGAACTAACAGTGGAACTGAGTACACTTAGGAAGAAAATGAGTGAAATGGCAAGTACAGTAGTCAATCACGAGAGTGTTATGGAAGAGTTAAAAAATGACACAGAGACAATTAGGCAAGTTAGCAGTCTTATTGACCAGAGCAGTGATATTGAGGAGAAGATAACACAAGTGAATGAAGCTGTGCAAAGCTACAAAAATGATGTAGAAACCACGTATGCTGAAATGGTGAAAGTAAAGAAAGACTTAGAAACAAGGGTGGAGGAAAAAAGCATTAAAAAGGAGGTGAAAAGAATAATCCAAAACAATCCAAAGTTAGTCAGAGATTCAGTAGAGATAAACAAATCAATAGTAATCACTGGTATAGAAGAGGAAGAAGTTAAAAACAAGATCACAAGAGACAAAAAGGAGATGACAAATGTAATGAACTTCCTGAAAGAAGTATCAGAGGAAATCTGTAGTAAAGACATAGACGAACACAAAAGGTGAGGGAAATACGAGAAAAGCAAGACAAGACCTCTAAAGGTGACTTTCCAGAGTGTAAACACTGTGGAAGAGATACTAAAAAATGCAAAGAATCTTATGGAAAAAGAGGAGTTCAAAAATGTATGGATAAAAAGATCTCTAACACAAGAGGAACTGGAATTACTGAAAGAGAAAAGGGAGGAAGCAAAAACAAAAAATGAGGGAAGATCAGAAGAGGACAAGAAGAAATTTTTTTACAAAGTAATAGGATTGCAGGTACGAAAGTGGTACACAAACAGGATGGAAGAAAAAGGAGGAAGTTAGTAGAACCATGTCATGACAAGTATATAAACAAGATGATAAAGTTGATGTACTCAAATGTGGATGGAATGGTATCTAAATTACTAGAGATGAATGATTATGTCAGAGAAAATGAACCACAAATAATATCCCTAACTGAGACAAAATTAACACCAAGGATATCCAATGACATACTAAACTTAGAGGAATACAATATATGGAGAAGAGACAGAAATTTAAAAAAAGGAGGAGGAATTATAATATTAACTAAGAAAAAACTAAAAGTCAAGGAAATAAAACTAGATATACCATCACAAGTAGAACTGATTGCAGTAGAAATCGACACATCTGAAGGTAAAGCAATTGTAGCCAATTTGTACATGCCACCTAGATCAAACACATGGGAAAGAGATGAATATGAGGACCTGGCAGAGATTACAATTCAGAGTATAAGATCATTGCTACATAAAATGGAAGAGAAATCGGAAAGAATTATACTAACTGGGGACTTCAATACAAATATAAATTGGAATACTCTAGATATAAATAGCCAAGAAAGCTGTTGGGACCAAAAGCTCCTGGATCTCGTACAAGAGTTTTTCTTAACGCAACATGTGAGGGAAACCACCAGAAAAAGAGGACTTGATGTACCTTCAGTGCTAGATCTAATATTTACTAGGCAAGAAAATGATATTGACAGTTTAATATATCACCCTCCACTCGGCAAAAGCGATCATGCAGTACTAAATTATAACTTCAGGATAGCATATGACATAGTAAACAGCAATGACAGTTACAAAAAGAGCCTAAACTATTAAAAGGGAAATTATCAAGTCCTAAAGAAGTATTTCTTAGAAGTTGATTGTGAAAATGAGCTTAGAGGACAAGATTTAAATGCTGTATATAAAAAATTTTGTGAATTTTATGAAATAGGAGTCCAGAAGTACATCACACAGCACAAAGAAGCAGATAAGAAAATCCAGAAATGGTTCAATACAGAATGTAAAAAATCAAAAGAAAGAAGAGATTTGTTGGAGAATAGATACAGAAGACACAATAGTGACAGGGCGTATAATACAGTAATCACTCTAATATCCGGACGCCCAATAACCGAACATCCCCACTAACCGAACCTTATCGTCCTGGGATCAAACATTCCCAAAATGGTCCGAAAATCCAAAAAAATTGGAAAAAAACCCGATTTTTTGCCATCCGTAATTTGAACTTGCCGCGCGCGCCGCGTGAGAGCATTGTTTTGGTTCGTCATTCCTCCGACGTCCGATAGAGCGCCGCTGCATCCTCCCCACTTCCCGCCTGTCTCTCACCGCGACTGGACCTGCGCTCTTCGTAATGGCTGCCCACGTGCTCGCTTTTGTGGTGGTGCCGTACTTGCTGCAAGGCCTCCTGCTGCTCTCTGCCCTACTCTTAGTGTGTGTGATGATGGCCCCGCCTCCTGAGAAAAGGAAGAGAGTGGTGTTGACTCTGGAGAAGAAACGGGAGATATTGGAGAAGGTTGATGCGGGTTGGTCTTCCTCTCGCATTCTCCGCGAGTTCAACCTGGCCCGGTCGACTTTGTTTGATATCAAGCGTTCCCGAGACAAGCTCATGCAGTACACGGCTGACTTCTCGTCGAGAAGCAAACGCAACGTGGAGAGGAAGGTTATGTTTACTCCCAAGTATGCAGAGATCGACCGCTCCACGTTGATTTGGTATCGACAGCAACGTGCAGCTGGTGTGATGGTACGTGGAACGGAGCTGAAGGCTACTGCTGAGAAGTTTGCAAGGCTTCACGACGCCCTAGACTTCAAGGCATCCGAGGGTTGGCTCTTCGCGTTCAAGTTGCGACATGGCCTTACTAACCGTAAAGCACATGGCGAAGCATTGGACGCTAACGAGGATGGAGTGGACGAGTTTCGGCACAAGGTGAAAGGCTTGATCGACAGGGAGGGCCTCACTCTCGGTCAAGTCTATAACGCTGACGAAACTGGCCTATTCTATCGCTCGGTGCCAACGAACACTCTCGCCGATGAGACGGAGAAGCGTGTACCTGGCCGCAAGCTTTCTAAGGAACGGATATCTGCTTTGTGTTGTGCCAATGCTAACGGCATGCACCGGCTTAAGCCCGTTATTGTTGGCCGTGCAAAGCAGCCTCGGTGCCTTCGTGGGGTGATGGATGTCCTTCCTGTCGTATGGTACCATTCTTTGAAAGCATGGTTCACAGCTGTGATTTTCAAAGACTGGTTTCACCATCACTTCGTCAAGGAGGTCATACATTACCAGACGAAGACACTGGGAATTCCTCGCGACCAGGTAAAGGCTCTCCTTCTCCTCGACAATGCACCTGCCCACCCGTGCGACAAGGACTTGGTTGCTGAGAATGGCCGTATTAGGTGCATGTTTCTGCCACCTAATACGACTGCTCTCATTCAACCAATGGACCAAGGAGTGATCGTGGCAACAAAGCGCCTGTACCGTCGGAAGTTCCTGGACGAGGTGATGGTGGTTCTCGAGGACGAGGACGAGCGCAGGGAAGGACGTGACACTCGAGGCAAGCGGACTTTGGAAAACCTTCGCCGCTACAACATCAAGTCTGCGCTGTACAACTGGGCTAGTGCATGGAAGGAAGTCCCTGTGAAAACTCTTGAAAATGGTTGGTCTCGTCTGCTTCTCGGAACAGATGTGGAGTACGATTTCCTAGGGTTTGACGTGGATGACTTCCATGCACGGCTACGCACGCACGGCGACGATGTTGATGTGGACGATGTTCGTGAGTGGTTGGACGACGACGAGGGCGATCCTGGGTATCAGACGTTGTCTGATATCGAGATCGCGTCTTCGGTTGCTGGTGTCAGTCCC
This sequence comes from Coenobita brevimanus, assembly GCF_032717465.1. NCBI lineage: Eukaryota > Metazoa > Arthropoda > Malacostraca > Decapoda > Coenobitidae > Coenobita > Coenobita brevimanus. Next base: position 22,234,558 of record NC_137007.1, on the reverse strand, counting down.
GAACTTGAAGATTCCGACGACGAAGGCGATGATGATGCAGACTCCGCCCAGCAGGACACTACTCCAGCCATCCCCAAGCTGAGCGCACTCCGGGAACATCTAGAGTTCGTCCTAGACTACCTGGAACACCCGGACTGCGACAGGGAGATGGGGCCCTTGGGACTCGTGGAGGAAGTGCGTGCTTTCCGGCAGCGCATCATCAATCGCCAGAATCGTCGGTCCTTGCGTCAGTCAACGATTGACAGTTTTTTCAGGCCCGTGACCCCCGCTGTGCCAAGCCCTGGTTCCACTCCGTTGCCTCCCCAAGACAGGCCCTCATGCTCCGAGCCACAGCCCAGCACATCAGCTACAGTGGAGTCACCGCTCGACGTGAGTTTGCGGCTGTCTTCAGAGTCTTCTGTAGTCGGTACGCCATCACCACTACCCACCGATGCACCCCTTGGACGCCTGCCAGTGATACTCTCGGGCTCTGACAGTGAATAAACAGCAAGAACTTCTCCACTAGACCACACGGGAATTTTGAGTGTTGTTCAGTGATAATTTCGGTGTGTTGTGTTAAGGTTTTCAAGTTGGGAGAAAAGACTAAGTAGAAAAGAAATTTAACGTAACTAACCTTCTTTGTTTTGGCTTTGGAAACTTAAAAAAACTTGGGAAAAGTTAATGTGCAACACTTAAATTTAATGGAACATTATTTGGACTAAAGTGAACACTGTGAAAAGAACGGACTTCTGTGTGTTAGTGACTAAGTTCAGTGCAAGACTTCAGGAAGAGTGTAGTGCAAGTGCTTCAGGAAATCGTTCTTACTGTCAGAGTCCGAGAGGAGGCGGTTATTCATCGAGGTGGCCAGGGACTTGCTGTAAGTAGCCAAAATGTTTCATGTTGTACTATTTTCCATACTATATTTACCAGAATGTTTCATATTGTATTTTTTCCCATACTATACTTACCAGAAAGTGTCATACTGTACTTCTTTCCATACTAAACTTACCTCATGCATGTGCAGTAGGAATGTGTTTTTCAGAGTTCGGTTAGGTTCGGTTAGGTTAGGTTCGGTTAGAGTCCATAAGTACCAGAATGTTTATTAATGTATGAACATACTTCTAAACCCACATTTTATGTGTCTATTGCATTTATTTCAGTCATTTATGTGCCTTATTGGTGTGATTTGGGTGTTAAATAGGTGCTATGCATGTCCGGAGGGAGTTGTATAGGTGTTTCTCTGTGTTAGGGTCCGTAAGTACAAGTCCATAAGCTGGGGTCCAATATCCGGACAAAACCAATATCCGAACCTACCGATGGCTCTATTGATCCGGATATTGGAGTGATTACTGTAATTACAAACAGGCAAGAAACGACTATACAAGAATAAGGAGGGAAGCCCAAAAACAGTTTGAGGAGGATATAATAAATAAAAGTAGTAGTGATCAACCAAAGCTGTTTTACAGGTATATCAGAAGCAAAACCAAAGTAAAAGATATAATACAATCCATTACGGACGAGGGAATCACTTATACACAAGAGAAAGATATTTGTGAAGCACTAAATAAGAATTTCCAATTAGTTTTTACAGAAGAAAAAAATTTTGAGAGGGACTATGTGGAACACGCATGTCCACACATACTACCAGATATACAAATAGCAGAAAAAGTAATACAGGAGGAGTTGAGTGGATTAGACAGAGGAAAAGCAAGTGGTCCTGATGAAATTTCATGTTGGGTATTACGAGAATGTGCAAAGGAGTTAAGTAAACCATTATTTTTAATTTTCAAGAAATCCTTGAGTCAAGGTAAACTACCTGATATTTGGAAAAAAGCAAATATTGTCCCCTTATTCAAGAAAGGAAATAGACAAAATCCACTCAACTACCGACCAGTATCACTGACCAGTGTTGTAAGCAAGGTATTAGAAAAACTTATAAGAAAAGCTTGGGTAAATCATCTAGAAGAACACAGTATGATAACAGAAAGACAGTTTGGTTTCAGAAAAGGAAAATCATGTGTTACTAATCTGTTGAGCTACTATGACAGAGTAACAAACACAATACAGGAAAGGGAAGGATGAGTGGACAGTATCTATTTAGATTTCAAGAAAGCTTTTGACACAGTACCACACCAAAGACTTTTATGGAAACTGTTCCATCAAGGAGGAATTCGAGGAAAACTTTTTTGTTGGATGCAAGACTTTCTCATAAAAAGAGAAATGAGGACAGTACTTAGAGGAAACTACTCATCATGGAAAGAAGTGACTAGTGGAGTACCACAGGGTTCAGTGCTGGCACCAATCATGTTTTTAGTGTATATAAATGATATAAACAGTAACACTGGAAATGAGAGCTATCTGAACATGTTTGCAGATGATGCAAAAATACAAAGGAGAATTACTAACACAGACTCTTGTAAAGAGCTACAAGAAGAATTAAACAAACTTCATGAATGGAGTAGTACATGGCAAATGGAATTCAATGTGGACAAGTGTCATGTAATCAAGTTTGGTAAATGTGGAAAAAGACCTGATTGGGATTATAAGTTAGGAAATAAAACCCTATACACATCAGAAAGAGAGAAAGACCTAGGTGTGATTATCAATAACAGACTATCTCCGGCTGACCACATCAGCGAGAAGGTACGGAATATGTATACACTGGTTGCAAATATGAGAATAGCATTCACATACATAAACGAAGACATGCTAAGAAGGATAATAACATCATTCATTAGACCAACCCTGGAATATGCATCAATAGTCTGGAGTCCTCATCTCAAAAAGCATATAGACAAGATTGAGAAAGTTCAAAGGGCCGCTACAAGATGGATACCAAGCTTAAGGGACCTAAGCTATGAAGAAAGACTAAATAAACTGAATCTACCAACACTACAGGAGAGAAGAAAAAGAGGTGACATGATTATGCTATATAAGTGCATACCAGGAAAGGAGAAAATAGACATAAATGATTACTTAACATATGGAGAAGCATCAGCAAGAGGACACTGCAAAAACCTGCATAAGAAGAGAGGTGATAAAGACGTAAGGAAATTTAGTTTCTCAAACAGAGCAATTGATCAATGGAATGCACTACTGAATGAAATAGTGTGTGCCAAAACAATTCACAAATTTAAGGATATGTACGATAAATATGGTTTAAGACACGGGACAGTACGAGCTTGACTCATTCCTGTAAAGATACAATTAGGTAAGAACAATTAGGTAAGAACATGACCTTCCACTTCTGAATCCAAACTGACATTCAGCCAAAATATTCATCTCTTCTAGATATTTTATCCATTTGTCTTTCAGGATTCTCTCGCACAATTTTGCGACCATGCTGGTTAGAGACACTGGTCTATAATTCAGGGGTTCTTCTCTGTTTCCTTCCCTATGAATTGGTACCACATTTGTCCTCTTCCATTCTTGTGGCACTTTCCCCTCTTCCAGAGAACACACCATTAAACTGTGAATTTTATCTGCCAGTTGTTCTCTGCATTCCTTCAGTACCCAATTAGAAATTCCATCAGGTTCTTTGGCTTTCCTTACATCTTGAGTTTCCAGTAATTTATACACGTCCTGTACCTCCACTTTTATATCTTTTAGCACTGGTACATTTCCAATCACTCCTTCCCCTTCCACAAACTCTTTTTCATTAGTGAAAACCGATTGGAAACATTTGTTCATTATTTCAGCTGTATTGCTGCATCTTTATAGACCACTCGTTTTACTTTCAGTTTGGTGATTCCTTCCTTTTGTTTCAGTTTGCCATTAATAAATCTATAAAACAGTTTGGGTTCATCCTTACATTTGTCTATTATACCTTTTTCAAAATTCCTTTCTTCTCTACATATTCTTGTGTATTCATTTCTAATTCTTTTATATTCTTCCTTTGTTCTCTTGTTACCTCTCTTTCTCCAATTGTTCCATGCCTTATCTCTCTCTTTTTTTGCTATCATGCACCTTCTATTAAACCACTCCTTTTTCCAGTTTTCTTTTCCTCTTACTCTTGGTACAAATTTTTCCACTGCCAAATTAGAGAGGTCTAGAAAGATATCCCACTTCCTCTGTATCTCTCTTGTTTCTCTGAATATTCTCCAATCCGCATTTTCAAAAAAGTTTCTCAATCCTGTAAAATTGCTTTCCCAAAGTTGTATCTTCCCTGTCTATGAAGCTCGTCTCTTGGCTCGATGTTCCCTATTATCATATGGAACTCATATGACCATATGATCACTTTTTCCTAAAGGACAGAGATATTTCAATGATTCTATTACATCGGGTTCTTTGGTAAACAGTAAATCTAATCTTGCTGGTGTGTCCTTGCTTCAAAACTGTGTCTCTTCTTTGACCCATTATATTATCACATTATTTATTATTATATTTAATAACATAGTGCCCCACGAATCCTCACCGCCTCCCGAGTACCATTCCTCCCAGTTCACCTCTTTGCAGTTAAAGTCACCCACCAAAATTATATTATTACTTTTCTCAATTATTTTTTGCAAATAGCTAGCCATATCTGACAGCATCTCCTGGTATTCGTCATCCTTCCATGCTCTCGTCTTAAGGGGAACATACACTACCGCCATATCTCTCCTACCATTCTATCCAGTTTCTAATTTCATATGTATCACTTCAGCCCTGCCTTCTCCCATTTCTACGGTATTTACATTTATGTTGTTCTTCACTGCTATCATCACTCCTCCCGTTTTTTTTTTTCTGTCTTTTCTCCACAGTTTGTATTTACCATCTCCCAAATGAACATCATTCTCTTCTCTTAATTTGGTCTCTACAAAGCACATGACATCAGGTTCATGTTCTCTCAAGAAATCGTTAATTTTGAGCCTTGCCGATATTAAACCATCAACATTAGTATGTATCACCTTCAAATTATTTTTGATGTTTTTTATACCCTCTTCTCTCCTACTTTCCGTCGGTACCACTTCCTCAACTTCTGATTTTTCACAGCAATCCCCCTTAGTTTCCTTCACTTCTATTTCCTTAAATACCACTTCCTTACTTTCATATCCATTACTCTCCAAAAAAAAGTATTACATTCTTCCTCTGTCCTCTTATCATTTTTTTCCTTTACTTCTTCCTTCAATGATTTTAAAACTTCTCTTTCTTCTTCATTCAAATCTTTTCTTATTATAACATTTTCCATCCCTGCCGCTTTGCTTAATTTCCAGGTCACTTTCAGTATATCATCTACTACACTTTCTGCTGACAACTTGACTCTCATTGGTCTTGTTTCCCCTTTCTTATAAGGCCCTATTCTCCTTACTTCTTCAATTTCTTTTACCCACTTGTCTCCTTCGGGATCAATCTTGCCTAATATTCCTCTTACCAGGTTCGTGTCTTTATCGAGTCTCACGGATCTAACCTTCTCTTCCTCCTCCCTGTTTCCAAATATTACCACGCATCTGTTCCTTTCTACAGTTTCTCTCACTATTTTCTCTTTTTTCTTCAGTATTTTCACTACATTTTCTTCCAATTTTACCTTGTTCATTTGTCTTTCTTCCTGGATGATTTCTCTTAAGCTGAGCACTTCTTTTTGTTCTTCTTCTACGTGTGCCCACTTTGCCTTTTGCTCTTCCAATACACTGCTCACTTTCTCTGTTTTATTAGTACTCTCTTCCAGTTTTCTCCTCAATTCAATATTTTCACGCTTCAAATTTCTTATCTCTTCATTCACCATTTCATTAGACTGGATCAGACTCTGTACTGTATAGTAATCTCCGTATTCTCAGACACATCTTTTAATACTATATTCTCCACTTTCTTTTCAAGTTTATTAATGCTCATAATCAATGTTTTAACCAGATCCATAACATTAGTATTTCTATCAAATCCTGGAAATTCGAGTCCCTTAGTGTTTACATTTTCGGCCATGATTGAGGTGGGTTACAACTTGCATTACCAAAACAGCTGTTACCGAAAATACTACAACACTCATGTATACTCCTGCCAGTAAATCTTTATATTTTTGGTAGTCTATATTAACTTACTGTATTTTAAACTGAAATCAAGACCATAGGAGACAGGATAAACATAATTCCTGAAACTACTTAAGGTTTGCAGCGGTGGCTGAGCCTTGCCCTGGGAGCAGATAAGACACATCTGTTCACTATGGCTGTTTGCTTGTGTGTGTGTGTATTTACCTATTTGTAGTATACAGGAATTGAGCAATGCTCGTGTTGTCCTGTCTCCATATCCACATTTATCAAGTCTTCCTTTACACACATGAATGTTTTGCTCATGCACCACCTCTTTGTCTAAGTCGTTCCAAATATTTAAGAATTTACCTAATATACCTAATTGTGATATACACAGAATGTACTATGCTCGTGGGTTTCCATCGCTGTTTCTCAATAAGTCAAATTTGGCTTTAAACTCGTTTAAGTTTTTAGACTGGACAATCTCTTTGTCCAGGCTATTCCATAAGTCTATACTTCTGAAAGGAAAGCTATATTTCTTGATATCCTTCAAGCAGCTTGACTTTTTCAATTTCATTCCGTGCCCTCTTGTTGCTCTCTTATCCCATACAAACAGATCTTCTTTGTCAATTTTATCTACTCCCACCATGGTTCTGAACACTGCAATCATGTCTCCCCTTTTCTCCTTTCCTCTAAGGAAGGCAAATCCAGTTTTTCCAGCCTCTCTCTGTATGACAGGTCTGTCAGACTGGGGATCATCTTGGTTGCTGTTCTTTGTATTCTCTCAATCTTGTTTATATGTTTCTTTTTGTGTGGGGACCACACTACCGCTGCATATTCTGACCTGGGGCGGATCATTGCCACTATCAATTTTTTCATCATCTCCTCATCCATATAATGAAATGCTGCTGTTATGTTAGTCAAGAGTTTATAAGTCTCTCCAACTATCTTGTTAATGTGCTTTTCTGGTGACAAACTATCTTGGACCAGCACTCCCAAATCTTTTTCTTCTCTCCTTTTTGTGATTAATTCATTACCCAACAAATAATTCAGTGATGGACTCCTGATACTTTTACCCATTTCCAATATTTTACATTTCTTTACATTAAATTTTGTTTCCCACGTTCGCCTCCAATTGTGTATCCTATCCAAATCCTCCTGCATTATTTTACAATCCTCCTCATCCTCTACCTTCCTTATGATCTTTACATCATCAGCAAACAGACTTGCATAACTGTTCACTCCATCTACCATATCATTTACGTAAATCAGGAACATTACTGGTGTCAACACTGAACCTTGAGGGACTCCACTTCTTACTTCCCTCCATCCAGACATCCTATCCTTTATTACTGTACTGATTTGTCTGTCTCTCAAAAAGTCTCTCATCCATTACAGAAGTTTCCCCTTCAATCCTCCTATATATTCTAGTTTCCACATTAGTCTCTTATGAGGTACCTTGTCAAAGGCATTCTCTAAGTCTAAGTACACACAATCCACCCAACCATCTCTCTACTGTACCACGTCAATCGCTCTTGAGTAAAAGCTCAACAAGTTAGAAACACATGACCTTCCACTTCTGAATCCAAACTGACATTCAGCCAAAATATTCATCTCTTCCAGATATTTTATCCATCTGTCTTTCAGGATTCTCTCACACAATTTTGTGACCATGCTGGTTAGAGACACTGGTCTATAATTCAGGGGTTCTTCCCTGTTTCCTCCCTTATAAATTGGTACCACATTTGCCCTCTTCCATTCTTTTGGCACTTTCCCCTCTTCCAGTGAGCATACAATTAAACTGTGAATTTTATCCGCCAGTTGTTCTCTGCATTCCTTCAGTACCCAATTAGAAATTCCATCAGGTCCTGGGGCTTTCCTTACATCTTGAGTTTCTAGTAATTTATACACTTCCTGTACCTCCACTTTTATATCTTTTATATGAGAGAGGGGGGTGTGAGTTGGGAGCAGGGCAGTGAAATGGCGGGGGACAGGGCGACTTGGAGGCGATTTGTTTGTGGCCACCCCAAACGGGATTGAGGCGTCTGGCAATAGATAGATAGATAGATCACTGGAACATTTCTAATTACTCCCTCCCTTTCCACAAGCTCCTTTTCTTTAGTGAAAACTGACTGGAAACGGTTGTTCATTATTTGTGCTTGCATTGCCACATCCTTAAAGACCTCTCCTTCTACTTTCAATTTGGTGATTCCTTCCTTTTGTTTCAGTTTGCCCTTAACAAATCTATAAAACAATTTGGGTTCATCCTTGCATTTGTCTATTATACCTTTTTCAAAATTCCTTTCTTCTTCTCTACGTATTCTTGTGTATTCATTTCTTGTTCTTTTATATTCTTCCTTTGTTCTGTTGTTACCTCTCTTTCTCCAAGTGTTCCACGCCTCATCTCTCTCTTGTTTTGCTATCATACACCTTCTATTAAACCACTCCTTTTTCCTGTTTTCTTTCCCTCTTTCTCTTGGTACAAATTTTTCCACTCCCAAATTATAGAGGTCTAGAAAGATATCCCACTTCCTCTGTATCTCTCTTGTTTCTCTGAATTTTCTCCAATCCGCATTTTCAAAAAAGTTTCTCAATCCTGTAAAATTTGCTTTCCCAAAGTTGTATCTTCCCTGTCTATGAAGCTCGTCTCTTGGCTTGACGTTCCCTATTAACATATGGAACTCAGTGACCACATGATCACTTTTTCCTAAAGGACAGAGATATTTCATTGATTCTATTATCTCGGGTTCTTTGGTGAACAGTAAATCTAACCTTGCTGGTGTGTCCTCACCTCGAAACCGTGTCTCTTCTTTGACCCATTGCGTCATCACATTATTCATTATTATATTTGATAGCATAATGTGCCACGAATCCTCGCCGCCTCCCGAGTACCATTCCTCCCAGTTCACCTCTTTACAGTTAAAGTCACCCACCAAAATTGCAGTACAATCCCAGTTAACCGTGTGACTTGGGGAATTTACCTTCCCGATTACTGATTTTTCCCGTATTTCTGATTTTCAAGTCAAATCTATACAAAGGCTATCACAGCAGTAAATACAGTTCAGGTACTCAGCAGTCACATTAGGGGTTACACTAAGAGATTCCGCCTGAAAAACTGCCTTGTAAACACACACCACGGTCATAACGCACGTGCTTGCAATGTCTAGCAATTTGCAGTACTGCAAATTGCACCAGTCCATTGTTTACTGAATTACTGTATTCATTATATGTACTGTATTCATAAAAATTGAAAAATAAAATAAAGAAATAAAAGCTTGAACATTTATTAGTGAACTGATGATGTGTTAAGACTGCACTGTAGAATTATCACGACACCTGTGCCCCCACGTAAGTTTTGTTTACGTTTCTGACCCCGACTGTTCTTCTTCTTCCCCACCTGACCTCCATCACTCCACCCCTCACCCGCCACTCAACTGTTTTGCAGAAAATAAAATAAATGATGTACATATGAAATGCAGGCATATTATTTATTTATTTTTCTTCCAACAAAGTAAACTTTTATTCCTATTAACATTTATTTTCAGCCATTAGTGTTTTATAATGTTCACCTTTTTCAAGTCTGTTGCATATGTCCAGCTTCTGTTTCAAGGTAAGCACGATACGCTTACATTTAGTTTGCACTTTAGGCATTTTGGAGTGTACAAATTACCGTCTATCAGAGGAACTCAATAGTAAGAAAGCTTGTTTACTGTCTGGTGGCAAAAAGCAGACTGGTGATTTTTGGAGGGTGTGGAGGATGACTGAATTCAAGTAGGGGAAAGAGGGGGAGAGGACGGGTGGTTAAGAGGATTTGCTAGGGATTTACATTAGCCAGAAATGCCTTCACCTCGCTTTGTCTGACTTCACCCAGCCTCGCGTGACACGATCAAACGGCGGTTTGGTGGTCCATTCAAATTGGCGCACAGTTATACCTTACTGACATTTTTACCAGCCCTTGAATTTTCCTGTTTTTCTGAGTATTCCGTTTGTCTGGATACCGGATAGCTAGGATTGTACTGTATACTATTGCTTTTCTCAATTATTTTTTGCAAATAGCTAGCCATATCTGACAACATCTCATGGTATTTGTCATCCTTCCATGCTCTCGTCTTTGGGGAAACATACACAACCGCCATTTCTCTCTTAACATTCTCTACAGTTTCTAATTTCATATATATCACTTCAGCCCTGCCTTCTCCCATTTCCACAGTATCTTCATTTATGTTGTTCTTCACTGCTATCATCACTCCTCCTCCCTTTTTTTCTTTTCTGTCTTTTCTCCACAGTTTGTATTTACCATCTCCCAAATGAACATCAGTATCTTCTCTTAATTTGGTCTCTACAAAGCACATGACATCAGGTTCATGTTGTCTCAAGAAATTGTTAATTTCGATCCTTGTCGATATGAAACCATCAACAGTAGTATATATCACCTTCAAATTGTTTTTGACGTTTTTAATACCCTCTTCTCTCCTGCTCTCTGTCTATACCACTTCCTCAACTTCTGATCTTTCCCAGCCATCCCCCTTAGTTTCCTTCACTTCTATTTCCTTAACCCCTTAACCGCGGGGCGTCACTTTTGTGACGCTCGGCAACAATGGATCATACCGCAGGGCGTCACTTTTGTGATTCTGTGTTATTTTGAATTATCCCGGGCTCTCAAGTGGTGGCTTGTATCATATATCAGTACTGCCAATGTCCAACACTAGTCAGCACTCCAAATCTAATCTGTACTCCCATCCATTGTTGACATTTTAGCTATTTTACCCCCTTCCTGACTCCCCTCCCTACTTGCCCTCCATTACCCTCTCCTCTCACCTCCCACGCCGCGCTGCGCTACGGAAATTTCCCCCTTCTCTTTCCACAGATTTCATCCATTGAAATAAGCCCTATGCCCTATATTTTTACCCAGTAATATATACCAAAAAAAAAAAGGTAAGTGATAGTGTTATACTCCAGAAATTGCCTAATTATCACCTGACAACACCTCACGTGCATTCATTCGCTACATTACCACGGTAATTTCCCCTTTGATTTATGCCTTGTAATCGATGTCTGTAATAAAAATATATATCAGAAAGGAAGGGAGAATCCTAATTGACATTTACATTCACCTGGAACTACCTATTTCTTTATTTATTGCCGAGATTTTCTACCTTTATAAAATTAGCATGTAAGTTAGCAGCAGTAAGCCTAAAGTGTCATTGTCAACCCTTCCCTTCTCAGATAATTTACCCCCTTCGTGACTCCCCTCCCTACCTGCCCTCCATTACCCTCTCCTCTCACCTCCCACGCCGCGCTGCGCTACGGAAATTTCCCCCTTCTTTTTCCACAGATTTCATCCATTGAAATAAGCCCTATGCCCAATATTTTTACCCAATAATATATACCAAAAAAAAAAAACAGGTAAGTGATAGTGTTATACTCCAGAAATTGCCTAATTATCACCTGACAAAACCTCACGTGCATTCATTCGCTACCTTACCACGGTAATTTCCCCTTTGATTTATGCCTTGTAATCGATGTCTGTAATAAAGATATATATCAGAAAGGAAGGGAGAATCCTAATTGACATTTACATTCACCTGGAACTACCTATTTCTTTATTTATTGCCGAGATTTTCTACCTATAAAAAATTAGCCTGTAAGTTAGCAGCAGTCAGCCTAAAGTGTCATTGTCAACCCTTCCCTTCTCAGATAAGCCGCGGCATTTAGTTCCTTGTCCTCCACTGCCGAGACAACATGTCGCACTCGCGCCCCGCCATTCCTGCCGCTTCTGCGCCCATTGCAAAGGGCCCCGTGACCTCTACCCCCAAGAAAAGTGTTGAGGCAAGCAGGAAAGGCCTCAGTGACTCTGCAGTGGCACGAGAACTTGCTGAATTGTCGATGATAATAATGGACAGCGATTTTGACGATTCCGGTGAATCGTGTGATGAGCCGGGTGAAGTTATCGCACCAGAAACAGCACAACAAGTGCTCCTACCAGTGAATCTGTGTCTAGCTCCAAGGGAAAGGAGCCTTTAGTGCAGGAAGGAAAAGAATTTGGGAAGGGAGTGAAAAGGCGGCGTGTTAGCCCCAGAACAATGCCCCCACGTGACCCAGCCCGCCATGAGTCACGAGAGCATTCACCTCCCCGTTCCCCAAGCCCCGCTTTACTCATCTCGTCATCATCGTCGGCTGAGTTATCTCCGGAGTCTTCGTCGTCGGAGTCACCACCAGCATCAACAGTGAAGGCCGGCCGTAGAGGTAGAGGTAGATCTAAGAGAGTGAGAAGTAGTGTAGCTAGTAGGGTAAGGGCTGCTAGTGCTGTACGGTAACCTAGGGTCAGTGCGAGTGACCTTGACCGAGATTAGCCTCCCTCTCAGCCAACCTCCACCACCACCACCACCACCATCCCTCCACCGCCACGCCAGGGAATCCTGGACGCCTTCGCGTGGACGGAAGGGTCAGATTTTGTCCCCGAAAACCTGGTTTTCGATGAGAGCTCGTCAGGAGTTTAGCCTGCCGTCACTATGGACGAAAATGCTGAGTGTGTCGACTACCTTTTGGCCTTCCTAGATGACGAAGTCATGCAGCACATATGTGATGAGACCAACAGGTTCGAATCACAACGTGCTGCTAGTGGTATAGGTGCAGCCAAGATGCAACAGTGGACCATGCTGGGAGTGCAGGAGCTGTATGTGTTCTTTGCCCTCATGCTTCTTATGCCACACTCCAAGAAGCATGAGTTGGAAGAATACTGGTCCATGGACCCCTTACTACCCTCACCGACCTTCAACAAGTACATGGCCAGAGATCGCTTCCGGAACATCATGGGAAACCTGCACTTTGCCGATAATGATGTACCTTCCCAAACCGACCCACTCTGGAAGATCCGGGAGATTCTGAACAGAATGAAGGATAAGTTCATGTCATTCTTCCACCCATTTCAGAAGGTTGTCATTGATGAGTCCTTGGTTCTGTTCAGAGGACGTCTTCGGTTTGTCCAGTACATTCCAAGCAAACACCATTGCTTTGGAATTAAGTTCTTTGTACTGTGCGACTGTAAGACGGGGTACATCCTTGACTTCGTCATATATTCAGCCAGCACTGTCGATCTCGATAAAACACACCCCCTTGGCTTCTCAGGCTGTGTAGTGAAAGTGCTCCTAGAAAAGTATTTTGGTGGGAATCATGTGCTGTATACAGACAACTACTATACAGCACCGAAACTTGCCAAATACCTTTCTGAGCACGGCATTGGCTCCTGCGGCACTGTGAAAAGTAATCGTGCCAACTTTCCCAAATTCCCAGAGGCGGGAAACTCGCAGCGAGGAGACGTGCACCTACGCAAGTCTGAGAAGATGCTGGCAATACGGTGGCATGACAAGAGAGTCGTGCACATGCTCACCACCATACATAAGGGGGAGATGAGAGACAGTGGGAAGGTCGACCGTAGGACAGGCGAACCTGTGATGAAACCTGATGCTGTGTTGGACTATAATATAAACATGCGGCTGGTGGACAAGTCCGACATGATGATTGGTGAGATCGACTGCCTCAGGAAGAATACTAGGTGGTACAGGAAAGTTTTTCTGCATCTCATAGATATGACGATGCTGAACGCCTTCATCCTGTACAAGATGAAGGTTCAAGCCACCCAAGTCCTTCTCCCTGAGGTTGTTCGCCAGGACTTGTGTCCAGCAGCTGCTGGAAAAATATGGTAAGGTGCAAGCAGCAACTCCAAGGCGCCATCCAGTTACACTTCCCGACCGACTTGAGCAGAGGGCGTATATGGATCGGTACAGACTTGAGCTAATGCCTGCCACAGGGAAAAGGAAGGCTGCGATTCGCAGGTGTCAGGTATGTGCGCATACCACACGCCGCACACCTGAGCATAAACGCACCTCTTGGCAGTGCGCTGAATGCCAGGTTCCCCTCTGTGTAACCTGCTTCTTCGATTATCACAGCCAGAAGCAGTTCTAACAGTGCAAGTGTGGAAGCAGAATTATTTGGAAATAATGTGTAAATAATTTGTAAATAGCAGGTGAAAGCAATGGATGTTCAGTTCATATGATTGAACAGTGTATTATAGTTTCATCTTACTGAAAGTGACAGTGAATAACATATTGTAAGTAAAATAGAAGGGTAAATATTGAAAATAGAATAGAAAATGTAAATAGTAATGTAAGTAATTAGTAATATAAGAATATGAGTACAAATAATTTATGTTATAACAGTGAGAGTGAATCCGTGGCTCTCTACGTATTTTACTGACTGAAAAATAGAATGGCTTCAGTGACAATAAAATAATAAGACTGAAGGAAACTTATGGAGAAAGACTCCAGATATATATAAGTGTGATATAGTAATAGAAATATAAAGTGTGAGGGGTTTTATGAATAATAAATGACAGAGTGCCTAGAGCGAACTAGCGCAAGTGTGGCGATCAGACGCGCTCGTAATTTCCATTGCTTTCACACTGTTTTTTTTTTTTAGTATGGATCCCAAACTACTTGAAAATGGTAGAATAGTGTTTATAGTGTTTGTATCTGGCTGTGGTAATCATATAACGGGTTGTCGGGAAGTGTAAAGTGGAGACTTAGTTACCCTACTTCAGAGGTCTCCACAAGTCCTATGGAAACTGACGAAGGCTCAACAATCATTCCAGGAGAAAGCTGAAGGTATGTGCTATAAGCATATATAATTTTATTATTCTAGGACTAATAACTGATTTTTAGCAAATATTTTTTGAGAGTCTGTCGGAGCCCAAATAACCCCGCGGGACACGCAAGTAATTGGTAAACAAGCCCGCGGTGTAGGGGTTAAATACCACTTCCTTACTTTCATATCCAATACTCTCCTAAAAAAGTATTACATTCTTCCTCTGTCCTCTTATCATTTTTTTCCTTTACTTCTTCCTTTAATGATTTTAAAACTTCCCTTTCTTCTTCATTCAGATCTTTTCTTATTATAATATTTTCCATCCCCGCCTCTTTGCTTAATTTCCAGGTCACTTTAAGTATCTCATTTATTACACTTTCTGATGTAAACTTGACTCTCATTGGTCTTGTTTCCCCTTTCTTATAAGGCCCTATCCTCCTTACTTCCTCAATTTCTTTTACCCACTTGTCTCCTTCGGGGTCAATCTTGCCTAATATTCCTCTCACCAGGTTCGTGTCTCTCTCAAGTCTTACGAACCTAACCTTTTCTTCCTCTTCCCTGTTTCCAAATATTACCACACATCTGTTCCTTGCTACAGTTTCTCTCACTATTTTCTCTTTTTTCTTCAGTATTTTCACTATTTTCTTCCATTTTTTCTTGTTAATTTCCCTTTCTTCCTGGATGATCTCTCTTAAGCTGACCACTTCTTTCTGTTCTTCTTCTAGCTGTGCCCACTTTGCCTTATGCTCTTCTAATACACTACTCACCTTCACCGTTTTATTAGTACTCTCTTCTAGTTTCCTCCTCAATTCAACATTATCACGCTTCAAATTTCTAATCTCTTTATTCGCTGTTTCATTGGATTGGATCAGACTCTGTATGGTAGTATCCGTATTTTCAGACACATCCTTTATCACTAGATTCTCTACTTTCTTTTCGAGTTCACTAATCCTCATAATTAATGTTTTCACCAGGTCCATGACATTGGTATTTGTATCAAATCCTTGAAATTCGAGTCCCTCATTGTTTACATTTTCGGCCATGTTTGATGTTGGTTAAGTACCAAAACAGCTGTTACCGAAAAAAACTACAAACATTCATGTATACTCTAGCCAATAAAGTTTTACATTTTTGGTAGTCTATTAACTTTCATTATTTTAAATTTAAAACGAGACCTTAGGAGACAGGACAGACATAATTCCTGAAACTACTTAAGGTTAGCAGCAATGGCTGGGATGTCTGCTCTCTCAGGCTGTTCGTTCGTGTGTGTGTGTGTGTATGTTTGTATTTACCTATTTGTACCTATTTGTATTAACCTATTTGTAGTATACAGGAATTGAGCAATGCTCGTGTTGTCCTGTCTCCATATCCACATTTATCAAGTCTACCTTTACACACATGAATGTTTTTCTCATGCACCACCTCTTTGTCTAAGTCGTTCCAAATATTTAAGTATTTACCTAATATACCTAATTGTGATATACACGGAATGTACTGTGCTCGTGGGTTTCCGTCGTTCTTTCTCAATAAGTCGAATTTAACCTTAAACTCGGTTAAGTTTTTAGACTGGACAATCTCTTTGTCCAGGCTATTCCATAAGTCTATACTTGTGCAAGGAAAGCTATATTTCTTGATATCCTTCAAGCAGCTTGACTTTTTCAATTTCATTCCATGTCCTCTTGTTGCTCTCTTATCCCATACAAACAGATCTTCTTTGTCAATTTTATCCACTCCCACCATGGTCCTGAACACCGCAATCATGTCTCCCCTCTTTCTCCTTTCCTATATCAAAGGCAAATCCAGTTTTTCCAGCCTCTTTCTGTATGACAGGTCTGTCAGACTGGGGACCATCTTGGTTGCTGTTCTTTGTATTCTCTCAATCTTGTTTATATCTTTCTTTTTGTGTGGGGACCACACTACCGCTGCATATTCTAACCTGGGGCGGATCATGGCCACTATCAATTTTTTGATCATTTCCTCATCCATATAATGAAATGCTACTCTTATGTTAGTCAAGAGCTTATAAGTCTCTCCAACTATCTTGTTAATGTGCTTTTCTGGTGACAAACTATCTTGGATCAGCACTCCCAAATCTTTCTTTTCTCTCCTTTTTGTGATTAATTCATTACCCAAAAAATAATTCAGTGATGGACTCCTGGTACTTTTACCCATTTCCAATATTTTACATTTCTTTACATTAAATTTCATTTCCCACGTCCGGCTCCAATTGTGTATCCTATCCAAATCCTCCTGCAGTATTTTACAATCCTCCTCAACCTCTATCTTCCTCAAGATCTTTACATCATCAGCAAACAGACTTGCGTAACTGTTCACTCCATCTACCATATCATTTACGTAAATCAGGAACATTACTGGCGCCAACACTGAGCCTTGAGGGACTCCACTTGTTACTTCCCTCCATCCAGACATCTTTTCCTTTCTTACTGTCCTCATTTGTCTGTCTCTCAAAAAGTCTCTCTTCCATTCCAGAAGTTTCCCCTTTAGTCCTCTTATATATTCTAGTTTCCACATTAGTCTCTTATGAGGTACCTTGTCAAAGGCCTTCTCTAAGTACACACAATCCACCCAACCATCTCTCTCCTGTACCACATCAATCGCTCTTGAGTAAAAGCTCAACAAGTTAGAAACACATGACCTTCCACTTCTGAATCCAAACTGACATTCAGCCAAAATATTCATCTCTTCCAGATATTTTATCCATCTGTCTTTCAGGATTCTCTCACACAATTTTGCGACCATGCTGGTTAGAGACACTGGTCTATAATTCAGGGGTTCTTCCCTGTTTCCTCCCTTGTAAATTGGTACCACATTTGCCCTCTTCCATTCTTTTGGCACTTTCCCCTCTTCCAGTGAGCATACAATTAAGCTGTGAATTTTATCCGCCAGTTGTTCTTTGCATTCCTTTAGTACCCAGTTAGAAATTCCATCAGGTCCTGGGGCTTTCCTTACATCTTGAGTTTCCAGTAATTTATACACTTCCTGTACCTTTTATATCTTTCATCACCGGAATATTTCTAATCACTCCCTCCCCTTCCACAAGCTCCTTTTCTTTAGTGAAAACTGACTGGAAACGTTTGTTCATTATTTCTGCTTGCATTGCTGCATCCTTAAAGACCTCTCCTTCTACTTTCAGCTTGGTGATTCCTTCCTTTTGTTTCAGTTTGCCATTAACAAATCTATAAAACAGTTTGGGTTCATCCTTGCATTTGTCAATTATACCTTTTTCAAAATTCCTTTCTTCTTCTCTACGTATTCTTGTGTATTCATTTCTTGTTCTTTTATATTGTTCCTTTGTTCTGTCGTTACCTCTCTTTCTCCAATTGTTCCACGCCTTATCTCTCTCTTTTTTTGCTATCATACACCTTCTATTAAACCACTCCTTTTACCTGTTTTCTTTCCCTCTTACTCTTGGTACAAATTTTTCCACTCCCAAATTATAGAGGTCTAGAAAGATATCCCACTTCCTCTGTATCTCTCTTGTTTCTCTGAATTTTCTCCAATCCGCATTTTCAAAAAAGTTTCTCAATCCTGTAAAATTTGCTTTGCCAAAGTGTGTGTGTGTGTGTGTGTGTGTGTGTGTGTGTGTGTGTTCTTACCTTACCTTACCTAATTGTTCTTACCTAATTGTATCTTTACAGGAATGAGTCAAGCTTGTACTGTCCCGTGTCTTAAACCATATTTATCGTACATATCCTTAAATTTGTGAATTGTTTTGGCACACACTATTTCATTCGGTAGTTCATTCCATTGACCAATTGCTCAGTTTGGGAAACTGAATTTCCTTACGTCTTTATCACCTCTCTTCTTATGCAGTTTTTTGCAGTGTCCTCTTGCTGATGCTTCTCCATATGTTAAGTAATCATTGATGTCTCTTTTCTCCTTCCCTGATATGCACTTATATAGCATTATCATGTCACCTCTTTTCCTTCTCTCCTGTAGTG
Source organism: Coenobita brevimanus (assembly GCF_032717465.1). Taxonomy (NCBI): domain Eukaryota; kingdom Metazoa; phylum Arthropoda; class Malacostraca; order Decapoda; family Coenobitidae; genus Coenobita; species Coenobita brevimanus. Next base: position 22,216,035 of record NC_137007.1, on the reverse strand, counting down.
TTGGTAGATTCAGTTTATTTAGTCTTTCTTCGTATCTTAGGTCCCTTAAGCTTGGTATCCATCTTCTAGTGGCCCGTTGAACTTTTTCAATCTTGTCTATATGCTTTTTGAGATGAGGACTCCAGACTACTGATGCATATTCCAGGGTTGGTCTAGTGAATGATGTTATTATCCTTCTTAGCATGTCTTCATTTATGTATGTGAATGCTATTCTCATATTTGCAAGCAGTGTATACATGTTCCGTACCTTCTCGCTGATGTGGTCAGCTGGGGATAGTCTGTTATTGATAATCACACCTAGGTCTTTCTCTCTTTCTGATGTGTATAGGGTTTTATTTCCTAACTTTTAATCCCAATCAGGTCTTTTTCCACTTTTACCAAACTTGATTACATGACAATTGTCCACATTGAATTCCATTTGCCATGTACTACTCCATTCATGAAGTTTATTTAATTCTTCTTGTAGCTCTTTACAAGAGTCTGTGTTAGTAATTCTCCTTTGTATTTTTGCATCATCTGCAAACATATTCAGATAGCTCTCATTTCCAGTGTTACTGTTTATATCATTTATATACACTAAAAACATGATTGGTGCCAGCACTGAACCCTGTGGTACTCCACTAGTCACTTCTTTCCATGATGAGTAGTTTCCTCTTAGTACTGTTCTCATTTCTCTTTTTATGAGAAAGTCTTGCATCCAACAAAACAGTTTGCCTCGAATTCCTCCTTGATGGTACAGTTTCCATAAAAGTCTTTGGTATGGTACTGTGTCAAAAGCTTTCTTGATATCTAAATAGATACGGTCCACCCATCCATCCCTTTCCTGTATTGTGTTTGTTACTCTGTCATAGTAGCTCAACAGATTAGTAACACATGATTTTCCTTTTCTGAAACCAAACTATCTTTCTGTTATCATACTGTTTTTTTCTAGATGATTTACCCAAGCTTTTCTTATTTATAAGCTTTTCTAATACCTTGCTTACAACACTGGTCAGTGATACTGGTCGGTAGTTGAGTGGATTTTGTCTATTTCCTTTCTTGAATAAGGGGACAATATTGCTTTTTTCCAAATATCAGGTAGTTTACCTTGACTCAAGGATTTCTTGAAAATTAAAAATAATGGTTTACTTAATTCCTTTGCACATTCTCGTAATACACAACATGAAATTTCATCAGGACCACTTGCTTTTCCTCTGTCTAATCTACTTAACTCCTTCTGTATTACTTTTTCTGCTATTTGTATATGTGGTAGTATGTGTGGACATGTGTGTTCCACATAGTCCCTCTCAAAATTTTTTTCTTTTGTAAAAACTAATTGGAAATTCTTATTTAGTGCTTCACAAATATCTTTCTCTTGTGTATAAGTGTTTCCCTTGTCTGTAATGGATTGTATTATATCTTTTACTTTGGTTTTGCTTCTGATATAGCTGTAAAACAGCTTTGGTTGATCGCTACTTTTATTTATTATATCCTCCTCAAACTGTTTTTGGGCTTCCCTCCTCATTATTGTATAGTCGATTCTTGCCTGTTTGTAATTATTATACGCCCTTTCACTATTGTGTCTCTGTATCTATTCCACAACAAATCTTTTCTTTCTTTTGATTTTTTACATTCTGTATTGAACCATTTCTGGATTTTCTTATCTGCTTCTTTGTGCTGTGGGATGTACTTCAGGACTCCTATTTCATAAAATTCACAGAATTTTTTATATACAGCATTTAAATCTTGTCCTCTAAGCTCATTTTCCCAATCAACTTCTAAGAAATACTTTCTTTAGGTCTTGATAATTTCCCTTTTTATAGTTTAGGCTCTTTTTGTAACTGTCATTGCTGTTTACTATGTCATATGCTATCCTGAAGTTATAATTTAGTACTGCATGATCGCTTTTGCCGAGTGGAGAGTGATATATTAAACTGTCAATATCATTTTTTTGCCTAGTAAATATTGGATGTAGCATTGAAGATACATCAAGTCCTCTTTTTCTAGTGGTTTCCCTCACATATTGCGTTAGGAAAAACTCTTGCACGAGATCCAGGAGCTCTTGGTCCCAACAGCTTTCTTGGCTAATTATATCTGGAGTATTCCAATTTATATTTGTATTGAAATCCCCAGTTAGTATAATTCTTTCCGATTTCTCTTCCATTTTATGTAGTAATGATCTTATACTTTGAATTGTACTCTCTGCCAGGCCCTCATATTCGTCTCTTTCCCATGTATTTGATCTGGGTGGCATGTACAAATTGGCTACAATTACTTTACCTTCAGATGTGTTGATCTCTACTGCAATCAGTTCTACTTGTGATGGTATATCTAGTTTTATTTCCTTGACTTTTAGATTTTTCTTAGTTAATCTTATAATTCCTCCTCCTTTTTTTAAATTTCTGTCTCTTCTCCATATATTGTATTCCTCTAAGTTTAGTACGTCATTGGATATCCTTGGTGTTAATTTTGTTTCAGTTAGGCATATTATTTGTGGTTCATTTTCTCTGACATAATCATTCATCTCCAGTAATTTAGATGCCATTCCATCCACATTTGAGTACATCAACTTTATCATCTTGTTTATATACTTGTCATGACATGGTTCTACTACCTTCCTCCTTTTTCTTCCATCCTGTTTGTGTACCACTTTCGTACCTGCAATCCTATTACTTTGTAAAAAAATTTCTTCTTCTTCTCTTCTGATCTTCCCTCATCTTTTGTTTTTGCTTCCTCCCTTTTCTCTTTCAGTGATTCCAGTTCCTCTTGTGTTAGGCATCTTTATATCCATACATTTTTGAACTCCTCTTTTTCCATAAGATTCTTTGCATTTTTTAGTATCTCTTCCACAGTGTTTACACTCTGGAAAGTCACCTTTAGAGGTCTTGTCTTGCTTTTTTTGTTTTTCCCTAACCTTTTGTGTTCCTCAATGTTTTTACTACTGATTTCCTCTGATACTTCTTTCAGTAAGCTCATTACATTTGCCATCTCCTTTTTGTCTCTTGTGATCTTGTTTTTTACTTCTTCCTCTTCTATACCAGTGATTACTATAGATTTGTTTATATCTACTGAATCTCTGACTAACTTTGGATTGTTTTGGATTATTCTTTTCACTTCCTTTTTAATGCTTTTTTCCTCCACCCTTGTTTCTAAGTCTTTCTTTACTTTCACCATTTCAGCATACGTGGTTTCTACATCATTTTTGTAGCTTTGCACAGCTTCATTCACCTGTGTTATCTTCTCCTCAATATCACTGCTCTGGTCCATAATTATGACTGCTTACTTGCCTAATTATCTCTGTGTCATTTTTGAACTCTTCCATAACACTCTCATGATTGACTGCTGTACTTGCCATTTCACTCACTTTCTTCCTAAGCGTACTCAGTTCCACTGTTAGTTCACTGATGGTTGTGTTTTTCTTATTGACCTCCCTTCCTAGTTTTTCTATTTCTTCTTTTTGCAAGTGCATTTGCTCCTTTATTTCATCAGTTTCATTTTTGAAAGTCATTTCTAGTTTGTGTACACGTTCAACCAGTCTTTTGTGAGTCTCCATTTTAACTAGTTCTTGGTAGAAATCATCATTTTGCTTTTTACTTTTATCCCTTTTCTTTTCCAAATTTGCTTTACTAAAGTATGTATCCATTTTGCAATACTGAAAGAACAGAGTATGTACTTACAGAGTATGTACACTTTCCCCGTGTTGCTGTAGTCTAAACAAACCTCAGCTGACTCAGCGCTTTTTTTCCTATTGGTTCGTTTTTCTGTTTGAACAAGTCTTGTTTAAACTTTTTTTTTTTTTCCTTTTAATAATGAAAAATCATTTCGTCTAACCTGGTACAGAGCTTGACTCATACAAAGATACTAATTTAGGTAATGGCTCTGGCCGTGTTGGTTCGGTACAGAGCGCCGATGTCGGACGTCTGCCTCGGTTGACTCCCTGTGTGTGTGTGTGTGTGTGTGTGTGTGTGTGTGTGTGTGTATTTACCTATTTGTATTTACCTATTTGTAGTATACAGGAATTGAGCAATGCTCGTGTTGTCCTGTCTCCATATCCACATTTATCAAGTCTACCTTTACACACATGAATGTTTTGCTCATGCACCACCTCATTGTCTAAGTCGTTCCAAATATTTAAGTATTTATCTAATATACCTAATTGTGATACACACGGAATGTGCTATGCTCGTGGGTTTCCGCCGCTGTTTCTCAATAAGTCGAATTTAACTTTAAACTCGTTTAAGTTTTTAGACTGGACGATCTCTTTGTCCAGGCTATTCCATAAGTCTATACTTGTGTAAGGAAAGCTATATTTCTTGATATCCTTCAAGCAGCTTGACTTTTTAAATTTCATTCCATGTCCTCTTGTTGCTCTCTTATCCCATACAAACAGATCTTCTTTGTCAATTTTATCTACTCCCACCATGGTCCTGAATACCGCAATCATGTCTCCCCTCTTTCTCCTTTCCTCTAACGAAGGCAAATCCAGTTTTTCCAGCCTCTCTCTATATGACAGGTCTGTCTGACTGGGGACCATCTTGGTTGCTGTTCTTTGTATTCTCTCAATCTTGTTTATATCTTTCTTTTTGTGTGGGGACCACACTACCGCTGAATATTCTAACCTGGGGCGGATCATGGCCACTCTCAATTTTTTCATCATTTCCTCATCCATATAATGAAATGCTACTCTTATGTTAGTCAGGAGTTTATAAGTCTCTCCAACTATCTTGTTAATGTGCTTTTCTGGTGACAAACTATCTTGGACCAGCACTCCCAAATCTTTTTCTTCTCTCCTTTTTGTGATTAATTCATTACCCAACAAATAATTCAGTGATGGACTCCTGATACTTTTACCCATTTCCAATATTTTACATTTCTTTACATTAAATTTTGTTTCCCACGTTCGCCTCCAATTGTGTATCCTATCCAAATCCTCCTGCATTATTTTACAATCCTCCTCATCCTCTACCTTCCTTATGATCTTTACATCATCAGCAAACAGACTTGCATAACTGTTCACTCCATCTACCATATCATTTACGTAAATCAGGAACATTACTGGCGCCAACACTGAGCCTTCAGGGACTCCACTTGTTACTTCCCTCCATCCAGACATCTTTTCCTTTCTTACTGTCCTCATTTGTCTGTCTCTCAAAAAGTCTCTCATCCATTCCAGAAGTTTCCCCTTTAGTCCTCCTATATATTCTAGTTTCCACATTAGTCTCCTATGAGGTACCTTGTCAAAGGCCTTCCCTAAGTCTAAGTACACACAATCCACCCAACCATATCTCTCCTGTATCACATCAGTCGCTCTTGAGTAAAAGCTCAACAAGTTAGAAACACATGACCTTCCACTTCTGAATCCAAACTGACATTCAGCCAAAATATTCATCTCTTCCAGATATTTTATCCATCTGTCTTTCAGGATTCTCTCACACAATTTTGCGACCATGCTGGTTAGAGACACTGGTCAATAATTCAGGGGTTCTTCCCTGTTTCCTCCCTTGTAAATTGGTACCACATTTGCCCTCTTCCATTCTTTTGGCACTTTCCCCTCTTCCAGTGAGCATACAATTAAGCTGTGAATTTTATCCGCCAGTTGTTCTCTGCATTCCTTTAGTACCCAATTAGAAATTCCATCAGGTCCTGGGGCTTTCTTTACATCTTGAGTTTCCAGTAATTTATACACTTCCTGTACCTCCACTTTTATATCTTTCATCACCGGAACATTTCTAATCACTCCCTCCCCTTCCACAAGCTCCTTTTCTTTAGTGAAAACTGACTGGAAACGTTTGTTCATTATTTCTGCTTGCATTGCTGCATCCTTAAAGACCTCTCCTTCTACTTTCAGCTTGGTGATTCCTTCCTTTTGTTTCAGTTTGCCATTAACAAATCTATAAAACAGTTTGGGTTCATCCTTGCATTTGTCAATTATACCTTTTTCAAAATTCCTTTCTTCTTTTCTACGTATTCTTGTGTATTCATTTCTTGTTCTTTTATATTCTTCCTTTGTTCTGTCGTTACCTCTCTTTCTCCAATTGTTCCACGCCTTATCTGTTTCTTTTTTTGCTATCATACATCTTCTATTAAACCACTCCTTTTTCCAGTTTTCTTTCCCTCTTTCTCTTGATACAAATTTTTCCACTCCCAAATTATAGAGGTCTAGAAAGATATCCCACTTCCTCTGTATCTCTCGTTTCTCTGAATTTTCTCTAATCCGCATTTTCAAAAAAGTTTCTCAATCCTGTAAAATTTGCTTTCCCAAAGTTGTATCTTCCCTGTCTATGAAGCTCGTCTCTTGGCTCGACGTTTCCTATTAACATCTGGAACTCAATGACCACGTAATCACTTTTTCCCAAAGGACAGAGATATTCCAATGATTCTATTACATCGGGTTCTTTGGTGAACAGTAAATCTAACCTTGCTGGTGTGTCCTCACCTCGAAACCGTGTCTCTTCTTTGACCCATTGCGTCATCGCATTATTCATTATTATATTTAATAACATAGTGCCCCATGAATCCTCGCCGCCTCCCGAGTACCATTCTTCCCAGTTCACCTCTTTACAATTAAAGTCACCCACCGAAATTATATTATTGCTTTTCTCAATTATTTTTTGCAAGTAGCTAGCCATATCTGACAACATCTCATGGTATTCGTCATCCTTCCATGCTCTCGTCTTTGGGGGAACATACACTACCGCCGTATCTCTCTTAACATTCTCTCCAGTGTGTATTTACCTAATTTTATTTACCAAATTGTGATATACAGGAAATGAGCTAAGCTCGTGGGGTCGCAACTCTGTTTCTCAATAAGTCAAATTTAGCTCTAAAGTCGTTTAAGTTTTTAGACTGGACGATCTCTTTGTCCAGGTTATTCCACAGGTCTGTACATGTATATTGAAAACTATATTTCTTGATATCCTTCAAGTAGCTTGACTACCTCAGCTTCATCCCATGTCCTCTTGTTGCTCTTTTATCCCATAAAAACAGATCATCTTTGTTAATTTTATCTACTCCCATCATGGTCCTGAACACTGCAATCATGTCGCCTCTCTTTCTCCTTTCTTCTAAGCAGGACAAATCCAGCTTTTCCAGCGTCTTTCTGTATGACAGATCTGCCAGACTGGGGACCATCTTGGTTGCTGTTCTTTGTATTTTCTCAATCTTGTTTACATCTTTCTTTTTGTGTGGGGACCACACTACTACTGCATATTCCAACCTGGGGCAAATCATGGCCACTATCAATTTTTTCATCATCTCCTCATCCATATAATGAAAAGCTACTCTTATATTAGTCAGGAGTTTATACGTCTCTCTAACCGTCTTGTTAATGTGCTTTTCTGGTACCAAACTGTCCTGGACCAGGACTCCCAAATCTTTCTCTTCTCTCGCTTTTGTGATTGGTTCATTACCCTTCAAATAATTCAATGATGGCCTCTTGGTACTTTTGCCCATTTCCAATTTTTTACATTTCTTTGCATTGAATTTCATTTCCCACATCCGGCTCCATTCGTGTATCCTATCCAGATCCTCCTGCAGGATTTTGCAATCCTCCTCAACCTCTACCTTCCTCATGATCTTTATATCATCAGCAAACAGACTTGCATAACTGTTCACTCCAGGTACCATATCATTTATGTAAATCAGGAACATTACTGGCGCCAACACCGAGGCCTGTGGGACTCCACTCGTTACTTCCCTCCATCCAGACATCTTATCCTTTATTACTGTCCTCATTTGTCTGTCTCTCAAAAAGGGTCTCATCCAACCATTCTAGGAGGTTCCCCTTTAGTCGTCCTATATGCTGTAGTTTCCACATTGGTCTCTTATGGGGTACCTTGTCAAAGGCCTTCTCCAAATCTAAATACACATAATCAACCCAACCTTCTCTTTCCTGAAGCACGTCAGTCGCTCTTGAGCAAAAACTCAACAAGTTGGAAACACATGACCTTCTACTTCTAAATCCAAACTGACTATCAGCCAAAATATTCATCTCTTCCAGATATTTTATCCATCTATCTTTCAGAATTCTTTCACACAATTTTGCGACCTTGCTGGTTAGGGACACTGGTCTATAATTCAGATGTTCTTCCTTGTTTCCTCCCTTATAAATTGGTACCACATTTGCCATCTTCCAATCTTGGGGCACTTTCCCCTCTTCCAGAGAACACACAATTAAACTGTGAATCTTATCTGCTAGTTGTTCTCTGCATTCCTTCAGTACCCAATTAGAGATTCCATCTGGTCCTGGGGCTTTCCTTACATCTTGAGTTTCTAGTAGTTTATACATTTCCTGTACTTCCACTTTTATATCTTTTATCACTACATTTCTAGTCACTTCCTCCAGTTCCACAAACTCCTTTTCATTAGTGAAAACTGACTGGAAACGTTTGTTCATTATTTCTGCTTGCATTGCCGCATCCTTATAGACCTCTCCTTCTACTTTCAGTTTGGTGATTCCTTCCTTTTGTTTCAGTTTGCCATTAACAAATCTATATAACAGTTTGGGTTCATCCTTACATTTGTCTATTATACCTTTTTCAAAATTCCTTTCTTCTTCTCTACGTATTCTTGTGTATTCATTTCTAGTTCTCTTCTTTTGTTCTGTTGTTACCTCTCTTTCTCCAATTGTTCCATGCCTTGTCTCTCTCTTTTTTTGCTATGATACACCTTTTATTAAACCACTCTTTTTTCATGTTTTCTTTCCTCTTTACTCTTGGCACAAATTTTTCCACTCCCGAATTATACAGGTCTAGAAAAATATCCCACTTCCTTTGTATATCTGTTGTTTCTCTGAATATTCTCCAAGCTGCATTTTCAAAAAATTTTCTCAATCCTGTAAAATTTGCTTTCCCAAAGTTGTACCTTCCCTGCCTACAAAGCCCGTCTCTTGGCTCCATGTTCCATGTTATCATCTGGAAGTCAATGACCACATGATCACTTTTTCCAATAGGACACAGATATTTCAAGGATTCTATTACATCGGGTTCTTTTGTAAACAGTAAGTCTAGTCTTGCCGGTGTGACCTCACCTTGGAACCTTGTCTCTTCTTTAACCCATTGCGTCATCACATTGTTCATTGCTATATTTAATAATATAGTGCCCCACGAATCCTCGCCGCCTCCTGAGTCCCATTCCTCCCAGTTCACCTCTGTACAATTGAAGTCACCCATTAAAATTATATTGTTGCTTTTCTCAATCAGTTTCTGTAAATATCATGCCATGTCTGACAGCATTTTCTGGTATTCATCATCACTCCATGCTCTTGTCTTAGGGGGAACATACACTACTGCCATATCTCGCTTGTTATTCTCTCCAGTTTCTAATTTCATATTTATCACTTCGGCCCTGCCTTCTCCCATTTCCACAGTATCTACATTTATGTTGTTCTTCACTGCTATCATCACTCCTCCCTTTTTTTCTTTTCTGTCTCTTCTCCACAGTTTGTATTTACCATCTCCCATATGAACATCAATAGCTTCTCTTAACTTGGTCTCTACAAAGCACATAACATCAGGTTCGTGTATCCTCAAAAGATCGTTGATTTCTAGCCTTGCCGATATTAAACCATCAACATTAGTGTATGCCACCTTCCAATGATTTTTGATGTTGTGTACACCCTCTTTTCTCGTTCTCTCTGCCGGTACCACTTTCTTAACTTCTGATCCATGACTCTCCAATAAAACACTGTCTTCTCTTCCTCCGTTCTCTGTTCTTTTTTTACCATTGCTTCCTTTACTTAGTCCTTTATTTTAGCTCTTTCTTCCTCATTTGCATCTCTCCTTATCCAAACATTTTTAAACCCTTCCTTGTCCGATAGTTTCCATGTTCTACTGATAATTTCGTTAACTGTTGCTTGGGACTTAAACTTTACCTTCAATGGCCTTGCCCCTCCTTCCTCGTACTTTCCCAACCTAAACACCTCTTGAATCTCTTCTTGTGCTTCGTTGTTTTCCTTCATGACTATTGATATTATTTCTTTAACCTTACTCAGTTCTTCTCTTTCTCTGTCTGATCTTATTGTCATACATTTTTCTGTAACTCCTGAAATTATTATACATTTTTTCTTATCTGCTACATCTCTAACTAAAGATTCTCTACTTCTCAACATCCTAACGACTTACCTCTCCACTTTTTCCTTGCTTTGTTGGTCTTTAATCTCTCTCAAATTTACATTTCCCTCTTCCTGAATTTTCTTCCACCTCTTATGTTGCTCCTTGATTTCTTTAATGTGCTCTTCCTGTATTCTTGATTTGGATTCATACTCATCTAGTTTGCTTTTCATCATGTCGCTTTCCTCTTCCAACCTCTTATTCTCCCTCTTAAGCTCTTTTATTTCATTCGAGGCTGATTCATTGTTCACTTTTAATTCAGTAACTTCCCTTTCTTGTTCGTCACTACGTGGACAGATTTTTTTCAGTGTACTCCTTAAACTTTTGATCTCATTTTCCTTCTCTATGGTCCGTACCTGTAACTCTTTAATTACTACCCATACCTTTTTTATCTCCTGGTCATTCCTCACCGCTGTTTTCTCTACACCTGCTATTCTTATCTGGTTCAACTTAATACTTCCTTTTCCCACATCCTCTTCACAAAAGCCCTCAAATTCTTTCTCACTGATCGTAAACAATGCACCATTCGTTTCCTCCATGATTCAACCATATGGAGACTTTCTGTTTTCACTTTATCTTGTCCCTTTTATGACCGAAACCGTGTTTTTTTTGTTTTTTTTATTGCTGTCCGACGGGACCATCACTCACTCATTAACACAGTCACAATTAGGCTCAGCTTCCTTTCGTCGGTGATTCAGTGATTATTTCCCCACGATCCTGGAAGAGATCCATCTCTGTCGGCGACCCATGTGTGTGTGTGTGTGTGTGTGTGTGTGTATTTACTTAGTTATGATATACACTAAATGAGCTAGGCTTGTGGGGTCCCATCTCTATTTTTCAGTAAGTCAGATTTTGCTTTGAACTTGTTTGAGTTTTAACTGGATGATGTCTGTATCCAGGCTATTCCACAGGTCCCTGCATGTAGACTCAATCCTCTTAAATCGCGTGTTCATAAATCACGGATTCGTAAATCATGGCTAAGTGGCCGTCAGACTGCCGCCAACCTTAAATCACTGGTAAGTCACAAAAATCGCAGACCTAGGCACCCAAGTGGGCCTTTTCCGAGGAGAACTGTAAACCGCGGCATTCAAATTGAAAATCGCGACCCAACAACCAATCACCACGTGTCCCTGGTGGCAAGTGCGCATACTGATGCCGCCATGTTGTTGCTGTTCTTGTCCCGCCAGTCCGCACACTGCAGACTGTCGCCGTGGAGTACGAGAGCTAACTGCCTTTTTTGTGCAACTTCCCCCTGCCTTCTACCTGCCATGGCCCCCCCCCCCCCCCCCCCCCGATGAAGCGCACCAAGCAGTATGGCATCAAGAAGTTGCCGCCGTTGTCATACAGTCAACGTTTGGAGCTCATTCGTTGTGTTTTGAAGGGAGAGAAGTTTTCAAAGCTGGCGAAAGAGTTTGGGAAGAACATGTGCTGAGAGGTTCTAAGTTCTTCCCAGCACCACCCCACTCCATTCTCTTACGCAATTTTGTCATAGGATTAAGGTGAGATCCCTTGACATTGCTTATTTCTACTTAATACATGCACTAAATATTCCTAAATTTGTATATTTATATTTGATGGTGCCTAGATCAGTGTAGATAGGGTGCTTTGGGGGCAGGTTGGCCGAAGTCCACTCTCAAATTAATTTTTCACATGAGTTATTATTCATAAATCACGGCAGTGGTCCAGACCCAAATTGCCGCGATTTACTAGGATTGAGTGTACTGTATATGGAAAACTATATTTCTTGTTATCCTTCAAGTAACTTGGCTTTTTCAGTTTCATTCTGTGTTTTAAATATCTAGGGTCACATGTTGCTGTGGATGGAAGAATAGATGCAGAAGTGAAGTTTAGAATAAATGAAGTAGGAAAGGTGCTGGGAGGAATGAAAAATGTGTTTAGATGTCGTTCGCTTAGAATGGATGTAAAGAGAAGGCTGTATGAGGGTGTTGTGGTACCAACTGCATTGTATGGGGCTGAAACATGGAATATGGGTGTAGCAGAGAGGAAAAGTTTGAATGTAATGGAGATGAGGTGTCTGAGGGGTATGTGTGGAGTGACGCGTATGGATCAAGTGCGGAATGATGAAGTGCGAAGGAGAACTGGAGTTGTTCAGGAGATGGCTGGTAGAGTTGAGCAGAGGGCGTTGCGATGGTTTGGGCATATGGAGAGAATGGATAATGAGCGATTGGTGATAAAGATAACTAGATCTGATGTGAGAGGTGTAGGGCTGAGAGGAAGACCACGAATAGGATGGATGGACAGTGTGAAGAGAGCGCTGGATGCGAGAGGGATGTCTGTTGAGCAAGGAAGAGTGGCTGTGTGTGACAGAAATAAATGGAGAGAAATTGTGAATAAATAAATGATGACGCAGCCCTGAGGGGATATTCTTCCGCATTTGGTCTGATCAGCTATTTCAGGTCAGGTGCAGGTAAGGGGATGAGTCTGTTAAGATGTGGCAGGGGTAAACCAGCTCTGCTGTCGGTCCCTGCTGCGGATGTCACTGATTGCATTGCGCAGTTGACCCTTGTGCAGCGTGGTGCGGTGAGGATCTGTCCGTTCTCCCCTTTGGGGCTAAGATGCGAATGAATGTGTTTGAGTAAATGGGGAATGTGTCGTCCTGTCTCGGCTACCTCCCTTTCCATGGGGGAAGCAGCCTAGGTATATAGATAGATAGAATTCTGTGTCCTCGTGTTACTCTCCCATCCTGTACAAACAGATCTTTTCTGTCTATTTCAAGTACTCCCATCATGGCCCTGAACACTGCAATCATGTTGCCCCTTCCTCACCTTTCTTCTAAGGAAGGGAGATCCAGCTTTTCCAGCCTCTTTCTGTATGACAGATATGCCAGGCTATGGACCATCTTGGTTGCTGTTCTTTGTATTCTCTCAATCTTGTTTATATCTTTCTTTTTGTGTGGAGATGATGCTGCTGCTGCATATTCCAACCTGGGGCGGATCAAGGCCACTATCAATTTTTTCATCATCTCTTCATCCATGTAATGAAATGCAACTCTTATTTTAGTCAAGAGGTTATATGTCTCTCTAACTGTCTTGTTAATGTGTTTTTGAGGTGACAAACTTTCCTGAACTAGCACTTCCAAATCTTTATCTTTTCTCGCTTTTGGGATTGGTTCATTACCCATCAAGTATTTCAGTGATGGTCTCTTGCTACGTTTAGTCATATTCAGTTTTAGGTATTTTTTGCATTGAAAATTATTTCCCACATCCAGCTCCAATCATGAATCCTATCCAGGTCCTCCTGCTGCAGTTTACAGTCTTCCTTAACTTCTACTCTCCTTAAGATCTTTGCATCATCAGTAAACAGACTTGCATAACTTGCGTAACCATATGGTTTACGTAAATCAGGAAAATGACTGGCGTTAACACCGAGCCCTGTGGGACTCCACTTGTTACTTCCCTCCATCCAGACATCCTGTCCTTTATTACTGTCCTCATTTGTCTGCATCTCAAGAAGTCTCTCATCCACTCGAGGAGGTTTCCCTTCAGTCCTCCTGTGTGCTCTAATTTCCACATTAGTTGCTTGTGGGGCACCTTGTCAAAGGCTTTCCCCAAATCTAAATACACACAGTCCACCCAACCGTCTCTCTCCTGTAGGACATTAGTCACTCTTGAGTATAAGCTCAACAAGTTGGAAACACACGACCTTCCACTTTTGAATCCAAACTGACTTTTAGCCAAAATCTTCATCTCCTTCAGATAATTTACTGATCTGTTTTTCAGGATTCTCTTGCACAATATTGTGACCATGCTGGTCAGGGACACTGGTCTATAATTCAGGGGCTCTTCCTTGTTTCCTCCCTTATAAATTGGTACCATTTTATATGGGAGGAATTTGCCCTCTTCCATTCTCGAAGCACTTTCCCTTCTTCCAGAGAATGCTCTATTAAACCTTGAATCTTGTCTGCCAGTTGTTCTCTGCATTCCTCCAGTACCCAGTTAGAGATTCTGTCCATTTCTGGGGCATTCCTTACATCTTGAGTTTTCAGTAATTTATACACTTCCTGCACATCCACTTTTATATCTTTTATCACTACATTTCTAGTCACTCCCTCCCCCTCCACAAAATCCCTTTCTTTTTTTGAAAACATTTGGAAACTTTATTAATTATTTCAGCTTCCATTGCCGCATCTTTATAGACCACTCCTTCTACCCTCAGTTTGGTGATTCTTTCCTTTTGTTTCTATTTGCCATTAACAAATCTATAAAACAATTTGGGTTCTTCCTTACATTTGTCAGGTATACCTTTTTCAAAGTTACTTTCTTCCTCTCTACATTTTCTTGTATATTCATTCCTAGTTCTTCTATATTCTTCCTTTGTTCTATTATTACCCCTCTTTTTCCAGTTATTCCATGCCGTATCTTACCCTTTTTGCAGTCATACACCTTCTGTTAAACAAATCCTATTTGCTGTTTCTTTTCCACTTACTTTTGGCACATATGTTTCTACTCCCAAATTATAGAGGTCTCCAAAGATATCCCACTGCGTCTGTATCTCTCTTTTTTTCTCTGAATTTTCTCCAGTCTGCATTTTCGAAAAATTTCCTTAATCCTGTAGAGTGTGCTTTCCCAAATTTGTATCTTCCCTGCCTATAAAGCTCATCTCTTTACACCACATTCCCTTTTATCATCTGGAACTCAATGACCACTTGATCACTTTTTCGTAGAGGACATAGATATTTCAAAGATTCAATAACATCAGGTTCTTTGGTTAGCAGTATATTTAGCCTTGCTGGTGTGTCATCACCTCTGAATCTTGTCTCTTCTTTGACCCACTGGGTCATTACATTATTCATTGCTTTATTTAACAAAATAGTGCCCGACGAATCTTCACTGCCTCCTGAGTCCCATTCCTCCCAGTTCACCTCTCTGTAATTAAAATCACCCATCAGAATTATGTTGTTGCTCTTCTTGATATATCTAACCATGTCTGACAACATCTTCTGATATTCTTCGTCATTCGATGCCCTTGTCTTAGGGGGAACATATACCACTGCAATGTCTCTCTTGTCATTCTCTCCAGTTTCTGATTTAATATTTATCACTTCAGCGCTACCCCCTCCCAGTTCCACAGTATCCACATTGATGTTCGGAACTGCTATCATCACTCCTCTCATTTTTTCTTTTTTGTCTGTTCTCCACAGTTTTTATTTACCATCTCTCATATGGATATCAATATCCTCTCTTAACTTGGTCTCTACAAAGCACATAATATCTGGTTCATGTACCCCCAAGTAATTGTTGATTTCTAACCATGCCGATATTAAACCATCAACATTAGTATATGGCACTTTCCAACTTTTTTCATTGTTCTTTTTTCCCTCATCTCTCCCTCTCTCCATCAGTACCAGTTCCATAATTTCTGATCCATGACTCTCCAGTAGAACACTGTCTTCTCTTCCTCCATTCTCTGTTTTTTGCCTTTGCTTCCTTTACTAGCTCCTTTATTTTATCTCTTTCTTCCTCATTAGCATCTCTCCTTATCCAGACATTGTTGAACCCCTTTTTGTCTGATAATTTCCATGTTCTGTCGATGATATCATTTACCATTACCTGAGACTTAAACTTTTCTTTAAGTGGCCTCACCCCTCCTTCCTCGTACTTTCCTAGCGTAAACACTTCTTCAGTCTCTTCTTGAGCTTCATTATTACCCTTCATAACTACTAATATTATCTCTGTAGCCATACTCAGTAGCTCTTCTCTTTCCCTTTCTGATCCTACAGTCATACATTTTTCTTTTACTCCTGAAATTATCATGCATTTTTTCTTGTCTGCTACATCCCTGACTGATGATTCTCTACTTCTTAGTACCCTAACTACTTCCTTCTCCACCATTTTCTTGCTGTGTTGTTCTGTAATGTTTCAGATTTATATTTCCTTTCTCCTGAATTTTCTTCCCCCTCTTTTGTTGCTCCTTGATTTCCTTAATGTGTTCATCTTGTATCCTTGATTTTGATTCATGCTCATCTAGTTTACTTTTCATCCTGTCCCTTTCTTCTTCCAACCTCTTATTTTCCCTCCTGAGCTGTTTTGTTTCATTTGCGGCAGATTCTTTTGTCACTGTTAATTCTGTAACTTGTCTTTCTTGTTCAGCACTGTGTGTGCAGATGCTTTCCAACTTGTTCTGCATTACTTTGATCTCTTTCTCCTGTTCTAAGATCCATTTCTGCAACTCTTTAATTATTGACCTTACCTTTTTTAACTCCTGGTCATTCCCCTCAGCCATTTTCTCCGCTTCTGCTACTCTTGTTTGGTTCAGTTTAGTACTTCCTTTACCCTAGTCTTCATCAGAGAAACCCACAAATTTCCCACCACCAGGTGTAAACAATGAACTAGCTCTTTCCGCCATGGTGCAACCGTACGGAAACTTTATATTTTCACTGTGTCTTGTACACTTTATGACCGAAACTTTTTTTTTTTTTTTTTTTTTGTACTAATATCCAACAGAACCACCACTCACATATTCACTCACATTATCACAATAGGCTGGTTTCCTTTTCGCTCTTGATTCGGCGCCTATTTTCCCACAATCCACACAGAGCTGCTTCTCAGTTGGTGACCTGTGTATTTACCTAGTTGTATTTACTTAGTTGTGATATACAGGTAATGAATTACGCTCGTGGGGTCCTGTCTCTTTTTCTCAGTAAGTCAAATTTTCCTTTGAACTCGTTTCAGTTTTTAGACTGGACGATCTCTTTGTCCAGGCTATTCCACAGGTCTGTGCATCCATATGGTAAACTGTATTTCTTGATATCCTTCAAGTAACGTGGCTTTTCCAGTTTCATTCCATGTCCTCTTGTTACTCTCCCATCCCTTATAAACAGATCTTTTCTGTCAACTTTATCTACTTCTATCATGGCCCTGAACACCGCATTTATGTTGCCCCTCTCTCTCCTTTCATCAAGGGAAGGCAGACCCAGCTTCTCCAGCCTCTCTCTGTACAACAGATCTACCAGGCTGGGGACCATCTTGGTTGCTGTTCTTTGTATTCTCTCGATCTTGTTTATATCTTCCTTTTTGTGTGGGGACCATACTGCTGCTGCATATTCCAACGTGGGGTGTATCATGGCCATTATCAATTTTTTCATCATCTCATCCATGTAATGGAATGCCACTCTTATGTTAGTCAAGAGATTGTACGTCTCTTTAACTATCTTGTTAATGTGTGTTTCCAGTGACAAACTATCCTGGACTAGCACTCCCAAATCTTTCTCTTCTCTCACTTTTGTGATTGGTTCTTACCTATCATATAATTCAGTGATGGCCTCTTGGTACTTTTACCCATTTCCAGTATTTTACATTTTTATGTGTTGAGTTTCATTTCCCACATCCAGCTCCAAACATGAATCCTATCCAGGACTTCCTATAGCATTTTACAGTCTTCCTCAACTTCTACCCTCCACAAGATCTTTGCATCATTAGCAAATAGACTTGCATAACTGTGCATTCCATCTACCATATCGTTTACATAAATCAGGAACATTACTGGCGCTAAAACCGAGCCCTGTGGGACTCCTCTTGTTACTTCCCTCCATCCAGACATCTTGTCTATTATTACTGTCCTCATTTGTCTGTCTCTCGAGAAGTCACACATCCACTCCAGGAGGTCCCTTCAGTCCTCCTGTGTGCTCCAATTTCCACATTCGTTGCTTGTGGGGTACCTTGTCAAAGGCTTTCTCCAAATCTAAATACACACAATCCACCCAACCATCTCTCTCCTGTAGCATGTCAATCACTCTTGAGTAATAGCTCAACGAGTTGGAAACACACGACCTTCCACTTCTGAATCCAAACTGACTTTCATTCGAAATGTTCATCTCCTCAAGATATTTTATCCATCTGTCTTTCAGAATTCTCTTACATAATTTTGCAACTATGCTGGTCAGGGACACTGGTCTATAATTCAAGGTTTCTTCCTTGTTTCCTCCCTTATAAATTGGCACCACATTGGCCCTCTTCCACTCCCGAGGCACTTTCCCTTCTTCCAGAGAACACACAGTTAAACTGTGAATTATATCTGCCAGTTGTTCTCTACATTCTTTCAGTACCCAGTTAGAGATTCCATCTGATCCTGAGGCTTTCTTTACATCTTGAGTTTCCAGTAATTTTTACACTTCCTGCACTTCCACTTTCATATTTTTTTATCACTGTTTCTGGTTACTCCCTCCTCTTTTACAAGATCCCTTTCTTTAATGAAAACCGATTGGAAGCATTTGTTCATTATTTCAGCTTACATTGCCGCATCTTTATAGACCTCTCCTTCTACTTTCAGTTTGGCGATTCCTTCCTTTTGTTTCAATTTGCCATTAACAAATCTATAAAACAATTTGGGTTGTTCCTTACATTTGTCAGTTATACCTTTTTCAAAGCTTCTTTCTTCCTCTCTATGTATTCTTGTACATTCATTTCTCGTTCTTCTATAGTCCTCCTTTGTTCCATTATTACCTTTCTTTCTCCAGTTGTTCCATGCCATGCCCCTCTCTTTTTTTTGCTATCATACACCTTCAGTTAAACTAACCCTTCTTCCTGTTTTCTTTCCCACATACTCCTGGAACATGTTTTTCCACTCCTGAATTATAGAGGTCTAGAAAGATATCCCACTTCCTCTGTATCTCTCTTGTTTCTCTGAATTTTCTCCAATCCACATTTTCATAAAATTTCCTCAATCATGTAAAGTTTGCTTTCCCAAAGTTGTATCTTCCCTGCCCATAAAGCTCATTTCTTGGCACCACGTTCACTTTTGTCATCTGGAACTCAGTGACCAACTGATCACTTTTTCCCATAGGACACAGATATTTCAAAGATTCAATTATGTCAGGTTCTTTGGTTAGCAGTAAATCTAGTCTTGCTGGCGTGTCATCACCTCTGAATGTTGGGTCATTACATTATTTATTCCTGTACTTAACAGTCTAGTGCCCCACGAATCCTCATTGCCTCCTGAGTCCCATTCCTTCCAGTTCACGTCTTTACAATTAAACTCTGTCTATCTATCTATCTATCTATTGCCAGATGCCATAATACCACAAGGGGTGGCCATTTGACTTTGAGTTATTTGTTTTACAGGGAAGGGCATTAACCCTCCACCAACCCACTTGTTGACACATAGAGAGCACGTATGGTTTGGTTATGTAGTTACCACCCAGTGTTGTAAATGGTTTCTTGGCTTACAGGAACCATTTGGCTTGTCACTCAATGTAATGTCACCTGTAAAGGAAAGAAAAGCAATAAGAAGTGACAGGAAAGATGGGAGAAATGGGAAGAGAGGAGGGCAGGCACAGAAAAAGAATGATAAAGTGCTAAGGAAGAAGTAGGCAGCACTACATCAAGTGAATGGATGATGGTCACCACCACTGACCCGTCAGAATTATGATGTTGCCTACCTCAGTCACTTTCTGTAGATAACTAACCATGTCTGACAACATCTGGTATTCATCATCATTCCGTGCCCTTGTCTTAGGGGGAACACATGCTACTGCGATGTCTCTCTTGCCATTCTCTCCAGTTTGTAGTTTCATATTTATCGCTTTCATCTTACCCTCTGCCAGTTCCACATTTTCCACAATGATGTTGTTCTTCACTTCTATTATCATGCCTCCTCCTGTTTTTTTCTTTTCTGTCTGTTCTCCACGGTTTTTATTTATCATCTCCCATATGGATATCGATTTCCTCTCAACTTTGTCTCTACGAAGAACATAATATCTGGTTCATGTACCCCCAAGTAATCGTTGATTTCTAACCTTGCTGCTATTAAACCAGCAACATTTGTATATGCCACTTTCCAACATTTTTCGTTGTTCTTTTTTCCCTTTTCTCTCCCTCTCTCCATCGTTACCAGTTCCTTAATTTTTGATCCATAACTCTCCAGTAGAACACTGTCTTCTCTTCCTCTGTTCTCTGTTCATTTATTGCCTTTGCTTCTTTTACTTTATCTTAGCTCTTTCTTCCTCATTAGCATCTCTCCTTATCCAGACATTCTTGAACTCCTTTTCTGATTGTTTCCATGTTCTGTTGATGATTTCATTTACCATTACCTGAGACTTAAATTTCTTTAAGTGGCCTCGCCCCTTCCTTCCTCGTACTTTCCTAGCATAAACACTTCTTCAGTCTCTTCCTGAGCTTCATTGTTACCCTCCATAACTACGGTACAGCCTCCAATTTTGCGAGAGTATGGTCGACAAAAATCCTCGTAAAATCAAAATTCGCAAAATTGAAACAATGAAATATGTGAATTATAGGCAAATTGGTCAACATCATCCCAAGGTAAGCACTTTTTCCCACTCTTTCTCTCAACTCTACCTCTTAATTTTATGATGATAAATGAAACAAACATGAACTGATATACTGTACAGCAATATTAATAAGAAAACATCATAGGTAAGAAACATAAAAAAAAAAAAATGCATTTACACTGATGTGAAGACTGGTGTGGTGTACAGGACTGGTGGCGGGGTGAGGCTTGGGTAAGGCTACTGTGGCCCCGTGTGGCCTACATCATCACTATCATACCATTACTATTCTACCATCAAATTGAGCACCGCCATAGTTCTTTGCTGCTTGCCTGATTTGTTCATTGTTCTTTAAAATCATTCTCACTGTTGATTCACCAGCACCAAACTCCTTACCAATAGCAGAGTTACCTTTACCTGCTTTTTTCTTTTCAATCATTTTCAGTTTGGTCTCCAAACTTATTTTCTTGTTCTTCTTACCCATTGGTGCCATGATAACACTCGTGCAAGGTTAGACTGCTGGGATATTGCGAGGAGCACCACAAAATTGTGAGGGTCAGTGACCTTGGTTGGGAACAGATGCAAACAAACGTGGCGGGGCGGCAGACCACTGAACTAGGAGGCTCAGTACACCCAGTGAACCATGACGTCACTACTCCGCGTGGCAAAGTAGTGCGGGAAGACGACTCTCCCACCATTCGACCTCGCAAAATGTGTGATCACTTGCAAAGTTCATAAATGTTAAAAAATGCATGGCTTTTAACACTACCTCGCAAAATTGGTGAATCGCAAAGTTGAAGGATGTACTCTACTGATACTATCTCTGTGGCCTTACTTAGTTCTTCTCTTTCCCTTTCTGATCTTTCTGTCATACTTTTTTCTTTTATTCCTGTATTATCATGCATTTTTTTTTGTCTGCTGCGTCCCTGACTAATGATTCTCTACTTAATACCCTAACCACTTCCTTTTCCACCTTTTCCTTGCTTTGTTGTTCTATAATCTCTTTGAAATTCATATTTCTTTCCTCTTGACTTTTCTTCCACGCCTTGTATTGTTTCTTGATTTCCTCAATATGTCTATGTGTGTGTGTGTGTGTGTGTTCTTACCTTACCTACCTAATTGTATCTTTACAGGAATGAGTCAAGCTCGTACTGTCCCGTGTCTTAAACCATATTTATCGTACATATCCTTAAATTTGTGAATTATTTTGGCACACACTATTTCATTCGGTAGTGCATTCCATTGATCAATTGCTCTGTTTGGGAAACTGAATTTCCTTACGTCTTTATCACCTCTCCTTATGCAGTTTTTTGCAGTGTCCTCTTGCTGATGCTTCTCCATATGTTAAGTAATCATTGATGTCTATTTTCTCCTTCCCTGATATGCACTTATATAGCATTATGATGTCACCTCTTTTCCTTCTCTCCTGTAGTGTTGGTAGATTCAGTTTATTTAGTCTTTCTTCGTAGCTTAGGTCCCTTAAGCTTGGTATCCATCTTGTAGCGGCCCTTTGAACTTTTTCAATCTTGTCTATGTGTTTTTTGAGATGAGGACTCCAGACTACTGATGCATATTCCAGGGTTGGTTTAATGAATGATGTTATTATCCTTCTTAGCATGTCTTCATTTATGAATGTGAATGCTATTCTCATATTTGCAAGCAGTGTATACATGTTCCGTACCTTCTCGCTGATGTGGTCAGCCGGGGATAGTCTGTTATTGATAATCACACCTAGGTCTTTCTCTCTTTCTGATGTGTATAGCATTTTATTTCCTAACTTATAATCCCAATCAGGTCTTTTTCCACTTTTACCAAACTTGATTACATGACATTTGTCCACATTGAATTCCATTTGCCATGTAGTACTCCATTCATGAAGTTTATTTAATTCTTCTTGTAGCTCCCTACAAGAGTCTGTGTTAGTAATTCTCCTTTGTATTTTTGCATCATCTGCAAACATATTCAGATAGCTCTCATTTCCAGTGTTACTGTTTATATCATTTATATACACTAAAAACATGATTGGTGCCAGCACTGAACCCTGTGGTTCTCCACTAGTCACTTCTTTCTATGATGAGTAGTTTCCTCTTAGTACTGTTCTCATTTCTCTTTTTATGAGAAAGTCTTGCATCCAACAAAACAGTTTGCCTCGAATTCCTCCTTGATGGTACAGTTTCCATAAAAGTCTTTGGTGTGGTACTGTGTCAAAAGCTTTCTTGAAATTTAAATAGATACTGCCCACCCATCCTTCCCTTTCCTGTATTGTGTTTGTTACTCTGTCATAGTAGCTCAACAGATTAGTAACACATGATTTTCCTTTTCTGAAACCAAACTGTCTTTCTGTTATCATACTGTGTTCTTCTAGATGATTTACCCAAGCGTTTCTTATAAGCTTTTCTAATACCTTGCTTACAACACTGGTCAGTGATACTGGTCGGTAGTTGAGTGGATTTTGTCTATTTCCTTTCTTGAATAAGGGGACAATATTTGCTTTTTTCCAAATATCAGGTAGTTTACCTTGACTCAAGGATTTTTTGAAAATTAAAAATAATGCTTTACTTAACTCCTTTGCACATTCTCATAGTACCCAACATGAAATTTCATCAGGACCACTTGCTTTTCCTCTGTCTAATCTACTTAACTCCTCCTGTATTACTTTTTCTGCTATTTGTATATCTGGTAGTATGTGTGGACATGCATGTTCCAAATAGTCCCTCTCAAAATTTTTTTCTTCTGTAAAAACTAATTGGAAATTCTTATTTAGTGCTTCACAAATATCTTTCTCTTGTGTATAAGTCATTCCCTCGTCCGTAATGGATTGTATTATATCTTTTACTTTGGTTTTGCTTCTGATGTAGCTGTAAAACAGCTTTGGTTGATCACTGCTTTTATTTATTATATCCTCCTCAAACTGTTTTTGGGCGTCCCTCCTTATTCTTGTATAATCGTTTCTTGCCTGTTTGTAATTATTATACGCCCTTTCACTATTGTGTCTTCTGTATCTATTCCACAACAAATCTCTTCTTTCTTTTGATTTTTTACATTCTGTATTGAACCATTTCTGGATTTTCTTATCTGCATCTTTGTGCTTTGGGATGTACTTCTGGACTCCTATTTCATAAAATTCACAGAATTTTTTATATACAGCATTTAAATCTTGTCCTCTAAGCTCATTTTCCCAATCAACTTCTAAGAAATACTTCTTTAGGACTTGATAATTTCCCTTTTTATAGTTTAGGCTCTTTTTGTAACTGTCATTGCTGTTAACTATGTCATATGCTATCCTGAAGTTATAATTTAGTACTGCATGATAGCTTTTGCCGAGAGGAGGGTGATATATTAAACTGTCAATATTATTTTCTTGCCTAGTAAATATTAGATCTAGCACTGAAGGTACATCAAGTCCTCTTTTTCTGGTGGTTTCCCTCACATGTTGCGGTAGGAAAAACTCTTGCATGAGATCCAGGAGCTTTTGGTCCCAACAGCTTTCTTGGCTAATTGTATCTAGAGTATTCTAATTTATATTTGTATTAAAATCCCCAGTTAGTATAATTCTTTCCGATTTCTCTTCCATTTTATGTAGTAATGATCTTAAACTCTGAATTGTACTCTCTGCCAGGTCCTCATATTCATCTCTTTCCCATGTGTTTGATCTGGGTGGCATGTACAAATTGGCTACAATTACTTTCCCTTCAGATGTGTTGATCTCTACTGCAATCAGTTCTACTTGTGATGGTATATCTAGTTTTATTTCCTTGACTTTTAGATTTTTCTTAGTTAATCTTATAATTCCTCCTCCTTTTTTTAAATTTCTGTTTCTTCTCCATATATTGTATTCCTCTAAGTTTAGTATGTCATTGGATATCCTTGGTGGTAATTTTGTTTCAGTTAGGCATATTATTTTTGGTTCATTTTCTCTGACATAATCATTCATCTCTAGTAATTTAGATACCATTCCATCCACATTTGAGTACATCAACTTTATCATCTTGTTTATATACTTGTCATGACATGGTTTTACTACTTTCCTCCTTTTTCTTCCATCCTGTTTGTGTACCACTTTCGTACCTGCAATCCTATTACAGTAATCACTCCAATATCCGGATCAATAGAGCCATCGGTAGGTTCGGATATTGGTTTTGTCCGGATATTGGGCCCCAGCTTATGGACTTGTACTTACGGACCCTAACACAGAGAAACACCTATACAACTCCCTCCGGACATGCATAGCACCTATGTAACACCCAAATCACACCAATAAGGCACATAAATGACTGAAATAAATGCAATAGACACATAAAATGTGGGTTTAGAAGTATGTTCATACATTAATAAACATTCTGGTACTTATGGACTCTAACCGAACCTAACCTAACCGAACCTAACCGAACTCTGAAAAACACATTCCTACTGCACATGCATGAGGTAAGTTTAGTATGGAAAGAAGTACAGTATGACACTTTCTGGTAAGTATAGTATGGGAAAAAATACAATATGAAACATTCTGGTAAATATAGTATGGAAAATAGTACAACATGAAACATTTTGGCTACTTACAGCAAGTCCCTGGCCACCTCGATGAATAACCGCCTCCTCTCGGACTCTGACAGTAAGAACGATTTCCTGAAGCACTTGCACTACACTCTTCCTGAAGTCTTGCACTGAACTTAGTCACTAACACACAGAAGTCCGTTCTTTTCACAGTGTTCACTTTAGTCCAAATAATGTTCCATTAAATTTAAGTGTTGCACATTAACTTTTCCCAAGTTTTTTTAAGTTTCCAAAGCCAAAACAAAGAAGGTTAGTTACGTTAAATTTCTTTTCTACTTAGTCTTTTCTCCCAACTTGAAAACCTTAACACAACACACCGTTTTTTTCACTGCACAACACTCAAAATTCCCGTGTGGTCTAGTGGAGAAGTTCTTGCTGTTTATTCACTGTCAGAGCCCGAGAGTATCACTGGCAGGCGTCCAAGGGGTGCATCGGTGGGTAGTGGTGATGGCGTACCGACTACAGAAGACTCTGAAGACAGCCGCAAACTCACGTCGAGCAGTGACTCCACTGTAGCTGATGTGCTGGGCTGTGGCTCGGAGCATGAGGGCCTGTCTTGGGGAGGCAACGGAGTGGAACCAGGGCTTGGCACAGCGGGGGTCACGGGCCTGAAAAAACTGTCAATCGTTGACTGACGCAAGGACCGACGATTCTGGCGATTGATGATGCGCTGCCGGAAAGCACGCACTTCCTCCACGAGTCCCAAGGGCCCCATCTCCCTGTCGCAGTCCGGGTGTTCCAGGTAGTCTAGGACGAACTCTAGATGTTCCCGGAGTGCGCTCAGCTTGGGGATGGCTGGAGTAGTGTCCTGCTGGGCGGAGTCTGCATCATCATCGCCTTCGTCGTCGGAATCTTCAAGTTCGGGACTGACACCAGCAACCGAAGACGCGATCTCGATATCAGACAATGTCTGATACCCAGGATCGCCCTCGTCGTCGTCCAACCACTCACGAACATCGTCCACATCAACATCGTCGCCGTGCGTACGTAGCCGTGCATGGAAGTCATCCACGTCAAACCCTAGGAAATCGTACTCCACATCTGTTCCGAGAAGCAGACGAGACCAACCATTTTCAAGAGTTTTCACAGGGACTTCCTTCCATGCACTAGCCCAGTTGTACAGCGCAGACTTGATGTTGTAGCGGCGAAGGTTTTCCAAAGTCCGCTTGCCTCGAGTGTCACGTCCTTCCCTGCGCTCGTCCTCGTCCTCGAGAACCACCATCACCTCGTCCAGGAACTTCCGACGGTACAGGCGCTTTGTTGCCACGATCACTCCTTGGTCCATTGGTTGAATGAGAGCAGTCGTATTAGGTGGCAGAAACATGCACCTAATACGGCCATTCTCAGCAACCAAGTCCTTGTCGCACGGGTGGGCAGGTGCATTGTCGAGGAGAAGGAGAGCCTTTACCTGGTCGCGAGGAATTCCCAGTGTCTTCGTCTGGTAATGTATGACCACCTTGACGAAGTGATGGTGAAACCAGTGTTTGAAAATTACAGCTGTGAACCATGCTTTCAAAGAATGGTACCATACGACAGGAAGGACATCCATCACCCCACGAAGGCACCGAGGCTGCTTTGCACAGCCAACAATAACGGGCTTAAGCCGGTGCATGCCGTTAGCATTGGCACAACACAAAGCAGATATCCGTTCCTTAGAAAGCTTGCGGCCAGGTACACGCTTCTCCGTCTCATCGGCGAGAGTGTTCGTTGGCACCGAGCGATAGAATAGGCCAGTTTCGTCAGCGTTATAGACTTGACCGAGAGTGAGGCCCTCCCTGTCGATCAAGCCTTTCACCTTGTGCCGAAACTCGTCCACTCCATCCTCGTTAGCGTCCAATGCTTCGCCATGTGCTTTACGGTTAGTAAGGCCATGTCGCAACTTGAACGCGAAGAGCCAACCCTCGGATGCCTTGAAGTCTAGGGCGTCGTGAAGCCTTGCAAACTTCTCAGCAGCAGCCTTCAGCTCCGTTCCACGTACCATCACACCAGCTGCACGTTGCTGTCGATACCAAATCAACGTGGAGCGGTCGATCTCTGCATACTTGGGGGTAAACATAACCTTCCTCTCCATGTTGCGTTTGCTGCTCGACGAGAAGTCAGCCGTGTACTGCATGAGCTTGTCTCGGGAACGCTTGATATCAAACAAAGTCGACCGGGCCAGGTTGAACTCGCGGAGAATGCGAGAGGAAGACCAACCCGCATCAACCTTCTCCAATATCTCCCGTTTCTTCTCCGGAGTCAACACCACTCTCTTCCTTTTCTCAGGAGGCGGGGCCATCATCACACACACTAAGAGTAGGTCAGAGAGCAGCAGGAGGCCTTGCAGCAAGTACGGCACCACCACAAAAGCGAGCACGTGGGCAGCCATGGCGAAGAGCGTAGGTCTTGTCGCGGTGAGAGACAGGCGGGAAGTGGGGAGGATGCAGCGGCGCTCTATCGGACGTCGGAGGAATGACGAACCAAAACAATGCTCTCATGCGGCGCGCGCGGCAAGTTCAAATTACGGACGGCAAAAAATCGATTTTTTTTCCCAATTTTTTTGGATTTTTGGACCATTTTGGGAATGTTTGATCCCAGGACGATAAGGTTCGGTTAGTGGGGATGTTCGCTTATTGGGCGTCCGGATATTAGAGGGATTACTTTTGTAAAAAAATTTCTTCTTCTCCTCTTCTGATCTTCCCTCATTTTTTGTTTTTGCTTCCTCCCTTTTCTCTTTCAGTAATTCCAGTTCCTCTTGTGTTAGGCATCTTTTTATCCATACGTTTTTGAACTCCTCTTTTTCTATAAGATTCTTTGCATTTTTTAGTATCTCTTCCACAGTGTTTACACTCTGGAAAGTCACCTTTAGAGGTCTTGTCATGCTTTTCTCATATTTCCCTTACCTTTTGTGTTCCTCTATGTCTTTACTACAGATTTCCTCTGATACTTCTTTCAGTAAGCTCATTACATTTGCCATCTCCTTTTTGTCTCTTGTGATCTTGTTTTTTACTTCTTCCTCTTCTATACCAGTGATTACCATAGATTTGTTGATATCTACTGAATCTCTGACTAACTTTGGATTGTTTTGGATTATTCTTTTCACTTCCTTTTTATTGCTTTTTTCTTCCACCCTTGTTTCTAAGTCTTTGTTTACTTTCACCATTTCAGCATACGTGGTTTCTACATCATTTTTGTAGCTTTGCACAGCTTCATTCACCTGTGTAATCGTCTCCTCAATATCACGGCTCTATAAGACTGCTTACTTGCCTAATTGTCTCTGTGTCATTTTTGAACTCTTCCATAACACTCTCGTGATTGACTACTGTACTTGCCATTTCACTCATTTTCTTCCTAAGTGTACTCAATTCCACTGTTAGTTCACTGATGGTTGTGTCTCTCTTGTTGGCCTCCCTTCCTAGTTTTTCTATTTATTCCTTTTGCAAGTGCATCTGCTTCTTTATTTCATCAATTTCATTTTTGAAAGCCATTTCTAGTTTGTGTACACATTCAACCAGTGTATTGTGAGTCTCCACTTCAACCAGTTCTTGGTAGAAATCATCGTTTTGCTTTTTACCTTTATCCCTTTTCTTTTCCAAATTTGCTTTACTAAAGTATGTATCCATTTTGCAATACTAAAAGTGTGTGTGTGTGTGTGTGTGTGTGTGTGTGTGTGTGTGTATGTGTGTGTGTGTGTGTGTGTGTGTGTGTGTGTGTGTGTGTGTGTGTCCTTACCTAATTCTTCGTACCTAATTGTATCTTTACAGGAATGAGTCAAGCTCGTACTGTCCAGTTTTTTAAACCATTATCATTGTTCGTGTCCATAAAGTTATTAATTGTTTTGGCACACACTATTTCATTTGGTAGCGCATTCCACCAATCAGTTGTCCTATTTAGGAAACTAAACTTCCTTTCTTCATTGCCATCTCAGTTTTTATGCATATTTTGCAGTGTCTTCTTGCTGATGTTTCCCCATAGGTTATATACTCATTTATGTCTATTTTCTCCTTCCCTGATATGCATTTATATTCCATAATCATGTCTCCTCTTTTCCTTCCCTCCTATAGTGTGGCCAGATTCAGTTTTTCAAGTCTTTCTTCGTAGCTTAGATCCCTTATGCTTGGTACCCATCTTGTAGCGGCCCTTTGAACTTTTTCAGTCTTATCTCTGTGTTTCTTAATATGAGGATTCCAGGCTACTGATGCATACTCCAGGGTTGGTCTGATGAATATGTTATCATCTTTCTCAGCATGTCTTCACTTATGTATGTGAATGCTATTCCCATATTTGCAAGCAGTATATACATGTTCCATACCTTCTCACTTATGTGATCAGCTGGAGATAGTCTGTTATTAATAATCACATCTATGTCCTTCTCTATTTCTGATATGTGTAGGGTTTTAATTCCTAACGTATAATCCCAGTCAAGTTTTTTTTTTCTCTTTTACCAAGCTTGATTACATGACACTTGTCCACATTGAATTCCATTTGCCATTTGTTACTCCATTCATGAAGTTTATTTAATTCTTCTTGTAGCTCTCTACAAGAGTCTGTGTTAGTAATTTCCTTTGTATTTTTGCATCATCAGCAAATATATTTAGATAGCTTTCATTTCCAGTGTTACTGTCTGTGTTATATATATACACTAAAAACATAATTGGTGCCAGCATTGAGCCATGTGGAACTCCCCTAGTCACTTCCCTACATGATGAGTAATTTCCCCTTAATACTGTCCTCATTTCCTTTTTTCTGAGAAAATCTTGCATCCAACAGTACAGTCTGCCTCGGATCCCTCCTTGATGGTACAGTTTCCATAAAAGTCTTTGGTGCAGTACTCTGTCAAATGCTTCTTGAAATCTAGATAGATACTGTCCATCCACCCTTCTCTATTCTGTAATGTTTCTGCAACTCTGTCAAAATAGCTTAATAGATTACTAACTCATGATTTACCCTTTCTGAAACCAAACTGTCTTTCTGTTATCATATTGTGCTCTTCTAGATGGTTTACCCAAACTTTTCATATCAGCTTTTCCAGTACCTTACAACACTGGTTAGTGATACTGGTCGGTAGTTGAGTGGATTTTGTCTATTCCCTTTCTTGAATAGGAGAAGAATGTTTATTTTCTTTCAAATATCAGGTAGTTTACCTTGACCCAAGGATTCTGTGAATATTAAATATATTGGTCTACTTAACACCTTTGCACATTCATGTAGCACCCAATATGAAATTTCGTCTGAACCATTTGCTTTTACTTTGTCTATTTTACTTAACTCCTCCTGTATTTCTTTTTCTGATATTTGTATAACTGATAATATGTGTGGGCATGCATGTTCCATAACATTCCCGTCAGAATTATTTTCTGTAAAAACTGATTGGAAATTTTTATTTAGTCCTTCACAAATATCTGTATAGGTGATCCCCTCATCCTAATGGATTATATTATATCTTTTACTTTGGTTTTGCTTCCGATGTAGCTGTAAAATAGCTATTGTTGATCACTACATTTATTTATAATGTCTTCCTCAAACTGTTTTGGCCTTCTCTCCTTTTTTTTGTGTAATCATTTGTTGCCTGTTTATTATATGCCCACTCACTATTGTTTCTTCTGTATCTATTCCATAATGTCTCTTTTTTTTTTTTTTCTTTTGATTTTTTACATTCTATATTAACCCATTTCTTTATATTCATTTCTGCTTCTTTGTGATGTGGGATATGATTTGAGACTCTTGTTTCATCAAGTTCACAGAATTTTCTATATATAACATTTAAATATTGTCCTCTAAGCTCATTTTCCCAAACTGTTTCGAAGAAGTACTTCTTTAGGTCATGGTAGTTGCCCTTTTTGTAGTTTAGGCTCTTTTTGTAACTTTCATTACTGTTAACTATGTCATATGCAATCCTGAAGTTGCAGTTTAATACTGCATGGTCACTTTTCCCGAATGGCGGGTGTTACACTACAGTATATTGCCAATATCCTTTTTTATCTATCTATCTATTGCCAGACACCTCAATCCTGTATGGGGTGGCTACAAACAAATCGCCTTCACGTCGCCTTGTCCCCCACCATTACACTGCCCTGCTCCAAACTCACACCCCCCCTCTCTCATATACCTCTCCACTCCATCCCTCCAGCTCATCCTTGGCCTCCCCCACACTCTCCCCCCCACCACCTCACTCACATACACTCTCCTCATCAGTCTCTCACCCTTCATCCTCTCCACATGGCCAAACCACCTCAGTGTGTTCCTTCTAACGCTTCCTATCACATCCACATCCACACCACAAAGCTCCTTTATATCCTTATTGGTCAGCGTGTCTCTCCCTGTGACTCACCAGGCTCCTCTTAGATAACTCATTTCCACTTGTGTCCTTCCAGCAACGTCCGAGCTTCACTTCCATACGTTAGAGTTGGTGTCATGATACTGTCATGTAGTAACTTTTTCACTTCCATGCTCACTTCCCTGTTTCTTATCACTGCTTTCAAGGAACCAGCAACCTTTCTTCCTTGTTGTACCCTTTCAAGCACTTCACCCTCCAAACTTCCATCCTTACTCATCTCACTACCCAAGTACTTAACCCGCCCCGTCCCGATGACGTATGGGTACGTCACCACGATTTGCATTTGCCAGTCCCGGCGACGTACCAGTACGTCGTGCAATTGCAATGTGCATAATTTCGACAATTTTCAAATTTCGCGCTTGATTTGCGGTACGTACCCTCGCCTGACCTTCCCCTACCTGCCACCAGGCGGGGACACTCGGCGACCCCGCGCGACCCGCGCTAGCCCGCCACTCGTCCACTCATCTGGTAGCCACGGTCCTGCTCAGACATGGCTAAGAGAGGTCTCTCAGAGAGCGAAATTCAAGTCGCCCTGGACACCTTTACCGGCGACAGTGATTCCCCACTGGATGATGAGGAGATGGACAAAGATTATGTGCAGCCAGAGGAGGAAGAAACTACCAGCAGTGACGAGGAAGTTCCGTCACCAAGGAAGCGGCAGTACGTGACTTACCGTGCTGCTAGAGAGGGGCAGGAGGCAAAGAAGGCACGTGGTAATTCATATCCCTATCCCCAGCGTGCTTTGGAAGCCGAATTCGAGGTCGAGGACGAGGACGAGGACAAGGACGGAGACGTGGGACGTGCTGCCACGTGGTATGGGCGGGAGGTGATTACGCATCGTGGCCCAGAGCGCACACCACGTCGTCTAAGCAGGTATGGGCCAAGCATTCTGTTTGGGGCGGTAGGAAGTGAAGTGGAGGGAGTGGGGAGTGAAATGGACATTCCTGGGATTAGGGAAAGTGAGAGTGAGGTGGGTGAGTCATTGCTCTCCCTACGCAGTGTGAGGCGGCAGAGTGGATCACGTGGGCCAGTGCGGGTGCGTTCCTTATCACGTGGGGTTGTGAGGGAGGGGGAAGGTGGGGAGGAACCACTCCAAAGCACGTCTTATGCTCCCCAATATCCCCTAACACGTGGTCGAGCAAGGTTGCGTGAGAGAGCACGTGGTGTGGTAATGGAGGGGGAAGGTGGGGAGGAACCACTCCCCAGCACGTCTTCTGCTCCCCAATATCAAACTATTTCATCCCCACAGCCCCCTAATGTTCCTCAAGGCCGTAAGGGTAAGGGAAAGGGAAAGGGTAAAGGCAGAGGGAAGAGGAGTGACAGTGGGGAAGCCCTCCGTACTCCTTCTCCCCAACCTCCCCAACCAGGGATCTCCTCCCCACCCAGACGAAGGCAGTGATGGGGACGAGGGATTTGTGTCGTGGGATTGGGAGGATGGGAGTGATTTTTCTCCCTCATTCACCCCTTCACTGAGCAGGGGCGATCTGGCTGCATTGCACCAGGTATTCACTGTAATTCAAGCAGGTTGGATTTTTTCCACCTGTTTTTCAGTGAGGCCTTCGTTGATCAGATCGTGCTTCAAACAAACCTGTTTGCAAGCGGCCAGCGGCTAGAAAGTGAAAGATTGGGAACAAGGAGTAGGCATTCAATGATTTATGATTACCCTGTCTCCATTCCAGAAATGTTCTTATTTTTTGCCCTTGTCCTTTTGATGGGTATAATAAGAAAAAATAGAATTCCTGCTTACTGGACTAGGGACCCTGTTATGTTTACCCCCATATTTGGTCAAGTGATGAGCCGTAATCGGTTTCAACAAATTCTAAGTCGCCTCCATTTTTATGATGCTAATGACCCTGCAAATACAAACAACACTGACAAAATGAGGCGAATTAGGCTGGTCTTTGATCACCTCAGGCAAACCTTTCGATCCTCATTCTATCCCTATAGAGATCTCGTCATAGACGAGAGTCTCGTGTTGTGGAGAGGCAATATTTCATTCAGACAGTATATACCCAGCAAAAGGCACCGTTTTGGGTTCAAGATCTTTGTTATGTGTGACTGTAGGACTGGATACGTGCAAGACATAGTCTTGTACACCGGTGCACAGACAGACATAATAGAAGATCGAAGTATAGGACTTTCTGGAGCAGTGGTAAAGACGATGATACAAGACTACCTTCATCGTGGTCACGTTCTCTATCTCGACAACTGGTACACTAGCCCTCTTCTCGCTCGTTATCTTCACAGACATGAAACGGGAGTCTGTGGAACCGTAAAGGTGAACCGGCGTCACATGGTCAAGGTAGGGCGGAAACTTGCAAGGAGTGAGGTTGTCTTCTTCAAAGCAAACAACATCCTTGCAACAATGTGGAACCACAACAGAGAAGTAAGCCTCTTGTCCACGGTTCACCGCCCCTTGATGCACCGTACTGATTCTGTTGATTACCATAGCGAGAGCAGGCGTCGTGTTTGGAAACCTGAATGTGTCATGGACTATAATATAAACATGCGCCTCGTGGACCAGTCAGACTCCATGATATCGACGGTAGAGTGTGCCAGGACCACGATGAAGTGGTATAAGAAACTGTTCTTTCACTTGCTAGATATCACTGCTCTGAATTGCCACCACCTTCACGCCATGACCACAGGAGTTCAGGAAACCTTTGAAGGGTTTGTGAGGGAGCTCACACGAGAAATCTTTGCAAAATATGCGGTTGAAAGGCCCCAACAGCGCCCCCGCACTGCCCCTATTACCCACACTCCCCAGAGAATATCCGCCCGCCATTTCCCCACTCCTATCCCGCCCCAGCCCAACAGACCTAGGCCCCAGCGCAGGTGTCACGTGTTTAGTCATTCCCAGGTGAGACTCACGACACAGAGGAAGGACACCCGCTTTGAGTGCGTGCAGTGTGACGTGGGTCTGTGTATTCACCCATGTTTTAGTGAATACCACACGTTGCTGCAATTTTAGCATGGTGTGATTGCGAAAGGACGCAGAAATTATGATGTAAATGCGACAGACAGACGCTCTGTGAAAATATCAGTCATGTGGATCGCCAAATATTAGTATAAAGTGCCTATGGGTAGAACATAAGTGCAAACATTGGGTGTAAGTATATAAATCTGCCCTAAGTTGAAACTTACATAGAGAGGGTTGTTTGATGCGATATTCTGTCGCTCAGTGCAATAAATACGGCCCCTTATTATATATTTTCTATTATGTGACATTCTTACGGGTATAATATAAGTTCAAATTATTGTATATGATGATGTATTTCCTAAGTCAAATATTCATAGCGTGTCTATAAAGATAAGATTTCCTGACGCCTAGTCGAATGAATAAGGCACGTATTAGTCAAAATAAAAGTCAGCAAGTGATAAAGTGAATAATTAGTATATAAGTGTGTGCGTGAATTAGTATATAAGTGTGTGAGTATTATGTATGACGTAACATTCCTTGCGAGGGTATTTTCAGGCGATATTCTCACGCTCACTTGAATAAATAATGGCAGTAAGTATGTACAGTGCATTGGAGGGGTGTAAATGTGTGTAATGTAAGTGGGAAAATATAATTGGAGTGAATAAATAAAGTAGATGATGAAACACGAGTGTTTGAGATCGTGGTTGCTACGTGAATAGGTGCTAGCATATCGCTAAATGCCCTCGTAATGAATGAAAATAATTGAAAACCTTCACAGTGGTGGGGGAAAGGTTCTATGTAAATGGGAAAATAATTAGAAAGTGATAAAACAATTTGGTATGTTGAAATACGAGACATAGCGAGTGCGCTTACTAAGCTGATGTGCGCTAAACTTATGCTGCATGTCATCAAAATGAATGAAAACATCTGAAAACACTTACAAACAGTTGTAATTGGTAAATTGTCATTGAAACAGAAGTATACAAGTAGAAAAAATGATCGGTAGACTCATAACAGAAAATTAGCAGATAGCATG
Organism: Coenobita brevimanus; assembly: GCF_032717465.1. Classification (NCBI taxonomy): domain Eukaryota; kingdom Metazoa; phylum Arthropoda; class Malacostraca; order Decapoda; family Coenobitidae; genus Coenobita; species Coenobita brevimanus. Next base: position 22,180,881 of record NC_137007.1, on the reverse strand, counting down.
ATACGACTCGGACCTAACTCGCTATGCTCGCGCGATGGTACAATGCTTATTTTTCCTATTTATGTGTCTGAAATACATTATATTGTTACTGTTATTGTTTATTAGTACAAATTCAATAAATGTAGAGGTGTTGTGTGTTGTTTGTCCCATTACTCCTTACCATAGAAAACGTTTATGCATATCCAGCGCATTACAGAATATGATACCTGCGGGGGGAAACCGCACCTGTATAGACTGCAGAGACCACTTTCTTCAAGATTTTCCATAGTTTCTCGACCTAAGCGGAAGTTTCATAAGAAAAAAAATTTTTCCAAAAAGGCTCGGGACTGGGGGATGTCATAGGTGCGGAAAGGCTCGGGACGTGACGGGTTAAACGTACTCACATATTCCATTTCCTCACCATCCAACCTCTCTCAACATTCACTGACTTCATCTCTCTCAAAGACCATCACTTTATTGTTCCCTACATTCACCTTTAGATTCCATTTCTTACACAGTCTCCCAAACTCATCCACCAAGCCTTGCAGCTCCCCTTCGTCTTCACTGAACAACACAGTATCATCTGCAAACAACAGTACAGGGAGTTTCCAAACACTTCCCTCTCTCACCAGGGCTACTCCAACATCCACTGCCCTACCTTGTACCTCTTTTATTACCCCATCCATGTACAGATTGAACAACCATGGAGACATGACACATTCCTGTTTCAACCCAACCGTCAAAGAGAAAAACTCAGTCAGTTCACAATCCACATGCACTGCAGCCTTAGCATCATCATACATACTCTTCACAGCATTCAACAACTTCCCATGTACTCCATATATTCTTAATACCTTCCACAATCCTTGTCTATCCACCCTGTCATGCTTTCTCCAAATCCATGAAAGCCACATACAAGTTCTTTCCCTTCTCTAGAAAGTTTTCCACTAAAGATCTAAGAATGAATATCTGGGCCTGTATTAATAAAAACTTCTAGAAATACTCTTAAAATTACTACTAAAAGTGGTTGTAGCTGAGAGTTGCTTCTAAAAGTTCCTCCTAGGAGGACTCGTAGTAATAATTTCGCTCCTGCCATGAAGTGTTACCAACTCAAAGAATCTCTGCTTAATATATTTTAATAATTACCAATACAAAGCCTTAGAATATCAGTAAGTAGTTTAAAAATGAAAAACTAGTTTTCATATATGGAAACAACATCTATTTGATCATAAAAAAGGCTGGCTGGGTAGATGGCCGGCCAGCCTTTTTTTCCTGATTAGGCACCATGCAGTAACGGTTAAGAAAAAAATGCCCCAGGGAAAATTGGCTACATGGCAACTTTCCACCATCTCTCACTCATCACTCAGTGACTATAGATGATAGATATCGTGTCTCAGTGTCAATTAATACGTTACTGCGAGTGGGTGGCCGCCCTCCCACCCTCCGAGAATTTATTGGTGTTTGCCTTGCAAAATCGCGTGTGACACCGATACCTCATGAGTGGGAAGCCTCTCGATCATGACACAAGGGTCAGGGTGATTCAGTGTCATGAATTAGGCCTTCAAACGAAGGATATAGTGAATGAAACTGGTGTGAGTGAGCGAAGTGTTCGTCGCTTGGTTGCAGAGTTTCATGCATCTGGCAGCGCTGTTGTTCCTAAGCCTGCTAAGAGTACTGGGAGACCAATGAAAATAAGCGAAACTTCGCTCAGAGTTCTGAAGCGGAGCGTAGATGTCACTCCCACCCTTACGGCAAGGAAACTTAAGGAAGAAAACCCCCAGCTACTTGGTGATGTGACGGTTAGAACAGTGTCTGGCGCTCTGCACAGGCGTCTCGGTTACAGAAAAGTGGCGGCACGTCGTAAACCCGCTTTAAATGAACAGCAAAGGCAAGCTCGAAAGGCATTTGCTAAGAAATACTTGAAGTGGCCATTAGAAAAATGGCATAGTGTCCTCTGGACTGATGAGTCACAGTTCCTTGTGAGTGACACGAAGGGAAAGAAGGTGTGGGTGAGGAAGGGTGTTAATAAGGATGACCCCAAGTATTGCGCCCTTACAGTAAAACACCCTAATATCACTTATGGTATGGGCTGCTTTTGGATATGGGGGTAAGGGGCCACTAGTGGTGCTTCAAAAGAATCTTATGGTAAACCAGCAAGTGTATCTCAAGATCTTGGAGGAACATTTGGGGGAGTGTTTCACGAACAGTGGCACCGAGATTCTCCAGCACGATGGGGCTCCAGCACACAGAGCAAATTCAGTACAAAACTGGCTTTAAGTTAATGACGTCGAGTATATTTCCGACTGGCCAAGCAACAGCCCAGACCTCAACCCTATAGAGAACTTGTGGGGTATCTTGAAGAGGGAGTTGAGGGAAAGAGACACCTCTATGGTGGAGAAATTAGAGGCAGAGTTGTGTGCCGCCTGGGATAGGATTCACTCCTCTACGCTTCATCACCTGGCCGACTCTGTTCCAACTCGTCTTAGCAAGATCAAGAAGACTGGTTTATTTTCAAATAAGTAGCCAGATGTTGGTGAGTGTTCCATGATTGTGTTTTGATGTTGTCTCTACAACTTTGTGAACCATCTGGGGAGTTGGGGAGGGAGGGAAGGTTTATGCGGTCATTGTAAGTTTAGGAAATGGCGACCCGGCCAGCCTTTTTTTCTTTGACTATACAGTACCCTCGCGTCCAGCACGATTAGCGTCCAGCACGGAGAGCAAAAAATTTGTACGATTTAATACAGTTTAATTACTGTAACATGGGTGTATTAGCATAACATGTACGGAGCTCCGAGAAGTGGGCGAAATCCGCAGAGTTCGCCTCTAGCACGATCACCCCCGGTCCAACACGGTCATACTGGACGTTCCTGTGATGCTGACATCCAATCAAAACTTCTGATCAAGTTGCCTCCCCCACCCACTATCGTGACGTGATCATGATGTCGCCCAATCAAAAATGCTTCTGCTCTCATGTGATGTTTTGTTTAAATTTCTCCCACCACAGAGCCACTCAGTCGCATAATTCGCATTGGAAGGTGCTTTTTTCTCGCAGCATTTCCTGCCCTTGCAACTGCATTTTATCCTGCTCACGATGCCTAGGGAGCCTTCTGAGAACTCCAAGAAGCGGCAGCACCTCCTTCAGGCCACCAAGCTAGAAATCATCAAGAGGAAGAAGAAAAGGGAGAGGAAAGTGGACATCGCCAAGGCCTACGACGTGAATGAAGCCAGCATGAGGACCATAATAAAATACCAAGACAAGATCCTGGCAGCAGTGAAGGCTTACAGAGTACTAGGACAGGCAGAAGCAGGACTTTCCATGAATGTGGACGAGGATAGTGATTCTGAGTGTGATTTCGCAGGATTTATGAGGGAGGTTGAGGAGGAGCAGCAGCCATTACCTGCTAGTGACGCCAGCAGCCATCCTCCGGGGAACCAGTAGGACTACCTACAGCCTCGTATACCGCCTTCCATTCCCAGCAAGCCCACCAACACTATCCTAAAAGGTTAGTTATCATTCATAGTACAGCACCATTTATTATAATTACAGTAGTACCAATATATGTAAAGGTATATGGTAGGAATTTAGGGTGAATTTTCCGAGGGTTGCTGACATAATTCATTTTTCCCCATAAGCTCTGTTGTTTGTCCAACAGGTTTTTGGTCCAACACGGGACCTGTGCATGACAATATTACCGTGTTGGACGCGAGGGTACTGTATTATGATTCTTTACGAATGTCGATAAAATGGATAAAATGTAAACACTTCGTGTGGTCAGCTGATCGTGCCTGCTACCATCGGGGCATCGTGAGTACATGGTACAGTGACCGTTAACAATGGCACAATTTCAAGATTCCACAGCTGCAGATAAATTCAGGAGAAAGAGAAATTGGACAGAAGGAGTGTACAAGGTACCTTCACAAACCTCTTAACAATGTGTGGAGCAGTTAGAGCATAGAGTGTTTCCGTTATCATATTGCTCACTTATGGGTGCAATGGTCCAAAGTCGTCACAATTACACTGCTGCATTTTTCCAGTTGCAAGGTACCTAAATAGTATCAACACTTTCATCTCGGATGTGACAGGATGGTTTCAATGTGTGGGCCTTTCCAGTACATCCCGTACTAAATCAGTAATAAACAGGATGCCCTCACGATCAAAACGGTACCCTCTTACAAGTTCTTGATCGTCATATTTCATGAATGCATCCATCCGAGCTCGAAAATTTCTGCGTGGTGGGTGGTGTTGGTCAGACATCGTCTATGTTGTCTTGTCTCTTGGCATTTGAGGGACACAGCTACTGTGTTTACTGTCACTAAAAGCCCTACTAACTCCTTAAAAGTCCTTGTGGAGGACTTTTATTATTTAGTGATTTTACGAGTAAACTTGGGAGTTGAAAGTAACTTTTAGGAGTACTTCTAGAAGTTAGGAGCCAAATTTCACTTTGAGAGGAACTTTTTACACCTAGGAGTTTTTATTAATACGGGCACTGATCTACACACCCTCTTCCCTTCCGAAAGCCTCCCTGTTCTTCTCCAACTAATTCCTCTATTATTTCCCTAATCCTGTCAATAAGAATCCTACCATACACTTTTCCTATTACACTAAGAAGACAAATGCCCCTATGATTATCACACACTTCTTTTTCCCCTTTTCCTTTGTACACGGGATTAATTATACCTGACTTCCAATCCTCCAGGACTCTACCTTCCTCCCAGGCCAATCTGCACATTTTCCACATCCATTCTACTACTATCTCTACCCCATGCTTCAGCATTTCACCACACACTCCATCAATTCCTGGGGCTTTTCCCAATTTGACTTTCTTCATTGCTTCCACAACTTCTATCCTACTAATTTCTTCCTGTATTCTCACCTCCCTCCTTCTCCCAGCCATTCCCCAGCCACTTATACTTGCATTACTTCCATCCTCTATGTTCAGCAATTCCTTAACGTGTTCTCTCCCTCTGCTCATTTTTTCTCCCTTACCAGTAATCTACCATTTTTATCTTTCACTCCCCTGCCAACTTCACTGCCACCCTGTCGTACTTTTTTCACCTCCTTCCAGAACATTTTCTTACAGTCCCTCCACTTTACACTCAGATTCCTTCCAAATTCCTCATCCACTCTCTTCTTACTCTATCTTATTAATCTTTTCACCTCTCTCTTCCATTCTACTGTACATATAACTTTCTCTTCCGCCTCTCAACTTCTTCCACGCCCCTATTTCTCATCCATTCATTGTATGCGTTCTTTTTTTGTGCCACAGCCTGTCTCACTTCTTCATTCTACCACGCTGTTCCTTGCACCCCCCCCTTCCGTCTTCTCTTCACCCCACACACCACAGCACATGCTGCACATATTTCTTCTGTGAATATCTTGCACACACCTTCCACGTCCCCAGTCTGCTCCAATTCATAGTTACCCAATTGTTCCTCCACTTCTCTCTTATATTCCGCATTTTTCTCATCCTCTTGTAACCTTTCCACTCTCCTTGCAACTACTCCTTCCTCCTGTCCTTCCCTTCTTCTATTTCTCCATCTTACTTGGATCTTGATTCTGGCCACCACCAAGCAGTGGTCAGAAAGTCCACTCCCCCAACCTTTATAAGCTCTTGCATCCATTACACATCTTCGCATCCTTTCATCCTCACACACATAAGCAGTCATTGCCTTCCTCTCATTCAGTTCACCACCCACCCTTCTCATCACTTGCCATGTATACCTGTGGATCATTTTGTGCCTGAAGAGGGTATTGGCTATCACCAACCCCCTCCTGGCACAAATGTCCACTAACGCACTGCCATTCTCATCTATCTCAGCAGGCACACCCCGCTCACCAACTACTCCATCCATCTTCACATTCCCTACTTTACCATTCATATCACCAATCAAAAACACACTCTCGTTCTTTCCAAACTTTTCCATGCACACTTCCACATTTGTCCAGAACTCTTCTCTCACTCCGCTTGCACGATCTTGCGTTGGCACATGCACGCACACAATCACCCACATTTGTATTCCGACTTTCAGTCTTACCGACATAATCCTTGACCCAACTGATCCATACTCTCCTATGTTCTTCTGCCATCTTTTACTCACAACAATACACCCTCCTTCTTTTGCCCTCTCATTCTCACCCACTCCTGCACATATACCCCATCCATATTCCCATTCTCTCACACTCTCTCCTCTCCATTTAGTTTCAGTTACTCCACATACATCCACTTTTGCACCCTCAATCACGTGGACAATCTCTCTTTCACCTCATCATTTGCACCCCTTACATTCCATGTCTCGATCCGTACCATGTCCATTGTCCGGCCCTTGGTTGTCATTTTTTGGTCAGTCCTTGTCCGAGGCTTCTTGTTTGTCTTTTTAGTTAGCTGTTTTCCGGGGAGGGGCACTAACCCTCCGCCAACCCTTTTAGTCGCCTTGTACGACAAGCAGGGATACTGGGGGTTTATTCTTGAGAACCCCCCTACCCCCAGGGAGTATCATTTTCTTCTATCTATCTATATACCTAGGCTGCTTCCCCCAAGGAAAGGGAGGTAGCCGAGACAGGACGACTCTCTCTCCATTTACTCATCCATTCAAACACAATCATTCGCATCATTTTCTTGCCTAGTAAATATAAGATCTAATACTGATTGTACATCAAGTCCTCTTTTCTGGTGGTTTCCTTTACATGCTGTGCTAGGAAACACTCCTGCACAAGATCCAGGAGCATTTGGTCTCAACAGCTTTCGTGGCTTTTTATATCTAGAGAGTTCCAATTTTTTGTAACTTTCATTACAGTTAACTATGTCATATGCAATCCTGAAGTTGCACTTTAATACTGCATGGTCACTTTTGCCAAATGGAGGGTGATACAATATATTGTCAATATCGTTTTCTTGCCTAGTAAATATAATATCTAATACTGATTGTACATCAATTCCTCTTTTTCTGGTGGCTTCCTTCACATGTTGTGATAGGAAAAACTCCTGCACAAAATCCAGGAACTTTTGGTCTCAGCAGCTTTCCTGGCTTTTTATATCTAGAGTGTTCCAATTTATATTTACAGTAAAAGTCCTATTATTCGGCAGCTGATTGTTCGGTAGATCCGACATTTCGGCAGTTTTGAAAAATAGTCCCATTTACGAAAATCATTGATTGTTCGGCATATGTCCGGAATCATCTCGGCAGTCTAGGAAGTGATATCTGTGGATTGTAGGCCTAATGTTTCATTACACTTCTGTATGTTCACTAATTTCTATATTTTTATTCTGATTCAGGTATAGTACTGTATTGATTACAATATTGCACAGTATCATACACTACAGTACCCACCCCCACCAAATTAGCGAGGGTTACGTTCCAAGCCCCAACGCTAATTCTTGAAATTCTTTCATTCTTGATGCCTTCATGAAAATGACTTACCGGTAATTGAGTAGCCCATGACACTGTAATGGATTACCCATAAATAAATGTTGCTTGTTAAATCAGTTTCCCCGTTGTTTTTAGCTGTACGGCTGTGACAGCTCTAGTATTTTTATTCCTCAGCATAATGGTGGGACTGTCCTGTTTAACTGAACCTAACCTAACCGAGTTTAACTGTATTTAACCAAACCTAACCTAAAGTCAGAAAAATACTTAAAAATAAACTGGAGGAATATGAATTGCTAAGGTCTCTCTGATGAAAGTTAAACGTACATTTAGTTCTCATTCTTTTGTTTGTTTTTGTGCTTAACGTGAAAGAGAGAGCATTGATGCAAACAGTAATATATTCCATTAACCCCTTAATAACCTCCGACATTGAACAACTTTTTACAGTACCGATGTCAGTGATGTTAAGTTAGTGTGAGGTATAAAGAAAACTGAACAATTATGGGGAGGGAACGAAGGTCACTGGTATGTTTGCATGACTACGCTACGATTCCAAGCAGTTAGGCGTTCGGTTAATCTTAGATGTTTTCGCCCATTTGGTAAATACACCGTAACTTTATCAATCTTTCCGTGACTCATAGCGAATCATAGCATGGGTTTAGGAAGCTAAATAACACATTGCTAGGTGAGCCAGACGATTATCTTCCCATCTTTAAGAAAAATAAATTGGTTTCAGAAGAATGGAAGAACTTTACGTATTCAAAGAGGGATTTAATTTCTTCCATTTTCTTATAAGATGTGAAGATAATCGTCTGGTGCACCTAGAAATGTGTTATTTAGCTTCCTAAACCCATGCTATGATTCGCTATGATTGACTGGAGAATTAATAAAGTTACGGTGCATTTACCAAATGGGCGAAAACATCTGAGATTAACTGACCCCCTGACTGCTTGGAATCGTAGCTAGAGTCGTGTATTCATACCAGTGACCTTCGTTCCATTCCCATAATTGTTCACATTTTTTCCATAGCTCACTAACTCGACATCGGTACTGTAAAGGGTTGTTCAATGTCGGAGGTTATTAAGGGGTTCATGGAATACATTACTGTTTCCATCAGTACTCTTCTTTCACAGGTAAACAAAAAAAAAAACGAACAAAAGAGTGAGTGCTAAATGTAAGTTATAACTTTCATCAGAAAGACCTTACCAATTCAGATCCCTTTACTTTATTTTATGCAATTTTCCGACTATTTTATTTTGTTTGGAAAAAGTACTGTATACAGTACTCACTCCAGACATATTTGTAATAATATAAGTAGTGATGAGTTCACCAATACAAGTGATGTACTGAGCTGGTAGGTAATATTCCGTATCATTTCGGCCATCCAGGAAGTGTTATCTGACTTGTATGCCTACTGTGTCATTACACTTGTATATGTTCACAAATATATATATATATATATATATATATATATATATATATATATATATATTTATACTGTATTTCAGATTCAGGTATAGTACTGTATTGATTGCAGTATTGTACAGTATACAGTACTCTCTCCAAACACAGTTGTAATACCGTACCGTAAGTGGTGATGAGTGTTCACCAATATATTTAAGGTACTGAGTGGGTAGGTTTTTGATTATTCGGCAAATCTAATTTCTCGGCATCATCCTGGTCCCATAGATGCCGAATAATGGGACTTGTACTGTATATTGAAATCTCCAGTTAATATAATTCTTTCAGATTTCTCCTCGATTCTGTGTAATGACACTCTTAAACTCTGAATTGTAAACTCTGCCAGGTCTTCATATTTGCCTGTTTCCTAAGTGTTTTATCTGGGTGGCATGTATTACTTTGCCACAGTTAACTTTCCCTTCAGATGTATTAATCTCTACGGCAAGCAGTTCTACTTGTGAAAGTATATCTAGTTCTGTTTCTTTGACTTGTAGATTTTTCTTTGTTAATATTATAATTCCTCCTCCTTTTTTTTAAGTTCTTATCTCTTCTCCATATTTTGTGTTCCTCTAGGTTTGGGGTATGATTTGATATCCTTGGTGTTAATTTTGTTTCAGTTAGGCAAATAATATGTGGTTCCTTTTCTTTGATATAATCATTGAACTCTAATAATTTAGATACCATTCCATCTACATTTGAGTACATCAGCATAATCATCTTGTTTACATACTTGTCATGACTTGGATCTACTCCCTTCCTCCTTTATTCCCTTATGGTTATGTACCACTTTCCTACCTGCATTCCAATTACTTTGTAAAAAAATGTTTTCTTGTGTACCTCTGACCTTCCCTCGTTCTTTGCTTTTGCCTCCTTCCTCTTCTTTTTGAGTAATCCCAGTTCCTCTTGAGTTAGGCATCTTGTTTTTCATATGTTTTTGAATTCCTCTATTCCCATAAGTTTGTTTGCATTTTTTAGTATCTCCTCCACAGTGTTTACATTCTGGAATGTTACTTTCAGAGGCTTTGATTTATTTCTCTCATATTTCCGTAGCCTTTTTTGTTCCTTTGTGTCTTTATTACAGATTTCTTCTGATACTTCCTTCGGTATGCTGATTGTATTTGGCATCTCCTTTTTGTCTCTTGAAATCTTGTTTTTTATTATTCCTCATCTATACCAGTGATTACTATAGATTTGTTTATATCTGCTGAATCTTTGACCAATTTTGGATTGTTCTGGATTATTTTTTCACTTCCTTTTTAATACTTTTTTCTTCAACTCTTGTTTCTAAGTCTTTCTTTACTTTCACCATTTCAGCATACGTAGTCTCCACATCATTTTTGTAGCTTTGCATCGCTTCATTCACCTGGGTTATCTTCTCCTCAATATCACTGCCCTGATCTATCAGACTGCTTGGTTGCCTAATTGTCTTTGTGTCATTTCTGAACTCTTCCATAGTACTTTCATGGTTGACAACTGTGCTTGCCATTTCACTAATCTTCCCTGTAAGTGAAGCTACCTCAACTGACAGCTCATCTGTTGTTTACTTCCTCTTCTAATTTTTCATTTTCCTTCTGCAGATGTAATTGCTTCTTAATTTCATCCATTTCACTATGAAATGCCTTCTGTAGTCTGTGTACCCGTTCTACTAGCTCTTTGAATGTCTCCATTTCAACTAGATCCTGGTAGAAATCATCATCCTGTTTTCTACCTTTATCTGTTTTCCTAGCTCCTTCCAAATTTTGCTTTATGAAATATCGTGGTCATCTTGTTGTACTACGAGCAAGAAAATTCTGCTTTTAAGTATGCATTCCTTGGTGCGTGCAGCAGACAAAACAGCTGATGCTCAGTGGATTTCTTACTGATTTGATGTATTCTGTTGTTTGAACAACACTTTCACTTAAATTTCCTCTTTTATATTAGAACACCGTTTAGTTTAACCTGGTACAGAACTTGACTCATATAAAGATGCTATTTATGTATGGCCAGTTGTGGCCTAGGTTGGCCAAGCGCAGAGCGATGCGGCGTACGTGCTGTCTCTCTAGTGTCTCAACTGTGTGTGTGTGTTCTTACCTACCTAATTGTTCTTACCTAATTGTATCTTTACAGGAATGAGTCAAGCTCGTACTGTCCCGTGTCTTAAAACCATATTTATCTTGCATATCCTTAAATTTGTGAATTGTTTTGGCACACACTATTTCATTCGGTAGTGCATTCCATTGATCAGTTGCTCTGTTTGGGAAACTGAATTTCCTTACGTCTTTATCACCTCTCTTCTTATGTAGTTTTTTGCAGTGTCCTCTTGCTGATGCTTCTCCATATGTTAAGTAATCATTTATGTCTATTTTCTCATTCCCTGATATGCACTTATATAGCATTATCATGTCACCTCTTTTCCTTCTATCTTGTAGTGTTGGTAGATTCAGTTTATTTAGTCTTTCTTCGTAGCTTAGGTCCCTTAAGCTTGGTATCCATCTTGTAGCGGCCCTTTGAACTTTTTTAATCTTGTCTTGTGTGTGTGTAATTCACCGGGTCGGTCAGGATCACTTGATGGTCAGCTTTTACCCTCCCGTGTTCTTACCTAATTCTTACCTAATTGTATCTTTACAGGAATGAGTCAAGCTTGTACTGTTCCGTGTCTTAAACCATATTTATCGTACATATCCTTAAATTTGTGAATTATTTTGGCACACACTATTTCATTCGGCAGTGCATTCCATTGATCAATTGCTCTGTTTGGGAAACTGAATTTCCTTATGTCTTTATGACCTCTCTTCTTATGCAGTTTTTTGAAGTGTCCTCTTGCTGATGCTTCTCCATATGTTAAGTAATCATTTATGTCTATTTTCTCCTTTCCTGATATGCATTTATATAGCATTATCATGTCACCTCTTTTCCTTCTCTCCTGTAGTGTTGGTAGATTCAGTTTATTTAGTCTTTCTTCGTAGCTTAGGTCCCTTAAGCTTGGTATCCATCTTGTAGCGGCCCTTTGAACTTTTTCAATCTTGTCTATATGCTTTTTGAGATGAGGACTCCAGACTACTGATGCATATTCCAGGGTTGGTCTAATGAATGATGTTATTATCCTTCTTAGCATGTCTTCATTTATGTATGTGAATGCTATTCTCATATTTGCAAGCAGTGTATACATGTTCCGCACCTTCTCGCTGATGTGGTCAGCCGGAGATAGTCTGTTATTGATAATCACACCTAGGTCTTTCTCTCTTTCTGATGTGTATAGGGTTTTATTTCCTAACTTATAATCCCAATCAGGTCTTTTTCCACTTTTACCAAACTTGATTACATGACACTTGTCCACATTGAATTCCATTTGCCATGTACTACTCCATTCATGAAGTTTATTTAATTCTTCTTGTAGCTCTTTACAAGAGTCTGTGTTAGTAATTCTCCTTTGTATTTTTGCATCATCTGCAAACATATTCAGATAGCTCTCATTTCCAGTGTTACTGTTTATATCATTTATATACACTAAAAACATGATTGGTGCCAGCACTGAACCCTGTGGTACTCCACTAGTCACTTCTTTCCATGATGAGTAGGTTCCTCTTAGTACTGTCCTCATTTCTCTTTTTATGAGAAAGTCTTGCATCCAACAAAACAGTTTGCCTCGAATTCCTCCTTGATGGTACAGTTTCCATAAAAGTCTTTGGTGTGGTACTGTGTCAAAAGCTTTCTTGAAATCTAAATAGATATTGTCCACCCATCCTTCCCTTTCCTGTATTGTGTTTGTTACTCTGTCATAGTAGCTCAACAGATTAGTAACACATGATTTTCCTTTTCTGAAACCAAACTGTCTTTCTGTTATCATACTGTGTTCTTCTAGATGATTTACCCAAGCTTTTCTTATAAGTTTTTCTAATACCTTGCTTACAACACTGGTCAGTGATACTGGTCGGTAGTTGAGTGGATTTTGTCTATTTCCTTTCTTGAATAAGGGGACAATATTTGCTTTTTTCCAAATATCAGGTAGTTTACCTTGACTCAATGATTTTTTGAAAATTAAAAATAATGGTTTACTTAACTCCTTTGCACATTCTCGTAATAATGTGTGTGTGTGCATGTGCGCATGGTTCAAACAGTGAAGCAAAGGAGTGAGGTGATGGTAGTTGATCATGGAAGGAGGGAGGAGGAGGGGAGGGGATTTGAAGCTGTGTCTGAACACCAGACCATTCTTGATTTCCTGGCCACAGCCTTGACAAGGGATGGATGCTTTCTTTTGATTGCAACTGTGCTTATGAGAAAGGAGATGCTGAACAAAAATAATGTTTTTGAAGGGATGGAGAGTGCAATATAGACTCGTATTGGAACCATAGTGGTGGAGGAACACATTGGAGAATGAGAGAGCATCCACCTACCTGCTGTCAGGCAGTGAAAAATCTGCACTAGAATTCCCCCTTCCCTGTCTTAGCCAATTAATATTCTTCTACTCCCTACCACTGCATCTCCTCTCCCTACCCACCCTGTGAGCTACAAGGCCCACCAACTGTCAACTGTCCGTCTGTCCCTCCCTCAACACCACCCCTTTCATATTATAGTACTGTACTGTATAACCCCATTCTATTTGTGTATTTCTTCATCTGTTTACATTTTTTGTGATTATGGCTGGATGTTTGATGACAACAACTGTCTCATGCTGATAGTAATGTACTTTTAGGCAGAAATGCCGGAAAATGTCAAAGATCTTATGCTTACTGCCAGATACTATTTTAATTCAGCCACTGGCTGTGCCGAATAATGTCATATACCAGGTAATGCAGTGCTGGGTGATCACTAGTTTACTGTACTTCATGTGCCCTCCCCATTCGCATTATTATTTTTCCTTTTCACTTCCTTTATCCCCACAGTGTACGTAGTCTTGAGTTGCATACCCCATCTACCCTCCCCATTTCCTTTATTACTTTTCCTTTTTGTTCTCTTCCTTTATTCCCCTTACTTGTTTTTATATACCACCTCTTAACCCTTATATTGATCATTCTCAAAAAAAAATTTGTTCTTTCTTTGTTCTCTCATCATTCATTGTTTTTAGCTTCTTCCTGCAAAGACTTTAACTTCTCCCTTTTGTCCTCATTGAAGTTCCTCCTTATGAAAGTGTTTTTGCACTCCTCTGTATGATTTAGTCTCCATGAAACATTTAAAATTTATGTGGTAACATGTTCCATTTTCAGTTTCACTGTTATTGGTTTGTCTCCTGTTTCTTGTACAGGTCCAGCCATCATACTTCCTCAATCTCTTGTTCCCAGTCTCTGCCCTCATTATTACTGCCATTCTACATGTGTCTAACTCTCTATCTCCTCTTTCATCCTAATTTGCTTTATTTTCTTCTCTTTCTCATGGTCACCAAATATGATCACACATCTGCTCCTTTCCACTGTGCCTCACACTCTTTTTCATCCATACAATCTTATTTTATCATTTAATCCACTTTTACACATTTCAGCTCTATTCTTATTTTCCTGCTACTGCTCTTATGTAATTTGTTTAAGGCTTATTAATTTTTTCTTTTCAAGGTCACAAGGAAAAGAAAGGTCAACGTATCACCCATTACTAGTGTGTAAGCAGAGTAACTAGACAGTTTTGATCTAATTCGAATCAAACTTGATGGATGGGTTTTGAATCATTGAAGGCGTTGACCCTCTGTTTTATAATATGACTTAGCCAGCTCCTCAAGGTTCCTGATCATCTAGATATTGTAGTGTCAAGATGGTGTTATCCTATTTTGTGATTTTAAATAAGGCCGATTATTTTGGCATGTTAAAAAACCTGTGGGAGAGAAAGAACCACAGATCATTTTTTTGCATTCATTCATTGCCAGATGCCATGTATCCCAAACGGGGTGGCCAAGGGCTTAGAGTTAATTGTTTTACAGGGAGGGGCACTAATCCTCCACCAACCCCACTTGACCATAGGGATGCCAACAGCATCTGGTGTTCCCAGGCGGTCACCCATCCAAGTACTAACCAGACCCATATAAAAATTGAAGTGATACCAAGGTGTCAATATGGATTCTACAAGAAGGAAACAAACCCAGGTGGTTAGAAAACAGTTTTGATCTGAATTGAACCAGACTTGGTGGAAGGGTTAAGGTTGAAGCAAGAATAAAGTACTGCAATTTGATTTGAGTAATCAGCAAAGGTCAAGGTTACAGGGCAAAGTCAAATATTTGGCCCGATGACCATTTGTTTGACATGGGTGCTACATTCTCAAAATCCTCCTTTTTTTTTTTTTTTTAATACCCCCTCTGTTACGTTTTTGTTGCTGCTGGACCCTGCTATTGGTAAGGGCCATCCCACTAGCACATTAATCCCTAAGTCACTCATTGTAGCCAGGAAGGAACTGGGCCAGACTGGAGTCCCCAGGGTGACCCCAGTAATCTTCCTCGAGTATAAACTGGATTATGGGTGATATTTCCCCTAGGGTTTGAGCCATATTCACAGTGTGTTAGTGAGCAGTACAGAGCTCTGAAGAACACTTTCCAGAGAGTTACTGATTCAGTGAGTGGATGGACAAGGGGACCTCTTAGACATAAAGTAACATGGTGGTGAGATAAGGGTATAGAAGCTGAAGTTAAAGAGAAAAGAAGGATATTCCATAATGGAAAAAGTGTTGTAACAAAGAAGAATACTTGGTTGGCTAGTGTACTGTAGGGATAGAAAAGAGGTATACAGGGCAAAATCTGAATCTCAGAGACTTTTACTAGATAACCTATAAATAGTGTTGAAAGGAATAATATGATATTTAAGGTCGCAAGTCAAATGAAGAGGGAAAATAGGGATATCATAGGTGAGCGGTGTGTGAAAAATAATGAAGGAAAGGTAGTGGTGAACAATAAGGATATTAAAGTTGCCTGGAGAGAGCATTAAAACAGGTTGCTGAATGAGGAGTTTGACTGGAACAGGGAAGGTTTGGAGTCAACGGATCTAGTGTTTGGTCATTGGTTTGTGACTGATAATGCTACTGCAAGCAGGGCAACAGGTAGGTTGCAGCTGGGGAAGGCAGTATGTGTGTCTGGGTTGACTGCTGAAATGCTGAAGGCCTCAGGAGATATAGGAGTAGGGTTAGTGACTGATTTGATAAATATGATTATAGATGAGTGAGTTGTCCCTGATGACTAACTGAAGAATGTGATTGTAAATGTGTACAGGGGGACGGGTGATGCCCTGAAAAGAGGAAATTATTGAGGCATAATACTTTTGGACTAGATAATGATGGTAATGGAGAGAGCTCTAGAAGATATGATTAAAGAAAAAGTGAATATTGATAAGATGCAGTTTTGGTTTATGCTAGGCAAAGGGACCACTGATGCTATATTCATTGACAGCTTCATGAAAATATATAGGAGAGAAAAGGGATCAGTACTTTGTTTCACTTGATTTGGAGAAGGCCTGTGACAGAGTTCATAGGGAGATGGTGAAGTGAGCAGTGAGAAAGCTTGGGATTGAGGAGTGGTTGGCCAGAGTGGTTATGGCCATGTATGTGGGTGCTCGCACGCAGGTGAGAGTGAATAGAGATTTGAGAGTTGAGTTTTCCGTAAATGTTGGTATGCATCAGGGGTCAGTCTTGAGCCTCGTATTGTTTATCATGGTGCTTGAAGCCTTCATGTGACTTCATAGATGGACTCCATGGGAGATTGTGGCGATGATTTGGTGTTGATTGCATAGAACGAAAGTGAGGCAGAGGAAAGTTTAGGAAGTGGATAGATGATATTATACAGAAGGGCTTGAGTGTAAATGCAGATAAAACAAAGGTGATGGTTTCTAGGGTTGGTGGCAATACTGTCAAAGAAGAAGGAAAGTGGCTATGTGTGATTGGCCACAAGGGTGTGGGAAATGATAGTAACTCCATCTTGTGCAATGTTTGTGGTAAGTGGTTGCATAAGAAATGTAGTGGTATTAGATGTTGACTGCAAGGTAATGCTGATTTCATGTGTATGGTTGATTAGGGAGAACATGTGGAGATTGTAAAGTGTGAGGGGACTGATCTTTGTGGTGAGTCCCTTCAGTGTGTGGAAGAGTTTTGTTGCTTAGGAGACATGTTATGTGTTGGGGATGCAGCTGGAGCTAGCTCTATGGCTAGAGTGAGGAGTGATTTGAAGAAGTTCAGGGAGCTCTTGCCTCTCTTGACATTGAGAGGGCCCTCCCTGCATGCTAAGGGATCTTTGTATGCAACATGTGTTAGGAGTGTAATGTTGTATGGGATTGAGACCTGGGCAGTAAAGGAAGAGGATATTTGTAGCTCAAATGTACAGAAATGACATTGATTAATTTTGGATGTGCAGTGCATCCTTGAATGTGAGGCCTGGGAGGGGACTAGTTTCATAGCGGAAGAGTTGGGATGAAGGATGGAACTGGAGTGCATCGGTGTTGTGATGAGGAGGGGTAGATTGAAATGGTTTGGGCATGTAGAGAGGATGACATTTGGGTGCAGAAAGTGAGAAGTGTGAATGTTGGTGGTGGGGTTGCAAAAGGCAGACCAAAAAAGGCCAGGGATGAGGTCACAGAGTGTGATCTCAGGGATAAGGGACTGAATAGGTAGGCTGCCAGAGATCATGCAGCATGTAGAGTTACCATTAGGTGACCAAGGCTGATGCATGCAAGCATGTTGGAGCCATTATAAATGAAACTACATTAACTGTGATAATGAATGTGAAGTCGGATTCATACAATGGTCCTTTTTTATCCTTTTTTGACTAAGAGCCCCCAGGGGTTTAGAAATAAATGAATAGCTTGGCTGCTCTGGTTATGCCAGTGATAGTATGGTAGAGGTAATAATGGTAATTGCAGTAGTGGTTGTGATGGTAGCTGGGGCAGTGGTAATGACAGCAGCTACCTTGATATACAATACCCCTAGATGCTATACCCTGGCTTAGCGATGGGGGTACAAATACCACCACGCCCTGATACCTGATGGGCAAGCCTCGGTTTAATGATGGGCTCTCCGATGTCGCGTCCACAAACGACTGGCCAAAATTTTGAATCGCGTGTGTTCCCATGGCCAGCTGAGCCCTTCTGCCTCCCAGGTTGCGCAGAAATGCTCACATAGGCCCCATAGCCATCGCTGACCCTGTGCTCACCCATATCGCTCTTCTAGCACCGGCCATCTCAGAGTGAGGATCCCTCTTACGCTCACCCACCCTGCATTGTGTTGCACCACCATTGTTACGCAAGTTGCTATTATGGTGTATCGTAACTGTGTTCAAGCAGGGCTGTGAGTAGAGCAATGATACTAATCGTGTGTGGAGTGCAGTATTGTGTGATTTTGGGCCCAAATAAGTGTGATAATGTCTGGTAAGGGTGCTGCACATGGTGGGGCTAGTGGCGGTGCTAGAGGAGGTCCTAGTCATGGTGGTAAGTGGCCTGCTAGTGGTGGTGCTGATGATGTCCCTGTGAAGCGTGTGCATAAGACTGTGTCACTAGAGGTGAAATTAGAAATCTTTAAGCAGCACAACAAAGGCGAAGATGCATGTGCTATCGCCTCTGCTCTCCACCTGGCCCAGTCGACTTTCTCCACCATCATAAAGAAGAAGGAGGCCATTAACCCCTTAACCGTGGGGCGTCACTTTCGTGACGCTCGGGTGCAATGGATCATATTGCGGGGTGTCACTTTTGTGATTCTGTGTTATTTTGAATTCTCCCGGGCTTACAAGTGGTGGCTTGTATCATCTGTCAGTACTGCCAATGTCCAACACTAGTCAGCACTCCAAATCTCATCTGTACTCCCATCCATTGTTGACAATTTAGCCATTTTTCCCTGTTCCTGACTCCCCTCCCTACCTCCCCTCCATTACCCTGTCCTCTCGCCTCCCCGGCTGCGCTGCGCTAAAGCAAATTTCCCCCGGAAATATCCACTGATTTCATCCATTGAGAAGCCCTATGCCCTATTCTTATACAAGATAATATATACCAAAAAGAAATAAGGTAAGTGATAATGCTGTACACCTTGATATGGCTAATTATCACCTGACAACACCTCACGTGCACTCGTTCGCTAATTTCCCACGGAAATTTCCCCTCTGAAATATGCCGTATAATCTATTCTCGTAAAAAAAATTTATATAAGAAAGGAAAGGAGAAGCCAAAGTGACATTTACATTCACCTGGAACTACCTACTTTTTTCTGTATTTTTGAGATTTCCTACTAATAATTTTTTAGCATGTACTGCTACTGTCCACCAATAGTCAGCACTCCTAATCTCATCTGTACTCCCATCCATTGTTGACAATTTAGCCATTTTCCCCTGTTCTTGACTCCCCTCCAGTACTGTCTCACCCCTCCCTACCTCACCTCCTTTACCCTTTCCTATTGCCTGCCCTGACGCGCTGCGCTAAAGCAAATCTCCCCCGGATTTTTCCACTGATTTCATCCATTGAAATAAGCCCTATGCCCTATACTTATACAAAATAATATATACCAAAAAGAAATAAGGTAAGTGATAGTGGTATACTCCTGGAATTGGCTAATTATCACCTGACAACACCTCACATGCATTCGTTCGCTAAATTCCCACAGTAATTTCCCCTTTGAATTATGCCTTGTGATCTATTTCTGTAATAAAAATATATATAAGAAAGGAAGAGAGAAGCCTAAGTGACATTTACATTCACCTGGAACTACCTATTTCTTTATGTATTGCCGAGATTTCCTACCAATAATTTCTTAGCATGTAAGTTGGCAGCTGTCAGCCTCATTGTCACTGTCAACCCTTGCCTTCTCAGATAAGCTGCACCATTCAGTTCCTTGTCCTCCTCTGTGGTCAAAGCATGTCGCACTCGCACCTCGCCATTTCCGCTGCTTCTGCGCCCATTGCAAAGGGCCCCGTGACCTCTTCCCCCAGAAAAACTCGTGGGCAAAGCAGGAAAGGACTAAGTGACTCAGCAGTGGAACGTGAACTAGCCGAATTATCAATGATAATGATGGATAGTGACTATGATCCTTCGGGTGATTCGTGTGATGAGCCAGGTGAGGAAATCGTGCCAGAAACTCCTAGTACGAGTGCTTCAGTGTCCCAAGTTATCCCAAGCTCCAAAAGAAAAGAGCCCTTAGTGCAGCAAGGCAAGGAATTTGGGAAGGGAGTGAAAAGGCGGCGGGTTAGCCCTGGAACAATGGCCCCGCGTGACCCAGCCCGCCATGAGTCCCGAGGTGAATCACCTCCCCGTTCCCCAAGCCCCACTTCACTCATTTCTTCCTCTTCTTCTGCTGAATTTTCTCCGGAGTCTTCATTGTCGGAGTCGCCACCAGCATCAATAGTGAAGGCAGGCCGTAGAGGAAGAGGTAAATCCCTGACCCATAAAAGTAGAGTTGCTAGTAGAGTAAGGGCTGCTAGTGCTGTACGGCAACCCAGGGTCAGTGCGAGTGACCTTGAACCAGATAAATCTGCCTCACAGCCACCCTCCACCCTCACCCACCCTACACCGCCACGACAGGGAATCCTGGACGCCTTCGCGTGGACGGAAGGGTCCGATTTTGTCCCAGAACATCGTGATTTCAGCGAGAGTTCCTCAGGGATACAGCCTGCCTTCAATCTTGACGAGGATGCTGAGTGTGTTGATTTCCTTTTGGCCTTCCTTGATGATGAAGTCATGCAACACATATGTGATGAGATCAACAGGTATGAATCACAATGTGCTGCAAGTGGTACAGGTGCAGCCAAGATGCAACAGTGGTCCATGCTGGGAGTGCAGGAGCTGTATGTGTTCTTCGCCCTCATGCTTCTCATGCCACACTCAAAGAAGCATGAGTTGGAAGAATACTGGTCCATGGACCCCTTAGTACCCTCACCCACCTTCAATAAGTACATGGCCAGAGATCGCTTCCGGAACATCATGGGAAACCTGCACTTTGCCAACAACGATGTACCTTCCCAAATTGACCCACTCTGGAAGATCCGGAAGATTCTGAGCAGAATGAAGGATAAGTTTATGACATTCTTCCACCCCTTTCAGAAGGCTGTCATTGACGAATCCTTGGTTTTGTTCAGAGGACGTCTTAGGTTTGTACAGTACATTCTAAGCAAACGCCATCGCTTTGGAATCAAATTCTTTGTACTGTGCGACTGTAAGACGGGGTACATCCTTGACTTCGTCATTTATTCAGCCAGCACTGTCGATCTTGATAAAACACACCCCCTTGGCTTCTCAGGCTGTGTAGTGAAAGTGCTCCATGAAAGGTATTTTGATGGGAATCATGTGCTGTATACAGACAACTATTATACAGCACCGAAACTTGCCAAATACCTTTCAGAGTACAGCATCGGCTCCTGCGGCACTGTGAAGAGTAATCGTGCCCACTTCCCTAAATTCCCAGAGGCAGGAACCTTGCAGCGAGGAGACGTGCACCTACGCAAGTCTGAGAAGATGCTGGCAATATGGTGGCATGACAAGAGGGTCATACACATGCTCACCACCGTACACAAGGGGGAACTGAAAGACAGTGGGAAGGTCGACCATAGAACAGGCGAACCTGTGAGGAAACCTGATGCTGTCATAGACTACAATATCAACATGCGGCTGGTGGATAAGTCCAACATGATGATTGGAGAGATCGACTGCCTCAGGAAGAATACTAGGTGGTACAGGAAAGTTTTTCTGCATCTCATAGACATGATGATGCTGAACGCCTTCATCCTGTACAAGATGAAGGTCAAGCCACCCAAGTCCTTCTCCCTGAGGTTGTTCGCCAGGATTTGTGTTCAGCAGCTGCTTGAAAGATATGGTAAGGTGACAGCAGCAGCTCCAAGGCGCCATGCAGTAAGCCTTCCCGACAGACTTGAGCAGAGGGCGTACATGGATCGGCATAGACTGGTGCAAATGCCTGCCACAACCAAGAGGAAGGCTGCGATCCGCAGGTGCCAGGTGTGTGCACATACCACCTGACGCACACCTGAGCACAAACGCACCTCTTGGCAGTGCGCTGAGTGCCAGGTTCCCCTCTGTGTTACCTGCTTCTTTGATTACCACAGCCAGAAGCAGTTCTAAAAGTGCAAGTGGGAAAGGAAAATAATGTGAAAATAATGTGTAAATAATGTGAAAATAGCAAGTGAAAGCAGTGGATGTACAGTACATATGTTTGAACAGTGTAATATAGTTTTATGTTACTGAAAGTGACAGTGAATAACATAGTGTAAGTAAAATAGAAGTGTAAATATTGAAAATACAATAGAAAATGTGATAGAAATGTAAGTAATTAGTAATATAAGAATATGAGTACAAATACTTGATGTTATAACAGTGAAAGTGAATCCGTGGCTCTCTACATATTTTACTGAATGAAAAATTGAATGATTTCAGTGACAATAAACTAATACTACTGAAGGAAACTTATGGATAAAGACTGCAGATTTATATAAGTGTTATATAATAATAGGACTATAAAGGTGAGTGTTTGTTTGAATAATAAATGACAGAATACCAGCGGCAAACTAGCGCAAGTGGGAAGGTCATATGCGCTCATAATTTTCATTGCTTTCACAGTGGTTTTTTTTTGGAGTATGGATTCCAAACTACTTGATAATCATAGAATAGTGTTTCTAGTGATAATATCTGGCTGTGGTAATCATATTACGGGTTGTCGGGAAGTATAAAGTGGAGACTTCGTTACCCAACTTCAGAGGTCTCCACAAGTCCTACGGTACTTGACAAAGGCTCAACAAACATCCCAGGAGAAAGCTGAAGGTATGTGCCATATGCATATATAATTTTAATATTCTAGGACTAATAACTGATTTTTGGCAAATATTTTTTGAGAGTCTATCGGAGCCTGAATATGACCGCAGGACACGCAAGACAGAGCAAAACAAGCCAGCAGTTTAAGGGTTAAGGCTGCTGCTGGGTAGGTTGCAACCTTTTCGCCCACCAGCGAGAGCCTGCAGTGGAGGAGCTGGAGCAGATGCTCCACACGTGGGTGGAAGATCAGAACCGGTTCAAGGCGCCCATGAGCCAGGCAATAATATGCACTAAGGCTCTCTCGCTCTGGGATGAGCTAAAGGTCAGGCGTGATCTTGATGAAAATGAGACCTTTAAGGAGAGCCATGGGTTGTTTGACTGGTTCAAGAGGCGGGCAAACCTCCACCTCGTGAAGATGTACAGTGAGGCGGCGAATGCAGATTCGGTGGCGGCGGCAGTTCTTCCTGATGAGCTGAAACGCATCATTGCGGAGGGTGGCTGTAGTGCGAAACAGGTGTTGAAAATTTGATGAGACTGGGCTCTTTTGGAAGAGAATGTCCTCCAAGACATATCTTGCAACGGAGGAAAGGTCTACGCCAGGATTCAAAGCCTCAAAGGACCGGCTGACACTGCTGCTGGGGGGCAACGCCAAGGGCAACCTCAAGTTGAAGCTGCTCCTCGTTTACCACTCCGAGAAGCCCAGGGCTTTGGTGGGGTATGTTAAGGAGAACCTTGGGGTTATCTGTAAGTCGAACAAGTAGGTTTGGTTGACTTCAGATATATGTTCGTCATATTTCCACTGGTACCTCTCTCGTGTGCTGAAGAGGTATGTGCCACGTGAAAATTTGGCAAACAGATTTCTTGTGGTGGTGGATAACACGCCTAGCCACCCACCCACGTTGAAGGAATGGGCCAGCATTATTGAGGTGGTGTTCCTGTCCCCCAACACCATGTCTTTGTTGCAGCTGATGGACCGAGCCTTGAAATCTTACTACCTCCGCCTCATGGTGAAGCAGTTGGTAAGGGCCTGCGACAGTGATGACAGGACAACAGTGCAGCAGTTTTGGAAGGGGTACAACATACGCCACGCCATTGAAAATATAACTGCTTCATGGGACTAGGTTAGCCAGGAGACGATGAACGGTGTGTGGTGGAAGCTGTAGCCAGAATGTGTCCACTCTTTCACTGGCTTCCCCGAGGGCGTGCAAGCTTCATCTGTTGAGCCTGTGCAGCAGGATATAGTGAACTTGTCACATGAGGCGGGCTTCGGGGAGGTCGATGAGGATGACCTGGAGAAGGTTCTCAAGAGCCACAGGGAGGAGCTCAGCAACTAGGAGCTCCTCAATGTGGAGATCCAGCTTGTACACCAGGAGGCAGAGGAGGAGGAGGTTGTACTTGAGGTCTGAGCTCTCAACATCAAAATCCTGAAGGAGATGCTAATGAAGCTGGACGAGATAATTGACCTAATGAGAACACACGACCCCCTCTTAGGACAAAGCAGGGACACAGCTAATCAGCTTGAGGAGGGGGTGAAAGTCTACATGACAATGCTGGAGGAGAAGAAGATGGTGGCCAGGCAGACTACGATCACAGCCTTCTTCAAGCAGGCCCCCACCAGGCCAGCTAGTCACACAGGATCTCCCCAGCCCTCGATGAGCAGAGCATCTCCCCAGCCTTCAACCAGCAGAGCAGCTTCCAAGCCTTCAAACAGCAGAGCATCTCCCCAACCTTCAACCAGCAGAGGAACACCAAGGGACACCTCCCACCGAGGACGTGCTTGGCCCATTGTTCTGGACGTAACCGCCAGCTGATCGCCGACTCCCATGTCACCTGTGTCTCCACTAAGGCACTCTGCCACTCCATCGCCACCTTCCTCTTCCCAGCCTCCATCTCCCACACCACCACGGCCACTGTCTCTGTCTCCCTTGCCACGACAAGAGCCACCGCAACTGACTCCATCGCTACCTCATCATTAATCGCAGCGATCTCCCTCGCCACCTCACCGGACATTGCAGCTGTCTTCCTCACCACCTCCTCTATCATTGCATCGCACTCCGTTGCCACCCCTAGAGCCATCGCATCACACCGCATTGCCACTGCCTGAGCCAGCACATCACACCCTATCGCCTCCACCTGAGTCATCGCATCGCACTCCATCGCCTCCGCCTGAGTCATCGCACTTGATCACCACCCCCTTTTGGCCTTCCCCTGGAGATCGGGTTTGAGGGCTTTGAGGAGGAGGATTGAATGTTCGGGAGCACCACATGTCCCCTAGCCTCGGGGGGGCTAGCTAGGATGATGACCAGGACCGGACATGGACTTACAAGATGTAAGTGTTGAGATATGTTTAATATTTTCTAACCTATTCCTTATGATTTCAGGCTTTATTTGTTGCTTTTAGTGAGATATTTACAGGAGTTAGGCTTAGGTTAACTTCCTTGACAGCTGTTAGGCCATTTAGATTCCCAATAAATCTGTTTTTGGGCTCATCTGGGTGGGTTTTGGACTTGGTTTGGGGGGAAACACATGGCTGGTAAACGGTCCACATTGAAACGTGTTAAAAGTACTCCGATATATGATACTCAGTCTAACGGTGGCATTTTACCTAACCAATTCGATCGTTAAACCGGGGTATGCCTGTATCTGTTGTGTCAGGTTTCTCTGATGTCACTTCTTACGTCTGGTTTATCCCTTTATAGTAAGGTATTTCTTTAGAAAAGCATATAAGTAAGCAAGTTGGAGTTACACAGTACAGGTACAGCATGCCCTCATTGTACAATGAGGATGCATTTTAAAAAACCCATCACATGACGATTTATCATACAGCGAGTCATTTATAAACATGGGTTCATTGGGCATGTGTTGTTGGCCAAAGGTCACTCACCCAGCAAAGTCTTAAAAATAAGTTTTCAACTCCCTGAAAGTGGTTGTCATTTCACTTCACTGTACTTCACTTGCAGTCTGCCACCAAAAATGAATTTAAAAACAGGTTTCCAGTACACCAAAACTGGTGGTTATTTCACTTCACTTCATTTCACGTGCTGCTTGAACTTCAACACCATGTTATTGTTCCATCACTGACACAGTTATACCCAATAGTGTCAAGTGCAAAAGCCATTTTTGAACAAACAAATGACTGTCGACTTGTCTGAGAGCAATCGTATAAGCGCAAACAGCGATTGTACATTGACCTGTGAGGCATCATATGGGACCACATTCATCACATGAGCAAAAAATTTTATTGTCTGTATATTGAAAAGGGTCATTAACTTTTCCATCATTGTATTAGTGATTCATTGCTGCCCTTCTCCAAGAATCCTGTGCTGATGCGGTGACGCATTCAAGTCAACAGTCAGCTGTCTGAGCCAACTTGATCACTCAGTGTTTACATGTGCAGAACCCTCATCTTGGGTCTTCACAGACAGTAGCATTCATATCAACCCTCTGAAGACTTTGTTTCGCTTGCCCACTCTCTCACGTGTCCTGTGCCTGTTATCATCTCCATTATGTTCTCTAGGTAGCCTAATCTTCTCACTTGCATAAGGCCATCACAACACTATTGCCATCACCAAGTAACTGTGTAATTATGCTGTGAACAGTGCTGTGTGCAATAGAGAGAACTATTAGCGCGTGAAATAAATGACACTCGTAACTTCAAAATCATGTGTTACCTTCTGTGGAAAGCATGGTGCTGCTAATGTTGTTGAGGGCAAGGCATAGCCTTTCCCTTGACATGAAATTAGACATTGTTAAGCACCATAAGGAGGAGCAAGGACCAAGCGAGATCACTGATGCCCTAAAGCTCCCCCAATCCAAGGCTAAAAGTATATGACGTTGTCTTTCCCTAGATATGAAATTAGACATTGTTCAGCATTGTAAGGAGGAGCAAGGACCAAGCAGGATAATTGATGCTGTAAAGCTGCCCCAGTCCACAGTCTCAGTGGTGATAAAGAAATCCGATGCTGTTATTGCAGTGTTGCAGAACATACCGTCCCTGATTGCTAAACGACTAACCAGGCTAAGGGAGCCTATCCTGG
The DNA here is from genome assembly GCF_032717465.1 of Coenobita brevimanus. Taxonomy (NCBI): domain Eukaryota; kingdom Metazoa; phylum Arthropoda; class Malacostraca; order Decapoda; family Coenobitidae; genus Coenobita; species Coenobita brevimanus. The sequence goes on along the minus strand of NC_137007.1, from coordinate 22,154,363 downwards.
AGGAGATGCAACATCTCCTAGTTCTGTGGATTTATTAACTGACTTAGGCAAAGCAACCTCTTCACAGCACTTATCTGCATTAAGGCACTTGATCTGTGGAAGGACCTCAGGGATAAGCAAGGTCAAGGAGGAGTTCAGGGCCAGCATGCGTTGGTTTGAGTGCTTTAAGGCCTGTACTGGCCTTAAACATGTGACCATGCATGACGAGGCTGTTAGTGCAGACCATGTGGCAGCTGAGACCTTCCCTGTGAAGCTGAAGGCAATGATAGAGGAAGTGGGATACACTTAAAACAGGTCAATAACTTTGATGAGATGAGCCTGTTTTGGAAATAGATATTCCAGAAAACATATATCAGCTAGGAAGAATGACGTGTGCCATGGTTTAAGGCAGCCAAGGACCACCTCACCCTCCTCCTTGATGCAAATGCTGAGGGGGACCAGAAGCTCGAACTGCTTGTGGTATACCATTGTGGTAACCCCTGAGCACTGGCAGGGTTTGTGAAGGAGAACCTTGGTGTTATTTGGAAGAGTAAACCCAGGGCCTGGCTGACTGTACTCTGCTGCTTGTATGTGGCAGGATACCTTTTCCCCCTCCTGTAGGACTTTGTCAGCCAGAGCAACCTTGCCAACCCTTTCCCTTTGCTGGTTGACAATGCCTCAAGCCACCCTGAGGGCTTGGAAGACTATTTATCTATCTATCTATTGCCAGACGCCTCAATCCCATTCGGGGTGGCCACAAACAAATTGCCTCCACATTGCCCTGTCCCCCGCCATTTCACTGCCCTGCTCCCAACTCACACCCCCCTCTCTCATATACCTCTCCACCCCATCCCTCCATCTCATCCTCGGCCTCCCCCTCCCTCTCCCCCCTTTCACCTCACTCACATACACTCTCTTCGTCAATCTTTCACCCTCCATCCTCTCCACATGGCCAAACCACCCAGTGTATTCCTCCTAATGCTTCCTATCACATCCACATCCACACCACAATGCTCCTTTATATCCTCATTTGTCAGCCTGTCTCTCCATGTGACTCCACAGGTTCCTCTTAAATAACTCATTTCCACTGCTCTCACTCTTGACTTGTGTCCTTCCAACAAAGTCCAAGCTTCACTTCCATATGATAGAGTTGGTATCACAATACTGTCATGTAGTAACTTTTTCACTTCCATGCTCACTTCCCTGTTTCTTATCACTGCTTTCAAAGAACCAGCAACCTTTCTTCCCTGCTGTACCTTTTCAAGCACTTCACCCTCCAAACCTCCATCCTTACTCATCACACTACCCAAGTACTTAAATGTACTCACATTTTCCAATTCCTCACCATCCAACCTCGCTGTACATTCACTGACTTCACCTCTCTCAAAGACCATCACTTTACTCTTCCCTACATTCACCTTTAGACTCCGTTTCTTACACACTCTCCCAAACTCATCCACCAAGCCTTGCAGCTCCCCTTCGTCTTCACTGAACAACACAGTATCATCTGCAAACAACAGTACAGGGAGTGTCCAAACACTACCCTCTCTCATCAGGGCCACTCCAACATCCACAACCCTACCTTGTACCTCTTTTATTACCCCATCCATGTACAGATTGAACAACCATGGAGACATGTCTTGGAAGACAAGATGGATAATGTCAGAGTTGGTGCACCTGCTTCCCAATGCAACATCGTCATTCCAGCCCATGGATCAGGGTGTCATTCCAACATTCAAAACCTACTACCTCTGCCACACCATGGAGCAGGTGGTGAGGGCAAGTGATCCTGGGTTGAGTGATATAGTGCAGTGGTTCTAAAGAAATTAAGCGTGCATTCAACAGTATCATGGCAGCATGGAGGGTGGTCCAGCTAAGCACATCTGAACACTGTCTGGGACAGAGTATGGTTGGAGCATGTGTAATCTTTCTTGGGGTTCCTGGCAACAACACTTGAAGGTGTACAGAGAACCCCTGGCAACTAAGAAAAAGGCAGGACAAAAAACTACCATCACTTCCTTCTCCCCTGCCAGCAGCGTTGAGAAAGAGTCAAGGCCATCAACGAGTGGTGTACAAATGCAATATCCTGCATCACCTGCCTCTGTCATGTCTGTCTCATCTTCATCACCGCTTGGTATACCCGTACGCCACACCACCACGCTCTCCCTCACCCTCATTGCTATGCTTTCCATCAGCCTCATCATATCACTCTCCAATGGCTTCAGCACATCACTCTCCAGTGACTCAGTGCATCACTCTCCATGGGCCTTAGCTCATTGTTTTCCCTTGGCTTCACCACATTGTTCTCCCAAACGCTCATCACCTCCTCCTGAGGACCTGATGTGATTTTCTGGACCCTCCAACTGTCCCCTACCCTCATGGAGCACCACTGGTGACAACTTGAACCGGCTTTGGACATAATTCAGGTGGGTGGGAAAGTTTTTTTGGGTGGAGATTTTAGGTTTTATGGTGAATGGCACCCTCCCAATCTCTGTTAAACCCATGTTATATTGACCCCACTGTAAAATATACCATTATGCAGCGGGTTTTCACTTGACGTAACCCTGTCGTACAGTGAGTCATTACTGTATATGGTTTGTAGTGGGAAAATGGATATTTATTTAACCCGTACCATCCCAGGCATTTTTGCAATTTTATACCCACCCATTCCCTAACCAAAAACGGAAAAATTTTTTTGTTGCATAAAACAATCCAAAAGGACATATAAATCAAGGAAATGAAAAAAAAAAAATTACTCCCTATAGGAGAAATAAGTGCAGGCTGGCCGTCCATCGTGTTTCTAGCCCAGTTTTCCAAGCCGTGAGCTACGTTTTCCCGCCCAGCTGGACGGGATGAGAGAGAACAGGGGAGGAGAGTGGGGGAATCCCCGTTCTCAATATCCTTCTCCACTGGCTCATATTCCTCCCCAGAAGAGTCGTCCAGGTCTTCCTCTTCTATAGAATCACTAAATGAAGGGACAGAGGGTCCATGTGACAGTGTCAACCACCTCCTCCAGCCCAATGAAGCGGAAAAATGGCGTGACTTCCACGACATTGTAATGCTGTGACGGACAGTGGCACGCTGATGTTACCCAGCCATGCAGAACCAAACTCATTGTTACAAGTGCTTGTGCACAATGTTGCCAATACATTAAGCTACTCCTTAGCAAATAATTAGCTAGATTGAAGCAGTCAGAGACATGCTACAGCGATCGAATTATGCTGTTGGCACCATCACGTCGCTGGGATTACTCGAGACGTTTTGTACCGTCAGCACCATGCTGACTGCGGGATTCTACGGGTTAACATATTAGCTTCCTTGCAGTGAGTAAAAGGGGCCATTATATATTGTTCCCTTTAAACAGTAAGATTGGTTAACACAAAAGATCATAAACTGAGTGTCTAGTGAATGTTTAAAAAAGGAAAAAAAAAAAAAAAAAAGATTGGATGATGGATGGATGGATGGAAAAAATTAAAAAATTCTAAATAAGAAATGCAGACCTAGTACAAAATAAACAACACACTTTCACTAGCATGCTGCACAGTCCTATAGTGAATCAAGGACATATAGCAAACTCTCAACTATCCAGCGTAATTCAGCCAAGCCCTACACCAGATATTGCATCCAGCTCACTATTCAGCACTGAGCCTGATATTGCATTATTATCCATCTCACCTTTCAGTCCTAAAAACTTTCCCATGAGTAAAAGTTGAAAATTAAGCATAAAATACAATAAAGTAATGATAAAATGCAGTCATATAGTGCTGGCTGGCTACCGTTTACAGGCTGGTTGATACACCTTGATGCAGGATATTGCATAGCAGTGCCAGTTACATCCATTTCAGCACCAGATATTGCATAATTTTGCCGGATATTGCATTAATAGAGCTGAGCCAGCAGCACTGGATCTTGCTTTGGGCCAGATATTACGACTTTGGATAATTGAGAGTTTACTGTACTCTGCATATGTACTAGTTCACTGCAGGACAAAGCCATTTCATTGGAGGGAGAGTGATATCCAGAATTAACCTTTCCCCTTGCTGGTGAAGTATGAATGGGGAAGGGGTGTCTGTCAGAGTGATGCAAGTGAAAGAAAAAGTGCTGTGATGACTGTAGCTTTGTGTATTATAGTCATCTGTCATTGATGTACTGACATGGTGCAAATATATGGAGGAATATTAAAGTGAATACTGCTAGCACCCACATTAAATGTCTGCCATGGCTTAGGTTTGAACCCAAGATTTGAGATGCACCATTGTGTTCCACCACTGAGGTGCCTGAGTCATGTAAGTACAAAGAAATGTAAGAAGGCTGGATAAATTGGTGTACAACTCAGAAATATGGTAGTGCACAGCACCCATGTGGGCTTTGTAGCCTAAGTGGTTTCATCAAGAGGGGATATATCATAGATGACTTCAGGAGAAACTCATTGTGCTTCATAAGCAGTGTATAGCACCATATGTGGAGACAAGTATTCCAGCTCTTTGAGCCTGGGATGATTCTCCCAGTCACCTCTTCTAATGCCAGCATAATGTTGCAGTTTTGACAGCTTATTCCTAGGGTGCCATCATAAGGAGAGAGAGCAGAGAGTGAAAAAGAATTTTTTTACTGTATTATAACCAGCACTATATCTCTTTCTCATTCAAACTTTCTTCCATCAGATGTCTCAGGTTGGGTTAACAGAGAGTGTCCGTGGCAACAAGGGTGATGTTCGGAAGTTTGAGGTTTGGCTTCAAGGACGACAGGAAGTTCACACAATATTAGCCCCTTCTGCAGAAGTGAAAGAGACGTGGGTGAGGGAGATAAAACGCGTTCTACTTGATCAATTTGAATACCTGAAAGGGGAGAACATCAAACAGTATTCCTCAAGGATACAGAAAGGAGCCAGTCTCAATGGCATACGCATCCCACCTCTTTCACCCACTGCCCAGCACAGGTCAGTCAACTATTGGTGCATATTATTATTATTTTATAATTGAAATAATACTTGTGTTATGGGTAGTAAATGACTTACGGCTTGTTTAGCAGTAGCAGTGTTTCTTGTGATGTTTGAGAATGAACCTTGTGTAAAGTGCTGTATATCGTAGTTTACAGTATTAAATATTTTATATAAACCACTATGTTATGTGGTACTTGTGTGAAATTAGGGTGCTGCTTGATGATCCGGTTGTTGAAGAGGAACTATGCAGTAATAAAACACTTACGACCCAGCAAGCAGAAGCTTCATTTTATACATGGAGCAATATTGTCCAAACCACTCACTTGATGTAGTGCTGCTCTTGCCTGCCTGCCCTTTCCTCTCTTCCTTCCTTCTCTTCTTCCTTCCCCTTCTGTCTTTCTGTCCTTCATTTTTTCTTCTTCCTTTTTTCTGTGGGTGACTGTACACTGAGTGACAAGCTAAATGGTTTCCTGTTCACCAGGAAACTAAGTACTACACTGGGTGATAACCATATAACCAAATTGTGGTGCCTGGTGGTTTAGTGGGTAATTATGGTGCTCCAATGAGATTCAGCTGGTGCAGGGTTATATCCAAGGGGTGGTTGGGGTTTATTGTTCATGAAAAGCCACTCAGGGATGAGTGAGGCTGGTCACTTTCATCTTAAATGTCAGGACCAACTTGATTAGCCCCGGACTCCTACGCTCCTCATTGGACAACTCTGGATTAGATGATGAATGAATGAATGAATGAATGTACTGTAATAATTGTAAGTATTATAGGTCTAAGGTGTTCTGCAACAGGAGCATAATTTTTGGCGTAGCTTAGCACTCCTGAGTCACAGCACTCAAGATACTGAACAGACCAGTAAAAATGGGTGGTTATTGCTCATTTCACTTATGAATGAAATCTACTGGTCCTCCCCCCCACCTCCACTTTTTTTTTTTTAAGTGTAGATGGCACAGGTTCAGGTAAGGCAAATACTTTTATGGAAACTGCCTTTTTTACTTCAAATTGCAATAAGAGAGGAATGCATTTTTTTTCTTTTATAAACTAAACAATGTAACATTTATTTTCTTGAGCTCTAAAAGCACTTGGATTGAGTAAAATAACCTGTTGGTGACCAGAATAAAGACACAGTAGACATCCTGTGCCCAGAGAGCTGAGATTATATATATCAAGATCAAACTGTTTAGCATTTTGGTGAAGCATGTGAGTGGATTAATTATTAGGGTACATTAGCAGTTTCCAGCAGTACAGTTTATTATGAAAGCATACTCTTCAAACAAATGTAAAAGAATTACCAGAAGGTCATGATATATCATTTGGTTTTCTTTCTGCCAGCAGTATTTGGGTACCCCTGAATGAGGAGTGGTTTCAGAACCCCTCTGATAGCACTACCAGACATTTGTGATGTCATGGGAGAGCCATCTTGGACAGGGTGTGTAGGTGAAGGATGTTAATAACTCCAGCAATGCTTCAAAGGGTTGAGAAACCTTCACCAAAAATTCTGATGAAATGTATTTAGTTTTAATTTCTTCCATTTTGCAGGGTTTTCCATTTGGCATCCCTCATATGGAGAGGAATGCTTCTAGCCCCACCTATATTTGATATGCTATCTAGTCCTTGTTTTTTTTACTCTGTCAGGAACATAGCAACCTGGGGTTAAGCTACTTAGTCCTGACATTTAAGGTGAGGGTGACCAGCCCCACTGACCCCTGGGCAGCATTATGTGAGCAATAAACCCCAACCTTCCCTTAGATGCAGACTATAGTGGTTCCTATCCATCTAGTTAGAGTATTTTAACTCACTAGGCCTGCAGATGTTGTGCGAGATGTATTGCACAGTACGTTAATAAATGCTGCATATCTCCAACCATTTATCTTCTTTTGTGGTGTTATCATGACTCTGGCTTCTCCATTGCCTGTAGAAGGCAACAGAAGTTTATACCATTTGGCTGTGTGTAACTGTTTTTAGCGGTATTAGTTAAGAAAGATGTTCACGTGTGCCTAGGATCCCATTTCGGTTATGCATTGGGTTGACGTAGTTGAATAGAGCCATCATGGTCACAGAGTTTCTGGCATTATGTGTCCTGAAGAGTCCCTCTGGATTGGCTCATCATCACATGCTTCACCCAGGTATCCAGGACTCTAGGGGTTAAAATAAATAAATAAATAAATATAGGGTGGGGGGGAATACTTGGTGCAACACCTCTGTCCTACAACCGAAATAACAGTTGAACATTTTATTGTACGTTCCCCTGTGAGTAAGTGAAAAGATTATAGCAGTGAAAATATTGTTTGGTAAAGTTGTTATTTCAGTTATATCAGTGTAAGCACCACAGAATGGCTTGGATAATGAAGAAAAAGATAGATTCTGGAACAACTTGGTATATGTGGTTGATGGTATGGGGGATGCTGAGATTGTAGTTTTCGGTGGGGATGTAAATCATTATGTTGATGAAGTGACTCAAGAATATGATGGAGTACATAGGGGATGTGTATATGTTACAAGAAATGTGAAAGGGGAAAGGATACTCAAATTCGGGGAGGTGATGAACATTATTTGGGTGCAACATGTATGTGAGGAAACAAGAAAGTAGCTGATTATCTATGAATAATAGTAGCCAGATTCAACTATCTCTGGTCAGAAAGGCAAACAGAAGGTTGGGTGGTGGCTGAACAGGGAGCTGTTGACAGTCGTGATGTAGGTATTAATAAGCAGTACAAAGATCTCAAGGACAATCCCATGAGAGTTATTGATTCATTGTGTGGATGGACAAGGGGTTCTCCAAAACATAAGATAACATGGTAATGGGATGAGGGTGTAGAAGCCACAGTTAAGGAGAAAAGAAGACTTTTCCCAATGAAAAGGGGTGGTAACAGAGTGGAATACATTACTTGGCTGCAAGGCATAGGGCAAGAAAGGTATACAGGGCAAAATCTGAGTCTCAGAATTTTACTGGACAACCTAAATAGTGTTGAAAGGAATATGGTATTTTAGGCTGCAAATTTAATGAAGGGGGAAAACAGGGATGTCGTAGGTAAGCAGTGTGTGGAAGAATGATGAAAGAAAGTTAGTGATGGACAATGAGGATATTAAAGATGCATGGAGAGAGCATTATAACTGACTGCTGAATGAGGAATTTGGGTGGAACAGAGAAGGTTTGGAGTCAGAGGATCCAGTGTTTTGCCCTTGGCCTTCAGTTTTGCTGCCACTGTGAGCAGGGCAATAGCCAGGATGCAGTTGGTGAAGGCAGTGATTGTGTCTAGGTTGACTGCCGCAGTGTTGAAAGTCTCAGGGTATATAGGAATGGGTTTAGTTACTGATTTGAAAAATACAATTAAACATGAGGAGGAGTAGATTGAGGTGATTTGGGCATCAGGAGAGAGTGTGGAATGACAGTTGGATGTAGTAAGTGAGAAGTGTTAATGTTAGAGGTAGGGGTGTGAGAGGTCAGCTGAAAAAGACCTGGGATGAGGTCATTGAGCGTGACCTCAGAGATAAGGGACTGAACAGGGAGGCTGCTAGAGATAGAACAGCATGGAGAGCCACCAGTAGGTGACCAGGGCTGATGCATGCAAGCATGCTGAAGCCTTTAAAAACAAAAACAAAATGAATGTGTTGTCCCAGATAACTGGCTGAAGACTGTGGTTGTATTTGTGTATAATGGGAAAGGTGATGCCCTGGAAAGAGGAAATTATAGAGGCATTAAACTTTTCAACCAGATAATGAAGGTAATGGATAGAAATATAGAAGGTATGGTAAGGGAAAGAATGAATATTGTTAAGATGCAATTTGGGTTTATTCCAGGGAAAGGGACGACTGATGCCATATTCATTGTCTGACAGCTTCAGGAAAAATGTATAGAAAAGAAAAGGGAGCTATACCTTGTTGTTTGTTGATTTGGAGAAGGTCTTTGACAGAGTCGCTAGGGAAATGGTGAAGTTGGCAATGAGAAACCTTGGGATTAAGGAGTTACAGCTGGTTATGGCTGTATATGTGGGTGGTTGCACCCAGGTGGGAGTGAATGGAGACTTTAGTGATGAGTTTTCCATGAATGTTGGCATGCATCAAGGGCCAGTCTTGAGCCCCTTATGGCTTTTCATGGTGTTTGAAGCTCTCTCATATGACTTCAGAAATGGACTTCCTTGGGAGATGTTGCATGATGATGAATTGGTGTTGAGTGCAGAGAAGAAAAGGGAGGCGGATGAAGGCTTCAGAATTGGAGAATTGGAGTGGGGCACAAAGGTCTGAGAGTAAATATGGATAAAACAAAAGTGATGATATCTTGGACTGGTGACAGTACTGTCAAAGCAGAAGGAATGTGGCCAGGTGCAGTTTGCCACAGTGGTGTGGGAAGTAACTCCATCTTATGCAATGTTTGTAAAAAGTGGGTGCATAAGAGATGTAGTGGTATTAGAGGCAGGCTGTGAAATGATATTCATTTTGTTTGTGTGGTGTGATTGGGAGAGTATGTAGAGATTGTCAGGTGTGAAAAAACTGATCCTGCTGGAGAATCTCCTGAGTATTTAGAGGAGTTTTGTTATTTGGGAGACATATGTGCTGGAAGTGGGGTAGAGCTAGCTCTGTGGCTAGAGTAAGGAGTGGCTGGAGGAAGCTTAGGGAGCTCTTGCCTCTCCTAGTATTGAGAGGGCTCTCCCTCCATGCCAAGGGATCTTTGTATGCAGGATGTGTTAGGAATGTAATGCTGTATGGTGGTGAGACCTGGGCAGTAAAGGAAGAGGATATTTGTAGCTCAGACATACAGAACTGACAGTGGTTACATGGATGTGTAGAGCATCCTTGAATGTGAGGCCTGGAGGGTCTAGGATTGTGGTTGAATAGTTGAGAGGAAGGAAGGACTTTGATTGTTATGGTGTTGTGATGATGAGGTATAGATTGAGATGGTTTGGGCATGATTATGGAGAGGATGGAGGCTGTCTTGGGTACAGAAGGTGAGAAGTGTGAATGTTGGGGGTAGGGCTGTGAGAGGCAGACCAAAAAAGACCTGGGACAAGGTCATAGAGTGAGACCTCAGGGATAAGGGACTGAATAGGGAGATTGCCAGAGAATGAGCAGCATGGAGAGTCACTTGCCATTAGGTGACCAAGGCTGATGCTTGCAAGTATGTTGGAGCCTTTATAAACGATATGAATGTTATGATACGACCTTGATTCATCCAGTTGCTCTTAAAATCAAACTACTGTACTTCATTCTTGTGTGATCCTTAACTTTTTCACTGACTCTGATCCAAATGGAGAAGTGTTGAAGCTGACATTGCCTTTTGACCTTGACCTTTGACTTCTTGTTCTCAAAACTGAACTGTTTTTACCCATCTCATTCTTGAACCATTCCATGTTGTCTGAAAAAAAAAAAAAAAAAAAAAAAAAAGTTGATTTTGCCATGTTACTCTGATCTTTGACCTGTTGTTCTAAAAAACCATAGGTCAGCCCTTTGTCTTATCCTTCACCCTTCTGCCAAGTTAAGACCAAATCAGATCAAAACTGTTTTAGTTATAATGTTTATCCTCAAACTCATAAGTTGAAATTTAACCTTGATCTTTAACTGATTATTCTAAATAGACTTCCTTCATTCTTTCATTACCATCAACCCTTCCACCAGTTGTGATCTGAATTGGATAAAAAGTGCTTAAGTTACGAAAGTGACGCTCTGCGGTTAAGGGGTTAAGGGATCTAAGCTACGAAGAAATACTAAATAAACTGAATCTACCAACACTACAGGAGAGAAGGAAAAGAGGTGACATGATTATGCTATATAAATGCATATCAGGGAAGGAGAAAATAGACATAAATGATTACTTAACGTATGGGGAAGCATCAGCAAGAGGACACTTAAAAAAACTGCATAAGAAGAGAGGTGATAAAGATGTAAGGAAATTTAGTTTCCCAAATAGAGCAATTGATCAGTGGAATGCACTACCGAATGAAATAGTGTGTGCCAAAACAATTCACAAATTTAAGGATATGTACAATAAAAATGGTTTAAAACACGGGAAAATACGAGCTTGACTCATTCCTGTAAAGATACAATTAGGTAAGAACAATTAGATAAGAACACACACACACACACACACACACACACACACACACACACACACACACACACACACACACACACACACACACACACACACACACACACACACACACACACACACACACACACCTGATATTTGGAAAAAAGCAAATATTGTCCCCTTATTCAAGAAAAGAAATAGACAAAATCCACTCAACTACCGACCAGTATCACTGACCAGTATTGTAAGCAAGGTATTAGAAAAGCTTATAAGAAAAGCTTGGGTAAATCATCTAGAAGAACACAGTATGATAACAGAAAGACAGTTTGGTTTCAGAAAAGGAAAATCATGTGTTACTAATCTGTTGAGCTACTGTGACAGAGTAACAAACACAATACAGGAAAGGGAAGGATGGGTGGACAGTATCTATTTAGATTTCAAGAAAGCTTTTGACACAGTACCACACCAAAGACTTTTATGGAAACTGTACCATCAAGGAGGAATTCGAGGCAAACTATTTTGTTGGATGCAAGACTTTCTCATAAAACGAGAAATGAGAACAGTAATAAGAGGAAACTACTCATCATGGAAAGAAGTGACTAGTGGAGTACCACAGGGTTCAGTGCTGGCACCAATCATGTTTTTAGTGTATATAAATGATATAAACAGTAACACTGGAAATGAGAGCTATCTGACTATGTTTGCAGATGATGCAAAAATACAAAGGAGAATTACTAGCACAGACTCTTGTAGGGAGCTACAAGAAGAATTAAATAAACTTCATGAATGGAGTAGTACATGGCAAATGGAATTCAATGTGGACAAGTGTCATGTAATCAAGTTTGGTAAAAGTGGAAAAAGACCTGATTGGGATTATAAGTTAGGAAATAAAACCCTACACACATCAGAAAGAGAGAAAGACGTAGGTGTGATCATCAATAACAGACTATCTCCGGCTGACCACATCAGTGAGAAGGTACGGAACATGTATACACTGCTTGCAAATATGAGAATAGCATTCACATACATAAATGAAGACATGCTAAGAAGGATAATAACATCATTCATTAGACCAACCCTGGAATATGCATCAGTAGTCTGGAGTCCTCATCTCAAAAAGCACATAAACAAGATTGAAAAAGTTCAAAGGGCCGCTACAAGATGGATACCAAGCTTAAGGGACCTAAGCTACGAAGAAAGACTAAATAAACTGAATCTACCAACACTACAGGAGCGAAGGAAAAGAGGTGACATGATAATACTATATAAGTGCATATCAGGGAAGGAGAAAATAGACATAAATGATTACTTAACATATGGAGAAGCATCAGCAAGAGGACACTGCAAAAAACTGCATAAGAAGAGAGGTGGAGAAGCATCAGCAAGAGGACATTGCAAAAAACTGCATAAGAAGAGAGGTGATAAAGACGTAAGGAAATTCAGTTTCCCAAACAGAGCAATTGATCAATCGAACGCACTACCGAATGAAATAGTGTGTGCCAAAACAATTCACAAATTTAAGGATATGTACGATAAATATGGTTTAAGACACGGGACAGTACGAGCTTGACTCATTCCTGTAAAGATACAATTAGGTAAGGTAGGACATCGGCGCTCCGAACACACACATACACACAGCCTGCTCCCAGGGCAAGGCTCAGCCACTGCCGCAAACCTTGAATAGTTTCAGGAATTATGTTTGTCCTGTCTTCTATGGTCTTGTTTTCAGTTTAAAATACAGTAAGTTAATATAGACTACCAAAGATGTAAAGATTTACTGGCAAGAGTGTACATGAATGTTGTAGTATTTTCGGTAACAGCTGTTTTGGTACTGCAAGTTGTAACCAACCTCAAGCATGGCCGAAAATGTAAACACTGAGGGACTCGAATTTCCAGGATTTGATAGCAATACTAATATCATGGATCTGGTTAAAACATTGATTATGAGGATTAGTGAACTTGAAAAGAAAGTGGAGAATCTAGTATTAAAAGATGTGTCTGAGAATACGGAGATTACTATACAGAGTCTGATCCAGTCTAATGAGACGGCGAATGAAGAAATAAGAAATTTGAAGCGTGAAAATATTGAACTGAGGAGAAAACTAGAAGAGAGTACTGATAAAACGGAGAAGGTGAGCGGTGAATTGGAAGAGCAAAAAGCAAAGTGGGCACACGTAGAAGAAGAACAGAAGGAAGTGCACAGCTTAAGAGAAATCATCCAGGAAGAAAGAGAAATGAACAAGGTAAAATTGGAAGAAGATGTAGTGAAAATACTGAAGAAAAAAGAGAAAATAGTGAGAGAAACTGTAGAAAGGAACAGATGTGTGGTAATATTTGGAAACAGGGAGGAGGAAGAGAAGGTTAGATCCGTGAGACTCGATAAAGACACGAACCTGGTAAGAGGAATATTAGGCAAGATTGATCCCGAAGGAGACAAGTGGGTAAAAGAAATTGAAGAAGTAAGGAGAATAGGGCCTTATAAGAAAGGGGAAACAAGACCAATGAGAGTCAAGTTGTCAGCAGAAAGTGTAGTAAATGATATACTCAAAGTGACCTGGAAATTAAGCAGAGAGGCAGGGATGGAAAATGTTATAATACGAAAAGATTTGAATGAAGAAGAAAGAGAAGTTTTAAAATCATTGAAGGAAGAAGTAAAGCAAAAAAACGATAGGAGGACAGAGGAAGAATGTAATACTTTTTTTTGAGGAGTAATGGATATGAAAGTAAGGAAGTGGTATTTAAGGAAATAGAAGTGAAGGAAACTAAGGGGGATGGCTGTGAAAGATCAGAAGTTGAGGAAGTGATACCGACGGAGAGTAGTAGAGAAGAGGGTATAAAAAACATCAAAAATAATTTGCAGGAAGGCTCGAAATTAATGATTTCTTGAGAGAAGATGAACCTGATGTCATGTGCTTTGTAGAGACCAAATTAAGAGAAGAGATTAATGTTCATTTGGGAGATGGTAAATATAAACTGTGGAGAAGAGACAGAAAAGAAAAAACGGGAGGAGGAGTGATGATAGCAGTGAAGAACAACATAAATGTAGATACCGTGGAAATGGGAGAAGGCAGGGCTGAAGTGATATATATGATATTAGAAACTGGAGAGAATGTTAAGAGAGATATGGCGGTAGTGTATGTTCCCCCTAAGACGAGAGCATGGAATGATGACGAATACCAGGAGATATTGTCTGATATGTCTAGCTATTTACAAAAAATAATTGAGAAAAGTAATAATATAATTTTGGTGGGTGACTTTAACTGCAAAGAGGTGAACTGAGAGGAATGGTACTCGGGAGGCGGCGAGGATTTGTGGGGCAGTATGTTATTAAATATAATAATGAATAATGTGATGAAAAAGTAATAATATAATTTTGGTGGGTGACGAATGAAGAAGTGAAGGAACGTTGTGGGGTAGATGTGGATGTGGTTGAAAAGATTAGGAGAAATACACTGAGGTGGTTTGGACATGTGGAGAGAATGGAGAATGAAAGACTGACTAAGAGGGTGTATGTAGGTGAGGTGGAGGGAGGGAGAGGGAGGGGTAGACCGAGGATGAGGTGGAGGGATGGAGTTGAGAGGTATATGAGGGAGGGGGGGGTGAGTTGGGGGGAGGGGAGTCAAATGGTGGGTGACAGAGTGACTTGGAGGCGTTTTGTCTGCAGCCACCCTTTGCGGGATTAGGGCGTCGGGCTATAGATAGATAGATAGATAGATAGACTTTAACTGCAAAGAGGTGAACTGGGAGGAATGGTACTCGGGAGGCGGCGAGGATTTGTGGGGCACTATGTTATTAAATATAATAATGAATAATGTGATGACGCAATGGGTCAAAGAAGAGACACGGTTTCGAGGCGAGGACACACCAGCAAGACTAGATTTACTGTTTACCAAAGAACCCGATGTAATAGAATCATTGAAATATCTCTGTCCTTTAGGAAAAAGTGATCATGTGGTCATTGAGTTCCAGATGATAATAGGAAACATCGAGCCAAGAGATGAGCTTCATAGACAGGGAAGATACAACTTTGGGAAAGGAAATTTTACAGGATTGACAAACTTTTTTGAGAATGCAGATTTCAGAAATTTCAGAGAAACAAGAAAGATACAGAGAAAGTGGGATATCTTTCTAGACCTCTATAATTTGGGAGTGGAAAATTTTTTACCAAGAGTAAGAGGGAAAGAAAACACGAAATAGGTGTGGTTTAATAGAAGGTGTATAGCAAAAAAAAGAGAGATAAGGCGTGGAACAATTGGGGAAAGAGAGGTAACAACAGAACAAAGGAAGAATATAAAAGAATTAGAAATGAATACACAAGAATCCGCAGAGAAGAAGAAAGGTATTTTGAAAAAGGTATAATAGACAAATGCAAGGATGAACCCAAACTGTTTTATATATTTGTCAATGGCAAACTCAAACAAAAGGAAGGAATCACCAAACTGAAAGTAAAAGGAGAGGTCTATAAAGATGCAGCAATGCAAGCTGAAATAATGAACAAATGTTTCCAATCGGTTTTCACTAATGAAAAAGAGTTTGTGGAAGGGGAGGGAGTGATTAGAAAAGTACCGGTGATAAAAGATATAAAAGTGGAGGTACAGGAAGTGTATGAATTACTGGAAACTCAAGATGTAAGGAAAGCCCCAGGACCTGATGGAATTTCTAATTGGGTACTGAAGGAATGCAGAGAACAACTGGTGGATAAAATTCACAGTTTAATCGTGTGTTCTCTGGAAGAGGGGAAAGTGCCACAGGAATGGAAGAGGGCAAATGTGGTACCAATTTATAAGGGAAGAAACAGGGAAGAACTCCTGAATTATAGACCAGTATCTCAAACCAGCATGGTCGCAATATTGTGCGAGAGAATCCTGAAAGACAGATGAATAAAATATCTAGAAGAGATGAATATTTTGGCTGAATGTCAGTTTGGATTCAGAAGTGGAAGGTCATGTGTTTCTAACTTGTTGAGCTTTTACTCTAGAGCGATTGACGTGGTACAGGAGAGAGATGGTTGGGTGGATTGTGTGTACTTAGACTTAGAGAAGGCCTTTGACAAGGTTTCTCATAAGAGACTAATGTGGAACTTGAATATATAGGAGGACTGAAGGGGAAACTTCTGGAATGGATGAGAGACTTTCTGAGAGACAGACAAATGAGGACAGTAATAAAGGATAGGATGTCTGGATGGAGGGAAGTAACAAGTGGAGTCCCTCAAGGCTCGGTGTTGGCACCAGTAATGTTCCTGATTTACGTAAATGATATGGTAGATGGAGTGAACAGTTATGCAAGTCTGCTGATGATGTAAAGATCTTGAGGAAGGTAGAGGTTGAGGAGGATTGTAAAATGCTGCTGGAGGATCTGGATAGGATACACGATTGGAGCCGGGCATGGGAAATGAAATTTAATGTAAAGAAATGTAAAATCTTGGAAATGGGTAAAAGTACCAAGAGGCCATCACTGAATTATTTGTTGGGTAATGAACCAATCACAAAAGCGAGAGAAGAGAAAGATTTGGGAGTGCTGGTCCAAGATAGTTTGTCACCAGAAAGGCACATCAACAAGAGAATTGGAGAGACTTATAAACTCTTGACTAAAATTAGAGTAGCATTTCATTATATGGATGAGGAGATGATGAAAAAATTGATTGTGGCCATGATCCGTCCCAGGTTAGAATATGCAGCGGTAGTGTGGTCCCCACACAGAAAGAAAGATATTAACAAGATTGAGAGAATACAAAGAACAGCAACCAAGATGGTCCCCAGTCTGGCAGACCTGTCATACAGAGAGACGCTGGATAAGCTGGATTTGCCTTCCTTAGAGGAAAGGAGAAAGAGGGGAGACATGATTGCCGTGTTCAGGATCATGGTGGGAGTGGATAAAATTAAAAAAGAAGATCTGTTTGTATGGGATGGGAGAGCAACAAGAGGACACGGAATGAAATTCAAAAGGTCAAGCTGCTTGAAGGATATCAAGAAATATAGCTTTCCTTACAGAAGTATATACTTATGGAATAACCTAAACAAAGAGATCGTCCAGTCTAGAAACTTAAACGAGTTTAAAGCTAAATTTGACTTATTGAGAAACAGCGACGGAAACCCACGAGCATTGCACATTCTGTGTATATCGCAATTAGGTGTATTAGGTAAATACATAAATATTTGGAACGACTTAGACGATGAGGTGGTGCATGAGAAAAACATTCATATGTGTAAATGTAGACTTGATAAATGTGGATTTGGAGACAGGACAACACGAGCATTGCTCAATTCCTGTATACTACAAATAGATAAATACAAATAGGTAAATATACACACACATACACACACACACACACACACACTGTTGAGCTACTATGACAGAGTAACAAGCACAATACAGGAAAGCGAAGGATGGGTGGACAGTATCTATTTAGATTTCAAGAAAGCTTTTGACACAGTACCACACCAAAGACTTTTATGGAAACTGTACCATCAAGGAGGAATTCGAGGCAAACTGTTTTGTTGGATGCAAGAGTTTCTCATAAAAAGAGAAATGAGGACAGTACTAAGAGGAAACTACTCATCATGGAAAGAAGTGACTAGTGGAGTACCACAGGGTTCAGTGCTGGCACCAAGCATGTTTTTAGTGTACATAAATGATATAAACAGTAACACTGGAAATGAGAGCTATCTGAATATGTTTGCAGATGATGCAAAAATACAAAGGAGAATTACTAGCACAGACTCTTGTAGGGAGCTACAAGAAGAATTAAATAAACTTCATGAATGGAGTAGTACATGGCAAATGGAATTCAATGTGGACAAGTGTCATGTAATCAAGTTTGGTAAAAGTGGAAAAAGACCTGATTGGGATTATAAGTTAGGAAATAAAACCCTATACACATCAGAAAGAGAGAAAGACCTAGGTGTGATTATCAGTAACAGACTATCTCCGGCTGACCACATCAGCGAGAAGGTGCGGAACATGTATACACTGCTTGCAGATATGAGAATAGCATTCATATACATAAATGAAGACATGCTAAGAAGGATAATAACATCATTCATTAGACCAACCCTGGAATATGCATCAGTAGTCTGGAGTCCTCATCTCAAAAAGCATATAGACAAGATTGAAAAAGTTCAAAGGGCCACTACAAGATGGATACCAAGCTTAAGGGACCTAAGCTACGAAGAAAGACTAAATAAACTGAATCTACCAACACTACAGGAGCGAAGGAAAAGAGGTGACATGATAATGCTATATAAGTGTATATCAGGGAAGGAGAAAATAGACATAAATGATTACTTAACATATGGAGAAGCATCAGCAAGAGGACATTGCAAAAATCTGCATAAGAAGAGGTGATAAAGACGTAAGGAAATTCAGTTTCCCAAACAGAGCAATTAATCAGTGGAATGCACTACCGAATGAACTAGTGTGTGCCAAAACAATTCACAAATTTAAGGATATGTACGATAAATATGGTTCAAGACACGGGACAGTACGAGCTTGACTCATTCCTGTAAAGATACAATTAGGTAAGAACAATTACGTAAGAACACACACACACACACACACACACACACACACACACACACACACACACACACACACACACACACATACACACACACCTCTATAATTTGGGAATGGACAAATTTGTACCAAGAGTAAGAGGGAAAGAAAACAGGAAAAAGGAGTGGTTTAATAGAAGGTGTATGATAGCAAAAAAAGAGAGAGATAAGGTGTGGAACAATTGGAGAAAGAGAGGTAACAACAGAACAAAGGAAGAATATAAAAGAACAAGAAATGAATACACAAGAATATGTAGAGAAGAAGAAAGGTATTTTGAAAAAGGTATAATAGACAAATGCAAGGATGAACCCAAACTGTTTTATATATTTGTTAATGGCAAACTGAAACAAAAGGAAGGAATCACCAAACTGAAAGTAGGAGGAGAGGTCTTTAAGGATGCGGTAATGCAAGCAGAATTAATGAACAAACGTTTCCAGTCAGTTTTCATTAAAGAAAAGGAGCTTGTGGAAGGGGAGGGAGTGATTAGAAATGTTCTGGTGATAAAAGATATAAAAGTGGATATACAGGAAGTGTATAAATTACTGGAAACTCAAGATGTAAGGAAAGCCCCAGGACCTGATGGAATTTCTAATTGGGTACTGAAGGAATGCAGAGAACAACTGGCAGATAAAATTCACAGTTTAATCGCATGCTCACTGGAAGAGGGGAAAGTGCCACAAGCATGGAAAAGGGCAAATGTGGTACCAATTTACAAGGGAGGAAATAGGGAAGAACCCCTGAATTATAGACCAGTGTCTCTAACCAGCATGGTCGCAAAATTGTGTGAGAGAATCCTGAAAGACAGATGGATAAAATATCTAGAAGAGATGAATATTTTGGCTGAATGTCAGTTTGGATTCAGAAGTGGTAGGTCATGTGTTTCTAACTTGTTGAGCTTTTACTCAAGAGCGATTGACGTGGTACAGGAGAGAGATGGTTGGGTGGATTGTGTGTACTTAGACTTAGAGAAGGCCTTTGACAAAGTACCTCATAAAAGACTAATGTGGAATCTAGTATATGTAGGAGGACTGAAGGGGAAACTTCTGGAATGGATGAGAGACTTTTTGAGAGACAGACAAATGAGGACAGTAATAAAGGATAGGATGTCTGGATGGAGGGAAGTAACAAGTGGAGTCCCTCAAGGCTCGGTGTTGGCGCCAGTAATGTTCCTGATTTACGTAAATGATATGGTAGATGGAGTGAACAGTTATGCAAGTCTGTTTGCTGATGATGTAAAGATCTTGAGGAAGGTAGAGGTTGAGGAGGATTGTAAAATACTGCAGGAGGATTTGGATAGGATACACAATTGGAGCCGGACGTGGGAAATGAAATTTAATGTAAAGAAATGTAATATATTGGAAATGGGTAAAAGTACCAGGAGGCCATCACTGAATTATTTGTTGGGTAATGAATTAATCACAAAAAGGAGAGAAGAGATAGAATTGGGAGTGCTGGTCCAAGATAGTTTGTCACCAGAAAAGCACATTAACAAGATAGTTGGAGAGACTTATAAACTCTTGACTAACATAAGAGTAGCATTTCATTACATGGATGAGGAGATGATGAAAAAATTGATGGTGGCAATGATCCGCCCTAGGTTAGAATATGCAGTGGTAGTGTGGTCCCCACACAAAAAGAAAGATATAAACGTGATTGAGAGAATACAAAGAACAACAACCAAGATGGTCCCCAGTCTGACAGACTTGTCATACAGAGAGAGGCTGGAAAAACTGGATTTGCCTTCCTTAGAGAAAAGGAGAAAGAGGGGAGACATGATTGCAGTGTTCAGGACCATGGTGGGAGTAGATAAAATTGACAAAGAAGATCTGTTTGTATGGGATAAGAGAGCAAGAAGAGGACACGGAATGAAATTGAAGAAGTCAAGCTGCTCGAAGGATATCAAGAAATATAGCTTTCCTTACAGAAGTATAGACTTGTGGAATAGCCTGGACGAAGAGATTGTCCAGTCTAAAAACTTAAACAAGTTTAAAGCCAAATTTGACTCATTGAGAAACAGCGATGGAAACCCACGAGCATAGTACATTCCGTGTATATCACAATTAGGTAAATTAGGTAAAAACTTAAATATTTGGAACGACTTAGACAAAGAGGTGGTGCATGAGAAAAACATTCATGTGTGTAAAGGTAGACTAGATAAATGTGGATATGGAGACAGGACAATTCGAGCATTGCTCAATTCCTGTTTACTACAAATAGATAAATACAAATAGATAAATACACGGAAAGAAAAATCTACAAGTCAAAAAAATAGAACTAGATTTACTCTCATAAGTAGAACTGTTTGCAGTAGAGACTAATACATCTGAAGGGACATTAATTGTGGGAAATTTACACATGCCACCCAGAATGGACACTTGAGAAAGAGGTGAATATTAAGACCTGGCAGAGAGTAAAATTCAGAGTTTAAGATTATTACTACATGGAATGGAAGAGAAAACTGAAAGAATTATATTAACGGGAGATTTCAATACGAATATCAATTGGAACACTCTGGATGTAAGAAGCCATGAATGCTGTTGGGACCAAAAGCTCCTAGACCTTGTGCAGGAGTTTTTCCTAACTCAACATGTAAAGGAAAACACCAGAGAATGAGGACTTGATGATCCATCAGTACTAAATCTTATATTTATTAGGCAAAAAAACGATATTGACTATATAATGTATCACCCTCCATTCGGCAAAAGGGACGATGAAGTATTACCGCCGTTTTCTCAGTCGCCTCGGACTGCACACCCGAGGTCGTCTGCTAGCTCCCGAGAATTATTTGGTTTTCTCAGTGGCGTTTCCGAGGCCTGTGACACGGCCATTATTGGAACAATTGGGTGGAAGCACCCGACTGTTAATCGGGCAGGGTACACCGTCCGAGCTGGGCAGGCTGTTGTAAAATTTATGTTTATTTTTAAAAATAATATATGAAAATACGTGTAGTATGTACTGGGTAACGTCAGTACATAATATTTCGATGTTTTGGTGCAGAGTATTGTTAAAAATTTGTACACTCTCAAATGTTTTACAAGAGTATGGTGCAGCCACAACAATACTAGCCATCGTCAACAAACCAGCTCCATCGTCTGCCTTGGCTGCATGTCACCACTGCAGGCGGTTGGAAAAAGTAATATGTACCTAATGTACATTCAGATATACGCTTAAAACAATACCAAATCATGTTTCCTGCCTTAATTAAGATGCCTTAAACCATTGGTAATGTTGGTAAATGTTCCGTGAGTGAATGACCTTGGCTCCTCTTGTTGACCAATCTTTCAAAACACTTTTTAAATGATTTTCGCCAAGCAAAAAAAACTACCCAAAATATAATATACGTACCTATATTTATGAAAAATTAAATAAGATTGGTCAGTATTTGGTAGTAAAGTAGTGATAACTACCACAGGCAGGCCTGGTCAGTATTGCCAGCTCAGTGCTGGTCACTCAGGTGCTAGGTTCCGTGGCTCAGGCACTCACACCTGAGAAATTCATTGACTGAGAAACCCAATCTCAGTTGTTGGGTGCTGGTGTCCGAGGCTCGGGAGCGGGTGCCCAATTCGGGTGCTTAGCCGACTGAGAAAACGGCTGTTAATTTGCTACTTCAGGACGCATATGACATTGTTAACAGTAATGAGAGTTACAAAAAGGGCCTAAACTACAAAAAAGGCAACTACCATGACCTAAAGAAGTACTTGTTAGAAATAGATTGGGAAGGGAAAAGGAGCATATAGGACAAGATTTAAATGTTATACTCATATATGGAAAATTCTGTGAACTTTATGAAATAGGAGTCCAAAATTACATCCCATGACACAAAGGAGCAGAAAAGAAAAGAAATAAATGGTTTAATACAGAATGTAAAAAATCAAAGAAAAAAGAGATTTGCTGTGGAACAGATACAAAAGACACAATAATGACAGGGCATATAAGAAATATAAACAGGCAGAAAATAATTATACAAGGATAAGAAGAGAAGTCCAAAGACAGTTTGAGGAAGACATTATAAATGAAAGTAGTGATCAACCAAAGCTACATCCGAAGCAAAACCAAGTTGAAGATAAAATGCAGTCCATTACGGACGAGGGGATCTTCTATACAAAAGAGAAAGATATTTGTGAAGCACTAAATAAAAATTTCCAATAAGTTTTTAAAGAAAAAAATAATTTTGAGAGAGATGATATGGGACAAGCATGCCCACACATATTACTAGATATACAAATATCAGTAAAAGAAATACAGGAGGAGTTAAGTAAATTAGACAAAGGAATAGCAAATGGTCCTGACAAAATTTCATGTTGGGTGCTACGTGAATGTGCAAAAGAGTGAAGTAGACCAATATATTTAACATTCAAGGAATCCTTGGGTCATGGTAAACTACCCGGTATTTGGAAGACAGCAAACATTGTTCCCCTATTCAAGAAAGAGAATAGACAAAATCCACTCAACTACCGACCAGTATCACTAACCAGTATTGTAAGTTAGATGTTGGGGAAGCTGACAAGAAAAGTTTGTGTAAACCATCTAGAAGAACACAACATGATAACAAAAAGGCAGTTTAGTTTTAAAAAGGGAAAATCATGCGTTACTAATCTGTTAAGCTACTATGATAGAGTTGCAGAAACATTACAGAAAAGAGAAGGATGGGTAGACAGTATCTATTTAGATTTCAAGAAAGCATTTGACAGAGTACCTCACCAAAGACTTTTATGGAAACTGTACCATCAAGGAGGAATCCAAGGGAACCTGTACTATCTATCTATCTATTGCCAGATGCCTCAATCCCGTTTGGGGTGGCCACAAACAAATCGCCTCCAAGTTGCCCTGTCCCCCGCCATTTCACTGCCCTGCTCCCAACTCACACCCCCCTTTCTCATATACCTCTCCACCCCATCCCTCCATCTCATCCTCGGCCTCCCCCTCCCTCTTCCCCCCTCCACCTCACTCACATACACTCTCTTCGTCAGTCTTTCACCCTCCATCCTCTTCACATGGCCAAACCACCTCAGTGTGTTCCTCATAACGCTTCCTATCACATCCACATCCACACCACAACACTCCTTTATATCCTCATTCGTCAGCCTGTCTCTCCATGTGACTCCACAGGCTCCTCTTAAATAACTCATTTCCACTGCTCTCACTCTTGACTTGTGTCCTTCCAACAACGTCCAAGCTTCACTTCCGTATGTTAGAGTTGGTATCACAATACAGTCATGTAGTAACTTTTTCACTTCCATGCTCACTTCCCTGTTTCTTATCACTGCTTTCAAAGAACCAGCAACCTTTCTTCCCTGCTGTACCCTTTCAAGCACTTCACCCTCCAAACCTCCATCCTTACTCATCACACTACCCAAGTACTTAAACGTACTCACATTTTCCAATTCCTCCCCATCCAACCTCGCTGTACATTCACTGACTTCACCTCTCTCAAAGACCATCACTTTACTCTTCCCTACATTCACCTTTAGATTCCGTTTCTTACACACTTTCCCAAACTCATCCACCAAGCCTTGCAGCTCCCCTTCGTCTTCACTGAACAACACAGTATCATCTGCAAACAACAGTACAGGGAGTTTCCAAACTCTATCCTCTCTCACCAGGGCCACTCCAACATCCACTACCCTACCTTGTACCTCTTTTATTACCCCATCCTTGTACAGATTGAACAACCATGGAGACATGACACATCCCTGTTTCAACCCAACTTTCAAAGAGAAAAATTCACTCAGTTCACCATCCATATGCACTGCAGCCTTTGCACCATCGTACATACTCTTCACAGCATTCAACAACTTCCCAACTACTCCATATATTCCTAACACTTTCCACAATCCTTGTCTATCCACCCTGTCATATGCTTTCTCCAAATCCATGAAAGCCACATACAACTTCTTTCCCTTCTCTAGAAACTTTTCCACTAAAGATCTAAGAATGAATATCTGATCTACACAACCTCTTCCCTTCCTAAAGCCTCCCTGTTCTTCTTCAACTAATTTCTCTGTTCTTTCTCTAACTCTGTCAATAAGTATCCTGCCATACACTTTTCCTATTATACTAAGAAGATAAATGCCCCTATGATTACCACACACTTCTTTTTCCCCTTTTCCTGTACTGTTGGATGCAAAATTTTCTCAGGAAAAGTGAAATGAGAACAATACTAAAGCGAAGTTGTTCTTCGTGGAGGGAAGTGACTGGCGGAGTTCCACAGGGCTCAGTGCTGGCACTAATTATGTTTTTAGTGTATATAAATGACATAGATAGTGACACTGGAAATGAAAGCTTTTTAAATATGTTTGCTGATGATGCAGAAATACAAGGGAAAATTAATAATACAGACTCTTGTAGAGAGCTACAAGAAGAATTGAAGAAACTTTATGAATGGAGCAATAAATGGCAAATGGAATTCTATGTAGACAGTTGTCAAGTACACCCACTGTAAATTTACTTTGGACCTACACACAGAATTGCTATGAGAGTATTGTCTGTCTTTACTTCGTGTTTCCACCTCTACTAAGTGAATTTTTTTGGGCTAGAAGTAACTGGCAACTCCTCTGGTGTTGGCGGGAGGTGGTGAAACACTCAGCATGTCAGTGCTTCCCCAGAAGTGAGAGTGGGAGTATATGTTCCCATTTGCTCTGAGAATGCACCTCCCTCTTTTTTTGTATGCATCTGTTTGCCCTGTTATTTTCCTAGAGTTGAGTTGTCATGCCTGGAAAGTACTGCTCAGGGGATGAGAGGGTCCATATCATTGCATGGAGGCAGGATAATGTCCCTGTCAACACGATTTGTGAACATATTGGACGTGCAAAGTTGATCATCATGAAGATTCTTGCTGCATCACGCGGCTCGCCACCTGATGTCGTACCAGAGCACAAGCATGGCAGTTGAAAGAAGAGGACAACTTCCAGAGGTACAGATACGCTACTGAAGAGTGAAGTAATCAAGAATCCTTGACTGACAGCAGCAGAATTGAAGAGAATGCATGCCCAGCTGTTACAAGACATCTGAATTCGAACTATCCAACACCGTTTGCAGAAGGAGCTGGGTTTGCCAAGCCACACCACAGCCAAGAAACTGCATCTCACTGACCGCATGAAGAAGCAGCGCATTCAGTTTGCCAAGAAGTATGCACACTGGACATCAGATGAGTGGAGAAAAGTTATGTTTTCTGATGAAAGCACATTTCAAGTGTTCCAGGTGCATTCTACCAAGGTTCGTTGCCTTGCCTCCTGTAGTTGATATGACCCTGCTTACACGGTGCCATCTGTTAACAACCCACAATCAGTAATGGTATGGGGGTGTTTCTCAGTGAAATGGGAAGGGGAGGCCTCTACTTTCTTCCTAAGAACTTGATGATGAATTGTGGCCGGTACATTCAAGTTCTGAAAGATCATTTGTTAAATTTTTTTTTTTTGGGGGTGTGACTTTTCTATGCATGATTCAGCTTCATGTCACAAGTCAAGAAAGGTGACAAAATGGGTTCAGGATAATCGGATTGAGGTCTTTGACTGGCCTGGCAACAATCCGGATCTAAATCTGATAGAAAACTGCAGGGCAAAGATGAAGAAAATCATGGCAGAGAAGAAGACACCCAGTCTGGACAATCTCAAGACTGAACTGACAAATGTTTGGTGCAAAGAAATGTTCTTAGATTATTTTAGAGATTTAAGTGATTCCATGCCAAAGTGCATCCAACTGGTCCTGAAAAACAAAGGAAACATGATTTCATATTAATGAATGGCATTTCATGAACAATCATTGTGATATCCTGTACTATGATTTCTGTGTTTTTTAATACCTTGTGGGGGAGGTCTTAAGTCAGTTTGCGGTAGCTGTAATTAAGTTTCGTAAAAGTGGAAAAATACCAGATTGGGATTATAAGTTAGGGAGCAATATCTTACACATATCAGAAAGAGAGAAGGACCTAGGAGTGATTATCAATAACAGATTATCTCTGGCTGACCACATCAGCGAGAAGGTACAGTACATGTATAAACTGCTTTCTAATATGAGAATAGCTTTCACTTACATAAATGAAGATATTCTGAGAAAGATAATAACATCATTCATGAAACCAACCTTGGAGTATGCATCAGTAGTCTGGAATCCTCATCTCAAGAAACACAGAGAAAATTGAAAACGTTCATAGAGCCGCTACAAGATAGGTACCAATCTCAAGGGATCTAAGCTATGAAGAAAGACTAGAAAAAATGAATCTGCCAAGATTACAAGAGAGAAGGAAAAGAGGAGACGTCTATCTATTTATCTATCTATTGCCAGACGCCTCAATCCCATTTGGGGTGGCCACAAAAAAATCGCCTCCAAGTCGCCCTGTCCCCTGCCATTTCACTGCCCTGCTCCCAACTCACACCCCCTTCTCTCATATACCTCTCCACCCCATCCCTTCATCTCATCCTCGGCCTTCCCCTCCCTCTTCCTCCCTCCACCTCACTCACATACACTCTCTTCGTCAGTCTTTCACCCTCCATCTTCTCCACATGGCCAAACCACCTCAGTGTATTTCTCCTAATCTTTTCAACCACATCCACATCCACCCCACAACGTTCCTTCACTTCATCATTCGTCAACCTGTCCCTCCATGTCATTCCACATGCTCCTCTCAAGTAACTCATTTCCACTGCTCTCACTTGACTTGTTCCCCTCTTGCAAGGTCCACGCCTCGCTTCCATCCGTCAAGGTAGGGATCACAATTCTGTCATGCAGTGACTTCTTAACTTTCATACTCACCTCCCTATTTCTCATCACTGCTTTCAGTGAACCAACAACCTTCCTTCCCTGCTGTACCCTTTCACGCACTTCATCTCCCAGACTTCCATCCTTACTCATCACACTACCCAAGTACTTGAATGCACTCACATTCTCCATATCCCCACCATCCAACCTCACTGTACATTCTGTGACTTCATTCCTCTCAAACACCATAACTTTACTTTTGTTTACATTAACTTTCAGCTTCCTCCTCCTACACGCTGTCCCAAATTCATTCACCAAACCTTGCAACTCCCATTCATCTTCCCTCAACAATACTGTATCATCAGCAAACAGCAACACCGGAATCTTCCAAATCTCACCCTCATTCATTAGAGCCACCCCAACATCCACTGCCCTACCTTGCACATTCCTTTACATCCCCATCCATGTACAGTACCCTGGCATCCAGCATGGTAATATTGTCATGCATGGGTCACGTGTTGGACCAGAAACGTGTTGGACTAACAATAGAACTTATGGGGAAAAATGAATTATGTCAGCAACCCTCGGAAAAGTCACCCTAAATACCTACCATATACCTATACATATACTGGTACTATTGTAATTATAATAAATGGTACTGTGCTATGAATGATAACTAACCTTTTAGGATAGTGTTGGTGGGCTTGCTGGGAATGGAAGGTGGTATCCAAGGCTTTAGTTATTCCTACTGGGTCCCTGGAGGATGGCTGCTGGCGTCGCTAGCAGGTGATGGCTGTTGCTCCTCCTCAACCTCCCTCATAAATCCTTCGAAATCACACTCAGAATCACTATCTTCGTCCACAGCCATGGAAGGTCCTGCTTCTGCCTGTCCTAGCCCTGTAATCCTCGGCAAAGTGCATGCTTCTCACACTGTTGCCAGAGCCCCGTCTCGTGACTGTGGAAAGTGATCGCTGTCGCTGACTCGGTAGAGAATAAGGAGAAGCAACTTTGTTTATAAACTGGTACGCACGCCGATGAGAAGGGTTTCAAAATGATTGATATTTATTCTAAAATATTAATATGTATTCAGTGTCAGGCTAAATGTTCAATGCTGTAGTACGATACATTCTCTGTCGAGTCGCCTGGGTTTTGGTCACACTGTTTTCCCCGTCGTATGCTCGGCAGGAATCCATCCAGATGAATTCCAAATGCCCGTGGTATCGTCGGCAATTTTACCACGTTACCGTTCCGATTTACCATCGTATCCTCGGCAAACCTGGTATGAAGTGCCGTGTGATAGCCTTCGGCTGCCAGGATCTTGTCTTAAGTTTTTTATTATGATCACGTTGGCTCCATTCATGTCGTAGGCCTTGGCAATGTCAACTTTCTTCTCCCCTTCTTCCTCTCGATGCTTTCTAGCTTGGTGGCCTGAGGGAGGTGCCGACGCTTCTTGGGGTTCTCAGAAGGCTTCCTAGGCATCGTGAGCAGGGTAAAATGCAATAACAAGGGCAGAAAATGCAGCAAGAAAAGAGCGCCTTCCAATGCAATTATGCGACTGAGTGGCTCTGTGGCGAGGGAAATGTAAACAAAACATCACGTGACACCAGAAGCGTTTTTAATTGGGCGGCATTACGATCACGTCATGATAGCGGGCGGGGAAGGCTACTTGATCAGAAGTTTTTCATTGGCTATCATCATCATGGGAATGTCCAGTATGACCGTGTTGGACCGGGGATGATCGTGCTAGAGTGAACTCTGCGGATTTCGCCCAATTCTTGGAGCTCTGTGCGTGTTATGCTAACACACTCGTGTTGCATTAATTAAATCGTATTAAATAATACTAATTAATTGCTCTCCGTGCTGGATCCGAATCGTGCTGGACTAACGCGTGTTGGACGCAAGGGTACTGTATATATTAAACAGCCATGGAGACATCACACAACCCTGTTTCAGTCCCACATTGAGGTCAAAGAACTCACTCAGCTCACCATCCACTCGCACCGTAGCCCTAGCTCCCTCGTACATACTCTTCACAGTACTCAACAATTTCTCCTCCACTCCATATATTCTTAAAACCTTCCACATACCTTGCCTATCTATTCTGTCATAAGCTTTCTCCAAGTCCATGAAGGCAGCATACACTTTCCTTCCCTTCTCTAGATACTTCTCCACTAAACATCTTAGAACAAATATCTGATCTACACACCCTTTTCCCTTCCTAAATCCCCCTTGTTCTTCTCCAACTAGCTCCTCTGTCATATGCCTAACCCTATCAATGAGTATTCTCCCATATATTTTACCAGTCACACTAAGAAGGCAAATACCCCTATGGTTACCAGATACTTCTCTCTCCCCTTTTCCTTTGTATAAAGGAACAATTATACCTGATTTCCAGTCCTCTGGAACCCTTCCCTCTTCCCAAGCCAATCTACACAACTTCCATATCCACTCCACAACAATCTCACCCCCATACCTAAACATTTCACCACACACTCCATCAATTCCTGGGGCCTTTCCCAACTTAATCTTCTTCATCGCTTCCACTACTTTCACCCTACTGATCTCTTCCTCCCTCCTCTCATCTCTTCTTCTCCCAGCCATTCCCCAACCACATACACTTGCACTGCTCTCACTCTCTACATTCAACAAATCCTCAAAGTGCTCCTTCCATCTCCTCAATTTCTCTCTCTTCTCCAACAACAATCTATTATTCCTATCTTTCACTCCCCTACTATTTCCCCTTCCACACTGCCTTACTTTCTTTACCTCCTTCCAAAACAATTTCTTACTCTCCCTCCATTTCACACTCAGATTCCTCCCAAACTCTTCATTCACTTTCTTCTTACTCTCCTTTACCAGTCTCTTAACCTCCCTTCTCCTGCTCACATATACCTCTCTCTTCTCTCTCTCATCTTCTCCCCTACCTCTACTCGCTAACCATTCACTATATGCCTTCTTCTTTTGTTCCACAGCTCGTTTCACCTCATCATTCCACCATGCTGTCCCTTGCACACCCTTGCATCTCCTCCTCACTCCACAAACCACCTCACACGCTGCGCCTATCTCTTTTGTGAATATCTTACATACGTCTTCCACCCCTTCCATCTGCTCTAGCTCATACCTTCCCAATCTTTCTTCCACTATGCTCTTATACTCTGTCATTTTCTCACTATCTTGCAATTTCTCCACTCTTCTCACAGGAGCTGCTTCCTCCTGTCTTCCCCTTCGTCTCCTCAACCACTTTCTTTGCAGCTCTACCTTGGCCATCACTAAGTGATGGTCCGAGACTCCATTCCCCCACCCTTTCCACACTCTTGCATGCAACACTTGTCTTCTCATTCGCTCATCCACACACACGTAGTCTATCATTGCCTTTCGTTCAACAAGTTCACCATCCATCCTCCTCATTACTCTCCATGTATACCGGTGGATCATCTTATGTCGGAAGTAGGTGTTGGCTATTGCCAACCCCTTACAAGCACAGATGTCCACCAAAGCACTTCCATTCCCATCTACGTCAGCTGGCACACCCCACTGACCAACCACTCCATCCACTCGTACATTCCCAACTTTGCCATTCATGTCTCCAATCAACAGCACTCTCTTGCTCCTCTCAAACTTGTCCATACACGCTTCTACTCTCGGCCAAAACTCATCTTTCACTCTTGCCACTCGATCCTCTGTCGGGGCATACACACACAATCGCCCACACTTGTATACCTACTTTCATCCTCACCCATACAATCCTTGCACCCACTGTTCCATACTCTCTTATATTCTCCTTCCACTTCTTGCTTATCATCAGACATACTCCCTCCCTTGCCCTCTCACTCTCATTGACTCCCGCACATATACCTAAACCATATTCCCCATCTCTCACCCTTTCACCTTTCCATTTAGTGTCAGTCAATCCACAATTTCAAGGCAAAAATTTTTGAATTTTTCTGGGCTTTATCTAAGGATTTATTTGGCTTGGACTTGACCTTGGACTTGGATGTACCTGCCCGCAACTATTCATCTACACTCCTATGCATTTCTAGTGATTAAAACAATAACCATATCATTTTAAATGTTCATTTAATGATCATGTACATATTTTTAATGTTTTCAAAGGTCCCTCCCAATAGCCTAAAAAACCACTAGTCCAAAAGACCCTCGGTCCCCTGCGATTCGGGTTACAGGACTTTTACTGTAGTAGTGTGAGGTCATCTTGTGATGTAACTGCCAGTTAAGAATGATGATTGGGGGGGATTGGGTATGGGTATAAGGGAAGAGTTGGGAGCTGGGGTAGAGGCAGGAGGAGCTCATTTCGTTCCCCTCCTTTTCTCCTCCCTGGGTAATCAAGGGTAGGAAGGGAGCACACTTGAGCAGAAATTAGTGCTCTTGAGTGTACACATGAGGTTTGTTCAGAAAGTACTGTATCTGACTTTAGGCTCTAAAAAATAAATAGCTAACATCTTGAGCTAGGACACTAATTCCCCTGAAAGTAGGCCCCTTCTAACTTGACATATGTAGCCCAGCATTCTTTCCACTGCCTGAAACATTTTGCAAAGTTTGTTTTCGGTATCTCCTGAAGGTGATTTGTTGCATTCGTTATGATCTCATCTCAAATTGGGAACCCTACAGCACAATTTTGAGCTTAGGGAATCACCAAAAGTCGCATGGAGCCATGTCTGGTGAGTAGAGAGCCTTCAGGATCTGCGTCATGTTGTGCTTGGCCAAAAATTTCAAAATCAGTTGAGAAGAATTGTGCAGCTTCCAACTTGCTGCTTTCCAAAGATCCGGTCTCTTCTGCTGAACTGCGGATAATGTTGAGATAATAATGTTTGTTGACAGTCTGACTATCTGGTGCATATTCATGATGCACAACACCACAGTAGTCAAAAATATCTGTCACCATGCGAGTGCATTTCACCTTGCTGCTGACCTGACATGCTTTTTTTTGGCCAAGGCAATACATGCCTCCAGGGGATGACTGTGCTTTGGTTTCTGGGTTGTACCCAAGTCTCAACTCCAGTGACAACAGTCTCCAGAAAGTCTGGCCTACAATTAGCATACTCCAACATGT
The DNA here is from genome assembly GCF_032717465.1 of Coenobita brevimanus. Taxonomy (NCBI): domain Eukaryota; kingdom Metazoa; phylum Arthropoda; class Malacostraca; order Decapoda; family Coenobitidae; genus Coenobita; species Coenobita brevimanus. The sequence continues at coordinate 22,122,089 of NC_137007.1, read as the reverse complement.
CTTGAGCAATGTTTATCTGAGAGAAGAGATCGTGACGAGTGTGACAAAGCACAGGAGATAACGAAAACCAGTTTTGAAAAATATTTCAGGCAGCGGAAAGAACCCTGGACTACGTGCATGAAGTCAGATGGGGCCTACTTTGAGGGGGATAAGTGTCCTAGCTAAACAGGTAACCTATTTATTTTTTTAGTGCCTAAGGTCAGATTCTTTCTAAACAGACCTTATGTAAGTACAGTATTACAGTGCATAATCATAATACCTAGTGTTGACATTGCCACAAAATCCTGAAACTCAGCCATCACGCAGAACTAGGTAGTGCGTTGTGATTAGCTGGCATGTGCTCCTGAGCTGCGGGGTCTGTCTGCGGTGCATTTGGGTCCTGTGCCTGAGCCAGATGACACACATAACCGCTGAAAAATGCATAGTACCACTGATTGCCTCCCATTTCAGCACTGGATATTGCCAAATTCCACTGGATATTGTTTTAATTGGACCAAGCAAAATGTGCCGGATATTGTGTTGGGCCAGGTTTCGCAACAATGGATAATTGAGAGTGTATTGTACAGTGAAACTCCGCATTTTGTGCCTAATTGGTTCCGTGAAAACTACCACGAATCATGAAACTGCTAAAGTTGGGGCATTGATCCTATGGGAAATAGAGTAATTGGTTTCAGGTCCCATGCCAGTTCCCCCTAAAACCCATTTATAAATTGTAAATTTTACTGCTTACACCTGAAAAGAAACTAATTTTAATACAAAGTACATAACAGGCAAGGAAACTCACTTGGAAGGCTGGAGTGAGGTGCTTAATTGAAGGGATGGAGGTGTAATTTCCGAGGCAGGTGGTGAGGCTACTGCACCCCACCATCTGTGGCACCTCCATCCTCCTCTTCCTCTGCTGCCTCTGCCTGTCCATGCAACACATCCATCCTGTGCTGCATATCTTTTGTCTGCTGCTCCTGCACAAACCCACAGAACTCCTCATCCTTGAGCAGGTTTTACATTGTTTTTGCCGTGGAGGTTTTCGCACAAAACCTGGTGTTTGGGAGTATTTACAGGCCACCACTAACCATGAAACCGGGAATGAAGATGTCACTCAGGCTCCATTGTATTATAGTTATATGCGTAGAGTAATATAAAAATGGGGCCATACAAAGTTTATCACATTGCCTAAATACGTGTGAAATTTTGAATTTTCGGGACAAATCAAAACACATCTGGGGAGAGTTTTATGGGTACCTTGATTTTTTCTCCTCATATTCAGGCAAATTAAGGTAAATTATGTAATTACTGTGATAGTCTATAAAATCTAACCTATCAAACCCTTTGCACCTCTTCGCCTAGTTAACAGGGGCAGTATAGTAGGTGCCCACATCAACACATTATTTGACTATGTGGTTACCACCCAGCAGTGGTTTCCTGGGTTACAGGAAAACATTAGGCATGTCACTTTTGTAGAGTCACTTAAAGGCAGCACTACATCAAGTGAGTGGATGATGGGCACCCCCTGCCTACCACTATACGAGTGAGATGTGGAATTGCTCTGTGGATAAATAGCAATACATTGAAGTGGTATGAATATGTATCAAAAATACATAAGATAGGATAGACTGTAAAAGAAATCTTGTGAATGTGAGATAGAGGGCAATTTTGTAGATGCAGACCTTATGCAGTATGGAAGAAAAAATTGAAATAATTCATTGGTGAAAAAGAAGGAGGAGGAGTTTTTGAGAGAGTAAGCAAGGTTCATAAAGTTAAGATAGCTAAGAGGCACTTCAGTCATGGCCATCCCCTGTATGGGGGTTCCCAGGAGGAAGTAAGGTATCAGAGATGGTGATGATTAAAACTTCCTGCCAAATGTAGTCCGTTTACAGCATGTAAGGATTCTAATAGTCTGAGAGACACAAGAACAGAGGGTTGGGATTTCACATCCCTTTGATGCCACATCCTTGTATATGTGTGGTATATAACCCCAGTGCCCAGTATTTTAGTTGCAACCACCTTTTTTCATCCTTTTTGCTCCCATAATACAGAAGATATTTAAACTGTACCTGGAACTCCTTTTTTTTTTCTTCTGAATATCAGTCCAGAAAAAATTCATACTTTGTTTTGGACCTACCAACTTCATGAGTTATTTTAGAGGAGCATGTGGAGTTATGTGGAGGGACAGACTGACAAATGAGAAAGCGAAGGAACGTTGTGGTGTGGATATGGATATGATAAAAAGTGTTAGGAGAAATACATTGAGGTGGTTTGGCCATGTGGAGAGGATGGAGAGTGAGAGACTAAAGAGGAGAGTGTATATGAGTGAGATAGAGGAGGGAAAGGAAGGGGGAGGCCAAGGATGCAATGGAGGGATGGAGGGATGAAGTGGAGAGGTGTATGTGAGAGGGGGATGTGAGCTGGGAGCAGGGCATTGAAGTGGCATTGGACAGGGTGACATGGAGGAGATTTGTTTGTGGCCAGTCTTTATGGGATTGAGGCGTCTAGCAGTAGAAGTAGAAGACTTAGAATAATTATGAAGAGCGAACTCAGGTAATATTTGTGTTTACATGTAGAGACTAAAGTGGTTTAATTGTGAAGATGTGTTTTGTAGAATGTATAGGTGGGGGTGCCCATCATCCACCCTTTTAGTGTAGCGGTACTGTACTCTGTTTTAGGATAGGTCCACACTGAGTGGCAACCCAAATGATTTCCTGTAAACCATGAAAACACTGGGTGGTAACCTTATAACCAGTCAACACGTGTTCCCTACGTGACAACAAGTGGGTTGGTGGAGGGTTCGTGCCCCTCCCCGGAAAACAACTAACTAAAAATACAAACAAGAAGCCTAGGACCAGGATTGACCAACAGGTGATGACTAAGTACTGAACAGAGGACATGATATGGATTGTGACATGGAATGTATGGGGTGCAAATGTCGAGGTGAAAGAGGGAGAGAGTGTTCAGGTGCTTGAGGATGCAAAAATGGATGTATATGGAACAACTGAGACTAAATGGAGAAGTGAGAGAGTGGGAGTATGGATGGGGTATATGTGTGGGAGTAGGTGAGAATGAGAGGGCAAAAGGAGTACCATATGTATAGGCAAACCCCGATTTACGATATCCCTACATGTGATACCCCGGAATAGTGATGGGGGTAGAAATACCACCTTACCCCACCTATTGTAGAGCTACCCCCAATTTTGAGATAGGGTTTGATTTATAAACTGTTTTTAGACTTAGATTAATGTGTTTTAGTCATAGGTGGAGCGAACGCTGTCATTTGGGGTACAGATTCTCGCTCATCAGATGAGGTACAAAACAGTGTGGACAACTAGGCAACTCAACAAAGAATATTTTGTGTTTGACCAGTGAACTGTCATATAACCTATCATGGAATACTTAATAATAATTTTAAATAAATATTAATAATTATGAAAACCATAGAGAGTAAATATTTCATTCATTCACAAAAACTGTGACATCGATAAATCATATGTTTACATTTGGGCTGTTCAAGGAAAAACGCTTTGAAAATACAAAGGAATTTCTAAAAAAAAATGTTGGAAAATAAGAGAGAAGAAAATAAAGGAGCTCAGCAACCAGAACAGTAGCAAAAACGACATAAAGAGGGGCAATTGAAAAGTCTTTCCCGATTGCATCATCAGTCGATAGATCGTGTGTTTACATTCGGGCTGTTCAAGAGGAAACTCTTTGAAAATGCAAAGGAATTTTAAAATAAATGTTGGAAAATAAGAGAGAAGCAACCAGTACAGTAAATAAAATGACATAGAGAGGGGCCTTTGAACAGGCTATCCCGATAGCATCATCGATCAATAAATCCTGCGTTTGCATTTGGGTTGTTCAAGGGAAAATGCTTTGAAAATGCAAAGGAATTTCTTAATAAGTGTTGGGAAATAAGAGAGAAAAAAATAAAGAAGCTCAGCAACCAGAACATATAATAAAACGGCGTAAAGAGGGGCCTTTGAACAGGCTATCCCGATCACATCAGTGATCGATAAATCACGTGTTTACATTTGGGCTGTTCAAGGGAAAATGCTTTGAAAATATAAAGGAATTTCTAAATAAAAATGTTGGAAAATAAGAGATAAGAAAATAAAGGAGCTTGACAACCAGTACAGTAACAAAAATGACATAAAGAGGGGCCGTTGAAAAGGCTTTTCCGATCGCATCATAGATTGCATTCCCTGTCAAGAGAATTCTCTGTCAAAACATCAGTGACTCTCTGTCACAACAGTTTGCACCTTGGATGATTCTGTGTCATTCATACATTATTATTATGCATAACAGATGTTTATTTAATTGTCCCAGGACCATCTGATGGTGGGATTATACACAATGCTGCTGCTTCTTCTCTATCAAGAATGAATTCAAGTCAGAGATCACATTCTCTAGTGACCTTACTGGGTTCGGTGAGACGGGCACTGGTTTTAGGCTTCAGTTAGCTTCTTTTATGGCTGTCAGGCCATTGAGTCAGAGATCGCATTCTCCAGTGACCTTGACTGGGTACTGTGAGACGGGCGCTGGTTTTAGGCTTCAGTTAGCTTCTTTTATGGCTGTTAGGCCATTTAGATTTGCTTTAAACTTTTGTTTGGACTCATTTGGGTGGGTTTAGGCCTTGCTTAGGGGGGATACCCAAGGCTCAAAAATGCATCCCCATAGTTTACATGTTAAATCTACCCTGAGATATGAAACCCTGCACAGTGATGGGTTTTCCATAACCAATTGCATCGTTAAACAGGGGTATGCCTGTATTGTTGTGTGCAAGAGATGGAAGGAGAAAACAAGAGAGTATGGATCAGTTGACTCAAGGATTGTGTGGGTAAGATTGAAAGTAGGACTACAAATGTGGGCGATTGTGCACGTATATGTGCCAATGCAAGATTGTGCAAGTAGAGTGAAAGGAGTTTTGGGCAAATGTGGAATCGTGCATGGAAAAGTTTGAAAGGAAATAGAGTGTTTTTGATTGGAGATATGAATGGAAACGTAGGGAATGTGAAGGTGGATGGAGTAATTGGTGAGTGGGGTGTGCCTGCAGATGTGGATGAGAATGGCAGTGCTCTGGTGGACATCTGTGCAGGGAGGGGGTTGGTGATAGCCAGTACCATTTTTGGTCACAATATGATCCACAGGTATATGTGGCAAGTGATGAAGAATGATGGGTGGTGAACAGAATGAATGGAAGGCAATGATTCATTATGTGTGTGTGAATGACAGAATGAGAAGGTGTGTAATGGATGCAAGAGCATACAGAAGTAGGGTGAGTGGACTTTCTGACCACCATATTGTGGTGGTGAAAGTCAAGGATAAAATGCAATGGAGGAATAGTTGGAGAGAAGGACAGGAAGTAGTCCATGCAAGGAGGGTAGAAATGTTGTACATGATGAAAAAAGGGCAGAATATAAGAGAGAATTGGAGGAGTGATTGGGTAAATATGATTTGGAGCAGATGGGGAAGGTGGAAGGAATGTACAAGATACTCGCAGAAGAAATCTGTGCAGCATGTGAGGTGGTGTATGGGGTGAAGAGAAGACAAAATGGGTTGCAAGGAACAGCATGGTGGAATGAAGAGGTGAGACAAGCTGTGGCGCTAAAGAAGAAAGCATATACTGCTGTGAGTGGGTAGGAAGCAGGGGTGCAGAGGAAGTTGAGAGATGGAAGAGAGAGTTGTATGTAGAGGGGTAGGAGAGGTGGAAAGATCAGTAAGAGAGAGTAAAAAGAGAGTGGTTGAGGATTTTGGAAGGAATTTGAGTGTAAAGTGTAAGAATTGTAAGAAAATGTTGTAGAAAGAGGTAACAAGAGTTAGACAGGGTAATAAAGAAGTTAGTCAGAGAGTGAATGACAAAAACTGTAGCTGCTACTGGAGAAGGGAGAAAAAGTGAATGGATGGAGGGAACACTTTCCGGAACTGTTAAATATAGAGAATTAAAGTGATGTGAGGATAAGTAGCTGGGAAATGGCTGGGAGAAGGAAGGAGGTGAGAAGGGAGGAAGAAATCAGTAGGATGGAAGTAATGGAAGCAATGAAGAAAGTAAAAATGGGGAAAGCCCCAGGAGTTGATGGAGTGTGTGGTGAAATACTGAAGCATGGGGGAGAGATAGTAGTAGAATGGATATGGATGATGTACGGATTGCCCTGGGAGGAAGGTAGAGTCCTGGAGAATTGGAAGTCAGGTACATGGTAATTATTCCCCTGTACAAAGGAAAAGGGGAAAAAGATGTATGAGGTAATCATAGGGGCATTTGTCTTAGTGAAATAGGAAAAGTGAACGGTATGATACTTACAGACAGAGTTAGGGAAATAACAGAGGAATTACCTGTAGGTGGTGTAGAACAGCAAGGTTTTAGGAAGGGATAAGGTTGCATAGATCAGATATTCATTCTTAGGTCATTTGTGGAAAAGTTTCTAGAGAAGGGAAAGAAGTTTTATGCAGCCTTCATGGATTTGGAGAAAGCATATGACAGGGTGGATAGACAAGGAATGTGGAAAATATTATGAATAAATGGAGTAAATGGGAAGTTGTTGAATCCCATGAAGAGCACGTATGAGGATGCTAAAGTTGCAGTGTGTGTGGATAGTGAATTGTGTAAATTTTTCTGTTTGAATGTTGGGTTGAAACAGGGATGTGTCATGTCTCCATGGTTGTTCAGCCTGTATAATGATGGGATTATAAAAGAGATACAAGGTAGGGCAGTGGATGATGGAGCAGCTTTAATAAGAGAGGGCAGCGTTTGGAAACTCTCTGTACTGTTGTTTGCAGATGATACTGTATTTTTAAGTGAAGACGAAGGGGAGCTGCAAGGCTTGGTGAATGAGTTGGGAGTGTGTGGAAGAAATGGAATCTAAAGGCTAATGTAGGGAAGAGTAAAGTTATGGTCTTTGAGAGAAATAAAGTCACTGAATGTACAGTGAGGTTGGATGAGGAGGAAATGGAAAATGTGAGTACATTTCAGTACTTGGGCAGTGTGATGAGTAAGGATGGAGTTTGGAGGGTGAAGTGTTTGAATGGGTACAACGAGGAAGAAAGGTTGCTGGTTCTCTGAAAGCAGTAATAAGAAACGGAGGTGAGCATGGAAGTAAAAAAGTCGCTGCATGACAGTGTTGTGATACCAACCCCAACATATGGAAGTGAAGCTTGGACCTGGTTGGCAAGACACAAGTCAAGAGTGGGAACAGTGGAAATGAGTTATTTGAGACGAGCATGTGGAGTTGTGCTGAGAGACAGACTGACAAATGAGGAAGTGAAGGAGTGTTGTGGTGTGGAAGTGGATGTGACAGAAAGGTTAGGAGAAATACACTGAGGTGGTTTGGCCATATGGAGAGGATGGAGAGCGAAACATTAACAAGGAGAGTGTATGTGAGTTGGGGGTGGGGACAGGGCCAAGCCATCGATGGAGGGATGGAGTGGAGAGGTATATGAGAGAAGGGAGTGTGAGCTGGGGGCAGGGCAGGGCCATGGATGAGATGGAGGGATGGAGTGGCGAGGTATATGAGAAAGGGGAGTGTGAGCTGGGAGCAGGGCAATGAAATGGCAGGGGACTGGATGACATGGAGACAGTTTTTTTGTGGCCACCCTTTAAAGGATTAAGGCATCTGGCAATAGATAGATATAGCTCCATTAAATGCTCTGTTTGCCACTAGTGTTTATTGCATAACATACTGTTTTATTTTTTAGATCACTGCGTCAAACAGCCTCATGGGATATGGCTGGCAATGGAATGAGTGGCAGTGGTGGTTCAATCAGCTCCAGCAGTTCAGAGGGCCGAGCCAGTGGCGAGGGTGGAGGCAGCCGGCGATCAGTTCGGCGCTTAACAGACACCTCACTTGGGGATGCACCAGAAGAGGAAGAGGAAAGCTGGTCTTCAGACTACTCAGCATCAGATGAAGAGGAGGACCAGACATTTTCCGAAAGCACTGAGGTGAGAGAAGGGGTGGAGGTGTAGGCTTTATGGCTGATTTTCTGTGTAAGAGAACTTGAATTTCATAAGAAATATGTCATCATCATCATCGTCATCAGTAATAGTAGTAGTAGTAGTAATAATAATAATAAAAATAATAATAATAAATTGTGGTAGGTGGGGGCACTCACCATCCACTCACTCAATGTAGTGCTGCATTGTGTGTCTGCTGTTTCCTTTCTTCATTCCTTCCTCTTCTGTCTTTCTTTCCTTCATTCTTTCCACATCCTTCTGCCTATGGGTGACTTTACACTCCTTCTTCTGTCTTTCTTTCCTTCATTCTTTCCCCTTTTGCCTGTGGGTGATTCTACACTGACTGTACACCAGGAAATCATTTACGACACTGGGTGGTAACTATATAACCAAATTATTGCACCTGGTGGTTTAGTGGGTTATTAAGGCGCTCCAATTGGACTGAGCCGGTGCAGGTTTATACAGTATCCATGGGGTGGTTTGGGTTTATTGCTCATGTGATGCCACTCTGGGATGAGTGAGGCTGATCACTTTCATCTTAAATGTCAGGACTAACTTGTCTAGTCCCGGGCACCTGCGCTTCTAATGGGGCAACACTGGACTGGATGATGGATGGATGGGTGGATAATAATCTATCTATCTATCTATTGCCAGATGCCATAATCCCGTAAGGGGTGGCCATTTGACTTTGATTTATTTGTTTCACAGAGAGGGGCACTAACCCTCCACCAACCCACTTGTTGACACATTGGGAGCACATATGGTTTGGTTATATGGGTACTACCCAGCATTTTAAATGGTTTCTTGGCTTACAGGAAATCATTTGGCTTGTCACTCAATATAAAGCCACCTGTAAAGGAAAGAAAAGCAGTAAGAAGTGACAGGAAAGATGAGAGAAATAGGAAGAGAGGAGGGCAGGCACAGAAAAAGAATGATAAGGGCTAAGGAAGAAGTAGGCAGCACTACATCAAGTGAGTGGATAATAATAATAATAATAATAATAATAATAATAATAATAATAATTCATTCATTCATTCATCATCCAGTCCTACATTGCCCCATGAGAAGCTTAGGAGCCTGGGGCTAGGCAAGTTGGTCCTGACATTTAAGATGAGTGACCAGCCTCACTCATCCCTGAGTGGCATTACATGAGCAGTAAACCCCAACTACCCCTTGGATATTAACTTTCACCGCTCAATCCGATTGGAGCGCTGTGATCACTCACTAAACCAGTAGGTGCCGAAATTTGGCTATATGGTTACCACCCAGCTTAATAAATGGTTTCCTGGTGTACAGGAAACCATTTGGCTTGTCACTAAGTGTAGAGTCACCCACAGGCAGAAGGAAGAGGAAAGAATGAAGTAAAGAAAGGCAGAAGAGTGTGTGTAAAGTCACCCATAGGCAGAAGGACAAGGAAAGAATGAAGGAAAGAAAGACAAAAGAGGATGGAAAGAAAGAAGGATGGAGGAGGGGAAAGGGCAGATACTCGAGAGCAGCACTACATCAGGTGAGTGGATGGTGAATGCCCCCACCTACCACAAAATAATAATAATAATAATAATAATATTATTGTCATCATCATGGTGCCTGGTGGTTTTGTGGGTAATTATTGTGCTCCGATCGGATTGAGCCTGTGAAGGTTTATATCCAAGGGATGGTTGGGGTTTATTGCTCACGTAATTCCACTCAGGGATGAGTGAGGTTGGTCACTCTCATCTTAAATGTTAGGACCAACTGCCTAGCCCCAGGCTTCTACGCTCCTCATGGGGCAACGTAGGATTGGCTGATGTATGGATGGATGGTCATCATCATTATCATCATCATCATCATCATCATCATTGCCATCATCATCATCAGTATCTTTTTTTTTTTTTTCCTGTCTAAGTATTGGATGAGGTAAGCTTCAGAAAGCAATGAAAGAGAAAGCCTGATAGTGAAAGAACTAGTCACCAGCATGCCTTATGATATTGGGCGGACACTTACTCACCATTTAGTTGCCCAGAAGCCTGACTCTGCATCAGAGGCCTAAATGTCTGCACATATTTAAAAAACAATTTTCTTTATAGATGTGCTTCATATTACAATGATCCCGTGGTTATCATGCATAATTGGTACTGAGCCTAGTGTGTAGTAATGAAAGCAGAGAAGTTATGGGATTTATTTATTGCAGTTATTATTATTATAATTATTATTATTTTTATTATTATTATTATTATTATTATTTTTATTATTATTATTATTAAACAAGATGAACAGAGGAAGGAAAAACAAATTTAATGAAAACAAATTCCATTCACCAGATTACAGGTGTCCTCTGTTCATAAAATCTATAACAGTTGGACTTGGTCTGCAGTTGAAGTTTGGGGGGGAACTAATCTGGGAAAGCTAGTTTCAAAGAGAAGCAGCTCTTGGGATAAATGAATTTTGATAGGCAGAAGTTCTGCACTGTGACCGTGTGAGAGTCAAGTCATGAGCGCTACTATGCCCATGTAGTACAGAGGAAGGTGTGGAGAGATGCCACAGTGGATGCATCTTCATCTGAGCATTGGCCATAAAAATGTCTATAAAATAATGCAAGGGAAGCAACATTCCAGCTTCCTTGTAGGGAACATGGTTACGGTAAGTTATAATTGTTGGGTTATTAATTACTCTTATAGCTTTATTCTGAATTTTTTCCATTTGTTTAAATGCAACCTCTTCACATCCACCTCACAAGGGTGAGTGATATTCGAGTTGAGAGCACACAGGAGTCTTGTAAATTATAGCTAACTGCTCATCAGTCAAGAAGTTATGGATTCTGTACAATAATCCAAGTTTCTGTGTGACATTTTTAGCAAGTGATCTAAAATGAGAGGTCTAACAGGGTATTGTTAGGTGAAATGCTGAGAATTTCAATACTTTTAGAAACAGGAATAGCTATTGGTCACAATGAAGATAATGTAGGAATCAGGCAGTACCTGTCTGTTAGTAAATTGGAGATACTGTATTTGGTTCCTCTAGCATTAAGTGATTAAATTAGACAATGTTTATTTGCCCCCATTCAGTGATCATGGATAAGTCTTGATTTATGGAGATTGCTGTGCTGAGTTGGGAGTTAGAGATATCATTTTGTGGATGGGTATTTAAGTGTGATGGAGCTGTGAAGCATTGAGTCATCTGCATATGAGTGAATGGGATTATGTGTGACAGACAAGTGATCATTAATATGAATGAGGAACAGGGTGATCATTACCATGAAGGAGGAACAGGGTCGGAGTCAGGACTGATCCTTGTGGCATGCCAGCATTGAGTGAAAATTGGAATATATATCATCTACCTGTACTTTCATCTTCCTGTTGCAGAGATATGAGGAAATCAGTGGGACAGATGACAGGTTGTAGCAAGGGAGCATGGATAACAGGGAGTGATGCCACACTCTGTCAAAAGCTTTAGAAATCTCAAGATCTACTGCATGAGTTTCTCCATGTTGGTCTGTTGATTGATGGATAGTATGAGTAATGAGATTGAGCATATCAACAGTGAATCTGGCATGGTGAAAACCATGCTGTCTGTCACTAATTACATTGTTGGATTCAAGATGTTCAACAGTGTGCTTATTAATGACATTCTCAAATACCTGTCCAGGAGATGTGGTAGTTGTTGGTCTGTAATCAGAGGGATCAGATGAACTTCCCTTCTTTGGAATTGGGTGGATGTTACCTTCTTACCAAGAATTACAGAGTGAAAAAGTGTGTAAGCATAGTCTGAATAATTTAACTAGGACAGGAGGAAGTTCTGGGGGACAATTTTTCAAAAAGATTGGAGGAATTCCACCTGGACCTGGACCATGTTGGTAAGTTGTCTAGGATAGGTTTTATGTATCTACAGTAGGATCTCATCAATAACATTTAATTGATGCCAGAAAAACGCCATTATTAGCGAAAATGTTATTTGCGTGACATTAAAATACATGTATAAAGGGTTTATTGGTGCTGCCACTCCTGGACTTTTATCCACTTTTCCCACCTGGAGCCCTCCTATCACTACATTTTTTAGCTGAAATAATAAGATTAATTATTAAATCATCATGAGTAATATAAAACTCACCTTAAAGGAGTTATGAGGTGTTTGTTATAATGATTGTTTCGAGGCTTGCGCATGGACGCTACTGCATCGTAACCCCTGACCCCTCGCTGGCCTCGTCCCCTCTCCTGCCTCTCACGCCAGGGTCTCCCACTTCCATCAACACTTCATCAAACCCCATAAAGTCAAAATCTTCAGGAAAGTCCCCAGTGTCATCATCTACTCAACCCTTCTCTGTTCTTCCTCGGCTTGCTGGCTTTGTGAAAGAGAGTGAGTGATGAGTGACTGATGGCGGGCATTCACTTGATCGTGATACTGTTTCTGGTATTTTCATGAAATCTGCTTTACAAGTCCAGTCATTAGTCATTAATTCTGATGGCCGCTCTCTTTCTGTCTCAGGAGACTTGAGTTGTGGCTGGAGTGCCGACCAAGCATGTTTAATGGTTGCCAATGTTGTATTATTCCAGGCACTGACAATGAAATTTACAGCCTGTTGAATGTTATATTTCTTCCAGAATGCAGCAACAGTCATTATGTTGGGTTGCAGGTATGACAAGTGGAGCAGGTGAGTCAAGTGGGACTGTGGAGGTGGAGGGGGAGGCAGATTGTGAGTCAGGTAGGGCAGTGGAGGTGGAGGTGATGGCAATGGGCAAGTCAGGGGAGGTGGCAAGGGGAGGATCCTCCATCTCCTCCTCGCTATTGCTCACATTTTCGGCGATTTCCTTCATCTTTTTTTGTTTGTCTGTTTCTTTCCTCACCATTTTATGGACATATTTGCAGTATAACAACTTGGCGTTCACGAAATAACCGTTATTCAAGTGAATCCAAACGTTATCATGGAAACTGGATAGCTATTCTAACTTACCATTATTGCCGAAAATGTTATTGTCGAAATCGTTATTGATGAGATCCTACTGTATGTATCTTTAGTGGATCAGTTTCAGGAGAGTCAAATTCTAGTACAGGAATGTTTTTACTGAATTCCTGTAAGGTAGAATTTCTGGCAAACATATTGGCAAGAATGTTAACTTTTCCATGTGGGCCATTTACAGTGTTTTTGTCTGAAGATTTTAGTGGGGGAATGGTTGTTGACTTGTTAAAGTTACTGTTGAATGAATGGAGCTGATCAGAATATCCTGTTGTCATCAGGATTATTTAATAGTTTGGATGCTTGGTTGTAAAGAAAGTTTGATTTATCAAGAGTTATTACTGCTTCTGCATGGTTTCTAGCAATTTTAAAGTGATTGAGGGATTTGGTAGTTTTCTACTTTAAGTAAGAGTTATATGTTAAAGGCTTATTTGGGTTGTTGCTCTTGCACAATTGCTGTCAAACCATTTTGGGGAGTCTGATCCTTTAGTAAATTGATGACAGTATGAACAACTCCATACCAACTTGTATTAAGTCATTCATGTGGGACTGGGTAGAATTGATGTCAGTGGAGAAGAAAGACTGCCATGGAATATCAGCTAGATAATTTCTAAATCCATTCCAGTCTGCCCTGTCAAAGGGCCATCTGGTCACCATGACTGGTTCAGAACAGAGAGGTTTGGGGCAACTGATGAATGAAGCTTTGATGAGATTGTGGTCAGAGGATCCAAGTGGTGTAGTAACTCTATCCTGTATTGATCTGGGTTATTTGTCAGGAATAGGTCCAAGATATAGACATTGCGGTCAGGATTGTCTGGTATTCTAGTTGGTTGTTTTACCAGTTGTGTGAGATTAAATGATTCTGCAAACAGTTTGCACTCTAGACCAGTATCATCAGTCCTGGCTGAATGCAATAGCCATTCAACATTATGGATGTTAAAATGATGCAACATGGTAATATCAAAGGGAAGGTTGAGGTTAAAGTTGGTTTGGGGGAGGCGGTGGCTGAATTGGTAGAGAGGCAGCCTGTAGTCCTGATGGACCCAGGTTCGAATCCCGGCTGGGGCAGGGAACAGTTTAAGGATTTGAATTTCATGAAAAAGCAGACTTTCCTGATCTGCCAGATGACCTGCCGACATGTCATAAAAGTACCCCTGCTAATACCAATACAGTACACCAGTCCAGTATGAGACAGCCCTAGCATGTATTGAAAATGGACGGTGGGTGTTAGCGCCAAAGTGGTGACATGTAGAGAGGTGTATGGTATGTAGGAGGACTACTGGGCCTTGAGAGCAGGCTGTGAAGCCTATGCCCGGAGTCGGACACATTAAAAAAAAAAAAAAAAAAAAAAAAAGCTGTGTGGATAGAGTCAGATACATTGGGTTCTGATAAGGCATATGGGGAAGCAATAAACAATTCAGATATATTTTGCTATTATTAAAGTGATTTTGTTTGTATAATGAGTAATAAAAATTAGTAAGAGTGAAGTTGATGATTATGTTAATTGCATATTCTGATTTAATATTGCAACAAGTTCCGCCTTTGTTACAAAACTTAGTGAGGAAATGGTAACCGGGAATACTGTATGGGGATAAGTCAGCAGAGGAAGAAATTTGGGTTTCTGTGAGGAATTTGGCTAGAGGGACTATAGATTCAAGTAAAGTGAGCAGAATTTAGATTGGTACTAAGATGTTGGTAAAATATAAAGTTGACTTGCACTTCTTCACTGATGAACATGATTTTTGGTGGCAACAGCTGCTGACAGTACCGGGCACCCCACTCATAAACCCCAATTTTCCATTTTACAGCAATTTATACCCACTAAATTGAAACAGACATAGGCAAGGTTAGGTTAATAGAAAGTGATGAAAAGGGCACATTAAGGAAGAAACTCATACCATAAAGAGACCCAAGATGGACTTGAGGAAAGAGATTCTGAAGCTAGGGGGTGGAGAGATAGTGGCCTCCACGACTAAGGATTAACTCCTTAAATAGGGACTCATCTTTAAATTCCTGAAAGCCATAAAAAACCACAGATATTGCACTACCATTGATGGCAGTTACCAGCTTAGGTGCATGATAATGATGTGTTATAGATGAAAAATGTGTGACAATAGCAGGAGTGCAGATTTCCATCTTGCGATGATAAAAAAAATCTCCATAACCAGGAGCATGATGACCAAGGGATCGCTGTATGTACCTGAGACAATCCATCTACTCTTAATTTTAAGGAGTGCCAAATTCATGTCATGTGCTTCTGTTGTTCTTGTTCTTTTCGTGTGGACTGCAGGCTGAAGTTGTCCTCCTGCAGTACATAATTCTGGGGAATAAAGTGTTAAGAGATGTCTATATAAACTGACAGACAGCAGAGCTGCCTGGTTATATCTGTGGCACCATTCAAAGGGGGCATGCTTCTCCATACACAGGTCATCCAACTTAATCCCGTCAGTTCTCTAGCCTCATCAGCCTATTAAAATTGCCTTCCTACACACACACACACACACACACACACACACACACACACACACACACACTTGTCTTATTATTGCATGCGCTCTGTCTGTCATGCCTCTTAACCCTCTTGCGCACGCATAAGTTTCAGTAAGTTTCCCTGCACATGATTTTACTTGACTGGCTGCCCACCCAGCCCACCTGCCCGCTGCTGAAAACATATTCTTGCCTTATTTTCGCCACCCAAACCTCAATATACTGCCATGAAACCTATATGACCACCCTATTCGTTGATGTTTGTTCTAGTTGATAAGCACACACACAAAAAAAAGAAAACAGGAAAGCACGAATAAAACAACATTAGGCCGCCTGAATAAACATTTTGCAATGTCAGTTTCACTTCTCAACATCACCACTTGAATGCTTTCCATTATACAGGAAAATGTTATTAGAAGTTTTGATAGAAAGTTTCATCAGCTTTCTAATGAGAAATATCTGATTGTGATACGATTTGTAGTTTTCAAGAAAATAGCCAAAAACTGAAAGCCATTAAAAAAAAAAAACTTTTTTGTTCAGGGAGCTTTCCTGCAGAAGTTTTCTCACACACCTTATGTTTTTATTTCTTAATATTGTGTAGAATTTCATGGGGTTTCTCCTCGGCAAAACAGATTTTTGGTACGCCTCATAGTTTCTAAGCAAATCACAAAAAAAGACTGGGTACTTACGGCCATGCGTCACTTTCATCATGCACACACAGCAAACACTATATTCCCACCTACATAACAACGACTTTTTATCAGAGATATTACATTGTTATGTCCTGTACATATGTAGAATTTACTGCTCATTATCATGGTTCGTATAGGAAATCGATACGTCCAAGAGTTTTCGAGTAATTGCCTGACAAAGTGAGATTACTTCGCCGAGTGTTTTCGATTATTACCACAGGCAAGAATAAAACACACACTGTTCCCCCGCCTTTTCCCAAAATATATGCTCACAAAGGCTTATATTTTCATAATAAACATATGTAGAATTTACTGCTCTTTATCATGGTTCTTACAGGAAGTCGATACGTCTAATAGTTTTCAAGTAATTGGCCAACAAAGTGAGATTACTCTGCCGAGCGTTTTCGATTATTACCGCAAGCGAGAATAAAACACACTCCGTTCACCTGCCATTTCCTAAAAAATATGCTTCCAAAGGCTTATGCTGTATTTTCATTATGAACATACGTAGAATTTACTGCTCTTTATCATGGCTCTTACAGGAAGTCGATACGTCGAATAGTTATCGAGTAATTGGCCGACAAAGTGAGATTACTTCGCCGAGCATTTTCAACTATTACTGCAAGCAAGAATAAAACACACTCCGTTACCTCGCGTTTTGCTAAAAAATATGCTCCCAAAGGCTTATATTTTCATAATGAACATACAGTAATCCCTCCACTATCAGATGTAATAGAGCCAAAGGCATGTCCGAAAAGTGGTCCTGTCCGGAAAGTGGACCCCTGCCTGCTGGACCGGTACTTATGGACCCTAACCCAGCGTAACTTTGAAAGCCACATAAATAACTCCCTACTGGACATGTATAGCACCTATTTAAACCTATTTAAGACCCTATTCACACCAATAATGGACATAAAGCATGAAATAAATGAAAAGGAACCAGAGAATGAGGAATTAGAAGTGAGTATGGAAAGTACTTAGGAGTGTACACAGTACTTACAGCACATCTGTGGCCGCCTCCTCTAAGGCTCTGGTAGTGGTGAAAATGCTCTTGAGGCACATACAGTAATCCAGTGTTGTGCTACACTTAATTCTTTGCACTGTGAGTTACAATTGTTTAACACTGCACATTCTGTTCTTATTGCACCACGCCAGTTTCAACCACCACTTTGCACTTCACGCTTAATTCTTTGCATTCTAAATTCTAATTTCTTAACACAGCTCAACACTGTAAATTCCCATGTGGTCTAGTGGCGAGGTATTGCAGTTTATTCACAAAAACGAGCACATGTGGCATCCCTTGCGATGAACATCTACACTTGGCGGTGTTTAGGCGGTAACTGGGGACAGGGTTGCCAGATATGAGCTCTGCCACATTACCAAACTCCTTAATTTTCATTACCAAATTTAACTTTTCATTACCAAATTCTTAAAGGAAGCATTTATTCTTCACTAATTATAGTAGCATATTTACAGAAGAAATATGTGCAGCATGTGATGTGGTGTGTGGAAGGAAGAGAAGACGGAGGGGGGTGCAAGGAACAGCGTGGTGGACTGAAGAGGTGAAACAGGCTGTGGCACAAAAGAAGAAAGCATACAATGAATGGATGAGAAATAGGGGCGTTGAAGAAGTTGAGAGGCGGAAGAGAGAGTTATATGTAGCAAGAAAGAGAGAGGTGAAAAGATTAGTAAGAGAGAGTAAGAAGAGAGTGGATGAGGAATTTGGAAGGAATTTGAGTGTAAAGTGGAGGGACTGTAAGAAAATGTTCTGGAAAGAGGTGAAAAGAGTAAGACAGGGTGGAAGTGAAGTTAGCAGGGGAGTGAAAGATAAAAATGGTAGATTACTAGTGGAGAAGGGAGAAAAAGTGAGCAGATGGAGAGAACACTTTAAGGAATTGTTGAACGTAGAGGATGGAAGTAATGCGAATATAAGTGGCTGGGGAATGGCTGGGAGAAGGAGGGAGGTGAGAAGACAGGAAGAAATCAGTAGGATAGAAGTTGTGGAAGCAATGAAGAAAGTTAAATCTGGGAAAGCCCCAGGAATTGATGGAGTGTGTGGTGAAATGCTGAAGCATGGGGGAGAGATAGTAGTAGAATGGATGTGGAAGATGTGCAGATTAGCCTGGGAGGAAGGTAGAGTCCCGGAGGATTGGAAGTCAGGTATAATTATTCCCTTGTACAAAGGAAAAAGGGAAAAAGAAGTGTGTGGTAATCATAGGGGCATTTGTCTTCTTAGTATAATAGGAAAAGTGTATGGTAGGATACTTATTGACAGAGTTAGAGAAAGAACAGAGAAATTAGTTGGAGAAGAACAGGGAGGCTTTAGGAAGGAAAGAGGTTGTGTAGATCAGATATTCATTCTTAGATCTTTAGTGGAAAAGTTTCTAGAGAAGGGAAAGAAGTTGTATGTGGCTTTCATGGATTTGGAGAAAGCATATGACAGGGTGGGTAGACAAGGATTGTGGAAAGTGTTAAGAATATATGGAGTAGATGGGAAGTTGTTGAATGCTGTGAAGAGTATGTATGATGGTGCGAAGGCTGCAGTGCGTGTGGATGGTGAACTAAGTGAATTTTTCTCTTTGAAAGTTGGGTTGAAACAGGGATGTGTCATATCTCCATGGTTGTTCAATCTGTACATGGATGGGGTAATAAAAGAGGTACAAGGTAGGGTAGTGGATGTTGGAGTGGCCCTGGTGAGAGAGGATAGTGTTTGGAAACTCCCTGTACTGTTGTTTGCAGATGATACTGTGTTGTTGAGTGAAGACGAAGGGGAGCTGCAAGGCTTGGTGGATGAGTTTGGGAGAGTGTGTAATAAACGGAATCTGAAGGTGAATGTAGGGAAGAGTAAAGTGATGGTCTTTGAGAGAGGTGAAGTCAGTGAATGTACAGCGAGGTTGGATGGTGAGGAATTGGAAAATGTGAGTACGTTTAAGTACTTGGATAGTATGATGAGTAAGGATGGAGGTTTGGAGGGTGAAGTGCTTGAAAGGGTACAGCAGGGAAGAAAGCTTTGAAAGCAGTGATAAGAAACAGGGAAGTGAGCATGGAAGTGAAAAAGTTACTACATGACAGTATTGTGATACCAACTCTAACGTACGGAAGTGAAGCTTGGACGTTGTTGGAAGGACACAAGTCAAGAGTGAGAGCAGTGGAAATGAGTTATTTAAGAGGAGCCTGTGGAGTCACATGGAGAGATAGGCTGACGAATGAGGATATAAAAGAACGTTGTGGTGTTGATGTGGATGTGATAGGGAGCGTTATGAGGAACACACTGAGGTGGTTTGGCCATGTGGAGAGGATGGAGGGTGAGAGACTGACGAAGAGAGTGTATGTGAGTGAGGTGGACGGGGGAAGAGGGAGGGGGAGGCCGAGGATGAGATGGAGGGATGGGGTGGAGAGGTATATGAGAGAGGGGGGTGTGAGTTGGGAGCAGGGCAGTGAAATGGTGGGGTACAGGGCGACTTGGAGGCGATTTGTTTGTGGCCACCCCAAACGGGATTGAGGCGTCTGGCAATAGATAGATAGATTATATGTACAATGGGAAATAATCACTCTCCTTATAATCAGGAGCATGTTTATTTTTGCGCTATTTGTGCTAGCAGATTAATCAAAGAGAGCAGACAGTCCACCGTCTCCATTCTCTATATCTTCATACATGTGAAAAATCTGTTTGGTAATGGATCATGCTGATTCACCACCAGACGAACTTTTCAATACCTAATTGGCCCACATTTGGTAATGAAAAATACCAAATGGCAACCCTGACTGGGGAGGGAGGAGGAAGGAAGGAAGGGGCGATGGGGCTGTGCATACACAACAACTGTTCGACACTGCGTGCCAATTTCAAATTACGGGTGGGAAAAGATTAGGATTTTGAGGGGGATTTTTCTCTTTTTTTTGGTGATTTTTGAGATCCGAAGGTCCAGGCCCACAATGTCCGGTAAGTGGGGAGTACGGAAAGTGGGTGCCCAGATAGTACAGGGATTACTGTATGTAGAATTTACTGCTCTTTGTCATGGTTCTTACAGGAAGTCGATATGTGTAATAGTTTTTGAGTTGGGTTGAAACAGGGATGTGTCATGTCTCCATTGTTGTTCAATCTGTACATGGATAGGGTAATAAAAGAGGTACAAGGGGTAGTGGATGTTGGAGTGGCCCTGGTGAGAGAGGATAGTGTTTGGAAACTCCCTGTACTGTTGTTTGCAGATGATGCTGTGTTGTTGAGTGAAGACGAAGGGGAGCTGCAAGGCTTGGTGGATGAGTTTGGGAGAGTGTGTAAGAAACGGAATCTAAAGGTGAATGTAGGGAAGAGTAAAGTGATGGTCTTTGAGAGAGGTGAAGTCAGTGAATGTACAGTAAGGTTGGATGGTTAGGAATTGGAAAATGTGAGGAATTGGAAAATGTAAGTACGTTTAAGTACTTGGATAGTGTGATGAGTAAGGATGGAGGTTTGGAGGGTGAAGTGCTTGAAAGGGCACAGCAGGGAAGAAAGGTTGCTGGTTCTTTGAAAGCAGTGATAAGAAACAGGGAAGTGAGCATGGAAGTGAAAAAGTTACTACATGATAGTATTGTGATACCAACTCTAACGTATGGAAGTGAAGCTTGGACGTTGTTGGAAGGACACAAGTCAAGAGTGAGAGCAGTGGAAAATGAGTTATTTAAGAGGAGCCTGTGGAGTCACATGGAGAGAGGCTGACGAATGAGGATATAAAGGAGCGTTGTGGTGTGGATGTGGATGTGATAGGAAGCGTTATGAGGAACACACTGAGGTGGTTTGGCCATGTGGAGAGGATGGAGGGTGAAAGACTGACGAAGAGAGTGTAATTGAGTGAGGTGGAAGGGGGAAGAGGGAGGGGGAGGCCGAGGATGAGATGAAGGGATGGGGTGGAGAGGTATATGAGAGAGGGGGGTGTGAGTTGGGAGAAGGGCAGTAAAATGGCGGGGGACAGGGCGACTTGGAGGCGATTTGTCTGTGGCCATCCCAAACGGGATTGAGACGTCTGGCAATAGATAGATAGATAGGAAGACAAAGCTAGATTACTCTTCCGATCACTACCTAGGTTTACCACATACACAAAAGAAAAAATTGTCTTCCCCCCCCCTTTGCCTGAAGACTATGCTTCCAAAGCCTATTTTCTTTTTTCCCCTTTTATGTACAGACTGTAAAATCTCCAAGGGTTATTTTTTTAGTATTATAACCTACTAGACATGAACACTACTTTGTTCTAGTTACTGCTAATGAAGCTGTACCTTCTGTTATATGTGTAATATCTGGGAGAAAATGGTTATTTGTGCGAAAAATATAGGAGTACTGTATTGATAATAGGTCAATATATATATCAACAAAATTTGGAAAACTCACTTCCTCCAGGGGTGCTGATGGGCCTGAAGGATCTTGTGGGATTTGAAGATGAGGAGTTATGGTGTGTGTGTGTGTGTGTATTTACCTATTTGTATTTACCTATTTGTAGTATACAGGAATTGAGCAATGCTCGTTTTGTCCTGTCTCCATATCCACATTTATCAAGTCTACCTTTACACACATGAATGTTTTTCTCATGCACCACCTCTTTGTCTAAGTCGTTCCAAATATTTAAGTATTTACCTAATATACCTAATTGTGATATACACGGAATGTACTATGCTCGTGGGTTTCCTTCGCTGTTTCTCAATAAGTCGAAAATAGCTTTAAACTCGTTTAAGTATTTAGACTGGACGATCTCTTTGTCCAGGCTATTCCATAAGTCTATACTTCTGTAAGGAAAGCTATATTTCTTGATATCCTTCAACCAGCTTGACTTTTTCAATTTCATTCCGTGTCCTCTTGTCGCTCTCCCATACCATACAAACAGATCTTCTTTGTCAATTTTATCTACTCCCACCATGGTCCTGAACACCGCAATCATGTCTCCCCTCTTTCTCCTTTCCTCTAACGAAGGCAAATCCAGTTTTTCCAGCCTCTCTCTGTATGACAGGTCTGTCAGACTGTGGACCATCTTGGTTGCTGTTCTTTGTATTCTCTCAATCTTGTTTATATCTTTCTTTTTGTGTGGGGACCACACTACCGCTGCATATTCCAACCTGGGGCAGATCATGGCCAACATCAATTTTTTCATCATTTCCTCATCCATATAATGAAATGCTACTCTTATGTTAGTCAAGAGTTTATAAGTCTCTCCAACTATCTTGTTAATGTGCTTTTCTGGTGACAAACTATCTTGGACCAGCACTCCCAAATCTTTCTCTTCTCTCCTTTTTGTGATTAATTCATTACCCAAAAATTAATTCAGTGATGGTCTCCTGGTACTTTTACCCATTTCCAATATTTTACATTTCTTTACATTAAGAAACGGAATCTAAAGGTGAATGTAGGGAAGAGTAAAGTGATGGTCTTTGAGAGAGGTGAAGTCAGTGAATGTACAGCGAGGTTGGATGGTGAGGAATTGGAAAATGTGAGTACGTTTAAGTACTTGGGTAGTGTGATGAGTAAGGATGGAGGTTTGGAGGATGAAGTGCTTGAAAGGGTACAGCAGGGAAGAAAGGTTGCTGGTTCTTTGAAAGCAGTGATAAGAAACAGGGAAGTGAGCATGGAAGTGAAAAAGTTACTACATGACAGTATTGTGATACCAACTCTAACGTACGGAAGTGAAGCTTGGACGTTGTTGGAAGGACACAAGTCAAGAGTGAGAGCAGTGGAAATGAGTTATTTAAGAGGAGCCTGTGGAGTCACATGGAGAGACAGGCTGACGAATGAGGATATAAAGGAGCGTTGTGGTGTTGATGTGGATGTGATAGGAAGCGTTATGAGGAACATACTGAGGTGGTTTGGCCATGTGGAGAGGATGGAGAGTGAAAGACTGACGAAGAGAGTGTATGTGAGTGAGGTGGAGGGGGAAAGAGGGAGGGGGATGCCGAGGATGAGATGGAGGGATGGGGTGGAGAGGTATATGAGAGAGAGGTGTGTGAGTTGGGAGCAGGGAAGTGAAATGGCGGGGGACAGGGCGACTTGGAGGCGATTTGTTTGTGGCCACCCCAAACGGGACTGAGGCGTCTGGCAATAGATAGATAGATAGAAATTTCATTTCCCACGTCCGGCTCCAATTGTGTATTCTATCCAAATCCTCCTGCAGTATTTTACAATCCTCCTCAACCTCTATCTTCCTCAAGATCTTTACATCATCAGGAAACAGACTTGCATAACTGTTCACTCCATCTACCATATCATTTACATAAATCAGGAACATTACTGGCACCAACACTGAGCCTTGAGGGACTCCACTTGTTACTTCCCTCCATCCAGACATCTTTTCCTATAATACTGTCCTCATTTGTCTGTCTCTCAAAAAGTCTCTCATCCATTCCAGAAGTTTCCCCTTTAGTCCTCCTATATATTCTAGTTTCCACATTAGTCTCTTATGAGGTACCTTGTCAAAGGCCTTCTCTAAGTCTACGTACACACAATCCACCCAACCATCTCTCTCCTGTACCACATCAATCGCTCTTGAGTAAAAGCTCAACAAGTTAGAAACACATGACCTTCCACTTCTGAATCCAAGCTGACATTCAGCCAAAATATTCATCTCTTCCAGATATTTTATCCATCTGTCTTTCAGGATTCTCTCACACAATTTTGCAACCATGCTGGTTAGAGACTCTGGTCTATAATTCAGGGGTTCTTCCCTGTTTCCTTCCTTGTAAATTGGTACCACATTTGCCCTCTTCCATTCTTTTGGCACTTTCCCCTCTTCCAGTGAGCATACAATTAAGCTGTGAATTTTATCCACCAGTTGTTCTCTGCATTCCTTCAGTACCCAATTAGAAATTCCATCAGGTCCTGGGGCTTTCCTTACATCTTGAGTTTCCAGTAATTTATACACTTCCTGTACCTCCACTTTTATATCTTTCATCACCGGAACATTTGTAATCACTCCCTCCCCTTCCACAAACTCTTTTTCTTTAGTGAAAACTGACTGGAAACGTTTGTTCATTATTTCTGCTTGCATTGCCGCATCCTTAAAGATCTCTCCTTCTACTTTCAGTTTGGTGATTCCTTCCTTTTGTTTCAGTTTGCCATTAACAAAGCTGTAAAACAGTTTGGGTTCATCCTTGCATTTGTCAATTATACCTTTTTTAAAATTCCTTTCTTCTTCTCTACGTATTCTTGTGTATTCATTTC
Source organism: Coenobita brevimanus (assembly GCF_032717465.1). Lineage (NCBI taxonomy): Eukaryota > Metazoa > Arthropoda > Malacostraca > Decapoda > Coenobitidae > Coenobita > Coenobita brevimanus. The sequence continues at coordinate 22,097,871 of NC_137007.1, read as the reverse complement.
TTGTTCTTTTATATTCTTCCTCTGTTCCGTCGTTACCTCTCTTTCTCCAATTGTTCCACGCCTTATCTCTCTCTTTTTTTGCTATCATACACCTTCTATTAAACCACTCCTTTTTCCTGTTTTCTTTCCCTCTTACTCTTGGTACAAGTTTTTCCACTCCCCAATTATAGAGGTTTAGAAAGATATCCCACTTCCTCTGTATGTCTCTCGTTTCTCTGAATTTTCTCCAATCCGCATTTTCAAAAAAGTTTCTCAGTCCTGTAAAATTTGCTTTCCCAAAGTTGTATCTTCCCTGTCTATGAAGCTCGTCTCTTGGCTCGAAGTTTCCTATTAACATCTGGAACTCAGTGACCACGTGATCACTTTTTCCCAAAGGACAGAGATATTCCAATGATTCTATTACATCGGGTTCTTTGGTGAACAGTAAATCTAACCTTGCTGGTGTGTCCTCACCTCGAAACCATGTCTCTTCTTTGACCCATTGCGTCATCACATTATTCTATCTATCCATCTATCTATAGCCCGACGCCCTAATCTCGCAAAGGGTGGCCGCAGACAAAACGCCTCCAAGTCACTCTGTCACCCACCATTTGACTCCCCTCCCCCCAACTCACCCCCCCCTCCCTCATATACCTCTCAACTCCATCCCTCCACCTCATCCTCGGTCTACCCCTCCCTCTCCCTCCCTCCACCTCACCTACATACACCCTCTTAGTCAGTCTTTCATTCTCCATCCTCTCCACATGTCCAAACCACCTCAGTGTATTTCTCCTAATCTTTTCAACCACATCCACATCTACCCCACAACGTTCCTTCACTTCTTCATTCGTCAACCTGTCCCTCCATGTCACTCCACATGCTCCTCTCAAGTAACTCATTTCCACTGCTCTCACTCTTGACTTGTTCCCCTCTTGCAAGGTCCACGCCTCGCTTCCATACGTCAGGGTAGGGATCACAATACCATCATGCAGTGACTTCTTAACTTCCATACTCACCTCCCTATTTCTCATCACTGCTTTCAGTGTGCCAACAACCTTCCTTCCCTGCTGTACCCTTTCACGTACTTCATCCCCCAAAGTTCCATCCTTACTCATCACACTATCCAAGTACTTGAATGCACTCACATTCTCCATATCCTCACCATCCAACCTCACTGCACACTCTGTGACTTCATTCCTCTCAAACACCATAACTTAACTTTTGTTTACATTAACTTTCAGCTTCCTCCTCCTACACTCTGTCCCAAATTCATTCACCAAACCTTGCAACTCCCATTCATCTTCACTCAACAATACTGTATCATCAGCAAACAGCAACACCGGAAGCTTCCAAATCTCACCCTCATTCATTAGGGCCACCCCCACATCCACTGCCCTACCTTGTACCTCCTTTACGACCCCATCCATATATATATTAAACAGCCATGGAGACATTACACACCCCTGTTTCAGTCCCACATTGAGATCAAAGAACTCACTCAGCTCACCACCCACTCGCACCGTAGCCCTAGCTCCCTCTTACATACTCTTCACAGCACTCAACAATTTCCCCTCCACTCCATATATTCTTAATACCTTCCACATACCTTTCCTATCTATTCTGTCATAAGCTTTCTCCAAGTCCATGAAGGCAGCGTACACTTTCCTTCCCTTCTCTAGATACTTCTCCACTAAACATCTTAGAACAAATATCTGATCTACACACCCTTTTCCCTTCCTAAATCCCCCTTGTTCTTCTCCAACTAGCTCCTCTGTCATATGCCTAACCCTATCAATGAGTATTCTACCATATATTTTACCAGTCACACTAAGAAGGCAAATACCCCTATGGTTACCACATACTTCTCTCTCCCCTTTTCCTTTGTACAGAGGAACATTATTCATTATTATATTATATTATTATATTATATTATATTATATTATTATATTTAATAACATAGTGCCCCACGAATCCTTGCCGCCTCCCGAGTGCCATTCCTCCCAGTTCACCTCAATACAATTAAAGTCACCCACCAAAATTATATTATTGCTTTTCTCAATTATTTTTTGCAAGTAGCTAGCCATATCTGACAACATCTCATGGTATTCGTCATCATTCCATGCTCTCGTCTTTGGGGGAACATACATACCGCCATATGTCTCTTAACATTCTCTCCAGTTTCTAATTTCATATATATCACTTCAGCCCTGCCTTCTCCCATTTCCACAGTATCTACATTTATGTTGTTCTTCGCTGCTGTCATCACTCCTCCTCCCTTTTTTTCTGTTCTGTCTTTTCTCCACAGTTTGTATTTACCATCTCCCAAATGAACATCAATATCTTCTCTTAATTTGGTCTCTACAAAGCACATGACATCAGGTTCATGTTCTCTCAAGAAATCATTAATTTCGATCCTTGTCGATATGAAACCATCAACATTAGTATATATCACCTTCAAATTATTTTTGACATTATTAATACCCTCTTCTCTCCTACTCTCTGTCCGTACCACTTCCTCAACTTCTGATCTTTCACAATCATCCCCCTTAGTTTCCTTCACTTCTATTTCCTTAAATACCATTTCCTTACTTTCATATCCAATACTCTCCAAAAAAAAGTATTACATTCTTCCTCTGTCCTCTTATCATTTTTTTCCTTTACTTCTTCCTTTAATGATTTTAAAACTTCTCTTTCTTCTTCATTCAGATCTTTTCTTATTATAATATTTTCCATCCCCGCCTCTTTGCTTAATTTCCAGGTCACTTTAAGTATCTCATTTATAACACTTTCTGATGTAAACTTGACTCTCATTGGTCTTGTTTCCCCTTTCTTGTGTGTGTCTGTGTGTGTCTTTGTGTCTGTGTATTTACCTAGTTGTATTTACCTAGTTGTGATATACAGGAAATGAGCTATGCTTGTGGGGTCCCGTCTCTTTTTCTTGTTAAGTCAAATTTTGCTTTGAATTCTTTTAAGTTTAGGCTGTTCCACAGGTCTGTGCATCTATATTGAAAGCTGTATTTCTTGATATCCATCAAACAACTTGGCATTTTCAGTTTCATTCCATGTCCTCTTGTTACTCTCCCATCCCATACAAACAGATCATTATTATCAATTCTATCTATTCCCATCATGGCCCTGAACAGTGCAATCATGTCTCCCCTTTCTCTCCTTTCTTTTAGTGTAGGCAGGTCCAGCTTATCCAGCCTCACTCCGTAGGACAGATCTGCCAGGCTGGGGACCATCTTGGTTGCTGTTATTTGTATTCTCGTGATCTTATTTATGTCTTTCTTCTTGTGTAGGGACCACACTACTGTTGCATATTCCAACCTGGGGCGGATCATGGCCACTATTAATTTTTTCATCATTTCCTCATCCATGTAATGGAATGCCACTCGTATGTTAGTCAAGAGATTGTATGTCTCTCTAACTATCTTGTTAACCCTTTGAGATTCAAATGACTATTTTGATCGTCATTTCAAATCCAACCTCAGAGATTCAGATGATGCTTTTAATCGTCATTTTAAGAAACTTTTGTAAAATATTCACCATAAATCACATTTACGAATCATAACAAAGAGGCCTGAGCATGATGTCACTGAATGGTTGCTCTATGTGTGACGGTACTGCACAGCTGGTCTGACACATGGCTTTGTTTCTTTATAACTTTATTCTTGGTGAATATTTTTCTGTAGCAAGGTATAAAATTTTGGTTTTTGCCTAACTTCAACTTGTCACTTTGACTTTTTATTTTCTTTGTTTTCGTTTTATGAACATACTACGATAAAGTGCAACTATTCAGCTTCAAAATAACACCACAACCAGCATCCTATCTTAAAAAGTGTATTTACACTGACCAATCAAAGAAAAACATCGCGAAGCGAATATGTGGCCGAGACTAAAATAAAATTTTGCATCTCTTTCCTTCTGTTTTACTGCACAGTGAAATGCAAAAATTACCATAATCTATATATCATTGTAAAGGTAATTTATTGTATTTTTGCACGGTTTCAACCAAATTTACATATCTTTACTCAATATTTTTTGCCGAATTTTTTTTACGGTAAGGTATAAAATTTTTGCTTTTCACCTAATATCAACTCATCATTTTGACATTTTATTTTCCTTGTTCTCCTTTTTCGAACATACAGTAATCCCTCCAATATCCGATGTAATAGAGCCAAAGGCATGTCTGGATAGTGATCTTTTCCGGATATTGGGCCCTAGCCTCCTGGACTTGTACTTATGGACCCTAACTCAGAAAAACACCTATACAACTCCTCTGGACATGCATTGCACCTATTTAAGACCCAAATCACACCAATAAGGGACATAGAAGACTGAAATAAATGCAAAAGAACCATAAAATGAGGTTTTAGAGGTGAGTTTAGGCAATATTAAACATTCTGGGTACTTACAAGTCCCTGGCTCCTGGACTGGTTTGAACCACCAGTTTGCAGTCCACAGTTAATCCTCTGCACTCTAAATTCTAATTTCTTAACACTGCACAACACTGTAAATTCCCGTGTGTTCTAGTGGTGAGGTATTGCAGGTTATTCACTGTTTATTTACAAAAAACAAGCACCTGTGGCTTGCACTGCTATAAGCATCTGCTCTCGATCGGAATTAGGCTGTGGCTGTTGATGATGGCGGGGTAACAGAGTTGCCAGATCGCAACGGCCACATTACCAAACTCCTCAATTTTCATTACCATTTTTAATTTTCATTACCAAATTCGTAAAGCTAGCATCTGTTCTTCACTAATTATATACACAAGTGGAAATACATGTAATCACTCTTCTTATAATTAACAGCATGTTGATTATTATCACGCTATATAGGCTACCAAATTAATCAGAGAGAGCAGACAATCCACCATCTCCATCCTGTGTATCCTCATACATGTGAAAAATCCATTTGGTAATGCATTATTCTGATTCATTACCAAACGAATTTTTCATTACCAAATTAGCCCACACTTGTTAATGAAAAATACCAAATGGCAACCCTGACAGGGGAGGGGGGAGGGGGGAGGAAGGAAGGAAGGGGTGAAGGGGCCATGGTGTAACAGCTGTTCGGCACCACGCGGCAATTTCCAATTACCGGTGGGAAAAAAGTCAGATTTTTTTTCGAATTTTTTGGGGTTTTGGGCCCATTTTGGGAATATTGGATCCCGGGACGATTATGTTCGATTAGTGGGGATGTTCGGATATTGGGTGTTCGGATATTAGAGGGATAACTTATGATAAAGTACAACTATTCAGCTTTTAAATGACACCCAAACCAACATTCCGTCATGAAAAGTGTATTTACACAGAGCAATCAAAGTAAAATATTGGTCTACGAAGATGTGGGTCAGCGTGAGTGGCTGACTCTGTCACAGACATAATCTGCCCGGCCCAGAAACCTGATAGGTTTAATGTGTTTTTCCGGTGACAAACTATCCTGGACCAGCACTCTCAAATCTTTCTCTTCTCTCACTTTTGTGATTGGTTCATTACCCATCATATAATTCAGTGATGGCCTCTTGATACTCTTACCCATTTCCAATTTCTTACATTTTATTTGCATTAAGTTTCATTTCCCACATCTGGCTCCAATCTTGGATCCTATTCAGGTCTTCCTGCAGCATTTTACAGTCTTCCTTGACTTTTACTCTCCTCAAGATCTTTTGCATCATCAGCAAACAGACTTGCGTAACTGTTCACTCCATCTATCATATCATTTACATAAATCAGGAACATTACTGGCACTAACACCGAGCCCTGTGGGACTCCACTTGTTACTTCCCTCCATCCGGACATCTTGTCCTCTATTACTGTCCTCATTTGTCTGTCTCTCAAGAAGTAACGCATCCACTCCAGGATGTTTCCCTTCAGTCCTCCTATGTGTTCCAATTTCCACATTAGTCGCTTGTGGGGTACCTTGTCAAAGGCTTTCTCCAGATCTAGGTACACACAATCCACCCAGCTGTCTCTCTCCTGTAACACATCAATTGCTCTTGAGTAAAAGCTCAACAAGTTGGAAACACATGACCTTTCACTTCTGAATCCAAACTGGCTCTCAGTCAATATGTTTGTCTCCTCCAGATATTTTATCCATCTGTCTTTCAGGATTCTCTCGCAAAATTTTGCAACTACAATGGTCAGGGACACTGGTCTATAATTCAGGGGTTCTTCCTTGTTTCCTCCCTTATAAATTGGTACCACATTGGCCCTCTTCCATTCCCAAGGCACTTTCCCTTCTTCCAGAGAACACACTATTAAATCATGAATCTTATCTTCCAGTTGTTCTCTGCACTCTTTCAGTACCCAGGTAGAGATTCCATCCAGTCCTGGGGCTTTCCTTACATTCTGAGTTTCCAGTAATTTATACACTTCCTGCACTTCCACTTTTATGTCTTTTATCACCACATTTCTAGCCATACCCTCCCCCTCCACAAAGTCCCTTTTTTTGTTCATTATTTCAGGTTGCATTGCTGCCACTTTATAGACCTGTCCACCTACTTTTAGTTGGGTGATTTCTTCCTTTTGTTTCAGTTTGCCATTAACAAAGCTATAAAACAATTTGGGTTCTTCCCTACATTTGTCATTTATACTGTTTTCAAAGTTTCTCTCTTCCTCCCTGCGTATTCTTGTATATTCATTTCTAGTTCTTTTATATTCTTCCTTTGATTTATTATTACCTCTGTTTCTCCATTTGTTCCATGCCATGTCCCTTTCTTTTTTTTTGCTATCATGCACCTTCTGTTAAACCAATCCTTTTTCCTGTTTTCTTTCCCACTTACTCTTGGAACATGTTTCTCCACTCCTTAATTATAGATATCTAGAAAGATATCCCACTTCCGTTGTGTCTCTCTTGTTTCTCTGAATTTTCTCTAATCCACATTTTTGAAAAATTTCCTCAATCCTGTAAAGTTTGCTTTCCCATAGTTGTATCTTCCCTGTCTATAAAACTCATCTCTTGGCTCCACGTTCCCTTTTATCATCTTAAACTCAATGACCACATGATCACTTTTTCCTATAGGACACTGATATTTTAAATTTTCAACTATATCAGGTTCTTTAGTTAGTAGTAAATCTAATCTTGGTGGCGTGTCGTCTCCTCTTTGACCCACTGGGTTATTACATTACTCATTGCAATATTTAACAATATAGTGCCCCATGAATCTTCATTGCTTCCCGAGTCCCATTCCTCCCAGTTCACCTCTTTACAGTTGAAATCCCCCATCATAATTATGTTATTTCTTTTCTCAGTCACTTTCTTGAGATAGATAATCATATCCGACAACATCTCTTGATATTCATTGCCCTTCCATGCCCTTGTCTCAGAGGGAACGTATACCACTGCGATGTCTCTCTTGCCATTCTCTCCGGTTTCTAGTTTCATATTTATCGCTTCAGCCTTACCCTTTCCCAGTTCCACATTTTCCACACTGATGTTGTTCTTCATTGCTATCGTCACTCCTCCTCCCGTTTTTTCTTTTCTGTCTCTTCTCCACAATTTGTATTTGCCATCTCCCATATGGATGTCAATATCCTCTCTTAACTTGGTCTCTATAAAGCACTTGATATCTGGTTTGTGAATCCTCAGGTAATTGTTGATTTCTCTCCTTGCCAATATTTAACTGTCAGCATTAGTATATGCCACTTTCCAACTTTTTTCACTGTTCTTTATTTCCTCTTCTCTCCCTCTCTCCATCGGTACCACTTCCTCGATTTCTGATCCATAACTCTCCAATAAAACACTGTCTTCTTTTCCTCCGTACTCTGTTCGTTTTTTGCCTTCGCTTCCTTTAATTGCTCCTTTATCGTAGCTCTTTCCTCCTCATTTGCATCTCTCCTTATCCAAACATTCTTCAGCTCTTCCTTTTCTGATAATTTCCATGTTCTGTTTATAATTTCATTTACTATTGCCTGAGACTTAAATTTCACTTTAAGTGGCCTCGCCCCTCCCTCCTCGTACTTTCCTAGCCTAAACACTTCTTCAATCTCTTCTTGAGCTTCATTGTTACCCTCCATAACTACTGATACTATCTCTTTTTCCTTATTCAGTTCTTCTCTTTCTCTTTCTGACCTTACTGTCATCCATTTTTCGTTTAGTCCTGGAATTATCACGCATTTTTTCTTGTCTGCTACATTCCTGACTAAAGGTACTCTTCTTCTTCGTACCCTTACCACTTACTTTTCCATCTTCTCCCTGCTTTGTTGTTCTATAATCTCCAGATTTATATTTCCTTCCTCCTGGATTTTCTTCCACCCCTTGTGTTGCTCCTTGATTTCTTTAATGTGTGTGTGTGTGTGTGTAATTCACCGGGCCTGTCAGGATCACCTGATGGTCATGATCACCTTTTTACCCTCCTGGAAGGGAGCTGAGAGCTCATATAGTCCGATCTAAGGGCAAGGCTGTGACCTTCACACACGCATACACTTGTCCCCTTGCTCAAGGGGGACAGTAACCACCCACTTCATCAGTGAATCTTTTCGCAACCTGAGCGAGGCACGAACTCCCGTCTACCAGATGGCAAGCGAGAACGTTACCACTGCACCAGCGAGCGGTGTGTGTGTGTGTGTGTGTGTGTGTGTATGCTCCACTAGGGAATACTTCGCTTGGTATGGTACCATTTGAAGCAATTACCCATGCAAAGTGGCACATCACAAACAGGACACATGTGACTTGTGTCCCTCCTCACTTTTGTGAGGGCACACAGGGCACACTGGAGCCTCCTCCGGTTGGGGATCCTCTCCTGTCGATGGCCCAGTGTGTGATCCAACCACACTTTGTCGTTGATGACTCTATGATGCTTGGTTGGATGTCCTCCTGGTCTTCCCCTGTCCTGTTGTCCTGGAGGTGTAGCTGCAGGGCCGGGCATGGCAGCGGCACTAGGTTCTCCCGACGGACCAGGAACTGCTGCTGGTTGTCTCAGCACCCGTGCTGGTCCTGCAGGCAATGGTGGCACTTGCTTCCATGCTGGTCCTCCTCCTGGAGATGGTGGTGTTGGCACCTGTGCTGGTGCTGGTCCAGCAGACGGTGCTGGTCCAGCAGACGGTGGTGATGGCACCTGTGCTGGTGCTGCTGCAGGTGCCGCAAGTGCTGGAGGTCCTGCTGGCCGTCGGGTTGGAAGGTCAGGGGCATGGTGGATGATGTGCCCTGATGCAGGCCACTCTGCTTCATCAAAGTGGAGGAGCTTGTCCACTATCTCCTCCATAAAGTCCAACAGACTGACTGACCCACGCGAGCACTTCTTGTACAAGGCGAATGCATTGAACATGGCCATCTTGATGAAGTAGAATGTTATCTTCTTGGTCCATTTCACGGTCTGCCGCTGGATGGAGTAGTACTGAACCATCTGGTCGAAGTGATCCACCTCCCCATGTATCAATTATAGTCCTCCACCATGACGGGCTTGTCTGCGGTCTTCTGAACATAGGTTTTCCTCCCGTCAGGAACCCTGGTCTTCCCTCAAACCCGCTTCTGGACGGTGCTTGTGCTGTGGAAGGTGGAGACCATGTTGACGGTGCACTTGTCCTTCCACAGCAACACCATCACAGTGTCCTTATGCATCGCTGCCATGCCCTCCTCTGGAAGGTGAGGCGCCCCTTCCACGCCAGCGAGCCCTCGTCCAGGCTGAGGTGCTTCTCGGGTAGATAGGTGTCCTGAAACCACTGAAGGAGGTACTCCATCACAGTGCGAACCCTGATGAGCCTGTCGCTATTGTCCTGGGGTATAGCAGGTGAGTTGAAGGTGTGGAAGTGTTTCAAGATGGACCTGAAATGCCTCCCACTTATCACTTGCTGGAAAAGAGGGTAGTTATGGAGATGGGATCCCCTCCAGTAATGGCTGATGGTCAGCATATTCACCACCCCCATGAAAAAGTACAGCCCCCGGAACTTGGCCATCTCCTCTTCATTGCAGATGAACCATGCGTCCAACACAGTTGCCAGGAATGACTCGTAGTTGTTGGTCTCGTGGGTGAGAAATGTCAACAACTCCCTGGTGAAAAACTGCTGGAAGAACTGAAGAGGCATTGTTGGTGGATCCACCCTCATTCCTGGGGATCCTGTGAAGGGCCCATTAGCTGGTGTGAATGGGCCACTGCTCCACCCTGGATCCTCTGTGGCAACACCTCCCACAATGGTGGCAGTGGGTCGGCATACCGACACCCTTCATACTTCTCGGACACCCCTTGGCCGCCCCCCATAGCCGGACCGTGGACCATGCCAGCCTCGTTGAGGTGGTGAGGGTTCCGACAATGAGGACGACAAGACTGTCTCCTCCTGCTGCAAAATGTTGGTGGGGATGGATGCTGTCGGAGACAGTGTCCTTGTTGACCAGGCAGGTGACGACGACACAGTCGCATCCTGCACCAGTTACGCCGCAGACACTGTGCCGCATGCAGGTGCCAGTGTCACGTAACTAGGCCCTGCTACCAGTGACATGGGCTCAGCCAAGGGGGAACTGGAGGTTTGAGGTGGAGAGACCACGATGGCTGCTGGAGCGAGAGGTCTGAGCAAAGACAGTGCCTGTCGTCCAATTGAAGATGATGGCTATGGCTGGGCTGATAATCCTGACACTGGTGGTGGTGGTGTCTGTTCCCGTCGTGTTGGGGGGGGGGGGCAGAGCCGCCCGAGGGGAGTGGCGTTGGACATCATCCCAGTCCTCTGCACTTGAAGCGGGCAGCCATGACAATGAGCGTGCACACACAACAAGAAACCGGTGGTAAGTGGCGAAGATGCAGGGACGCTGTAACGGACGTCGGCGGAACAACACAGCTGGTCCCGCGCCGTGCACGCCAACTTCAAATTACGGGCGGGAAAATGTAGGATTTTTTTCGAATTTTTTGCGGTTTTTGGCCCATTTTGGGAATATTGGATCCCCGGACGAAAATGTCCAGTTATTGAGGATATCCGGAAAATGGGCTTCTCGATATTACAGGGGTTACTGTATATATATATATATATATATATATACAGTATATATATATATATATATATATATGTATATATATATATACAGTGGGCTCTCATAGTGCGCGAGAGATGGGCGGTGCACGAGCTCGTGCACTGGGAATTCGCGTGTTAGGAATACATAATCTTATGGGAATAATTACATATGGGCAGTACCTCCTGATACCTGGACATTTTTTGGCCCTTAGAGACATAATAAAGGTCATATGTTTCAGACATTGTACTAAAGCTATAGCTACAATAAAAATATGGGTAGTCACCTTAACAACAGTAGACAACAAGCCTGATGACCTTAAATAACAGGGGTTCCGAGGCGCGGCAACACTTACAGCGCCGCACTCCCCACTGCACCTTCCACCGCACCAACACTTCCCTCCGTAGACTCCTCTTGATCACCTTCCCCAGGAGCATCAGTCACTCACTTCGGCCATAAACCCTTCAAAGTCCAATGCTGACACTTGTGACATTGCATCCTCTTCATCCTCAACAGGATCAGGAGCAGATGATGTTGATGGTTCCGCTATTTCACCAACTTGAGCCCACTGTGTGTAGCTTGTTATGAGCGTCTGTCTTCTCCTGTTTATTTCTTCCCTGTGCCTGTCTGTGTAGAAACGGAAGAGTTTGTCGATACCACCCAGAAGTTCCTCCGTTCTTAGGTTGCTCACTTCCTGTGCCTTCACGTCTTCCTTGAGCTTATCCATGGCAGCAAAGATCTTGTTAATGTTTAACATACACAGCTCAGTCCTGCCTTCCATCACACTAGGCTGCTGAACTTGACTCTGTCTGTCGTCGGGCTCTGTGTCAGCCTCCTCTATCTGTTGTAACACTTCCTCGAGAGGCTGTTCCTCAGTAGCAGTGAGCACTTTTTGTATGTCCGCCAATGTAACGTCCTCGAAACCTGGTACAGCTTGTGCTGCTGTCAATGTTGTTGCCTCAGCATTGGCCAGTGGTTGAATGGCCGTCTCCTGGGTGATGCATAGGTGAGGCACGAGCATTCGCCATGCATGGTTCACCGTTGCAGGTGTAATCTGGTGCCAGGCTTGAAAGAGAAATTCAACTGCGTCCTTCACCGTAAAGTTACGCCAAAATGCCTCAACAGTCATGGCATCTGTGGTAGGTCAAGATACAGGTGCTGGTGGAGATGGAACGGGAGCAGATGCCTCATCAAGGTCTTCGTCGTGATCTTCTTGTAGGGCATGAAGCTCCTCTTGTGTGTCGATCGTCCTGCGTAGGTAGTCATACACTTCCTTATGGTAGAAATGCTTCACTGTGGTGATTAGTTCTTGATCGAGTGGCTGCACTAGTGATGTTGTGCGGGGCGGCAGAAACACAACACGACAATCCTTGTGAAGATCTTCCAGGTATGGAGGGTGACTTGGTGTGTTATCAAGCACAAGGAGCATCTTAAATGGAATGCCCAGTTCTCAACACTTGGCTCTCACATCAGGGACACACCGCCTCGTTAACCAGTCTGCCATAATGTTCCCGGTCATCCAACCATTTACGGACTTGTACCAATACACGCCACTTGCATCCATGTTCGTGAGGTTTTTGTAGCACCTTGGATGTGAAGCTGTATGTACAACAACTGGCCTCATCTTGTGGCTCCCAGACAGGTTTACAGCGAACATTACCGTCATCTTACACTTCTGGAGCTTGCGATCAGGGGCTTGTTTCTGTCTTTTAGCAATGTAAGTTGATTTTGGCATGGCCTTGTAATATAAGGACGTTTCACTGATGTAGATCTGGTCCTTGGTGTACTGTCCCTCTTCAATAATCGTTTTGAATATTGCAGGATAGTCTCTCGCGGCCAGCTCATCGGCAGAGGCACGTTCACCAGACAATTTCACGTAACGGAGTTCCTTGCGCTTGAGAAAACGGTCCAGCCATCCAACCGATGCCCTGAACGGTTTTTCCACTTTTAACCTTCGAGATGCAGCCTTGTAAAAGAGCTGGGCTTGGTTCCGAATAAATCTTCCACTGAGTGGAACACCTTCCTTTTCTTTCCGCATTATGAAGGTGGCAAGATAGCGCTCCATTAGTATCATAGCACGATTTCCCACCCATGAACGGCCGTCTAGGTCAGAGGCACCGTACGTCTTCACTACAGCCTTTATGGCTTCACGGTTCTTCCACACAGTTCTCACTGTAGATTCAGCCAGTCCCAGGGTTCTCTCGATAGCCCTGTTTCCTTGACCCTCCTCCTTCATCTTTTAATTGTCTTTAACTTGGTGGCGTGCGTCAGAAGTTTCTTAACTCTTGGGGTTTGAGCCATGGTGCGGCGAAGTACAGGCAGCACAAAAAACACCACACGTTGTACATGACAGGTTAGCTGTAGAGAGCGGATCCGCACAGTGCACGAGCCGGGACTGTTATGGCGCCCGCTCCCTTGTACCCCAAGCTGCGCAGTAGAATGCCCGGGAATTTCTGCGCATCAACATGACGACACGTGACGCGCTGTGTGAGGGGTGGTCGCGCACTAGTAGAAAATGGCATTTTTGAGCCACTCCTTGCCTCTGCCTCGCGTTCAATGCGGTAAACTCGCACATTAAAGGGTTTTTGGTTATGATTTTTGGTCACTCGTGCACAAGTTGAATCGCGCACTGCGGTGACGCACACTGTGCGAGCCCACTGTATATATATATATATATATATATATATATATATGAATTTTCCCTCTTTCCCCCAAGGTTCCCCCAACACATGAAAATATCTCTGGACGAGCACTCGTGACACATATCACAAACATTTTATTATAGATTATAAATAATCAGCAGTTGTCTTAGCACATTACAGTACCTGTCCTCTGACATCCGTCGTTGCCTGCCGTCCTTACATCACCTGCACACCTACCGCTAAGGTATTGCTGGCATACACTACGCACCCACATCCCACAACGAACACTCGTGACATGTATCACAAACATTTTATATATCATAAATAATCAACAAATGTCTTAGCATGTTACAGTATCTGTCCACTGACGTCTGTCGTTGCTCGGCATCCTTACTTCACCTTCACACCTGCTGCTGAGGTATCAATGACATATGCTACGCACCTACATCCCACAACGAACACTCATGACACATATCACAAGCATTTTATATAAATCATAAATAATCAGCAAATGTCTTAGCATGTTACAGTACCTGTCCACTGACATCCGTCGTTGCCCGGCATCCTTACATCACCTGCACACCTGCCACTGAGGTATCACTGACATACGCTATGCACCCACATCCCACAATAAACACTCGTGGCACATATCACAAACATTTTATATAAATCATAAATAATCAACAAATGTCTTAGCACCTTACAGTACCTGTCCACTGACATCCTTCGTTGCCCAGCGTCCTTACATCACCTGCACACCTGCTGCTAAGGTATCGCTAACCTACCCTACGCACCCACAGAATTCCTTCACGGACACTCGCAGCACATTTCACGTTCATTGCACATAAAGCATAACTTCTCATTAGATGTCTTAGCAGTACCTGTTCAATGTCGTCCATCGTTGCCTGGCGTCCTTTCGTCCCCACACACCTGCCGCTAAGGTATCGCTAACCTACGCTATGCACCCACAAGATCCCATAACGAACACTTGCTGCCAGTTTCACGTTCATTGTATGTAAAGTATAACTTCTCACTAAATGTCTTAGCAAGTTACAGTACCTGTTCAATGACACACGTTGTTGCCCGGTGTCCCAACATCACCTGCACACCTGCCACTAAGGTATAAAATTATCCCTTCACGAACACTCACAGCTCAATTCACATACACTTTACACTAAATCATAAGCAAATACATGAGGATCACAATTATTCCACCCCTACCTCTGCAATTATTTACGTTCCTTTACTACGGTGCAACGTAACCAAGACTCAGCACTTTCGCCTCAAGATTTACGACGCACCGCTATGTTGCCACACACCACACTCCTTCACGAACACTCGCAGCTTTTTGCCCTTATATTTCACACAAATTCGTTTGCATATATAGTATGACAATCACAATAGCCATCCCTAAACACCTCTAACAATCTCTTCCCGACTACGGCGTACAGGAAACGCCTGCCCCATTCCACACTCTGGCTACGGCGTACATAACCCATGCTAGTTCCGATGTATGACAAAGCAAGCCACTATAGCTTTCACACATCATACAGTTTAGGCACTGGCTTTTCTACACATGTATGTGTAGTCACAGCATAGGGCCCAGGGGACGCGGAGTAGCAAAACCCCATTAGAGTGAACATGTGTCTTGCCCCTAGGCCTAACGACTGATAATGGGCACCATTTCTTCTCAAGATATATATCTATGTTCCATTGACAAAATCACTTCAAATTATGCTCAGAAATAATATATTATCACACTCAGTCCATTGGGGCTTTGACTTGGGTGGGAGGGGGAGAATTAGGGTGATTTAACCCGCGGCGTCCCATCAGCGTGAATTAACGTCCACACGTTTTGTCACTGCCAATCCCGTTGACGTACCTAAACGCAGATCAATTGCAAGGTCCCTAATTTGCATAATTTTCAATTTTCGCAAGTGATTTTTGATACATATACACGGGACACCTTCCTCTACAAGATGCCAGGCAGGGACAATGCCTTACCCCACATGACCTCCCTCTCCCCCCTACACGCCATTGTCTCAGCAATTCACCTGTAACCAGTGACCTGGCCAGTAAAACCATGTCATGCCACGGTATGAAATTCAGGGCCAGAGTGATTCCCCAATCGATGACAATGTGGAGGACAAACTTTACATAGCATTAGAGGAAGAAACAGTCAGAAATGATGATCAAGTAATGTCATCAAAAAAGGTCAGGTATGTTGATGTGTTTCATGAGTGAAACAATGCTTATATTCCCCATTTTACTGTGTGAAAACCAATATTCTCTCGTGCTACATATAAATTCGTACCAAATAAATAAATAAATACCGTTTATGAGTGGTGTGGAATGGTTACACTCCCATAGAACTCGTTTTCTTTGGAGCCAGCCTGATAGAAAACACAGTAAGGTGAGGAGGTACTGCTACCTGTTTCGAGTATTTTAAACCTCAGGTGAGCGATTTCTCTATGATTTTTCGATGTTTCTCACCAAAAGCGGAGGTTTGAGCCAAAAAAATTTTTTTCCAAAAATGGTTGGGATTGGGGGGAGTCAGTGGTGGAAAAGTGGTCGGGATGGGGCGGGTTAATGGGACAGCACACATTACACAGCCTCACAGCCTGGCTCCTTGTGACTGACTGAGGTTTCTCGCTATGGGCAGCCTCCTGGGAGGCTGTACAATGTTGCCAAGTCTTTACCTCGGAAGAGGAACGTACCTGCTAGAACGCATCCAAATTTGACACAAATCAGCTGAAAACTTTTCTTTTGATGGCGTTTTTTCTGATTTTTCACGCGATTTGTGTCAATATGCGTTTATCTGCCAAACCACAAAGAACGCGATTTGCGTCGACACGCCTGGGAGGGTTAAGTTCCTCCCCCCTTTAATTTCACTCTCTCAATCCCATTTCACAACACTGTTGACATTCATTCTCAACCTTTGACCATGCCATGGAAGTGCACTCATCAGATCTAAATTTAACTGATGTTTCTGTGAAGACAATGTAAGATGTTCCAAAACTGTCCATCATACTTCTGCCATGGTCACCCCTGACATTTTGCCCCCCCTCCCCCCCACCCCGGAAAAATCTTACTTAGTTAAAATCTAAATTTCCTGGCAAGTTTTTCAATAAATAGTATCTGACGACAATCATGTATGTCTTATCTTGGTGCTTTCTGGCAAGATTCTACAAACGATACTGATATTCTGTTTTATTGCATCAGTGCAGTGTTTTTTTTTTCCCCCCCTCATTCTTGCTACCCTTGTACCATATAATCTTATTCAGTTCAGGACAGACCTCTAGTCATTAATATACATGTTTAAAGGTGTATTGTGGAGGTGAATTCATTTATGAAATTGTGTTTTAGCCGTAGATACATATCAGTTTAGATTATGTACTGAAACAGTAGGCGTCAACATAACTCAGAAGCATTGTATTAATATACTATAGTTGTCAAAAAAGCAGTGTCTGGCTCCCAAACCTTTCAAAAGACAAAAGCTAAGTGGCAATGACTGTAATGGCAAAGGAGCCACATTTGTCTTTTGTTCAGATGGTGATATCTTAAGATATTACATCAGAAGTGTAAAGGGTGTGTACAGCATTGTAAAATAGTGTACACTGTTGCAGCAAAAGCTAATGTATCTCCCGGACTAGGCATTTTTAATGCTTAATTCCCCTCAGAATTATAAAATTATGAAAGATATAGACTAATATTGTCAGCAAGTGGGCTTCAGGCCACTTTGAAGACATGTATTTTACATGTACTCTCCAGTTCCAGGACTGACCATGATAGGCTCACCTTACCTGAGGTACCTTAGCATTTATAGAGGCATTTACTGTAACCTTACCAGACCCTGTTACCATTATATTCACAAAGTCTGTGGTAAAGCTGATTTCAGGTAAATATTCTTCATGATTCCTTTTGGCAGCGGATAGGGATTGTGCTTTCAAAATATTTCATGATGCAGCTATCCATTCTTACCTGTAGTAAGAGTAATTATCTATCTATCTATATACCTAGAGTGCTTTCCCCGAGGAAAGGGAGGTATCTGAGACAGAACAACACACTGCCAATTTGCTCATCCACTCAAACACATTCATTCGCATCTTAGCCCCAAGGGGAGAAGGGACAGATCCTCACCTCACCATACTGCACTAGGGTCAGCTGCGCAGTGCAATCAGTGACATCCGCAGCAGGGCCCGACAGCAGAGCTGGTTTAACCCTGCCACATCGTAATGTACCCATCCCCTTACCTGCACCTGACCTGATCAACTGATCTGACCAAATGCAGGAGAATATCCCTTCAGGGCTACGTCATCATTTATTAATTCTTAATTTCTCTCCGATCATTTCTGTCACGCACAGCCACTCTTCCTTACTCAAAAGACATCCCTCTCGCATCAAACACTCTCTTCACACTGTCCATCCATCCTATTCATGGTCTTCCTCTCAGCCTTACACCTCTGACATCAGATCTAGTTATCTTTTTCACCAATTGCTCATTATCCGTTCTCTCCCTATGCCCAAACCATTGCACCACCCTCTGCTCGGCTCGATCAGCCATCTCCCGCACAACTCCAGTTCTCCTTCGCACTTCATCATTTCTCACTCGATCCATACGCGTCACTCCACACATACTCCTCAGGCACCTCATCACCATTACATTCAAACTTTTCCACTCTTCTACACCCATATTCCATGTTTCAGAATAATAAGGATTAGAATTAAAAATTAATACCTGTAAAATACAGAATACAGACAAAGGACATTCTGAGGTTGGGAACATGGAATGTTAGAGGAGCGAATGATGAAGTGAAAGAGCGAGAGATTGTTCAGGTGCTTGAGGATGCAAGGGTGGATATATGTGGATTGACTGAAACTAAATGGTAATGTGAAAGGGTGAGAGAATGGGAATATGGTTTAGGTATATGTGTGGGAGTTAATGAGAATGAGAGGGCAAGAGAGGGAGTATGTCTGATGATAAGCAAGAAGTGGAAGGAGAATATAAGAGAGTATGGAACAGTGGGTACAAGGATTGTATGGGTGAGGATGAAAGTAGGTATACAAACGTGGGCAATTGTGCGTGTGTATGCTTCGACAGAGGACCGAGTGGCAAGAGTGAAAGATGAGTTTTGGGCGAGAGTAGAAGCATGTATGGACAAATCTGAGAGGAGCGAGAGAGTGCTTTTGATTGGAGACATGAATGGCAAAGTTGGGAATGTACGAGTGGATGGAGTGGTTGGTTAGTGGGGTGTGCCAGATGACGTAGATGGGAATGGTAGTGCTTTGGTAGACATCTGTGCTGGTAATGGCCAACACCTACTTTCGACATAAGATGATCCACTGGTATACATGGAGAGTAATGAGGAGGATGGATGGTGAACTTGTTGAACGAAAGGCAATGATAGACTACGTGTGTGTGGATGAGCGAATGAGAAGACAAGTGTTGGATGCAAGAGTGTGGAGAGGGTGGGGGGAATGGAGTCTCGGACCATCACTTAGTGATGGCCAAGGTGAAGCTGCAAAGAAAATGGTTGAGGAGATGAAGGGGAAGACAGGAGGAAACAGCTCCTGTGAGAAGAGTGGAGAATTTGCAAGATAGTGAGAAAATGGCAGAGTATAAGAGCATAGTAGAAGAAAGATTGGGAAGGTATGAGCTAGAGCAGATGGAAGGGGTGGAAGACGTACGTAAGATATTCACGGAAGAGATAGGCACAGCGTGTGAGGTGGTTTGTGGAGTGAGGAGGAGATGCAAGGGTGTGCAAGGGACAGCATGGTGGAATGATGAGGTGAAACGAGCTGTGGAACAAAAGAAGAAGGCATATAGTGAATGGTTAGTGAGTAGAGGTAGGGGAAAAGTTGAGAGAGAGAAGAGAGAGGTATATGTGAGTAGGAGAAGGGAGGTGAAGAGACTGGTGAAGGAGAGTAAGAAGAAAGTGGATGAAGAGTTTGGGAGGAATCTGAGTGTGAAATGGAGAGAGAGGAAGAAATTGTTTTGGAAGGAGGTAAAGAAAGTAAGGCAGTGTGAAAGGGGAAATAGTAGGAGAGTGAAAGATAGGAATAATAGATTGTTGTTGGAGAAGAGAGAAATTGAGGAGATGGAAGGAGCACTTTGAGGATTTGTTGAATGTAGAGAGTGAGAGCAGTGCGAGTATATGTGGTTGGGGAATGGCTGGGAGAAGGAGAGATGAGAGGAGGGAGGAAGAGATCAGTAGGACGGAAGTAGTGGAAGCAATGAAGATCAAGTTGGGGAAGGCCCCAGGAATTGATGGAGTGTGTGGTGAAATGCTGAGGTATGGAGGTAAGATTGTTGTGGAGTGGATATGGAAGTTGTGTAGATTGGCTTGGGAAGAGGGAAGGGTTCCAGAGGATTAGAAATCAGGTATAATTGTTCCTTTATATAAAGGAAAAGTGGAGAGAGAAGTATATGGTAACCATAGGGGTATTTGCCTTCTTAGTGTGACTGGTAAAATATATGGTAGAATACTCATTGATAAGGTTAGGCATATGACAGAGGAGCTAGTTGGAGAAGAACAAGGGGGATTTAGGAAGGGAAAAGGGTGTGTCGATCAGATATTTGTTCTAAGATGTTTAGTGGAGAAGTATCTGGAGAAGGGAAAGAAAGTGTATGCTGCCTTCATGGACATGGAGAAAGCTTATGACAGAATAGATAGGCAAGGTATGTGGAAGGTATTAAGAATATATGGAGTGATGGGAAATTGTTGAATGCTGTGAAGAGTATGTACAAAGGAGCTAGGGCTATGGTGCAAGTGGATGGTGAGCTGAGTGAATTTTTTTATCTCAATATGGGACTGAAACAGGGTTGTGTGATGTCTCCATGGCTGTTTAATATTTACATGGATGGGGTTGTAAAGGAGGTGCAGGGTAGAGCAGTGGATGTGGGGGTGGCTCTAATGAATGAGGGTGAGATTTGGAAGATTCTGGTGTTGCCGTTTGCTGATGAAACTGTATTGTTGGGTGAAGATGAATGGGAGTTGCAAGGTTTGGTGAATAAATTTGGGACAGTGTCTAGAAGGAGGAAACTGAAAGTTAATGTAAACAAAAGTAAAGTTATGGTGTTTGAGAGGAATGAAGTCACAGAATGTACAGTGAGGTTGGATGGTGAGGATATGGAGAGTGTGAGTGCATTCAAGTACTTGGGTAGTGTGATGATTAAGGATGGAACTTTGGGGGATGATGTGCGTGAAAGGGTACAGCAGGGAAGGAAGGTTGTTGGTTCACTGAAAGCAGTGATGAGAAATAGGGAGGTGAGTATGGAAGTTAAGAAGTCACTGCATGATAGTATTGTGATCCCTACCCTGATGTATGGAAGCGAGGCGTGGACCTTGCAAGAGGGGAACAAGTCATGAGTGAGAGCAGTGGAAATTAGTTACTTTAGAGGAGCGTGTGGAGTGACATGGTGGGACTGGTTGACAAATGAAGAAGTGAAGGAACATTGTGGGGTGGATGTGGATGTGGTTGAGAAGAATAGGAGAAATACACTGAGGTGGTTTGGACATGTGGAGAGAATGGAGAATGAAAGACTGACTAAGAGGGTGAATGTAGGTGAGGTGGAGGGAGGGAGAGGGAGGGGTATACCGAGGATGAGGTGGAGGGATGGAGTTGAGAGGTATATGAGGGAGGAGGGGGTGATTTGGGTTGAGAGTAGTCAAATGGTGGGTGACAGAGTGACTTGGAGGCGTTTTGTCTGTGGCCACCCTTTGCGGGATTAGGGCATCAGGCTATAGACAGATAGAAAATACAGAAAACCCATGCAGAAACAATAATGAAGCATAAAAATCATCCCCAAATACAGAATCTTGAGAATGCTAAGCAAGTAAAGGTTGCTAAACTCTCAGGGATCATAATGTGGTCCCACAGAATGAAGAGAAGGTATAAAGACAAAAGCAGCCCAGAGTTAAAACAAGAATGCGTAACTGACTCCAAAGCAAGCTAAACATGTGAAAGAAGGGAAAGGAGAAGCAAAAGGAAGCAGAGAAAAAAGTAGGAAGAAAATGGACAAATATAAACAAGAGCAGCTACCCTACTATAACTTACATATAAAGTCCTGAAAAATTGTTATGGAGGCTAAAGGATCCCCACACTGACCACAGAGTGAAATGAACAGCCTGGAGGGTGACTAGCAGTGCCAACAGTGTATGGTAGTGCAACATGAAGAAAACCTAAACAGAGCAAGGCCAGTGGGGTTGTGCAGATGAGTAGGTTTTTTTGAGATAATGACACTGGAGAATATTGATGAGTGAGTTTCACATAGGAGGTTCATTTAGGATCATTTACAGGGACACTATGATGAGTTGAGAAGTTCGCACGAAAAGCACTTTAACTGCCTGGCTAATTTTGTCAACCAGCATGGATACAGTAGGGTTTTGCCTGTCTGACTGAGCAGACCCATCAACCATATGCAAGCAAGCACCCCATGCAGTGAACTGATGTTCCTTTGAATGGATATACAACTTTCTATGTTTTTCAAGCAATAAATCTTAATAGGTCATTAAGTACTAATAGCTGTTTAAGACATACCACTGATAATGGTAAAACACCAGTAGTTATTAAAGTATTGATTCTTGAATTCTGATCTCTTATTGTCATGCTTATTAAGCACAAATACAGTAAAAGCTCGATTAACCTGCATCCAATGTATCGGCACATCTGTATAACCGGAACGCAAATTCGATCTGGCATGGGGTAGAAAATATTCTGGATACTGGTCGTCCACCTATAATTCTTGATTAGTTCTGTACAGTACAGGAAAAAAGTAGTGTATGCAGCTAAGTTTTCAAAATTATTTTGGCCTGTAACATATGCTAAATTTTTCTTTAAATAATTTTTGGTAATGTTTGCTGGTTTGTGTTCAGTCCTGTACTGTACAATTTCTCATGTTGTCTTTTTGTGTGTATTGTAGTGTACACTCACGATCACTAGTTTCTGCTCAGGGGTGCCCCCTTCGTACCCCCATATACCCAGGGAAGACGGGAGGGGAGGACAAAACGAGCTCCACCCGCCTCTACCCCAGCTCCCAACCCTACCCCATACTCCTACCCCTCCCAGGCACCGACTCATCATTCTTAACTGGCAGTTACATCTCAGGCTAACCTCATACTTTATGCTCATAGTCACATTACTAATACACAAATATAAAACACTAAGATATGTAAAAAGTATATATGACTATGAACATGCTGCAGCAAGAAATTAATGCATTGACAATAAAACAAAAACGTTAACAACAGCCATCCCAGGCCTCAAGCGTTGGATGTTTGCATGCATCCGTATGTGTGTGTGTTCTTGCCTAATTGTTCTTACCTAATTGTATCTTTACAGGAATGAGTCAAGCTCATACTGTCCCGTGTCTTAAACCATATTTATCGTACATATCCTTAAATTTGTGAATTGTTTTGGCACACACTATTTCATTCGGTAGTGCATTCCATTGATCAATTGCTCTGTTTGGGAAACTGAATTTCCTTACGTCTTTATCACCTCTCTTCTTATGCAGTTTTTTGCAGTGTCCTCTTGCTGATGCTTCTCCATATGTTAAGTAATCATTTATGTCTATTTTCTCCTTTCCTGATATGCACTTTTATAGCATTATCATGTCACCTCTTTTCCTTCTCTCCTGTAGTGTTGGTAGATTCAGTTTATTTAGTCTTTCTTCGTAGCTTAGGTCCCTTAAGCTTGGTATCCATCTTGTAGTGGCCCTTTGAACTTTTTCAATCTTGTCTATATGCTTTTTGAGATGAGGACTCCAGACTACTGATGCTTATTCCAGGGTTGGTCTAATGAATGATGTTATTATCCTTCTTAGCATGTCTTCATTTATGTATGTGAGTGCTATTCTCATATTTGCAAGCAGTGTATACATGTTCTGTACCTTCTCGCTGATGTGGTCAGCCGGAGATAGTCTGTTATTGACAATCACACCTAGGTCTTTCTCTCTTTCTGATGTGTATAGGGTTTTATTTCCTAACTTATAATCCCAATCAGGTCTTTTTCCACTTTTACCAAACTTGATTGCATGACATTTGTCCACATTGAATTCCATTTGCCATGTACTACTCCATTCATGAAGTTTATTTAATTCTTCTTGTAGCTCTTTACAAGAGTCTGTGTTAGTAATTCTCCTTTGTATTTTTGCATCATCTGCAAACATATTCAGATAGCTGTCATTTCCAGTGTTACTGTTTATATCATTTATATACACTAAAAACATGATTGGTGCCAGCACTGAACCCTGTGGTACTCCACTAGTCACTTCTTTCCATGATGAGTAGTTTCCTCTTAGTACTGTTCTCATTTCTCTTTTTATGAGAAAGTCTTGCATCCAACAAAACAGTTTGCCTCAAATTCCTCCTTGATGGTACAGATTCCATAAAAGTCTTTGGTGTGGTACTGTGTCAAAAGCTTTCTTGAAATCTAAAGAGATACTGTCCACCCATCCTTCCCTTTCCTGTATTGTGTTTGTTATTCTGTCATAGTAGCTCAACAGATTAGTAACACATGATATTCCTTTTCTGAAACCAAACTGTCTTTCTGTTATCATACTGTGTTCTTCTAGATGATTTACCCAAGCTTATCTTATAAGCTTTTCTAATACATTGCTTACAACACTGGTCAGTGATACTGATCGGTAGTTGAGTGGATTTTGTCTATTTCCTTTCTTGAATAAGGAGATAATATTTGCTTTTTTCCAAATATCAGGTAGTTTCCCTTGACTCAAGGATTTCTTGAAAATTAAAAATAATGGTTTACTTAACTCCTTTGCACATTCTCATAGTACCCAACATGAAATTTCATCTGGACCACTTGCTTTTCCTTTGTCTAAAAAATGAAAAATAATGGTTTACTTAACTCCTTTGCACATTCTCGTAGTACCCAACATGAAATTTCATCAGGACCACTTGCTTTTCCTCTGTCTAATCTACTTAACTCCTCCTGTATTACTTTTTCTGCCATTTGTATATCTGGTAGTATGTGTGGACATGCATGTTCCACATAGTCCCTCTCAAAATTTTTTTCTTCTGTAAAAACTAATTGGAAATTCTTATTTAGTGCTTCACAAATATCTTTCTCTTGTGTATAAGTGATTCCCTCATCTGTAATTGATTGTATTATATCTTTTACTTTGGTTTTGCTTCAGATATAGCTGTAAAACAGCTTTGGTTGATCACAACTTTTATTTATTATATCCTCCTCAAACTGTTTTTGGGCTTCCCTCCTTATTCTTGTATAATCGTTTCTTGCCTGTTTGTAATTATTATATGCCCTTTCACTATTGTGTCTTCTGTATCTATTCCACAACAAATCTCTTCTTTCTTTTGGTTTTTTACATTCTGTATTGAACCATTTTTGTATTTTCTTATCTGCTTCTTTGTGCTGTGGGATGTACTTCTGGACTCCTATTTCATAAAATTCACAGAATTTTTTATATACTGCATTTAAATCTTGTCCTCTAAGCTCATTTTCCCAATTAACTTCAAAGAAATACTTCTTTAGGTCTTGATAATTTCCCTTTTTATAGTTTAGGCTCTTTTTGTAACTGTCATTGCTGTTTACTATGTCATATGCTATCCTGAAGTTATAATTTAGTACTGCATGATCGCTTTTGCCGAGTGGAGGGTGATATATTAAACTGTCAATATTATTTTCTTGCCTAGTAAATATTGGATCTAGCATTGAAGGTACATCAAGTCCTCTTTTTCTGGTGGTTTCCCTCACATGTTGCGTTAAGAAAAACTCTTGCACGAGATCCAGGAGCTTTTGGTCCCAACAGCTTTCTTGGCTAATTATATCTAGAGTATTCCAATTTATATTTGTATTAAAATCCCCAGTTAG
Source organism: Coenobita brevimanus (assembly GCF_032717465.1). Lineage (NCBI taxonomy): Eukaryota > Metazoa > Arthropoda > Malacostraca > Decapoda > Coenobitidae > Coenobita > Coenobita brevimanus. The sequence goes on along the minus strand of NC_137007.1, from coordinate 22,072,459 downwards.
TATAATTCTTTCCGATTTCTCTTCCATTTTTTGTAGTAATGATCTTAAACTCTGAATTGTACTCTCTGCCAGGTCCTCATATTCGTCTCTTTCCCATGTGTTTGATCTGGGTGGCATGTACAAATTGGCTACAATTACTTTACCTTCAGATGTGTTGATCTCTACTACAATCAGTTCTACTTGTGATGGTATATCTAGTTTTATTTCATTGACTTTTAGATTTTTCTTAGTTAATATTATAATTCCTCCTCCTTTTTTAAAATTTCTGTCTCTTCTCCATATATTGTATTCCTCTAAGTTTAGTATGTCATTGGATATCCTTGGTATTAATTTTGTTTCAGCTAGGCATATTATTTGTGGTTCATATTCTCTGACATAATCATTCATCTCCAGTAATTTAGATACCATTCCATCCACATTTGAGTACATCAACTTTATCATCTTGTTTATATACTTGTCATGACATGGTTCTACTACCTTCCTCCTTTTTCTTCCATCCTGTTTGTGTACCACTTTCGTACCTGCAATCCTATTACTGTGTAAAAAAAAATTTTCTTCTCCTCTTCTGATCTTCCCTCATTTTTTGTTTTTGCTTCCTCCCTTTTCTCTTTCAGCAATTCCAGTTCCTCTTGTGTTAGGCATCTTTTTATCCATACATATTTGAACTCCTCTTTTTCCATAAGATTCTTTGCATTTTTAGTATCTCTTCCACAGTGTTTACACTCTGGAAAGTCACCTTTAGAGGTCTTGTCATGCTTTTCTCATATTTCCCTAACCTTTTGTGTTTCTCTGTGTCTTTACTACAGATTTCCTCTGATACTTCTTTCAGTAAGCTCATTACGTTTGCCATCTCCTTTTTGTCTCTTGTGACCTTGTTTTTTACTTCTTCCTCTTCTATACCAGTGATTACTATAGATTTGTTTATATCTACTGAATCTCTGACTAACTTTGGATTGTTTTGGATTATTCTTTTCACTTCCTTTTTAATGCTTTTTTCCTCCACCCTTGTTTCTAAGTCTTTCTTTACTTTCACCAATTCAGCATACTTGGTTTCCACATCATTTTTGTAGCTTTGCACAGCTTCATTCACCTGTGTTATCTTCTCCTCAGTATCACTGCTCTGGTCTATAAGACTACATACTTGCCTAATTGTGTGTGTTCTTACCTAACTACCTAATTGTTCTTACCTAATTGTATCTTTACAGGAATGAGTCAAGCTCGTATTGTCCCGTGTCTTAAACCATATTTATTGTACATATCCTTAAATTTGTGAATTGTTTTGGCACACACTATTTCATTCGGTAGTGCATTCCATTGATCAATTGCTCTGTTTGGGAAACTGAATTTCCTTACGTCTTTATCACCTCTCTTCTTATGCAGTGTTTTGCAGTGTCCTCTTGCTGATGCTTCTCCATATGTTAATTAATCATTTATGTCTATTTTCTCCTTTCCTGATATGCACTTATATAGCATTATCATGTCACCTCTTTTCCTTCTCTCCTGTAGTGTTGGTAGATTCAGTTTATTTAGTCTTTCTTCGTAGCTTAGGTCCCTTAAGCTTGGTATCCATCTTGTAGTGGCCCTTTGAACTTTTTCAATCTTGTCTATGTGCTTTTTGAGATGAGGACTCCAGACTACTGATGCTTATTTCAGGGTTGGTCTAATGAATGATGTTATTATCCTTCTTAGCATGTCTTCATTTATGTATGTGAATGCTATTCTCATATTTGCAAGCAGTGTATACATGTTCCGTACCTTCTCGCTGATGTGGTCAGCCGGAGATAGTCTGTTATTGACAATCACACCTAGGTCTTTCTCTCTTTCTGATGTGTATAGGGTTTTATTTCCTAACTTATAATCCAATCAGGTCTTTTTCCACTTTTACCAAACTTGATTACATGACACTTGTCCACATTGAATTCCATTTGCCATGTACTACTCCATTCATGAAGTTTATTTAATTCTTCTTGTAGCTCTGTACAAGAGTCTGTGTTAGTAATTCTCCTTTGTATTTTTGCATCATCTGCAAACATATTCAGATAGCTGTCATTTCCAGTGTTACTGTTTATATCATTTATATACACTAAAAACATGATTGGTGCCAGCACTGAACCCTGTGGTACTCCACTAGTCACTTCTTTCCATGATGAGTAGTTTCCTCTTAGTACTGTTCTCATTTCTCTTTTTATGAGAAAGTCTTGCATCCAACAAAACAGTTTGCCTCAAATTCCTCCTTGATGGTACAGATTCCATAAAAGTCTTTGGTGTGGTACTGTGTCAAAAGCTTTCTTGAAATCTAAATAGATACTGTCCACCCATCCTTCCCTTTCCTGTATTGTGTTTGTTATTCTGTCATAGTAGCTCAACAGATTAGTAACACATGATATTCCTTTTCTGAAACCAAACTGTCTTTCTGTTATCATACTGTGTTCTTCTAGATGATTTACCCAAGCTTATCTTATAAGCTTTTCTAATACCTTGCTTACAACACTGGTCAGTGATACTGATCGGTAGTTGAGTGGATTTTGTCTATTTCCTTTCTTGAATAAGGAGATAATATTTGCTTTTTTCCAAATATCAGGTAGTTTCCCTTGACTCAAGGATTTCTTGAAAATTAAAAATAATGGTTTACTTAACTCCTTTGCATATTCTCGTAGTACCCAACATGAAATTTCATCTGGACCACTTGCTTTTCCTCTGTCTAAAAAATGAAAAATAATGGTTTACTTAACTCCTTTGCACATTCTCGTAGTACTCAACATGAAATTTCATCAGGACCACTTGCTTTTCCTCTGTCTAATCTACTTAACTCCTCCTGTATTACCTTTTCTGCTATTTGTATATCTTGTAGTATGTGTGGACATGCATGTTCCACATAGTCCCTCTCAAAATTTTTTTCTTCTGTAAAAACTAATTGGAAATTCTTATTTAGTGCTTCACAAATATCTTTCTCTTGTGTATAAGTGATTCCCTCGTCCGTAATTGATTGTATTATATCTTTTACTTTGGTTTTGCTTCAGATATAGCTGTAAAACAGCTTTGGTTGATCACAACTTTTATTTATTATATCCTCCTCAAACTGTTTTTGGGCTTCCCTCCTTATTCTTGTATAATTGTTTTTTGCCTGTTTGTAATTATTATATGCCCTTTCACTATTGTGTATTCTGTATCTATTCCACAACAAATCTCTTCTTTCTTTTGGTTTTTTACATTCTGTATTGAACCATTTTTGTATTTTCTTATCTGCTTTGTGCTGTGGGATGTACTTCTGGACTCCTATTTCATAAAATTCACAGAATTTTTTATATACTGCATTTAAATCTTGTCCTCTAAGCTCATTTTCCCAATTAACTTCAAAGAAATACTTCTTTAGGTCTTGATAATTTCCCTTTTTATAGTTTAGGCTCTTTTTGTAACTGTCATTGCTGTTTACTATGTCATATGCTATCCTGAAGTTATAATTTAGTACTGCATGATCGCTTTTCCCGAGTGGAGGGTGATATATTAAACTGTCAATATCATTTTCTTGCCTATTAAATATTGGATCTAGCATTGAAGGTACATCAAGTCCTCTTTTTCTGGTGGTTTCCCTCACATGTTGCGTTAAGAAAAACTCTTGCACGAGATCCAGGAGCTTTTGGTCCCAGCAGCTTTCTTGGCTAATTATATCTAGAGTATTCCAATTTATATTTGTATTAAAATCCCCAGTTAGTATAATTCTTTCCGATTTCTCTTCCATTTTATGTAGTAATGATCTTAAACTCTGAATTGTACTCTCTGCCAGGTCCTCGTATTCGTCTCTTTCCCATGTGTTTGATCTGGGTGGCATGTACAAATTGGCTACAATTACTTTACCTTCAGATGTGTTGATCTCTACTGCAATCAGTTCTACTTGTGATGGTATATCTAGTTTTATTTCACTGACTTTTAGATTTTTCATAGTTAATATTATAATTCCTCCTCCTTTTTTAAAATTTCTGTCTCTTCTCCATATATTGTATTCCTCTAAGATTAGTATGTCATTGGATATCCTTAGTGTTAATTTTGTTTCATTTAGGCATATTATTTGTGGTTCATTTTCTCTGACATAATCATTCATCTCCAGTAATTTAGATACCATTGCATCCACATTTGAGTACATCAACTTTATCATCTTGTTTATATACTTGTCATGACATGGTTCTACTACCTTCCTCCTTTTTCTTCCATCCTGTTTGTGTACCACTTTCGTACCTGCAATCCTATTACTGTGTAAAAAAAAATTTTCTTCTCCTCTTCTGATCTTCCCTCATTTTTTGTTTTTGCTTCCTCCCTTTTCTCTTTCAGTAATTCCAGTTCCTCTTGTGTTAGGCATCTTTTTATCCATACATATTTAAACTCCTCTTTTTCCATAAGATTCTTTGCATTTTTTAGTATCTCTTCCACAGTGTTTACACTCTGGAAAGTCACCTTTAGAGATCTTGTCTTGCTTTTCTCATATTTCCCTAACCTTTTGTGTTTCTCTGTGTCTTTACTACAGATTTCCTCTGATACTTCTTTCAGTAAGCTCATTACATTTGCCATCTCCTTTTTGTCTCTTGTGACCTTGTTTTTTACTTCTTCCTCTTCTATACCAGTGATTACTATAGATTTGTTTATATCTACTGAATCTCTGACTAACTTTGGATTGTTTTGGATTATTCTTTTCACTTCCTTTTTAATGCTTTTTTCCTCCATCCTTGTTTCTAAGTCTTTCTTTACTTTCACCATTTCAGCATACGTGGTTTCCACATCATTTTTGTAGCTTTGCACAGCTTCATTCACCTGTGTTATCTTCTCCTCAGTATCAGTGCTCTGGTCTGTAAGACTACTTACTTGCCTAATTGTGTGTGTTCTTACCTAATTACCTAATTGTTCTTACCTAATTGTATCTTTACAGGAATGAGTCAAGCTCGTATTGTCCCGTGTCTTAAACCATATTTATTGTACATATCCTTAAATTTGTGAATTGTTTTGGCACACACTATTTCATTCGGTAGTGCATTCCATTGATCAATTGCTCTGTTTGGGAAACTGAATTTCCTTTCGTCTTTATCACCTCTCTTCTTATGCAGTTTTTTGCAGTGTCCTCTTGCTGATGCTTCTCCATATGTTAAGTAATCATTTATGTCTATTTTCTCCTTTCCTGATATGCACTTATATAGCATTATCATGTCACCTCTTTTCCCTCTCTCCTGTAGTGTTGGTAGATTCAGTTTATTTAGTCTTTCTTCATAGCTTAGGTCCCTTAAGCTTGGTATCCATCTTGTAGCGGCCCTTTGAACTTTTTCAATCTTGTCTATATGCTTTTTGAGATGAGGACTCCAGACTATTGGTGCATATTCCAGGGTTGGTGTAATGAATGATGTTATTATCCTTCTTAGCATGTCTTCATTTATGTATGTGAATGCTATTCTCATATTTGCAAGCAGTGTATACATGTTCCGTACCTTCTCGCTGATTTGGTCAGCCAGAGATAGTTTGTTATTTATAATCACACCTAGGTCTTTCTCTCTTTTTGATGTGTATAGGGTTTTATTTCCTAACTTATAATCCAATCAGGTCTTTTTCCACTTTTACCAAACTTGATTACATGACACTTGTCCACATTGAATTCCATTTGCCATGTACTACTCCATTCATGAAGTTTATTTAATTCTTCTTGTAGCTCCCTACAAGAGTCTGTGCTAGTAATTCTCCTTTGTATTTTTGCATCATCTGCAAACATATTCAGATAGCTCTTATTTCCAGTGTTACTGTTTATATCATTTATGTACACTAGAAACATGATTGGTGCCAGCACCGAACCCTGTGGTACTCCACTAGTCACTTCTTTCCATGATGAGTAGTTTCCTCTTAGTACTGTCCTCATTTCTCTTTTTATGAGAAAGTCTTGCATCCAACAAAACAATTTGCCTCGAATTCCTCATTGATGGTACAGCTTCCATATAAGTCTTTGGTGTGGTACTGTGTCAAAAGCTTTCTTGAAATCTAAATAGATACTGTCCACCCATCCTTCCCTTTCCTGTATTGTGTTTGTTACTCTGTCATACCTTTACACACATGAATGTTTTTCTCATGCACCACCTTTTTGTCTAAGTCGTTCCATATATTTAAGAATATACTTAATTGTGATATACACGGAATGTACTATGCTCGTGGGTTTCCGTCGCTGTTTCTCAATAAGTCAAATTTAACTTTAAACTCGTTTAAGTTTCTAGACTGGACGATCTCTTTGTCCAGGCTATTCCATAAGTCTATACTTCTGTAAGGAAAGCTATATTTCTTGATATCCTTCAAGCAGCTTGACTTTTTCAATTTCATTCCATGTCCTCTTGTTGTTCTCTTATCCCATACAAACAGATCTTCTTTGTCAATTTTATCTACTCCCACCATGGTCCTGAACACCGCAATCATGTCTCCCCTCTTTCTCCTTTCCTCTAATGAAGGCAAATCCAGTTTTTCCAGCCTCTCTCTCTGTATGACAGGTCTGTCAGACTGGGGATCATCTTGGTTGCTGTTCTTTGTATTCTCTCAATCTTGTTTATATCTTTCTTTTTGAGTGGGCACCACACTACCGCTGCATATTCTAACCTGGGGCGGATCATGGCCACTATCAATTTTTTCATCATTTCCTCATCCATATAATGAAATGCTACTCTTATGTTAGTCAAGAGCTTATAAGTCTCTCCAACTATCTTGTTAATGTGTTTTTCTGGTGACAAACTATCTTGGACCAGCACCCCCAAATCTTTCTCTTCTCTCCTTTTTGTGATTAATTCATTACCCAAAAAATAATTCAGTGATGGTCTCCTGGTACTTTTACCCATTTCCAATATTTTAAATTTCTTTACATTAAATTTCATTTCCCACGTCCGGCTCCAATTGTATATCCTATCCAAATCCTCCTGCAGTATTTTACAATCCTCCTCAACCTCTATCTTCCTCAAGATCTTTACATCATCAGCAAACAGACTCACATAACTGTTCACTCCATCTACCATATCATTTACGTAAATCAGGAACATTTCTGGCGCCAACACTGAGCCTTGAGGGACTCCACTTGTTACTTCCCTTCATCCAGACATCTTTTCCTTTATTACTGTCCTCATTTGTCTGTCTCTCAAAAAGTCTCTCATCTATTCCAGAAGTTTCCCCTTTAGTCCTCCTATATATTCTAGTTTCCACATTAGTCTCTTATGAGGTACCTTGTCAAAGGCCTTCTCTAAGTCTAAGTACACACAATCCACCCAACCATCTCTCTCCTGTACCACACCAATCGCTCTTGAGTAAAAGCTCAACAAGTTAGAAACACATGACCTTCCACTTCTGAATCCAAACTGACATTCAGCCAAAATATTCATCTCTTCCAGATATTTTATCCATCTTTCTTTCAGGATTCTCTCACACAATTTTGCGACCATGCTGGTTAGAGACACTGGTCTATAATTCTGGGGTTCTTCCCTGTTTCCTCCCTTGTAAATTGGTACCACATTTGCCCTCTTCCATTCTTTTGGCACTTTCCCCTCTTCCAGTGAGCATACAATTAAGCTGTGAATTTTATCCACCAGTTGTTCTCTGCATTCCTCCAGTTCCCAATTAGAAATTCCATCAGGTCCTGGGGCTTTCCTTACATCTTGAGTTTCCAGTAATTTATACACTTCCTGCACCTCCACTTTTATATCTTTCATCACCGGAACATTTCTAATCACTCCCTCCCCTTCCACAAGCTCCTTTTCTTTAGTGAAAACTGACTGGAAACGTTTGTTCATTATTTCTGCTTGCATTGCCGCATCCTTAAAGACCTCTCCATCTACTTTCAGCTTGGTGATTCCTTCCTTTTGTTTCAGTTTGCCATTAACAAATCTATAAAACAGTTTGGGTTTATCCATGCATTTGTCAATTATACCTTTTTCAAAATTCCTTTCTTCTTCCCTACGTATTCTTGTGTATTCGTTTCTTGTTCTTTTATATTCTTCCTTTGTTCTGTCGTTACCTCTCTTTCTCCAATTGTTCCACGCCTTATCTCTCTCTTTTTTGGCTATCATACACCTTCTATTAAACCACTCCTTTTTCCTGTTTTCTTTCCCTCTTACTCTTGGTACAAATTTTTCCACTCCCAAATTATAGAGGTCTAGAAAGATATCCCACTTCCTCTGTATCTCTCTTGTTTCTCTGAATTTTCTCCAATCCGCATTTTCAAAAAAGTTTCTCAATCCTGTAAAATTTGCTTTGCCAAAGTTGTATCTTCCCTGTCTATGAAGCTTGTCTCTTGGCTCGACGTTTCCTATTAACATCTGGAACTCAATGACCACGTGATCACTTTTTCCCAAGGGAGAGAGATATTCCAATGATTCTATTACATCGGGTTCTTTGGTGAACAGTAAATCTAACCTTGCTTGTGTGTCCTCACCTCGAAACCGTGTCTCTTCTTTGACCCACTGCGTCATCACATTATTCATTATTATATTTAATAACATAGAGCCCCATGAATCCTCGCCCCCTCCCGAGTACCATTCCTCCCAGTTCACCTTTTTACAATTAAAGTCACCCACTAAAATTATATTATTGCTTTTCTCAATTATTTTTTGGAAGTAGCTAGCCATATCTGACAACATCTCATGGTATTCGTCATCCTTCCATGCTCTCGTCTTTGGGGGAACATACACTACCGCCATATCTCTCTTAACATTCTCTCCAGTTTCTAATTTCATATATATCACTTCAGCCCTGCCTTCTCCCATTTCCACAGTATCTACATTTATGTTGTTCTTCACTGCTATCATCACTCCTCCTCCCTTTTTTTCTTTTCTGTCTTTTCTCCACAGTTTGTATTTACCATCTCCCAAATGAACATCAATATCTTCTCTTAATTTGGTCTCTACAAAGCACATGACATCAGGTTCATGTTCTCTCAAGAAATCATTAATTTCGATCCTTGTCGATATGAAACCATCAATATTAGTATATATCACCTTCAAATTATTTTTGACATTATTAATACCCTCTTCTCTCCTACTCTCTGTCCGTACCACTTCCTCAACTTCTAATCTTTCACAACCATCCCCCCTAGTTTCCTTCACTTCTATTTCCTTAAATACCATTTCCTTACTTTCATATCCAATACTCTCCAAAAAAAATTATTACGTTCTTCCTCTGTCCTCTTATCATTTTTTTCCTTTACTTCTTCCTTTAATGATTTTAAAACTTCTCTTTCTCCTTCATTCAGATCTTTTCTTATTATAATATTTTCCATCCCCGCCTCTTTGCTTAATTTCCAGGTCACCTTAAGTATCTCATTTATTACACTTTCTGATGTAAACTTGACTCTCATTGGTCTTGTTTCCCCTTTCTTATAAGGCACTATCCTCCTTACTTCCTCAGTTTCTTTTACCCACTTGTCTCCTTCGGGGTCAATCTTGCCTAATATTCCTCTCACCATGTTCGTATCTCTCTCGAGTCTTGCGAACCTAACCTTTTCTTCCTCTTCCCTGTTTCCAAATACTACCACACATCTGTTCCTTTCTACAGTTTCTCTCACAATTTTCTCTTTTTTCTTCAGTATTTTCACTACATTTTCTTCCATTTCTTTCTTGTTCATTTCCCTTTCTTCCTGGATGATCTCTCTTAAGCTGACCACTTCTTTCTGTTCTTCTTCTACGTGTGCCTACTTTGCCTTATGTTCTTCTAATACATTACTCACCTTCTCCGTTTTATTAGTACTCTCTTCAAGTTTCCTCCTCAGTTCAACATTTTCCCTCTTCAAATTCCTAATCTCTTCATTGGCTGTTTCGTTGGACTGGATTAGACTCTGTATGGTGGTTTCCGTATTTCCTGACACATCCTTTATCACTAGAGTCTCTACTTTTTTTTCGAGTTCACTAATCCTCATTATTAATGTTTTCACCAGGTCTATGACATTAGTATTAGCATCAAATCCTTGAAATTCCATTCCCTCATTGTTTACATTTTCAGCCATGTTTAATGTAAAGTACCTAAACAGCTGTTACCGAATAAGCCACAAACATTCATGTATACTATTGCCAACAAATCTTTACCTTTTTGGTAGGCTACTAACTTTCATTATTTTAAAATTAAAGAAAGACCCTAGGAGACAGGACAGACAAAATTCCTGAAACTACTCAAGGTTAGGAGCGATGCCTGGGACGTCCGCTCTCTCCGGCTCCGTGTGTGTGTGTGTGTGTGTGTGTGTGTGTGTGTGTGTGTGTGTTTGCAAAGCAGTGCACCCAACACAGGAGGCCTGACGTGGCCATTGTTAATGTTTTTGTGCATTAATTTCTTGCTGCAACATGTTGATAGTTATATTCTTTTAATATATCTTAATGTTCTTTGTATTAGTAGTGGGACCAAGAGTGTTAAGCATGAAATCAGCTTGAGATGTAACTGCTAGTTAAAAATGACAGGTGGGGTGAGGGGTTGGGTAGGGGTATGGGGGATGGTTGGGAGCTGGGGTAGTGGCGGGTGGAGCTCGTTTCATCCCCCCCTCCCCTCTTCCTGAGTATTCTGAGGTAGGAAGGGGGCACCCCTGGGCAGATATTAGTGAGCGTGAGTGTACCTGTACTGTAACTAATACTGAATAATGTACTTTATGAAATAAAGTCCCAAGTTTGGTACTGTTTCATTTTTTGATCTCCCAGAAAATTTCTAAGAGTAACATTCGATTATCCAGAAAATTCCATATCCGGAATGGAAGAATCCCCATGCATTCCGGTTAATCAAGCTTTCACTGTAGCTATTTATTATACACCACTGATAATAGTAGTAAAACACCACTAGTTATTAAAATATTGATTCTTGAATTCTGATCAGATACAGTGCTACAAGTCAAACATAAATATATCCTCCTCCTTCATCATTTATTATTGATAATTTCCAAATAGAAAGTAGAGTTGTGGAAGCTTTGATATTATTGTCCTTTTGCCTACAGATGTAGATCCATACTTTAGCAAATGTCTGACTGATAGTGTTTTACTGCCTCTAGTTGCTATTTTTTGTGCACAGTTCTTGCCATAGTAGAGTGCCACTGTAAAGATGATCTCGATGCTGTGTGCTTTTGTGTAATGCAGCCAGTCAGCATAGTATAGGTATTCTTTTTTAATGTATGTGTTAATCACTCCTCTGTAATTTAGTCCATCTTTGTATCGCTCCCAACAGTACACTTCTTCACGTTTCCTTGTTCTCGCTGACTACAATGCAATGGGTGGCTCAGAGGTCAGTCTACGAGAAGGAGACCATGTAGACTTAATCAAGGTTGGCTGTGCGGGATGGTGGTATGTAAGAGTTGCTGGGACACCATATGAGGGATGGGCACCTGCAGCATATCTGGAGAGGGTGCTGAAGAAGAGCAGTAGATCCTCACCTTCAGTCAGCAGTCAGGAGTCTTCATCTGGGCTCAAGCATGCCACATCCAGGTAAATTCTTGCTAGATGGAAGGGGGTTAACTGAGAGAAAAAGGGAAAGCAGAATGAGCTACAGTCTTCTACTCACAAACTGTACAGTTAAGAACAACTTGTAGCTGTAAACACTGGTATGGAAGATGCATCCTTCATTTGGAGAGGGAAAAGGAATTTGAAGGCAAGTATAAATGTCATTCATTGTATACAGTAGGTACCCACATTATGCGAGTTCAGAGTACGTGATCCTCGTTGTACGCGAGGACCTATTTTTTTCCCAAATTTTAGTGTATTTTTTAATAGTACGCAAATTGAACTCGTTGTAGGCGAGACAGCAGCGAAGGGTGGCCCAAATCCGGGGTTTACCCTGAGCACGCGACAATGCCATCCCAAGAAGCGCCGACAACCAGTGATAGAGAGTGGAGACTTGTCGATGATGGAGCTCAGCTGGGTACTGTGTGCCCTAGATAAATTCAAGGAAGAATTCAAGAACATTGAACACTGTTGGCTGCGAGTGGAGGAAGTGGTGACTTCACTTTGAAGGGTTTATGAACAAAGTGAGTGCAATAGGTGCGAAAGTGTCGAAAGTGCTCATGATGAGAGTGGTGTGTCAGGTGGTGTGGTGGGTGGTGCACACTAGGGTTCCGAGAAAATTTGCCATCAAGTCAGTTCGCGATCAGACACTAATTAACTTGTTTCCTTCTTGCTGTAGTTGCCTTTGAATACATATTCTAGCATCACCCATAGCTGTCTTCATTAATGATGGCAAATTGTCTTGTTATTGTTGTGTTGGTGAATTGACTTGACGGCAAATTCTTCTGAAACCCTAGCTAGGTGCCTCACCCTGCCTTGGATCCCCTTCTTACCTCCAGTAAGCCTTTTGTCCTCTTGGGTTAAGGTGAGCAGCCATATTCTTGTTGGTTTAGTTAAACCATATCCTTGTTGATCTTAGGTAATATGTCCTAGATAGTTTCCCTGCACAGTACAATACTTAGGTCTGAAAGGAGTCTCAGGGATTGCCCATGAAGGGGGATGCCGCCCTTATGCAATTTTTCTCATAAGTTTATGTATTCATAGTACATGAATTCCTAGTACGCGACGACCTCTGCCACCCATATACTCGCGTACTGTGGGTACCTACTGTAATTATGTATGGGCAACCTCCAGTATCCAAATGACTGATATCCAAATTATCGCCAACCTGAATTGCTATTTTTTAAAAATCAGTATTTTCATATAACCTAGTTCCAGTACAAAAAATACTGCAGTGAGAGATTTTTTTCAACTGTTACAAACTACTAGTCTAAAGGTGAATGTAGGGAAGAGTAAAGTGATGGTCTTTGAGAGAGGTGAAGTCAGTGAATGTACAGCGAGGTTGAATGGTGAGGAATTGGAAAATGTGAGTACGCTTAAGTACTTGGGTAGTGTGATGAGTAAGGATGGAGGTCTGGAGGGTGAAGTGCTTGAAAGAGTACAGCAGGGAAGAAATGTTGCTGGTTCTTTGAAAGCAGTGATAAGAAACAGGGAAGTGAGCATGGAAGTGAAAAAGTTATTACATCACAGTATTGTGATACCAACTCTAATGTACGGAAGTGAAGCTTGGACATTGTTGGAAGGACACAAGTCAAGAGTGAGAGCAGTGGAAATGAGTTATTTAAGAGGAGCCTGTGGAGTCATATGGAGAGACAGGCTGATGAATGAGGATATAAAGGAGTGTTGTGGTGTGGATGTAGATGTGATAGGAAGCATTATGAGGGACACACTGAGGTGGTTTGGCCATGTGGAGAGGATGGAGGGTGAAAGACTGACGAAGAGAGTGTATGTGAGTGAGGTGGAGGGGGAAAGAGGGAGGGGGAGGCCGAGGGTGAGATGGAGGGATGGGGTGGAGAGGTATATGAGAGAGGGGGGGTGTGAGTTGGGAGCAGGGCAGTGAAATGGCGGGGGACAGGGCGACTTGGAGGTGATTTGTTTGTGGTCACCCCAAATGGGATTGAGGCATCTGGCAATAGATAGATAGATAGACAAACTACTAGACACAAAGAAATGCCCAGCCAACACTGTAGAAAGTGTCCTTGTACTGTTATAGTATATGATAGCTGTACATCCAGATTCATATGTGCCCATCATGCTCCATTTGTTTATCATCCTCAGTACACCACTTGCCTCCTTCACGCATCCACAGGGTTGGAGAATGTAAATGCATGAGTGGAACAGTTGACTACCAATATGACAACGCCAGAAGGAGGCGTATCAGTGACAGGGTCAAATGTTTTATCTGGCCTTGTTTGTACTAGCCCTTTTAATATCTTAATATCCTGGGCAGCCGAATCTTCCACAGGATTACCCTCTAATTTTTAACAGTATTGTTGCGTCTCTGTCCCACACTGCCACAAGCTCCAACAGCAGTAGTTCATTATAGGAAGGACATTGCCGAGTGAGATGTTCTTCCTATGGTCAGCCTTTCGATGTACAGCACACAAGATCAGCTCAGGTGTCGTGAATAAACACTGGCTTCTTAAGTTCACTGTCGTTATATTCCCAGTAATTACGCATAATGCTTTCCAACTTCACTGTTTTCACAAGCATTGAAGATACACAAACTGCACCAACACTTCACTGTCTGCCAACAACACTTCACTATTTTCACAAGTACCACTGATATACAAACTGCGCTGACACTGCACTACACTCAAACTGAACTGAAAACTGACTGAAACTCCTCTAGTCTCTTCCCCATCCCTATATAAGGTTCCTGTATTCCAAAATGTTCTACACTTCTCCACATTTCTTGTGCATTCCTGAAGGGGACAGCGGTTACAACATTTACCATCTCGGAGACATCTAAAACATGGCAGAGTTTTCTTACACTGCATAACACTCTAAATTCTTTAGCATACACATGTAAATTAAATTACATAATTTAACAGGCAATCACATAAATAAAACATTATAGAGAAACAGAGCACAAAAATTAATGAACAACTTACAAAATAACTACGCATACAAACAGCAGGCTAACTGGCAACTCTGACATGTAGTGGAACTATGGCAAACATATGGAGTTCTCCAGAACAATCTAGCTAGCAATCCAGCTTCTCAACACTACCCCTTCCCTAATCCTTTTGTTGACCTGACAAAACTACACAATGTATACAAACTTAGTCCTCAATCCGAACTAAACATTTAATTATACACAAAGTAATCCTTAAACTTATCAGGTCTTCTCCTGTGCCGTTTCCGATGATGCCTCTGCTCTTCCACACAGTCCGCTTCTCGTGGAATGTCTTGGTCCTCTTCCTGATGCACTTCTTCTTCTGGGAAACTTTCACCATCCTCTTGGACTTAAGCTCCTTGGTCCTCCTCTACGTCCTTCGCTGCGGGTGACCACTATCCCACAGAGACATCCTAGCTGTACTCTCCTGGCCCATGGTACTGCCACAGACAATTCACGTGTACCACCTTTGGGCAAGACTTCTTGCCTCCCCGAATCCGATATGTTACATCCATCCCACGGGCTCTGCAGCTTCGGTGACTGTCCCTTCTTCCACTGAGGATTGTATAACCAAACTCTGTCACCATCCTTGATGCTTACCTCACTTGCCTTGGCATCATACTTGCACTTCATCACTTCTCCTAAACTCTTAAGGGCTCCTCGCACTGGATGATGTACCTCAGCTACCCTTTCCTGAAGATGCTTTGCACAGCTGGAGGTGTCTGTAGGCAACTTTTCACCAGGTGGTCTTCCTATAATTAGCAAGTCAATGGATAAGCATAACTCTTAACCCAACATCAGTTTTGCAGGGGTGTAGTCAGTAGACTCATGGGATGCATACTGATATGCCATCAACAGTGCAGGTAATTTCTGGTCCCATTCCATTTGTCCCTCTATGCAGTACTTGGCCAGTTCTTGTCCCAGAGTCCAGTTGAATTTCTCCACCATCCCATCTGACTGTGGCCTTAATGGGGTCCTCCTGGTCTTCTTGATCCCCAGTAACTTGCAGCACTCACAGAACACAGAAAACTCAAAGTTTCTACCCTGGTCTGAATGTAGCTCCTGTGGCATCCCAAAACGACAGAAAAACTGGTCAGTCAGCACCTGAGCATCAGTCACAGCCTCTTGATCAGTGATAGCATAGGACATCTGGCCACTTTGTGAAGTAGTCCATGGCAACACATATGTACTGCTTTCCTTTTTCAGTGAGTGGCAGAGATCCAGCAATGTCCACTGTGACGTTTTCCATCAGTGAACCCACTTGGTACAACTGAAGAAGGGTGCAACCACGTTTCTTGGGTCCCTTCTTGGCACAGCATACATCAGAGTACCAACACCATTCTTCAACATCCTGATGCATGCCAAGCTAGTAGAGCCTCTCTTGCAGCCGGCTTAGAGTTTTCTTCACTCCCAGGTGCCCACTAAGTGGTCTGGTTATGAGACTCATTCAAGATCCCAGACCTCATTTTCTTCGGAACAACCAGTGCCAATATTTGCTGAGGCCATCAGGTGTCTCCCACTGATGCTTCAGTAGTCCTTTGTTCAAACGAAGAAGGTTCCACTGACCCCAGTAGCTCTTGGTTGCAGGGCTGAATCTAGAAACCTCATCCCAAGATGGTTGCACTTTGCTTTGCTGCAGCCACTCTAGCTCTGGTTGTAAATCTGCATCCTCTTCAGGTCTTCTTCATCTGACGCTGGCCCTGTCACAGCAGTACAGCAGCATTTCTTACCAAAATTCCCATTCCTACTACTCTGCTTGCCATCTGTTCTTCTGTCTTCTTGCACATTATTCATCAAGGTTTTCCTGCATTTCCTCGATGGTGGGGCTTCTTGGGAAAAACTGGCTGGTTGTTGCACGGAGAGAGCATTATAGCCGGTTGTTGAATGAGAAGTTTGACTAGGTCAGGGAAGGTTTGGAATCAACAGATCCAGTGTTTGGCCCTTGGCCTTTGATTGACTCTGCTAATGTGAGTGAGGCAATAGGCAGGATGCTGGTGGGAAAGGCAGCAGGTGTATCTGGGTTGACTGCCGAAATGTTGAAGGCCTCAGGGGATATAGGGGTAAGGTTAGTCACTGACCTGGTAAATATGATTATATATGAGTGTGTTGTCCCAGGTGATTGGCTGAAGAGTGTAATTGTACATGTGTACAAAGGGAAGGACGATGCTTGTAGATCAGATAATGAAGGTAATCGAGAGTGTTCTAGAAGGTATGATTTGAGAAAGAGTGAATATTGATGAGATGCAGTTTGGATTTATGCCAGGCAGGGGGACCACTGATGCCATATTCATTGTTCAACAGCTTCAGGAAAAATATATTGGAAAGAAAAGGGATCTGTGTTTTGTTTTTGTTGATTTGGAAAAGGCCTTTGACAGAGTCCCTAGAGAGATGGTGAAGTGGGCAATGAGAAAGCTGGGGTTAGAGGAGTGGCTGTTGAGGGTGGTTATGGCCATGTATGTGGGTGCTGGCACCCAGGTAAGAGTGAATGGAGATTTGAGTGATGAGTTTTCCATGAATGTTGGCATGCATCAGGGGTCAATTTTGAGTCCCATGTTGTTCATCTTGGTACATGAAGCCTTCTCACATGACTTCAGAAATGGACTCCCATGGGAGATGTTGTATGCTGATGGTTTGGTGTTGATTGCAAAGAATGAAAGGGAGGCAGAGGAAAGATTTTGGAAGTGGAAAGATGGTACGGGGCACAAGGGCTTAATATCTAGGGTTGGTGGCAGTACAGTCAGAATAGAGGGTGAGTGGCCATGTGCAATTTGCCACAAGAGCGTGAGAAGTAATTCCATCTCGTGCAATGTTTGTGATAAATGGGTGCACAAGAAATGTAGTGATATTAGAGGTAGACTCCGAGATAATGCTGATTTTATGTGTGCGGCATGTCGGGGAGACCAGATGGAGATTGTCAGGTGTGAAAGGATTGAACTTGCTGGTGAGTCTCTTGAGTGCGTGGAAGAGTTTTGTTATTTGGGAGACATGTTATGTGCTGGAGGTGGGGCTGGACCTAGCTCTGTGGCTAGAGTGAGAAGTGGTTGGAAGAAGTTCAGGGAGCTGTTGCCTCTCTTGACATTGAGAGGACTCTCCCTATGTGCTAAGGAGTCTTTGTATGCAGCACATGTTAGGAGTGTGATACTGTATGGTAATGAGACGTGGGCAGTAAAGGAGGAGGATATACGCAGGCTCAAACATACAGAAATGACAATGATTAGGTGGATGTGCAGTGTGTCCTTGCATGCAGGGCCTGGGGGGGGGCTGGGTTTACAATGGAAGAGTTGAGAGGTAGGATGGGACTGGAATGTGTTGGTGATGTAATGAGGTGAGGTAGATTAAGATGGCATGGGCATGTGGAGAAGACAGGGGATGATAATTGGGTGCAGAAGGTGAGAAATGTTATTACTGGGGGTGGGGTTGTGAGGGGCAGCCGGAGAGAGACGTGGGATGAGGTCATTAGGTGTGACCTCAGGGTGAAGGGACTGAACAGGCAGGCTGCCATAGATTGAGCAGCATGGAGAGCTGCCATTAGGTGACCAAGGCCGACACATGCAAGCATGTTGAAACCTTCAAAAACTAAATGAAACAATCCTTCTCATTTGAACACTCATAACTGAGGTGTCCCACCTCACTGCATGCCCAACACCTGTTTGTTACAATTGTGGATTTCCTTGCACTGTTCCGTTCTTGCTCCTTTTTCCATTTGTAACACCTTCCTGTGTCCCAGCTTCCTGCAGAACCAGCAACCTCCTCCAGTCTTCTCCTGTTCTCTCTTCCACTTGTTGCAGTCCACTTTTCGATGTCCTGACTTCTCACAGGACCAGCAGCTTCCTCTGATTTTCGGTTCCCTCATCCACTTGTAGCAGTCCTCTTTTCTGTGTCCTGGTTTTTCACAGTACCAGCACCTTCCTTCAAAATTTTCCACTTCACGTACCTGCGCCTTTCTTGCCTTGAATCCTGCACTACGACCAGCCTGAAAAGTGGATGTACTGGATGATGTAGGACTCATATTCTAGAGCCCTGGCTAGTGCTTCTTGCATGCTTCTTGGTTGTGCCTGCTTCACTTGCGCTATCAGCTCTGCACTGTCAAGAGCATCAATGAACTGGTCCCTCAGAAGAATAGCCAACAGGTTAGGTGCTGCTCCAGGGTATGCCGTGTATACCATACTGTATAGGTCATGAGCAAGCTGCTGTAGGGATTCGCCTTGAGCCCGTACACGGCTCCGAAATCTTGCTCTGTAAGCCTCAGTCTGGTCTGGTACATGGTCCCATACCAGCACTCCTGTGGGAAATATTTTCCCTCAGAGCAGTTGCGCTCTCTACTTTTAAAATAGTCGTCCCTGGTTAGAGAGCAGAGGAAAACCTGAGATCGTTAATACCTATTCAAGCGGTTTTGTAGCAGCCGTGGCTCCGAAGGGTCGGAGGATCGAATCCGCCCAAGGGTCATTGGTAGACATCAGGAAGGTCATCCGGTCATAAAATGCTACACGCTCCAGTCCAAAAGTCCTCTACCCAGGGGCAACGCCTTAGCCTTTCGGGGATACCTGGGGCAAAACCAATTTTTTTTTTTTTTTTTTTTTATAACCCAGAAATTACTTTCTCTTTAATAATTCTTATTATTAATAAATTAAGTGCTACTGCGTCTAACCCTCATGGACAGTTATCTTGTAAATACATGTAATTACTTAGAAAGTTCCATTGACCTAAACTGCATCTGCACGTTAGACTATATGTCCTGAGGATAAAAAGGCCCTTAGATAAAAAGCAGGTGTAGGTTTAACATATTTACATAGTTAAAGGGAATATTTGGTTTGGCTTTAGTTTAATTAAACCTAAGATTAATTAGTTAGATTCACCCTATATATATATCAAGATGTAACCTAACTGTATTTAGCATTGTAATTAATTAATAGTTGGCACCTTCAAATCCTATGAGGGAGAAAGAAGCTTGCCATGTTGCTCACTCTGCTCCTAGAACTCGTTGAATTAGCACGCTGTAAATACGCACCTTAAGGACGCTTGACAGCCCAAGTAACCGACATAAACGCCAGGCTCGACATCATCTGCTGTCCAACTCTTTACCGCCTGGGGGAGGCGGTGGCTGAATCGGTAGAGAGGCGGCCTGCAGTCCTGATGGACCCAGGTTCGATTCCCGGCTGGGGCAGGGAACAGTTTAAGGATTTGAATTTCATAAAAGCACACTTTCCTGATCTACCAGATGACCCGCCGACATGTCATAAAAGTACCCCCGCTAATACCAATACACCAGTCCTGTATGAGACAGCCCTAGCATGTATTCAATATGGACGGTGGGTGTTAGCGCCGAAGTGGTGACATGTGGAGGTGTAGGAGGACTGCTGGGCCTTGGGATAGGCTACTGCCCTCGAGATATAGGCCCTGAAGCCTTTGCCCAGAGTTGGACCAAAAAAAAAAAAAAAAAAAAAAAAAAAAAAATCTCTCTATCTATAGCCGGATGCCTTAATCCCCAAAAGGGTGGCTGCAGACAAAACACTTCCAAGTCACTCTGTCATCCACCATTTGACTGCCCTCCCCCCAACTCACTCCCCCCTCCCTCTCCCTCCCTCCACCTCACCTACGTACACCCTCTTTGTCAGTCTTTTATTCTCCATTCTCTCCACATGTCCAAACCACCTCAGTGTATTTTTCCTAATCTCATCCACATCCACCCCACAACGTTCCTTCACATCTTCATTTGTCAACCTGTCTCTCCATGTCACTCCACATGCTCCTCTCAAATATCTCATTTCCACTGCTCTCACTCTTGACTTGTTCCCCTCTTGCAAGGTCCACGCCTCGCTTCCATACGTCAGGGTAGGGATCACAATACTGTACTATCATTCAGTGACTTCTTAACTTCCATACTCTCCTCACTGTTTCTCATCACTGCTTTCAGTTAACCAACAACCTTCCTTCCCTGCTGTACCCTTTCACTCACTTCATCCCCCAAAGTTCCTTCCTTACTCATCACACTACCCAAGTACTGTACTTGAATGCACTCACATTCTCCATATCCTCACCATCCAACCTCACTGTACATTCTGTGACTTCATTCCTCTCAAACACCATAACTTTACTCTTGTTTACATTAACTTTCAGATTCCTCTTCCTACACACTGTCCCAAATTCATTCACCAAATCTTGCAACTCCCATTCATCTTTACTCAACAATACTGTATCATCAGCAAACAGCAACACCGGAATCTTCCAAATCTCACCCTCATTCATTAGAGCCACCCCTACATCCACTGCCCTACCTTGCACCTCCTTTACAACCCCATCCATATATATATTAAACAGCCATGGAGACATCACACAACCTTGTTTCAGTCCCACATTGAGATCAAAGAACTCACTTAGCTCACCATCCACTTGCACCGTAGCCCTAGCTCCTTCGTACATACTCTTCACAGCACTCAACAATTTCCTCTCCACTCCATATATTCTTAATACCTTCCACATACTTTGCCTATCTATAATTGTCATAAGCTTTCTCCAAGCCCATGAAGGCAGCAAACACTTTCTTTCCCTCCTCTAGATACTTCTTCACTAAACATCTTAGAACAAATATCTGATCTACACACCCTTTTCCCTTCCTAAATCCCCCTTGTTCTTCTCCAACTAGCTCCTCAGTCATATGCCTAACCCTATCAATGAGTATTCTACCATATATTTTTCCAGTCACACTAAGAAGGTATATACCCCTGTGGTTACCACATACTTCTCTCTCCCCTTTTCCTTTGTATAAAGGAACAGTTATACCTGATTTCCAATCCTCTGGAACCCTTCCCTCTTCCCAAGCCAATCTACACAACTTCCATATCTACTCCACAACAATCTCACCCCTATACCTCAGCATTTCACCACACACTCTATCAATTCCTGGGGCCTTTCCCATCTTAATCTTCATTGCTTCCACTTTTGCCCTACTGATCTCTTCCTCCTTCCTCTCATCTCTTCTTCTCCCAGCCATTCCCCAACCACATACTCACACTGCTCTCACTCTCTACATTTAACAAATCCTCAAAGTGCTTCTTCCATGTCCTCAATTTCTCTCTCTTTTCCACCATAAATCTATTATTCCCATCTTCACTCCCCTACTATTTCCCCTTTTACACTGCCTTACTTTCTTTACCTCCTTCCAAAACAATTTTTTACTCTCTCTCCATTTCACACTCAGATTCCTCCCAAATTCTTCATCCACTTTCTCCTTACTCTCCTTTACCAGTCTTGTCACCTCCCTTCTCCTGCTCACATATACCTCTCTCTTCTCTCTCTCATCTTCTCCCTACCTCTACTCGCTAGCTATTCATTATATGCCTTCTTCTTTTGTTCCACAGCTCATTTCACCTCATCATTCCACCATGCTGTCCCTTGCACACCCCTGCATCTCCTCCTCACTCCACAAACCACCTCACACGCTGCGCCTATCTCTTCCGTGAATATCTTACATACGTCTTCCACCCCTTCCATCTGCTGTAACTCATACCTTCCCAATCATTCTTCCATTATGCTCATATACTCTGCTATTTTCTCACTGTCTTGCAACTTTTTCACTCTTCTCACAGGAGCTGTTTCCTCCTATCTTCCCTTTCGTCTCTTCACCCATTTTCTTTGCAGCTTTACCTTGGCCATCACTAAGTGATGGGTGGATGACTCCATTCCCCCACCCTCTCTACACTCTTGCATCCGACACTTGTCTTCTCATTCGCTCATCCACACACACGTAGTCTATCATTGCCTTTCGTTCAACAAGTTCACCATCCATCCTCCTCATTACTCTCCATGTATACCTGTGGATCATCTTATGCCGAAAGTAGGCGTTAGCTATTGCCAACCCCTTACCAACACAGATGTCCACCAAAGCACTACCATTCCCATCTACTTCAGCTGACACACCCACTGACCAACCACTCCATCCACTCGTACATTCCTAACTTTGCCATTCATGTCTCCAATCAAAAACACTCTCTCGCTCCTCTCAAATTTGTCCATACATGCTTCTACACTCACCCAAAACTCATCTTTCACTCTTGCCACTCAGTCCTCTGTCAGCGCATTCGCACATACAGTCGCCCATGCTTGTATACCTACTTTCATCCTCACCCATACAATCCTTGCATCCACTGTTCCATACTCTCTTATATTCTTCTTCCACTTCTTGCATATCATCAGACATACTCCCACTCTTGCCCTCTCATTCTCATTAACTCCCGCACATATACCTAAACCATATTCCCACTCTCACCCTTTCACATGACCATTTAGTTTGTCAATCCACGTATATCCACTCTTGCATCCTCAAGCACCTGAACAATCTTTCTCTCTTTCACTTCATCATTCACTTCTCTCACATTCCATGTCCCCACCATCAGAATGTCCTTTGTCCGTTCCTTAGTTGTCAACGTATGGTCCGTCCTGGTCCGAGGTGCTTTATTTGCTTGTTTAGTTAGTTCATTTTACGAGGTGGGGCACTAACCCACCACCAACCCTTGTAGTCGCCTCGTACAACAACCAGGGATACTGGGGGAGTATTCTTGAAATCCCCCTACCCCCAGGGGGGCTGAGTAACCTCTACGAATTGGCCAATTCTATGGGGAATTAGCTAGGAGATAGGAGATAGGAGAATAATAACTAGGTGAGTTGGAATATCAGTTACACCTGATCCTCCTAAGAGACTTACGTGAATTTACTTAAGGTTTTCTTAGATTAAAACACATCAGACAAAGGAGTGTATAAGAATTTTCTGATGCATCTTTGGTGTCTCGAGTGAGGATACTGACTTGAATAAATAAAATTTCTGACATTTTGGATAGCAGATGTGTGCAGAAGCATTGAATGTTTTTAAGGTTGTGTAAATTGGGCATAGCCTACTACCACGTTCTACTACCACGTTCGGTACAAGTGGATGATGTGGAAATATGTATATAATGAGCTCCGGGTGGAAGGGCAAGTTCCTTTTCCGATGATGAGAGGCTAAATGCCGTATTAGTTTGGGAGCATGACCATACTATCCTTTTCCTGGGAAGAAATTATATCAATGAAGAGGTGGAAGTTAATGAAGTTGTGGAAAACATTCTTGCCGTGGTAGGAGCCATAGAAGGTTCATGTAAATCCTTGGTAGCCATAACCTTTCTTGAGCCTAGAAACCTACCATATGGCTCTCCAGTTTGCTATGGTACATATAAATTAATTAGTAGAGCTGTGAACAGGAAGTTGCAACAAATTAGGAAGGGGAGGGATTACATCCTCTTTAATGCCAAGCCTTTCCAAACAACATTGAAAGCAGATGGCATACACTGGAACTGTCATGGCAGAGAAGTGGTTCTGCAGAAATTTATATATTATATATAGAACTCAAGAAAGGACAGTTCTATGCTATACAAGGTATGGGTGGGCCTATGGTATACTAGGAGATAAATATTTTGAGCTTGGGGAATATGAGTATTTTAGAAATTGAGTGTGGGGATAAAATATAACCCTAGACGTTTAACAACCCATGGGGGATAGCCTTTATATTGCGGACCTAATCCTTACACTCTTCAAAATTTAAATAATTAGATAATTACTGAGCTGGGGTAAATATGTGGTTGAAATTAATGGTTAAATTATTAAATTAGAAATCAGTCAACATGTCTAGTTTCCTTGTTGCAGAGATCTTCTAGTAGTAAGGCAGGATGGGTAACAAGAGCCATAAATGATAGCAAACAATCATTAGATGAAATACCTCTGTCCAGGGAGAAATTAAATAGTCTCCTGAATATACTTAAAGACTGATGGACTAAGTATGAAGATTATATATATTTAGAAGCGGCCATAGTAAGAGCTGATGATAAGGATCTCTTAGAGTCAGAGACTGCAAAATTTGAACGTAAATTAGAAGAATATTTGACCATAGTGAAGTTACTAGAGTCAAATTTGGCAGAGACTGCCGCGGAAATACAAGTTGTGGAACAGCGGAGTAAAGTTGTTCATTCATTTATTGCCAGACGCCATGTATCCCAAACGGGGTGACCAAGGGCTTAGAGTTAATAAGTGTTCCCTGGCGGTCACCCATCCAAGTACTAACCAGACCCAACGTTGCTTAACTTCGCTGATCGGACGGGAAGCGGTGTACTCAACGTGGTACTACCACAAATTACGCTTGATGGGGAGCAAAATTGGAAATCCTTTTGGGACCAGTTCAGATACTTAGTTCATGATAGAACAGATCTCCCTAATGTGAGCAAACTCACATATCTGTTGGGACAGCTCAAGGGAATGCCTTGTAAGCTGATAAAAGAATTACCAGTGGAAGAAAACAGTTATGGGGTGGCCTTGACTATCCTTAGACAAAACTATGAATACAGGAAGCAAATTATCACCCAATTACTGAAGGCTGTAATTGAATTACCCATACCTAAACACGATTTTGATTCCTTGCAAAATTTTAGAAATGCAATGAGTTGTAATTTAAAGGCCTTAGATACTTACGAAGATATTAAGGCATCAGATTGGGTGCTTTCAAGAATTGTGTCCTTAAAGCTTCTACCAAAAACCAAGGATGCCTTGTATGGTAGGTACTAAAAGGATAATTTCTCCTGTGAAGAGATTGAGGAAGGCTTGATGCAACTCTGTAAACATTTGCAAGGAATAAAACAGAAGACTGAAATAAAGTAAAACCCGCCAACCAGCTGGTTGGGAAACCTAAGTCAGAAATGGCTAAGTATGTGCCTAAAGAAGAGGTAGGTACTTTCCTTAGCTCTTTAAAAGCCGAGGATAAAATATTAAAGACAAGGAATAGACAAGCTGATGAAATTAAGGAAGTAAAACATTCCATGGTAAGGGACAGGAAAGTTTGTGCATTTTGTGCTGAGCAACATTCCAGTGCACCTCGTCAACATTATCCTGATTATGCTTCTAGGGTAGGAAAGCTTCAGGAACTGAGATGTTGTATAATCTGTATGAATTCCGAATACACTTCCGCGGACTGCAAGACAAAATTAAATCTTTGTTTAACCCTAAAACGCGGCCATGGACAGCCGACCCCCCCCGTGTGGCAAGTTGGATCGCGGTCTGAGTACCTGTAGGAAAATATTAGCCAAATATCAGAGATTAACCCTAGAACATTATACTTGGTATGGCAGATAGTACTTACATTCAGCTTTCTCCAGAGACAGGTGTTGAGCCTTCATGGACTACCCAAGGACTTGTGGAGACTTGCAAAGTTGGGTAACAAAATCTTCACTTTCACACCTTCAGCAACCCGGTTTCCCCTCTACCACAGCCTCATTCTGTCACAGTAAACTTTATACTGCAACGTACAGGTAGTTTGGAATCCGTATTTGTACAATAAGCACTGAAAATAAGGCTACAATCAACAGATCGTATGGCCGACATGCAGCGCGGCAGCGGTCTTCCCGCCACTCAACAAACATTTCCATTTTCACAGCTAAAAACACGTTTACTACATTATTTTCAATCATAGTACTTCCCAAAAGGCCACCGCGGCGCGCTTTTATTCTGTCTTACGCCCGTCACTTTATCCTCGTTCCTGTCGGCCGCTCGCACTGACTCGGAAGAGCTAGAACTCGCCATGTTGTCACTTTGAAAGCCTGCGGTAAACTGATGCTAAACAGGGGAAAACCGCGCGAAAAAAAGCTAGTGTGACAACTGGTTAGCATAAACTGCTTGTGAGAGGAGAGCGCAGATTTACAGTTCTGAGCAGTCAGTGCGCTGCCATATATCACAGCCAGGCTGGCCGGGCCGTGGGGGGGGGGGGAACGCGATACTTGGCAACAACGGAGGTCAGTAGTACAAAGGTCAAGTATGCTAATTGTAGCTAAAGGGTGGCGGTACTGATAGACAATACCAGCTGGAACATCCTTGCCCGCGTTTATTCAAAATTAACTCAAATCGCAAACGTGATGATCCGCCGTTATGTCCTTTTTGGCAATCGACGATCTGCGTTTAAAGGGTTAAATGTAAAAGGGATGAACATCATAGTGCTCTATGCCCAAGGATGAAAAATGAAGTTCCTACACCTGCAAGTGTCAATATGACAATTGCTAAAGGGAATACTCCAGCACTAATACCAGCTGCAGTTCCAATAGCAGATGTGAAGGTAGTGATTGAGAATAGAAACCTATTAGCATGTACTCTTTTTGATACGGGTGCTAAGAAAACCTTCATTTCTGCTGACATTGTGGAGAAATTAAAGTTACCTGTTACTGGCAAGGTAAATCTAGCCATTACAGGATTC
Organism: Coenobita brevimanus; assembly: GCF_032717465.1. Classification (NCBI taxonomy): domain Eukaryota; kingdom Metazoa; phylum Arthropoda; class Malacostraca; order Decapoda; family Coenobitidae; genus Coenobita; species Coenobita brevimanus. The sequence continues at coordinate 22,045,776 of NC_137007.1, read as the reverse complement.
TTAACTACAAAGGATGCTCAGTCTTTTGATTTAGTTAGACCTGAAATACAACTAGGCAGATATAAGTGCCGTATAACAGCAGCTGTACTGGATAACATGGAGACAAGTATATATATATATAGAAGGACTGAAGGAAACCTCTGATCATCTACAAAGCTCAGGGATAAATTTGGCTAAACGAAATGTAGAATCAGATACTGTGGTCCCATAAAAATGATAATTGGTTCTGATTACTGTGGGAGATTCCTACATAGGACTTTCAAGAAAAATAAAGTACAGTTGTTCAAGAGTCCAGGAGGTACGGTAACCTTTTTATGGGTCGGTTACCTTTTCCAAAACAAGTTAAAGGAGAGGCCAAACTAGTAGACTCAGTCTTTGTTACCCCCACACAGTCATTAATGGTAGATAAAATAGGTGCAGAACTAGAACCTACTCAGATAAATGACTTGGATGAAAATATTGAACCTGTACACAAATTGTGGGACCTGACAGTGTAGGAATGCACTCTGAGGAACCAACCCCTGAAGACAAAATAACTTTGGATTTGTATAACCAGTCTGTGGAACTTAAGGATGGACAGTATTGGGTAGGATTACCATGGAAACTAAACCATTCAGAGTTACCAACAAATTACCAAGCAGCTAAGGCTCAGTTAAATTCTCTTCTAAGAAAGTTGAGAGATAAACCAGAACATCTAACCCTATATGGTAATATTATAAAGGATCAGTTGAAGAATAAATTTATAGAAGAGGTTGAATTCCCTGTTAACCACAAAGAAGGACATTATTTGCCACATCATGCTGTAAGCAAGGATTCAGTAACTACTCCCATAAGGATAGTTTTCAATTGTAGCAGTAAAGCGTCCAAGGGATCAGCTAGCTTGAACGATTGCTTATACTCTGGACCTACACTAACAGAGAAGCTAGGGAATGTGTTACTAATAATTAGAGAAAAACCTTATGCTAATACAGCAGACATTAGTAAGGCTTTTCTCAGAATAGGACTGAGAGAGGAGAATAGGAAATTTACAAAATTCCTCTGGCCTCAAGATCCTCAAAAGGAGGATAGTCCATTGAAAACTTACTGTCTCCGATCGGTGCTCTTTGGCTCTTGTTTTAGTCTTTTCCTACTTTGCAACACTTTAACCCCTTAACCGCGGGGCGTCACTTGCGTGATGCTCGGGAGCAAGGGATCATACTGCGGGGCATCACTTTTGTGATTCTGTGTTATTTTGAATTCACTCGGGCTTTCAACTGGTGGCTTGTATCATCTATCAGTACTACCAGCGTCCAGCTATACTCAGTTCTGCGAATGTCATCTGTACTCCCATCCACTGTTGACAATTTAGCCATTTTCCCCTATCCTTGACTCTCCTCCTTATCTCCCCTCCATTACCCTCTCCTCCCACCTGCCCAGCTGCACTGTGCTACGCAAATCCTGGATGGATTTTTCCACTCATTTTATCCATTGAAATGTGTCCTATGCCCTATTCTTATACAAAATAATATATCAAAGAAAGAGAAAAGGTAATTGATCTGGATTGGGCTAATTATCACCTGGCAACACCCCACATGCACTTGTTTGCTAATTTTCCCTGTTTATTTCCCCTTGAAATATGCTGTATGACCTATTTTCGTAATAAAAATATATATAAGAAAGGAGGGGAGAAAGTGATATTTACATTCACCTGGAACTAACTAAGTTATTATGTATTGTCTACATTTGCTGCCAATCATTTCATAGCATATAAATTAGCAGCTGTCACCACTCTGACATTGTCAACCCTTCCCTGCCCATAATACGCCACATCATTCAGTTTACTGTCGTCTTTCAAGGTGGAACCACGTCGGATTCGCGCCTGTCCAACTTTAGCCCCTTGCAAGGGACCTGTGGCCTCTACCCATACTAAACCTCGTGTGGGAAGGGGTAAAGGGCTAAGTGACTGCTGTGGAACATGAACTGGCTATTTTATCACTGATAATGATGGAAAGTGACTACGATCTTTCTGGTGACTCTAAAACAGTGCAAGTGGAAATGTAAATAATGTGTAAATAGCAAGTGAAAGCGATGAATGTAAATATAATTGAACAGTGGAAAATAGTTTTATAAGTTACTGCAAGTGACAGTGCATAACATAGTGTAAATAAAATAGAAATGTAACTAATGTAAATAAAATAGAGAATGTAAATAAAATCGTAAATAATTACTGTAGTAATATACGAATACGAGTATAAATACTTGGAGTAATGAAAGTGAAAGTACGCTAGTTTACTGAACGAGAAAGTGAATGCCTGGCGTGAAAATAAACTACTAGTACTGAAAGAAACTTATGGACAAATATTGTATATATAAATAAGTGTAATAAAGTACTAGGAATATAAAGTATGAATGTGTTTATAAATAATAAATGACAGCTCCGCCTCAGAATACCATCGGTGAATGAGCGCGGGTGGAAAGCTCCTGTGCACTTGTAATTTACATTGCTCTCACAATTTTTTTTTTTTTTTTTGAATAAGGATTCCAAACTACTTGAAATTCATAGAATAGTGTTTGTAATTATAGTATCAGGCAGTGGTAACCATACAGTAGTATGGGTTATCGGAAAGTGTAAAGTGGAGACTTTGTTACTCAACTTCAGAAGTCTCTACAAGTCCTACGTTAGTCGACGAAGGCTCAAGAAACATCCCAGGAGAAAGCTGAAGATATGTGCCGATTGCTTATGTAATTATAATATTCTAGGACTAATAACTGATTTTTGGCAAATATTTTCAAAAAGTCAGTTGGAGCACGATTATCCCCGTGGTACGCGCATGGCACACTCCCAACATCCCCACAGTAAAGGGGTTAAATCATCATTTTGAAAATGCCAAATGCCCAGTAATAGGACAGGCTTTTTACATGGATAATTTGCAAGGTGTTGCTGATACAGAGTCGGAAGCATTGAAGGCTTATGAAGTAGCCAATTCCAAATGTGGGAAGGCAAATTTGCCATTACAGAGCTGGAATACAAATTCACCGCTTTTGAGGAATAAAATACAAGAGGACTATCCTGATTCTGAGATTCCCATAATTCAAAATGTGTTGGGTCTTAACTGGGATACAATAGCTGATGTAATAAGTTTGAAACCAATTACGTTCTCTGCTGTCACTCTCACCAAGAAGTCCTTGTTAAGTCAGGTCCCCACGTTATTTGACCGATTAGGTTTGGTCAGTCCTATAGTTATTAGGGGCAAATGTTTAGTGCAGGAGGCTTGGCAAGAAAAGTTAGACTGGGACAAGGAATCAGGTGAGACATATGTTGAACAGTGGGAACAGATTAGAAAGGAGTTTGAAACCACATCAGGCATATGTATTCCTAGGGAAATAAACAGTAATGAGAAGTCACACTTACACATATTTTGTGATGCTTCTCAAAAGGCATATGGAGCAGTAACTTATTATGCAACAGGAGAGGATAGTAAGATTATTATGTCCAAAGCCAGAGTTGTGCCAATTAAGGGAAGAACCCTACCTCAAATGGAATTGGCTTCCATAGAAGTAGGAACTAAATTGGCCAGGTATATAACCACTACTCTTAATACTCAATTTGAGGATATTTATATATGGACTGACAGTGAGATTTGCCCTTACTGGATAGGAAAGGAAGACAATAAAATTCCTTTCACTGACAATAGAGTGAAGACTATCAAAGAATTGTCTTCCAAATATAAATTCATGCATGTATCCTCTAAACAAAACCCGGCTGATCTGCTCTCGAGAGGTTCGACTGTAAAGAGATTGATCAAAGATACCTTGTCGTTTAAAGATTCTAAATGGTTACTCACTAAAGCAGTGATTTTCAACCAGTGTGCTGCGGCACACTGGTGTGCCGTGAAGCAACTGCAGGTGTGCCGTGGGAATTGGGGAAGGAAGATTGATCCTCCCTCAAACAATGTGCACATGGCAAATGTGACATCTATGAGTATGACACTATCATGTGTCATGGCTTAATGACAATGAATTTAATTAATTGTGAATTTATATTATACCCTATTTGTGGGGGGCATATCATACTGTATGTACGAACTGGTAACCCTTATTCCGCCGGGCCTACGGGCTAACGGATTTTCTCAGCCAGATGGGCCTTCACCACAGCGGCACTTTGACGCGCTGCCCGGTGCCCCTCTTCCTTGTATACGTCTTAAAAGTAAAGATCAGGAGATATGGATAGATTTGTAATTAAGAAACGAACGTTAGAAGATGAGGGCAGTGAAGCTAGTGTAGCCGGAACTAGTTCTGGAAGGAAGACAATTAGGACAGACAGTATTACTTCCAAATCAGTTGTGCGACAGTCTAAAGAAGACTACTTGTCCTTCGGATTCACTTCATCTAGAGAAGAGGAACCACGTCCTGTCTGTGTTGTTTGTGGCGAAAGACTAGCGAATCAAGCGATGGTTCCAAGTAAACTTAAAAGACATCTTCAGACAAAGCACTCTCATTTATGTGAGAAATCAACTGAATATTTTAAAAGGCTTATCACTGACCAAACACTCCAGTCTCAACAAATCACCAGAATCACGACTGTATCTGCCAAAGCTCAAGAAGCAAGTTATGCTGTTGCAGAAATAGTTGCCAAAAAAATGAAATCACATACAATTGCAGTCAGTAATATTACCAGCATGTAGCAAAATGTGAACATCATGTTTGGTGAAAAATGTGAAAAAGAGATTTTGAAAATCCCAATGTCAGATAACACCATCAGTCGTCACATTTCTGATATGTCTCAAGACGTTGAGTCACAAGTCATAGCTCGTATCAAAGAAGTGAGAATTTTTGCTATCCAGTTGGATGAGTCAACTGACATCACTGGAAAAGCTCAACTTTACCATTTATCAGGTTTGTTTGTAATGACGACATAATTGAACAATTTTTATTTTCCAAACCACTTCCAGAAACAACACGAGGTCAAGATATTTTCGAGGTGGTTGACAGCTATTTCAGCTCAAATAATTTGTCATGGAAATCATGCATGAGTATCTGCACAAATGGTGCCGCTTCCATGTCAGGGAGCATAAAAAGATTAATTGCACTTCCAAAACAGAAAAACCCTGGCATTGTTTTTACACAATGTTTCCTGCATAGAGGGGCCCTTATTTCAAAATCATTAGTTCCTGAATTGCAGCAAGTATTAGATGAGACAATCAGAATAGTTAACTATATCAAAAGTAGACCATTAAAATCAAGGCTTTTTTCAAGTTTTTGTTCTGCCATGGAATCTGCTCACACACAACTGCTACTGCACACAGAAGTGAGGTGGCTATCTCGAGGGTGAGTTCTTTCAAGGTTTTATGAACTAAGAGAGGATCTTCTTATATTTTTAACTTCAGAAGGGTCTCAACTGGCTGACCTACTTAGTGATGAAACCTGGTGCAATAAAGTGGCACGCCTAGCTGACATTTTTCAAGCACTGAACACTCTCAATAAGAGTATGCAGGGAAAGAACAAAAACATTCTTACTTGTACAGATAAAATTTATGCATTTAAGGAAAACCTAACGTTGTGGGGATCCAGAATAAAAAAAGAGAAAGTTGAAATGTTTGAATTAACAAAAGATTGCAGACTGGACAAAAATCTTCTTCCGTTGATTCAACAAAGCATGTCGCTACTGAGTAAGAACATTGAAAAGTATTTTCCATCACTTGAGATATTGTGCTTGGACTGGGTAAGAAATCCGTTTGTGGCAAGTACGTACGAGTCATCAGAGCTAACAGTTAGCGAAGAGGATGAGCTGACAGAAATGAGGAATGACAGAGCACTAAAACTAAAGCATGAATCCACAAACATGACTACTTTCTGATTGTCCCTTCGAGACGAATACCCTACCATTACTAAGAAAGCAGTTGGAGCTCTTCTTCCTTTCTCAACTTCCTATCTGTGTGAGGCTGGCTTCTCTGCAATGAACACAGTAAAAAACAAGAACAGGTCGCGGCTTCAGATACTGGAGGTGGACTTGAGGGTATGCCTCTCCACCATTCGACCTCGGATGAGGCACATTATGAAACAACACCAAGGTCAAATTTCCTATTGATATCTGTATGTATGGAGAAGGCTTTTATTTTTAGTCATGTTTTTACTTAAATGAAATCAATATCTTCAGCTTTAAATTTTCATGTACATTTCTAATGGCTAGTAACTTTATCAAGGACATCATGTTTCATTTCCCACTGATATTTCTGTTTGAATTGGCCTTTTATTTTTAGTGGTTATTGTGCTCGAATAAAATTAGTATCTTTAGTTTCAAATCTTCATTTTATTTCTAATGGCTAGTAACTTTATCAAGGCATCATGTTTTATTTCCCAATGGTATTTGTATCCATGAAAAGGCCATTTATTTTTACACATGCTAGTGCTTGAATAAAATCACTATCTTGTGTTTTAAATCTTCATAATTTTTATTGTGTTTGATAGCTGGTAACTTTGTCAAGGACATCATAATTCACTGTAATTTTGGAGTGATAAATATGCAGAAGAAAGTGATATTTTGAAAACCATGATAATCCATAAAAAATAATAATGAACAGCCTAAATGGCTCACTTGGTAAGCTGCTGTACTCACGCAGTTATAAGTGCTAGTTCGAATCCTCGCAATAACCCCCTGGGGGTAGGGGGGTTTCAAGAATACTCCCCCAGTATCCCTGCTTGTCGTACGAGGCGACTAAAAGGGTTGGCGGTGGGTTAGTGCCCCACCCCGTAAAAAGAACTAACTAAAAAAGCAAATAAAGCGCCTCGGACCCGGACGGACCATACGTTGACGACTAAGGAACGGACAAAGGACATTCTGAGGGTAGGAACATGGAATGTGAGAGGAGTGAATGATGAAGTGAAAGAGAGAGAGATTGTCCAGGTGCTTTAGGATGCAAAAGTGGATATATGTGGATTGACTGAAACTAAATGGTAAGGTGAAAGGATGAGAGAATGGGAATACGGTGTAGGTATATGTGCGGGAGTCAGTGAGAACGAGAGGGCAAGAGAGGGAGTATGTCTGATGATAAGCAAGAAGTGGAAGGAGAATATAAGAGAGTATGGAACAGTGGGTGCAAGGATTGTATGGGTGAGGATGAAAGTAGGTATACAAGCATGGGCGATTGTATGTGTGTATGCTCCAACAGAGGATCGAGTGGCAAGAGTGAAAGATGAGTTTTGGGCGAGAGTAGAAGCATGTATGGACAAATTTGAGAGGAGCGAGAGAGTGCTGTTGATTGGAGACATGAATGGCAAAGTTGGGAATGTACGAGTGGATGGAGTGGTTGGTCAGTGGGGTGTGCCAGCTGAAGTAGATGGGAATGGTAGTGCTTTGGTGGACATCTGTGCTGGTAAGGGGTTGGCAATAGCCAACACCTACTTTTGTCATAAGATGATCCACCGGTATACATGGAGAGTAATGAGGAGGATGGATGGTGAACTTGTTGAACGAAAGGCAATGATAGACTACGTGTGTGTGTGTGGATGAGCGAATGAGAAGACAAGTGTTGGATGCAAGGGTGTGGAGAGGGTGGGGGAATGGAGTCTCGGACCATCACTTAGTGATGGCCAAGGTAGAGCTGCAAAGAAAGTGGTTGAGGAGACGAAGGGGAAGACAGGAGGAAGCAGCTCCTGTGAGAAGAGTGGAGAAATTGCAAGATAGTGAGAAAATGACAGAGTATAAGAGCATAGTGGAAGAAAGATTGGGAAGGTATGAGCTAGAGCAGATGGAAGGGGTGGAAGACGTATGTAAGATATTCACGGAAGAGATAAGTGCAGCGTGTGAGGCGGTTTGTGGAGTGAGGAGGAGATGCAAGGGTGTGCAAGGGACAGCATGGTGGAATGATGAGGTGAAACGAGCTGTGGAACAAAAGAAGAAGGCATATGGTGAATGGTTGGCGAGCAGAGGTAGGGGAGAAGATGAGAGAGAGAAGAGAGAGGTATATGTGAGCAGGAGAAGGGAGGTTAAGAGACTGGTGAAGGAGAGTAAGAAGAAAGTGGATGAAGAGTTTGGGAGGAATCTGAGTGTGAAATGGAGAGAGAGTAAAAAATTGTTTTGGAAGGAGGTAAAGAAAGTAAGGCAGTGTGAAAGGGGAAATAGTAGGGGAGTGAAAGATAGGAATAATAGATTGTTGGTGGAGAAGAGAGAGAAATTGAGGAGATGGAAGGAGCACTTTGAGGATTTGTTGAATGTAGAGAGTGAGAGGAGTGTGAGTATAAGTGGTTGGGGAATGGCTGGGAGAAGAAGAGATGAGAGGAGGGAGGAAAAGATCAGTAGGTCAGAAGTAGTGGAAGCGATGAAGAAGATTAAGCTGGGAGAGGCCCCAGGAATTGATGGACTGTGTGGTGAAATGCTTAGGTATGGGGGTGAGATTGTTGTGGAGTGGATATGGAAGTTGTGTAGATTGGCTTGGGAAGAGGGAAGGGTTCCAGAGGACTGGAAATCAGGTATAATTGTTCCTCTGTACAAAGGAAAAGGGGAGAGAGAAGTATGTGGTAACCATAGGGGTATTTGCCTTCTTAGTGTGACTGGTAAAATATATGGTAGAATACTCATTGATAGGGTTAGGCATATGACAGAGGAGCTAGTTGGAGAAGAACAAGGGGGATTTAGGAAGGGAAAAGGGTGTGTAGATCAGATATTTGTTCTAAGATGTTTAGTGAAGTATCTAGAGAAGGGAAGGACTTGGAGAAAGGACTTGGAGAAAGCTTATGACAGAATAGATAGGCAAGGTATGTGGAAGGTATTAAGAATATATGGAGTAGAGGGGAAATTGTTGAGTGCTGTGAAGAGTATGTACGAGGGAGCTAGGGCTACGGTGCGATTGGATGGTGAGCTGAGTGAGTTCTTTGATCTCAATATGGGACTGAAACAGGGGTGTGTGATGTCTCCATGGCTGTTTAATATATATATGGATGGGGTTGTAAAGGAGGTGCAAGGTAGGGCAGTGGATGTGGGGGTGGCCCTAATGAATGAGGGTGAGATTTGGAAGCTTCCGGTGTTGCTGTTTGCTGATGATACAGTATTGTTGAGTGAAGATGAATGGGAGTTGCAAGGTCTGGTGAATGAATTTGGGACAGTGTGTAGGAGAAGGAAGCTGAAAGTTAATGTAAACAAAAGTAAAGTTCTGGTGTTTGAGAGGAATGAAGTTACAGAGTGTGCAGTGAGGTTGGATGGTGAGGATATGGAGAATGTGAGTGCATTCAAGTACTTGGGTAGTGTGATGAATAAGGATGGAACTTTGGGGGATGAAGTACGTGAAAGGGTACAGCAGGGAAGAAAGGTTGTTGGTACACTGAAAGCAGTGATGAGAAATAGGGAGGTGAGTATGGAAGTTAAGAAGTCACTGCATGATGGTATTGTGATCCCTACCCTGACGTATGGAAGCGAGGCGTGGACCTTGCAAGAGGGGAACAAGTCAAGAGTGAGAGCAGTGGAAATGAGTTACTTGAGAGGAGCATGTGGAGTGACGTGGAGGGACAGGTTGACGAATGAAGAAGTGAAGGAACGTTGTGGGGTAGATGTGGATGTGGTTGAAAAGATTAGGAGAAATACACTGAGGTGGTTTGGACATGTGGAGAGAATGGAGAATGAAAGACTGACCAAGAGGGTGTATGTAGGTGAGGTGGAGGGAGGGAGAGGGAGGGGTAGACCGAGGATGAGGTGGAGGGATGGAGTTGAAAGGTATATGAGGGGGGGGGTGAGTTGGGGGGAGGGGAGTCAAATGGTGGGTGACAGAGTGACTTGGAGGCGTTTTGTCTGTGGCCATCCTTTGCGGGATTAGGGCGTCGGGCTATAGATAGATAGATAGAATTAACATGCTTGACGTATGAAGGTCATTAGTTCTACTTTGAAATACTGATGGTGTGCCTCGCCCATTTTACGCCTGGCTTGGTGGGCCGTGAGAGAAAAAAGGTTGAAAACCACTGCACTAAAGATTGGCCGGAGCAGAAACAGTATAGTATTGCGGAAGTTGGTTATGTAAATTTGGATCCTGTAGTACCAGAACCATAAGTAATTGACATCACCCGATACTTATCAATAAGACTACTTATTAATACTGCTAAATTAGTTGTTGAATTTTTGAATAAGAAAGTGGGGTTTCAGAAGTTAGATCCCATGGCATATTGGCTGACAAGGATACAAAGGAAGTATTACGGAGAGATATATGACCTTATAGGCCAAGGCACTGGGAACAAAAATAAGCTGATAAGAGATTTAGGCTTGTTCTTAGACAGAAAGGTTCTAATTAGATGCCGGGGCCGAATAGTAAAGGCTGATTTGCCTCTCCAAACTAGACATCCCATATTATTTTCTAAGAAGGGATATTTTGTACAGTTAATTGTAAAGGAAGCCCATGATTTGACTCTTCACGGAGGTGTGCCGCAGACTTTGACCCGAATCCAGGAAAGGTATTGGATCCCTAAGAGTAGACAGGTCATAAAGAAATATACCAAAGGTTGCATCACATGTAGGAGGTATGAACAATGACCATATGACTATCCAGGACCACCTGCCTTACCAGGGGATAGGGTAAATGTGAGTCGGCCCTTCAAGGTAACTGGAGTGGATTACACAGGGGCTATAACTGTTACTGGCGAGGGAACTCCCCATGAGGTTTATATATGTCTATTTACTTGCACCTACACAAGGGCAGTCCATCTAGAAATGGCAGAAGATCTGAGTTCAGACATTCCTGAACATATTTAGAAGATTTGCCGCTAGAAGGTCTTGTCCTAACAAATTAATAAGCAACAACAGAACCAAGTACGTTGGAGCAGCACCTCTACTTTTGAACATAATGAATGACCCAAAGGTTAAGTCGGCGCTGGGAATCCAAAATTGTACCTGGCAGTTCATAGCTCCAAGAGCACCATGGCAAAATGGATTTACCGAATGAATGATTGGTATTGTGAAGAACTGCCTAAGGAAAACATAACACAGAGCTCAGATCATAAGAGAAGAGTTAAGAACAGTGATAACTGAAAATGAAACTACAGTAGGATTAATAATGGACCCCTAACCTATTTAGATGACACTGGCGTTTCAATTGAGGCCTTGACACCAGCTCATATGTTATATGGCAGGAAGCTCCATCTGGTGCCTTGTGTGGATATCCAAAAAGAAGTAAATGATCCTACCATAGAAAATAATGAAATAGGACAACATCTGCGGGAAGGATATCAATGCCTGAAAGGGGTATTGGATACTTGGAATGGACATTGGAGCGTAGAGTATCTTTTGAGCCTACGAGAAAGATTTTATGGGGCTCAGGCTGCCAGTAACGAGTCTGCTATAAACATAGGAGATGTGGCCTTGGCGAAGACAAAACAACCATGATCCCAGTGGCCATTAGCTAAGGTGATCTCCATGCAGCCAGACTCAGAGGGGGTGCTGAGACTCGTAAAAAATAAAATGTAGGGGACATACCAACATAAAAACTTGATAAACTGGTACCCCTTGAGTTAGCGGCTACCTCGGATACTGGGCATGGTGGAGATCAAATGGGTCAAGATTCGCGACCTAGAAGGGCCGCAACACAGGGTTCTCGAGACCAATGGAGAGAACTCCTGGCCCCAAAGCTGTGGGAAATATTTTCCCTAAGAGCAGTTGCGCTTTCTGCTTTTAAAATAGTCGTCCCTGGTTAGAGAGCAGAAGACAACCTGAGATCGTTAATACCTATTCAAGTGGTTTTTATAACCAAGAAATTACATTCTCTCTAATAATTCTTATTATTAATAAATTAAGTGCTACTGCGTCTAGCCCTCGTGGACAACTATCTTGTAAATACATGTTATTACTTGGAAAGTTCCATTGACCTAAACTGCGTCTGCACGTTAGACGATGTATTCTGAGGACAAAAAGGCCCTTAGATAAAAAGCAGGTTTAGGTTTAACATATTTACATAGATAAAGGGAATAATTGGTTTGGCTTTAGTTTAATTAAAACTAAGATTAATTAGATTCATCCTGTATATATCATGATGTAATCTAATTGTATTTAGCATTGTAATTAATTAATAGTTGGCACCTTCAAATCCTATGAGGGAGAAAGAAGATTGCCGTGTTGCTCACTCTGCTCCTAGAACTCGTTGAATTAGCATGCTGTAAATACGCACCTTAAGGATGCTTGACAGCCTGAGCAACCGACCTAAACGCCAGGCTCGTCGTCATCTGCTGTCCGACTCTTTCTAGCTGAGTAACTTTTACAAATTGGCCAGTTCTATAAGGAATTAGCTAGGAGATAGGAGATAGGAGAATAATAACTATGTGAGTTGGAGTATCAGTTACACCTAATCCTCCTAAGAGACTTATGTGAATTTACTTAAGGTCGTCTTAGATTAAAACACGTCAGACAAAGGAGTGTATAAGAATTTTCTGACACATTTTTGGTGTCTCGAGTGAGGATAACGACTTGAATGAATAAAATTTCTGACAGCTCCAGTACTTATACTAAGGACTGATAACTGTTCCTCTCCTCTACTGACATCTGGCACAGAATTTCCATTGCAGCACCCTTAAGGCTAGTAGCAAGCTGCACTGCCCTCTGCCTATCATCCCAAACATTCTGATCAGCAAGTAACTCAAACTGTGCACGGTAAGCTTCCCCATATACTCTGCCATCAAATTCCTGAGGTTTCCTTTTAATTGAATCCCCATTATAGCCATGCACTTCACTGGTTTGGGGCCTAAAATCTGGGGCATCATAGTTAAGTCCAGAACTGAAAATTTCTACATTCTGATTATTCAGCTCTGTAATGCTACCTTTAGATGCCTGGGATTTGTTAAGATCCACCATACACTGTCATTTTTCATATGCTCCCCGTACACTTATCTGAGGCTCAGCAGTACATTATTTCTCTACAACCTCAATTCTCTCACAAATTATCATCAGATGGCCATCTACATGCTTAAACTGGTCATCTACATGCTTCAGCTGGTCATCTACATGCTGTCTGCACTCTACCACATTATTGCTTACCTCATACTTCCGCTGCTCTAGCTTGGCATCTATTTCCTCCTTAAGCTGTTGCTGTTCTTCCTTCATTCCCCCATGAAAGCATCTAGTTGTCTTTGCATCCTCAGCTGTAATTCCCTCTGTTGCTCCTACAGTGCCTCTTGAAGTTGTTCAAGTAATTCTTTTTGTTCTTCATGTTGTGTCTCTAGTTGTTCACTTTGTGCTTGCAGTTGTTGTTTGAGTTCTTTATATCCTTCATTCTTTGCCTGTAATTGTTCTTTGAATTCTTTCTGTCCTTCATTCCATGCCTGTAATTGTTTTTTGAGCTCTTTCTGTTCTTCATTCTGTGCCTATAATTGTTCTTTGAGTTCTTTCTGACGTTCATTCTGTGCTTGTACTTGGACACTTTGTGCTTGTAAATGCCTGTAGTCCTTCATTCTGCGCTTGTAGTTGGACACTTTGTGCTTGCAGTAGCTTCATGATTGCAGCCAAAGACTCCTCGTCCTCCTGCCCAGCTCAGGATCTTGTCTTCACACCCCCTTGCTCCATGTCGAAGTTTGACTCACTGCAGCACTTAATCCACACTCCCGACACCAGTGTTACGTCCCCGTTCCACACTGCCACAGGCTCCAACAGCAGTAGTTCAGTGTAGGAAGGATATTGCCCAGTGAGTTGTTCTTCCTGTGGTCAGCCTTTCAGTGGACACCACACTGGCTCAGCTCAGGCATTGTGAATAAACACTGGCTTCTTAAGTTCACTGTCTTTATTTTCCAAATAATTACACTTAATGCGCCTCCAGGGGGTGGCGGTGGCCCAATCGGTAGAGAGGTGGCCTGCAGTCCTAACGGACCCAGGTTTGAATCCCGGCTGGGGCAGGGAACAGTTTAAGGATTTGAATTTCAGTAAATCAGGCTTTACTGATCTACCAGAAGACCCGCTGACATGTCATAAAAATACCCCCGCTAATACCAATATACCAGTCCTGTATGAGACAGCCCTAGCATGTATTCAATATGGATGGTGGGTGTTAGCGCTGAAGTGGTGACATGTAGAGGTGTATGGTATGTAGGAGGACTGCTGGGCCTTGATAGCAGGCTGTGAAGCCTATGTTGAGAGTCGGACCAAAAAAAAAAAAAAAAAAAGCTTCACTTCACTTCACTCTTATCACAAGCACCGAAGATACACAGACTGCACTAACATTTCACTCTCTGCCAACAACACATCACTATTTTCACAAATACCGATGATATACAAACTGCACTGACACTGCACTACACTCAAACTGAACTGAAAACTGACTGAAACTCCTCTAGTTTCTTCTCCATCCTTAAATAAACTTCCTATATTCCAAAGTGTTCTACATTTCTCCACATTTCTCATGCATTTCTGAAAGGGGCAACAGTTACAACAGTTACCAACTTGAAAACATGGTAAGAGTTTTCTTACACTGCATAACACTCTAAATTATTTAGCATACAAACTTAAATTAAATTACATAACTTAACAAGCAGTCCCATAAATAAAACCTCATAGAGACAAAGAACACAAAAATTAATGTACAACTTACAAAATAACTACACTCACAAACAGCAGGCTAACTGGCAAGTCTGACGCATAGCGGAACGACGGCAAACATCGGGAATTCTCCAGAACAATCTAGCTAACAATCCAGCTTCTTGCCTTCATGCTTTCCTCGTCCTTCTGCCTGTGGGCAACTCTACACTGAGTGACAAGCCGAATGGTTTCCTGTACACCAGGAAACCATTTACTACGCTCGGTGGTAACCATATAACCAAATTATGGTGCCTGGTGGTTTTGTGGGTAATTAAGGTGCTCCAATTGGTGTGAGCCTGTGTAGGTTTATATCCAAGGGTTGGTTGGGGTTAATTGCTCATGTAATGCCACTCAGGGATGAGTGAGGCTTGTAACTCTTCAATGTCAGGACCAACTTGCCTAGCCTGGCTTCCTACGCTCCTCATTGGGTGACATAGGATTGCATGGACAGATCCAGCTCAATCCTGCATCATCTTTAAACATGCTTGGTGTTTCATTCTCTTGGGATTTATATTGGAAAGATCATATTACCGCAATTGTAAAATCTGCATCCATGATATTAGGTGTCCTAAGCCTACTCTGTGCCTTCTTTACCCCTGCACAATTGTTGACTTTATACATGGGGTTTATTCGTCCATGTGTAGCGTACATGTCACGTGTGGAGAGGCTCCCCACGTATGGCTCTTCTCAACAAGGTGGAGTCAAAGGCTTTTTATCTCATTAACTCTCCTCCTCATACTGGTTTCCTTCAACCTCTGTCTCTTGGCTGCACTGCTGCATCTTTATCTCTTTTCTGTCACTAATTAAATGGTCGCTGGTCCTCTGAACTGTGTGCTTGCATGTCTTCACCACTATGGCGGGTGTGTAGCACCCGTCTAGCAACAAACTCTCATCCCATTTCTGTTCAGCTCTCTAATGCAAGAGTTAACCGTTATTCTAAGTCATTCATGTATGCAACAGGTCAGCTGTGAAACTGTCTCCCTGTGTCTGTATTTCATACTGTCTATGATTTCCAGTCTTTCAAATGCAGTGTGTCCAGGCATCTCGAAATGAACGGATCTTGAATTTGGCTCTCTGTTATCATTTTTTTTTTTTACAGGATTAATTTGTGGGCTCCTGGTCTTTAGTTCTTTCTTCCTTGCATTAAGAAAAAAAAAAAAAAATCTGATGAGTTTTGTTGATTCATGCGGGCTGATGATAATGATACTTGGCCGGATAGTGCTAAACACTCAAGGAGGAACCTCCAAATTGCAGACAAGCACAGGTGCTCTGCAGACCACCACTGTAAACATCCCTTTAGGTCAAGATGTTTCAAAACACCAGTTCATCAGGTGAGGCTGTTCCTGCTTCTGAAACATCATTGATGAGGTTTGGCAGGGCTAATGAGTTCTTTAATGGCCAAGGACTTCTTTTCTTCATTAGAAAAGGCTCTTGACACAAAGATCCTGGACATCTGTCCAAACAAAAAGCTTGGCCTCCTTGCTGTAGCCACTAGCCTTAATATTAACGATGCAAAACTTCATGAAATAATTCAGATTAACAAGCTTGGTGACTGGGACATGTGTGTTTCTCTTCCCATGAACAAAAGTTTGCATTTTGGCGTAATCAGTATCCTTGATTCGATAAGCCAGGAGGACATTGTGGAAGGGCTTAAGGACTGGAGGTTCAGTCAGTAAGACGGTTCAAGAGGAAGGTCGATGGTGAGCTAGTTGACACCCCAAGTGTTCTGATAACATTTCTCAAAGAACTACTCCACAATATCACTCTCTGGAAGCAGATATTGCAGGTAAAACAATACATCAGACCCCCTAAAAGTTGCAGGAAATGTAAAAGAATAGGACATGTAATAAATGCCTGCTGTGCAAGGGTGATCTGTTGTGCAATGTGGCAAACAACATCCAACAAAGGGATTTACAGCTACTGTTCTCAAATGTCCAAATTGCTTTGAAGGTCATCCATCTACTTCTAAGAAATATCCAAGTTCCTGGAAGCTAATTATACCACAAAGGTAGTAAGGATGGGCAAAAATCCATATAGTGAGGCACTAAAATATTACAGGGTAATCCAATCTGTGAATCAGACTGCAGTGTCTCACACTCAGCTGACACAGGAGAAAAGTTTCCCATCACATTGAATCTATTTATCTTAGCCCACCAGAACTAGGTCTAGGCATTCTATGGCACCGCTACCTACTGACTTCCATCATTCCACCACATCACGGACACCACTAAAACACCATTCAGCACTAGCAAGACATGCGGAAGTAAACACTCAAGTGACTACTCTCATTTCATCCTCTAGTGTAGATGATCAAATTCAGGTACAGTAAGTCCTCCCATTCAGCATCTCCAGGACCAAGCAGATGCTGAAAGAGCAGAAACTGCTGGATGACTGGGAAAACCTGCCAGAAAGTTTCTAGCAATCATGGTCGTTCACCCCAATGCAATCACAGTGTCTAGCAAGTATTACTGGTCAACCCTAAGCACTAAATATTTAATAAACAACTTATATTTAATGTATTTAATGGTACAATACACATGAACTTACCTTAACCTAGGTGTACCTGTATTTACATATGTATAGTCATGGCCATAAATAATCACCTATCCTCCTGAACCCCGTGCCTCAGACTGGCTCGTTTATGCGCGGCATGTCACACTGGAGTAAGAGGGGCTGAGAGGGAGGGGCCAGAGAGAGAAGGGAAGGTGGGTGGGGGGACGAATGATGGTGCTGGGGTGGAGTGAGGGAGGGGAGGGAGGGGAGGTAAGGAAAGGAGAATGAAATGTGAAGTTGTGGCCACATAATTTGTCAACTTTTTTTCATTCAGGGCATCATATAAAGGTGTTACTATTTTGTAGATAAAGCTGCATTACACCTTGTATAGTGGCGGCAGATAACAAGCTTTAGATAGGTGGTGATATCAAGGGCTGGCTTGTGAGAGAAGTATACTGACATGACAGAAAATATAAGTAAAAATAATACCCTCGCGGTATACACCCCCTCTATACAGTCACCATCATATCAATTCAGTAATTATTTAATGACATCTGTATATGAAAGGCTATTTAAAATAATTGTGGATAAAAGGTAAATAAATCTGATGTCTTTGTCCATTGGTGGATATGATAAGGGTATCTCTCATAATCTGTTAGAGGGAAAATGAAACAAAATCCTACCCAAACTCCCAAAATATATCTGTGTTAAAGTTTATTGACACTGGTCAAGCCAAACCAACCAGGAATGCCTTAGTAAGTAGTCCAGTGGCCTCCTGCCTTAAAAACTTCATGCAGGCTTCGTGGCACCGGTGAAACAATGTTGTTGATGGTTTGCTGGTTTCGTCTGAACAGCTCCCACTCGTCTGTGTGCCGGAGGTAGGCCCATGCCCTCTTGTTCTCTGGCTTCCTTGCATTGACAAAATCTGGGCCCACACAATCTCGATGGCTCTGCACTAATATTTGATCTGTCACGGCAGTATATTTCTCTCATGAGCCAGCCCTTGATATCACCACCTATCTAAAGTTTGTTATCTGATGCCGCTATACAAGGTGTAATGCAACTTTATCTACCAATTAGTAACACCTTTATATGATGCCCTGAACGAAAGAAAATAGACACATTATGTGGCCACAACTTCACATTTCATTCTCCCTCCCTTACCTCCCCTCCCTCACTTCACCCTGCACCATCGCTCGTCCCCCCACCCACCCTCCCTTCTCTCTCTAGCCCCTTCCTCTCAGCCCCTCTTACTCCAGTGTGACTTGCCATGCATAAATGATCCAGCCTGAGGCACGGGGTACAGAAGGATAGGTGATTATTTATGACCACGACTGAATGTGATGTAGTTTCTTGGAGTTTTACTGCTGGGAAGATCCCTCAGCAGTAGAGAGTCCTGCAACAGGATGGGAGGGATCCTCAACCGGCAAGGAGTCCTCGAAGGGCTCAGGTTCAGTGACCTCCTCTCCCTCAAGGTCAACAACCTCCATTGGATTGATCAGGTGTGGGGATGTAGCAGAAGCTTCAGAGGTTTTTGCTGGCATTGGTCATAGAGCATTTGATGATGAGGCTCTTTTGCCAGCTTGAGTGATGCTGCCCATTTTTTTTTTTGGAACTCCTGGTATAGCTGGTGAAACTGCATCACTCTGGCGGTGGTGTAGTGAGAAGACCTCTCAGTGAACCCCAGGAATGTCTCATAGCCCTCTGCTGCTGCCTTCCAAGAGACACTCCCAGGCTCGTCCTCCTCCTTATCACTGCTGTGATCGTCCCTAGTCCCCAGAGCCATGGGATTCATTACATTCATTACATCTGGTCGTATGTCTGCTCCTTCACCACTGGTGCATTGTTGTCACTCTCCACCCACACAGCAATTTCATCCTGTGAGAGGGTGCTCAAGACATTGGATGGTGAGGCATCCTGAACTGTTTTTCTGATGGATTGGTAGTCACTGGTATGCTTGTCACCAAAGCCATCAAACTCCTCTTCTTCCTCATCCTCATGGCCTTAATTTCCTCCAACACCTTTGCAACATGACATTCTTAATATCTCTCCATGCAAGGGCAGCCATGTAGATTGCATCCTTGATATTGAACCCCTTTTGGAAATTGGAAACAGAAGCAGAGGAATGCAATAGTTGTCACGTAAATGATGTATGGTACGAAGACAAACTTTTGTATCACTCGCTGGTCCATAGGCTGTATGAGGGACATAACATTTGATGGTAAGTACACTACAGAAATGTTCCCGTTGATCAGTTTGCATGCAGGAGGATGTGCTTGGCAGTTAACAAGTGGGAGGACAGCCTTTGAGTCAGTAGGAAGACCTTCCTTCTCCAAATTCATCTTTGGTATCGGGACAAAGTAATGGTGGAACCAGTGTGAGAAGGCAGCTGCAGTCATCCAATCATTGCCTTGTGCATTGTACCATACAGGCAAATGCTCCACATTTTTCAAGGCCTTTGGTTTCTTGAATTTACCCACAATGAACAGTTTCAGCTTGTGGGTTCCCAAGGCATTTGTACACACTAACACTGTTATCCAGTCTTCGTTCCATCTGAACCCCTTAGCAGTCTTTTCATCAGCTCCTGCCAAGGTTTTTTCTGGTACACTTTTAAAAAATAGGCCTGTTTCGTTGGCATTGTGTATTTGGCAAGGCAGCAGATCATGTTTGTAAATGAGGTCCGAGAATGTGTGGCTATAATGTTCTGTGGTGTTGGCATCAGCAGACTGAGATTTACCACTATCATCCAGCTGCCTGATGCCATGGCGCTGCTTGAAATCCCTCAGCCAACCATCTTAGAAAGCACATTTTCTGTTTTGTTCATTTCCTCATAAAACATTTTTGTTTTCTCTGTGACAGGCTTGTCCTCAGACTGCATGCCAACAAACCACTTGTACAACAGTAGATCTAGCTCCTCTAACTTTGGTTTCTTCACAATTCTTCATTCTCTGGATGTTCCTTGTGATACAGACTTAAACAGATCAGGCTTCTGTTTCTTAAGGTTGTATATAGTGGAAGAGCTCACACCGAAACCTTCCATTATCTTCTTCCAAGGAGCACCCACCTCCAATTTTTTCAATAATTCAGTCTTCTTGGTGATAGCCAACACCTTATGGGTGCATTTTTTCAAAACACCAGTAGGCTTTCCACTAGTAGTGGCCATAGTGCAACACGAGAACAAGAGGATTACTGTAAAATAGCAAGACAGAGTTTCCAAGCTTCAAAAGGTCGCAGACACAAAGCAAGACACTTGTGAGTCACGAAGGCTGTTGACACATGCATTGTTGGCAAGCAGAAATCTTCAAAAGCGCTAAGCTCAACTTTAAAATGCGCTAAGCTGTAGGTGAACTGTTCAGACTTTCACACTAAATTGGACTTCAAAACGTGATTGGTATAGAGGAAAATCTAATATTTATTGGCACAAAATTATTATGAAAAGTGCTAGATCTAGTGCCAGCAGCACCAAATTGGCAACTATGGGCGCACGGCATCGGTACCAGTATGGGTGCCAGCAGCGAGCTGGTGACCCTGTCGCTGGTGCTGATCGGCTCAGCATATGTGGGGGAAGTGCAGAGAACTTTCATAATGGGACTGTTTATGAAAACCTATGAAAGACAGGAAATGCTGTAAGACCAGATGCCGAATGAGAGTACTTTTACTGTATTGGCTTCACTTGTATATCAGCTAATGTCAAAAATCGCCTCTACCAGAGCAGCTCATACAGCTGGCTCCTGAATCCCACAGACCATTGCAGTTGCCACACAAGCACTATCAGCACCAATGGAATCCACTTAACCCTTACACCCCGGGCATGTTTCCCAATGTTTTGCGTCTCCCGCGGGGTTATTTGGGCTCCAACAGACTCTCAAAAAATATTTGCCAAAAATCAGTTATTAGTCCTAGAATATTAAAATTATATATGCATATGGCACATACCTTCAGCTTTCTCCTGGGATGTTTGTTGAGCCTTCATCGATTACCATAGGACTTGTGGAGACCTCTGAAGTTGGGTAACGAAGTCTCCACTTTACACTTTCTGACAACCCGTAATATGATTACCACAGCCAGATATTAACACTATAAACACTACTCTATGATTATCAAGTAGTTTGGGATCCATACTCCAAATAAAAACCACTCTGAAAGCAATGAAAATTACAAGCGCATATGACCTTCCCACTTGCGCGAGTTCGCTGTTGGTATTCTGTCATTTATTATTCATAAAACCCCTCACACTTTATATTTCTATTACTATATAACACTTATATATATCTACAGTCTTTATCCATAAGTTTCTTTCAGTAGTATTAATTTATTGTCACTGTAGGGATACAATTTCTTTCAGTAAAATACATAGCATTCACTTTCTCGTCCTGTATACTAGCATTGAGAGTGAATGTCACTTTCACCTTCACTCTCATAACTCATAGTATTCAGCCATGCTTGAGTGAAACTTTCACTTTCATTACTCCTAGGGTATATACTCGTATTCTTATAATACTACTCATTTACATTTCTATTTTTACGTTATTTACATTTCTATTTTATTTACACTGTGTTATGCACTGTCACTTGAAGTAACTTATAAGACTATTTTCCACTGTTCACGTATATTTACATTCATCACTTTCACATGCTGTTTACACATTATTTACACACTATTTACAATTCCACTTGCACTGTTTTACTCAATAGAAAGATCGGAGTCACTCTTTTATCAATTGTCAGCCCTTTACCTCTTTCCACACGAGGTTTAGTAGGGGGTAAAGGTCATAGGGCCCTTTGCATGGGGGTGAAAAGTGCCTGAAGTTAGCAGGAGCAAACAGACGTACCTTCACATTGGAAGATGAGAGTGAACTGATAAGGGTGGGCCGGGGTGGTGGCCTACCTAGGGAAATGCATTACTGCCAACGTTAGCCTCTTGACAACAGCTAATATATAGCAGTGAAATGATTGGCAGGAAATCTAGATAATACATTATAAATTAGGTAGTTCCAGGTGAATGTAAATATCACTTAGGCTTCTTCCTTCCCTCCTTCTATGTATATTTATTACGAAAATAGATTATATGGCATATTTCAAGGTGAAATAAACAGCGAAAATTAGCGAACGAGTGCACGTGAGGTGTTGTCAGGTGATAATTAGCCAATTCCAGGTGTATGGCACTCTCACTTACCTTATTTCTTTCTTGTATATATTATTTGGTATAAGAATAGGGCATAGGGCTTATTTCAGTGGATGAAATCAGTGAAAAATTCCAGGGAAGATTTACTTAGCGTAGCACGGCCGGGCAGGTGAGAGGATAGGGTAATGGAGGGGGGTTAGGGAGGGGAGTCAAGAACAGGGAGAAATGGCTAAATTGTCAACAATGGATGGGAGTACAGATGAGATTAGGAGTGCTGACTAGTGTTGGACATTGGCAGTACTGATAGATGATACAAGCCACCACTTGAAAGCCCGGGTGAATTCAAAATAACACAGAATCACAAAAGTGACGCCCCGCGGTATGATTCCTTGCTCCCAAGCGTCACGAAAGTGACGCCCCGTGTTAAGGGGTTAATGAGGCTTTACCTAATACAGATGCTACGGACACTGATGACAATGGTCCCAGCATTAAACCCTATCCCCAGACACCTCACCATTAGTGCAGAGAAACAGTCCAAAATCCCAAGGCTAAACAGTACAGTCGCCACCCATAATATGAACCACATCACAGATGGAGACCCATCACCAAAGGCAGCCAGTAAAACTGACTTTGACCTGCCAATTTGGCAACCAAGCTCCAGTACAGTATCTTCACCCCTGAAAGCTCCTGATACCAGGAGATCATCTATTCAGAGTCCTTCACCTTAGCATACCTTATGTACTTAACGATCCATCCAATGCAATGATCCAAGAGATTAGCTTCTCTAGAGAGAAGGTGGTGAAGTGGGCAATGAGAAAGCTTGGCTTGGAGGAGTGGCTGGTTAGGGTGGTTATGGCTATGTATGTGGGTGCTCGCACCCAGGTAAGAGTGAATGGAGATTTGAGTGATGAGTTTTCTGTGAATGCTGGTGTGCATCAGGGGTCAATTTTGAGTCCTGTGTTGTTTATCATGATACTTGAAGCCCTCTTACGTGACTTTAGTCCTATGTTGTTTATCATGATACTTGAAGCCCTCTCACGTGACTTTAGAAATGGACTCCCGTGGGTGATGTTGTATGCTGATGATTTGGTGTTGATTGCAGAGAACGAAATGGAGATGGAGGAAAGGTTTAGGAAGTGGAGAGATGGTATGGGGCACAAGGGCTTAAGAGTAAATGCAGATAAAACAAAAGTGATTATATCTATGGTTGGTGGCGGTACTGTCAAAGACAAGGGAGAGTGGCCATGTGCAGTTTGCCACAAGGGCGTGGGAAGTAATTCCATCTTGTGCAGTGTTTATGATAAATGGGTGCACAAGATATGTAGTGGTATCAAAGGTAGACTCCGAGATAATGCTGATTTTATGTGTATGGCATGTCGGGGAGAGCAGGTGGAGATTGTCAGGTGTGAAAAGATTGAACTTGCTGGTGAATCTCTTGAGTGTGTGGAAGAGTTTTGTTATTTGGGAGACATGTTGTGTGCTGGAGGTCGGGCTGGAGCTAGCTCTGTGGCTAGGGTGAGAAGTGGTTGGAAGAAGTTCATGGAGCTCTTGCCTCTTCTGACTTTGAGAGGACTCTCCCTACATGCTAAGAGGACTTTGTATGCAGCATGTGTTAGGAGTGTAATGCTGTATGATAGTGAGACCTGGGCAGTAAAGGAGATGGATATTCGCTGGCTCAAACGTACAGAAATGACAATGATTAGGAGGATGTGCAGTGTGTCCCTGTGTGCAAGGTCTGGGGAGGCTGGGTTTACAGTGGAAGATTTGAGAGGTAGGATGGAGTGTATTTATGTTGTGATGAGGAGAGGTAGATTGAGATGGTTTGGACATGTGGAGAGGATGGGGGATGATAATTGGCTGAGGAAGGTGAGAAGTGTTAATATTTTGGGGTGAGGTTATGAGGGGTAGACCAAGAAAGACATAGGACGAGGTCATTAAGTGTGACCTCAGGGTTAAGGGACTGAACAGGGAGGCTGCAATGGATTGTGCAGCATGGAGAGCTGCCATTAGGTGACCAAGGCTGATGCATGCAAGCATGTTGGAGCCTTTAAAAACGAAACAAAACAAAACAAGAGACCAGACAAACTCAGCCCCAAGATTCTGATACTGGCTCCATGCCCAAGCTAACCATCAAAACCAAGCCCCCTAAAAAAAAAAAGTACTGTATCATTGAGGCAACCCCTTATTATTGCCGCTTGAAATGCTGATAATTTTATATTTTTTTTTTAATGCAAGGAAGAAGGAACCAAAGGCTGAGCCTGCAAAACAGTTCCTTCCAAGGAAAAAAACAAAAAAAACAAAAGAGAGCCAAATTCAAGATCCGTTCATTTTGAGATGCCTGGACACACTGTGTTTGAAAGACTGGAGATCATAGGAAGTAGGAAATACAGACAGAGGGAGACAGTTCCAGAGTTGACCTGTTGCATAATTGAAGGACTAGGAGTAACGGTTAACTCTTGCATGAGAGAAGTGGACAGAAAAGGGATGAGAGTTTGTTGCTAGATGGGTGTTACGCACTCGTCGCAAAGGTGGAGGGATGCAAGCAAACAGTTCAGAGGTGCAGTGACCATTGAAGTAGCGACAGAAAAGAAATAAAGAGGCAACAGTGCGGTGAAGAGACAGAGGCTGAAGGGAGCCAGTAAGAGGAGGAGAGTTGATGAGACGAAAAGCCTTTGACTCCACCCTATTGAGAAGAGCTGTATGTGGGGAACCTCCCCACACATGAAAGTTGCACTCTAAACAGGGGCGAATAAAATCCGTGTATAAAGCCAACAACTGTGCAGGGGTAAAGAAGGCACGGAGTTGGCTTAGCACACCTAATCTCTTGGAGGCAGATATTACAAGAGATGCAACATGATCTTTCCAAGATAAGTCCCGAGTGAATGAAACCCTAAGCAGGTTTAAGGATAATGCAGGATTGAGCTGGATGTTATTAAACATTAGTAGATACTCCTGTGGAAGATTTTGATGGGTTGATAGGTGTAAGAAGTGAGTCTTGGATGCATTAAAAACAACAAGATTATTTTTACCCCTGTCAGAGATATGAGCCAAGACAGACATTAGGTGTGCCATAGCCTCATCCCTTGTTTGTAACTGCTGAGATGGACGTTGCAGAAACCGAATGAAAAGGTGAAGGATGGAATCATCGGCGTATGAGTGGGTAGGGTTAGATGTACGGCTTAGAAGATCATTGATAAATAAAAGAAAGAGAGTTGGTGATAGGACAGAGCCCTGAGGAACAACACTGTTGATAGATCTAGGAGAAGAATGATGGCCTTCTACAACAACGGCTATAGAATGACCAGAAAGGAAGCTATAGATGAAGGCACAGATAGAAGGATAGAAACTGTAAGAGGGCAGTTTGGAAATTAAAGATTTATGCTAGACTCGATCGAAAGCCTTTGAGTTGTCAAGTGCAATGGCAAAGCTTTCACCAAAGTCCTGAAAGGAGGATGACCAGGAGTCTGAAAGGTAGGTGACAAGATCGCCAGTGGAGCTTCCCTGACAGAGCCCATACTGACGATCGGAAAGAAGGTTGTGATAGGAAAGATGCATTAAAATTTTTTTTGTTAAGAATAGACTCAAAAACTTTTGAGACACAGGATGTTAAAGCAATTGGATGATAGTTACAGGGTTGGGAGTGGTCACCCTTCTTTGGGACTGGCTGAATGAGAGCAAACTTCCAGAAGAACTGAAAAATTACGACCTAAAAAAAAAAAAAAATACTGTAATATTAACTGAAGCTTGGCTATCCCATAAATACAACCCCAGATTTCAGAGTTATAACATCCAATGAAAGGACTGAAAGAATAGGCCTGGTGGTGGTATCATACTTTTGACCAAACAGTCACCTACTGCTCAACCAGTAACTCTCAACCCATACCCAAATGGAAATCTGGAAATATAAGCAAAAGTGATCCCCTATGACTCAAACCATCTTTCTGTCATTGGTGTCTACAACCCAGGGGGCTATATCCACCAACCAGAGTTAGATTTCCTTATTTCCCAGCTCCCCTCACCTTTACTGTTTATTGGTGATCTTAATACAAATCACCCATCATGGAGCCATGGCATGCAGAACATAGCAGGAATGGATTATTTAACTTCTTTAATACCAGTGATTACTCTTACTTTTGAATCCATGTATCCCCACATACTATATACAGTATGCATGAATTATACATCTACAGTTGACCTTTGTTTTAGAACTGCAGCCATCTTCCCATAATTACTGTCAACAGTCAGACCAGACCTTGATAGTGATCACTTGCCTCTTATAATGGCATTTAATAACTTTATACCACTACAACATCTTGTCTGTATGCCAAAATGGAAATTGTCACCCAATTTTGATTGGAAAGTCTGGATATCGTCAGTCATTCTTCCACAGTTACCAAGCAACATGGATGACCCAAACCTCAACAGTGCATTAATTGGCACAATGATCAACACAACCTCCAAACTCTTCCACTATGTAATGGGTCAACCCTCCCCTGAAGCCCTGGTGGAATGAAGAGTGCTAAGAGGCAGAGGCTATCCATCGCAGAGCTGTTTAGGCTGAACACCAGCATAAATCACTGCAGAACTGGATTAAAATTAAAACGGCGACTGCAAATGCTAAAAAGTTATAAACAGAGCATGGTGATCATCATGATGGTCCTACTGCAGCAAAATAATCCCTTTCACTTCAGCAGCTTCATTATGGCACACATTTAAAAGTGTTACTGGACGACCTTCCTTTCCCTCAGACCCCAAAATAGTAAATGGCAACTAATGTCACACACCAGAGGAATGAGCTGATGCCATAGCAGGACATAGACAGACCATACAACCCTCAGCACCTGTCCGTCCACATGATACTCATATTCATGAAGTCCTTGAAGCTGCAAAATTACAGCACACCCCAATGAACCATTCATTCACATGGGATGAAATCATCATGGCACTTGACCACATCCCACTTGACAAGGCAGCTAGGGAAGATCGGATACCTTATTACTTTATTAAATACCTCCCTCGTTCATTTTACCACCTATTACTGCAACAAATTAATACCTCCTGGGTACATGTCCTGCCACCTTCTTCTTGGTCAAAGGGAATTGTTCTCCCTTTGTGCATGCCAGGCAAGGACCCTTCCAATGCTTCATCATATAGACCTATAATGCTCCTCTCAACACCAAGTAAACTCATGGAAACAATGGTTCATAAAAGATTACAGTGGTTCCTGGAGAGCCACTCCCTAATCCCACTCAAGCAGGCTTCAGGCCCATGTGCTCAGCTGTTGACCATGCTTTAAACCTGGAACAAAAAATTTATCAATCACTTTCCCTGAAGAAGACACGTGTACAGTAATTCATCAGTTATACGATGTATATAGAGCCATAGGGCATGTCTGGGTAATTGCTCCGTCTAGATAACGGTCTTCTCCCCTGGCCCCCCTTCATACATAACCTAGCTTTGAAAGCCAGTGTAAAGGGCCACTACAGTGTATCATACAACACTTGTTCCTGTTGTTTAACATTACTCTGGTCATGAAGACCTATAAACCACAGCGAAACATTTGCCATGGTCAATCAGACCTATCACCCACAGACAAGCAATCACCACTGGATAAACTGCCTAGCCAGACAGGGTGGCGCCACTGGGTTATTCCCGCCTGGCTGGGCAGAACTGTTCACTCGACCATAATTTCCACCCAGTTGCAAGCATTTTGTGTGGATATTATGAAAAATGTACAAATAATGGTTCTGAACACAGCGTCTGGGTAATGGATTGTCCAGGTAATGGCTGTCCGGATAATTGAGAGATTACTGTAGTGGTATTTTTGGACCTATCAGCAGCATTTGATTGTCCTACATCTATCCTTTCCACTCAGACTTGCAAACCTTGGAATCTGTCTACAGGCATTCCTATCCAAAAGGACAAGTCATGTGTTTCTCCAAGGCCATTTCTCCAGGGAAATCTAGTGCAAGGGTGTCCCACAGGACTCATCTCTAAATCCCACTCTTTTTTCATCTTGTTTGTTGGACCAACCAGACTTATTCCTGTGCACATCATAGCCTTTGTTGATTACCTAACCTTTTACTATTCTGATAAAATGTATGCCAGGCAGAACAGACAACACCCATACCCTGTTATCCGGCGCATTGATAACCGGCACTTTCTTAGACCGAATACAAGAAATAGGGGAACGTTCCCACAATCCAAACAATTTGAATGTCTGTCGTCTCGCTAGTCCAACGCCCCGCCTCTCCAGTCTGACACCTCGCCTCTCCCAGTCCTCCCTTCCTCCCTCCATCCCATCTCTTTTCCCCCCCCCCATTCCTCCTCTCCCCCCCCCATCCTTCCTCTATAGATCTCCCACCACACTCAGCACTTCCAGGAATGTGTCCCTTCAACCCACCCCTGGTTGTCTCCCTCTCCATCCACCCCACCTTCCCCCACCCCCACTTGACTCCCATGTGTGTGTGTGTGTGTGTGTTCTTACCTAATTGTATCTTTACAGGAATGAGTCAAGCTCGTATTGTCCCGTGTCTTAGACCATATTTATCGTACATATCCTTAAATTTGTGAATTGTTTTGGCACACACTATTTCATTCGGTAGTGCATTCCATTGATCAATTGCTCTGTTTGGGAAACTGAATTTCCTTACGTCTTTATCACCTCTCTTCTTATGCAGTTTTTTGCAGTGTCCTCTTGCTGATGCTTCTCCATATGTTAAGTAATCATTTATGTCTATTTTCTCCTTTCCTGATATGCACTTATATAGCATTATCATGTCACCTCTTTTCCTTCTCTCTTGTAGTGTTGGTAGATTCAGTTTATTTAGTCTTTCTTCATAGCTTATGTCCCTTAAGCTTGGTATCCATCTTGTAGCGGCCCTTTGAACTTTTTCAATCTTGTCTATATGCTTTTTGAGATGAGGACTCCAGACTATTGATGCATATTCCAGGGTTGGTCTAATGAATGATGTTATTATCCTTCTTAGCATGTCTTCATTTATGTATGTGAATGCTATTCTCATATTTGCAAGCAGTGTATACATGTTCCGTACCTTCTCGCTGATGTGGTCAGCCGGAGATAGTCTGTTATTGATAATCACACCTAGGTCTTTCTCTCTTTCTGATGTGTATAGGGTTTTATTTCCTAACTTATAAACCCAATCAGGTCTTTTTCCACTTTTACCAAACTTGATTACATGACACTTGTCCACGTTAAATTCCATTTGCCATGTACTACTCCATTCATGAAGTTTATTTAATTCTTCTTGTAGCTCCCTACAAGAGTCTGTGCTAGTAATTCTCCTTTGTATTTTTGCATCATCTGCAAACATATTCAGATAGCTCTCATTTCCAGTGTTACTGTTTATATCATTTATGTACACTAGAAACATGATTGGTGCCAGCACCGAACCCTGTAGTACTCCACTAGTCACTTCTTTCCATGATGAGTAGTTTCCTCCTAGTACTGTCCTCATTTCTCTTTTTATGAGAAAGTCTTGGATCCAACAAAACAGTTTGCCTCGAATTCTTCCGTGATTGGTATGGTACTGTGTCAAAGGCTTTCTTGAAATCTAAATAGATACTGTCCACCCATCCTTCACTTTCCTGTATTGTGTTTGTTACTCTGTCATAGTAGCTCAACAGATTAGTAACACATGATTTTCCTTTTCTGAAACCAAACTATCTTTCTGTTATCATACTGTTTTCTTCTAGATGATTTACCCAAGCTTTTCTTATTTATAAGCTTTTCTAATACCTTGCTTACAACACTGGTCAGTGATACTGGTCGGTAGTTGAGAGGATTTTGTCTATTTCCTTTCTTGAATAAGGGGACTATATTTGCTTTTTTCCAAATATCAGGTAGTTTCCCTTGACTCAAGAATTTCTTGAAAATTAAAAATAATGGTTTACTTAACTCCTTTGCACATTCTCGTAACACCCAACATGAAATTTCATCAGGACCACTTGCTTTTCCTCTGTTTAATCTACTTAACTCCTCCTGTATTACTTTTTCTGCTATTTGTATATCTGGTAGTATGTGTGGACATGCGTGTTCCACATATTCCCTCTCAAAATTTTTTTCTTCTGTAAAAACTAATTGGAAATTCTTATTTAGTGCTTCACAAATATCTTTCTCTTGTGTATAAGTGATTCCCTCGTCCGTGATGGATTGTATTATATCTTTTACTTTGGTTTTGCTTCTGATATAGCTGTAAAACAGCTTTGGTTGATCACTACTTTTATTTATTATATCCTCCTCAAACTGTTTTTGGGCTTCCCTCCTTATTCTTGTATAGTCGTTTCTTGCCTGTTTGTAATTATTATACGCCCTTTCATTATTGTGTCTTCTGTATCTATTCCACAACAAATCTCTTCTTTCTTTTGATTTTTTACATTCTGTATTGAACCATTTCTGTATTTTCTCATCTGCTTCTTTGTGCTGTGGGATGTACTTCTGGACTCCTATTTCATAAAATTCACAAAAATTTTCATATACAGCATTTAAATCTTGTCCTCTAAGCTCATTTTCCCAATCAACTTCTAAGAAATACTTCTTTAGGTCTTGATAATTTCCCTTTTTATAGTTTAGTCTCTTTTTGTAACTGTCATTTGCTGTTTACTATGTCATATGCTATCCTGAAGTTATAATTTAGTACTGCATGATCGCTTTTGCCGAGTGGAGGGTGATATATTAAACTGTCAATGTCATTTTCTTGCCTAGTAAATATTAGATCTAGCACTGAAGGTACATCAAGTCCTCTTTTTCTAGTGGTTTTCCTCACATGTTGAGTTAAGAAAAACTCTTGTACGAGATCCAGGAGCTTTTGGTCCCAACAGCTTTCTTGGCTATTTATATCTAGAGTATTCCAATTTATATTTGTATTGAAATCCCCAGTTAGTATAATTCTTTCCGATTTCTCTTCCATTTTATGTAGCAAGGATCTTATACTCTGAATTGTACTCTCTGCCAGGTCCTCATATTCGTCTCTTTCCCATGTGTTTGATCTGGGTGGCATATACAAATTGGCTACAATGACTTTACCTTCAGATGTGTCGATCTCTACTGCAATCAGTTCTACTTGTGATGGTATATCTAGGTTTATTTCCTTGACTTTTAGATTTTTCTCAGTTAATATTATAATTCCTCCTCCTTTTTTTAAATTTCTGTCTCTTCTCCATATATTGTATTCCTCTAAGTTTAGTATGTCATTGGATATCCTTTATGTTAATTTTGTCTCAGTTAGGCATATTATTTGTGGTTCATTTTCTCTGACAATCATTCATCTCTAGTAATTTAGATACCATTCCATCCACATTTGAGTACATCAACTTTATCATCTTGTTTATATACTTGTCATGACATGGTTCTACTAACTTCCTCCTTTTTCTTCCATCCTGTTTGTGTACCACTTTCATACCTGCAATCCTATTACTTTGTAAAAAAATTTCTTCTTGTCCTCCTTTGATCTTCCCTCATTTTTTGTTTTTGCTTCCTCCCTTTTCTCTTTCAGTAATTCCAGTTCCTCTTGTGTTAGGCATCTTTTTATCCATACATTTTTGAACTCCTCTTTTTCCATAAGATTCTTTGCATTTTTTAGTATCTCTTCCACAGTGTTTACACTCTGGAAAGTCACCTTTAG
The DNA here is from genome assembly GCF_032717465.1 of Coenobita brevimanus. NCBI lineage: Eukaryota > Metazoa > Arthropoda > Malacostraca > Decapoda > Coenobitidae > Coenobita > Coenobita brevimanus. The sequence goes on along the minus strand of NC_137007.1, from coordinate 22,014,002 downwards.
AGGTCTTGTCTTGCTTTTCTCGTATTTCCCTAACCTTTTGTTTTCCTCTATGTCTTTACTACAGATTTCCTCTGATACTTCTTTCAGTAAGCTCATTACATTTGCCATCTCCTTTTTGTCTCTAATGATTTTGTTTTTAATTTCTTCCTCTTCTATACCAGTGATTACTATTGATTTATTTATTTCTACTGAATCTCTGACTAACTTTGGATTGTTTTGGATTATTCTTTTCACTTCCTTTTTAATGTTTTTTTCCTCCACCCTTGTTTCTAAGTCTTTCTTTACTTTCACCATTTCAGCATACGTGGTTTCTACATCATTTTTGTAGCTTTGCACAGCTTCATTCACCTGTGTTATCTTCTCCTCAGTATCACTGCTCTGGTCCATAAGACTGCTTGCTTGTCTAATTGTCTCCGTGTCATTTTTTAACTCTTCCATAACACTCTCGTGACTAACTACTGTACTTCCCATTTCACTCACTTTCTTCCTAAGCGTATTCAATTCCACTGTTAGTTCACTGATGGCTGTGTCTTTCTTATTGGCCTCCCTTCCCAGTTTTTCTATCTCTTCCTTTTGCAAGTGCATTTGCTTCTTTATTTCATCAATTTCATTTTTGAAAGCCATTTCTAGTTTGTGTACACGTTCAACCAGTCTATTGTGAGTCTCCACTTCAACCAGTTCTTGGTAGAAATCATCATTTTGCTTTTTACTTTTATCCCTTTTCTTTTCCAAATTTGTTTGACTGAAGTATGGATCCATTTTATAATAGTAAATGAACAGATGTGTGTACTTACAAAGTATGCACGCTTTCCCCGTGTTGCTGTAGTATAAACAAACCCAGCTGACTCAACGCATCTTGGTTCTTTTTTGTTTGAACCAGTCTTATTTAAACTTATTATTTCTTTTCCTTTTAATAATGAAAAATCATTTAGTCTAACCTGGCACAGAGCTTGACTCATTCAAAGATACTTATTTAGGTAATGCCTCTGGCCGTGTTGAGCTGGTATGGAGCGCCGGTAACGGACGTCTTCCTCCGACGATGCCGTGTGTGTGTGTGTGTGTGAGAGTGGTGAGTGAGTGATAGTGATCAGTGAGTGAGAGAGAGTGGTGTGTGAGTGAGTGAGAGAGTGATTGAGAGTGAGTGAGTGAGTAAGACTAGGGGGGGAGTGGGTAGGAGGGCTGTTTGTTTTTCTTGCCTCCTTCTCTGTGCCCCCGCCTTCCCCCACCACTGCTTGTCTCCTTCCGCCACCCATGCTTGTCTCCCCATCCCCCCACCTTCCTTCACCCTTGCTTTGTACACTGCCAGCAGCCTGCCTGGCTGTTTAGTTGTCCTGAAGTGGTGTTGAACATCGCATGTCCCACCCCTCTCCCCTTCTGCATGTGATGTTTGATGTGCCACTGTTTAGCAACAGTATTGTTTATGAGGATAATAACATTACCTATGGTGTTTCTGTGTCAGTTTCTATTGATTAAGGTATATGAGAGTTTGGGTTTGGATCTGGAACACAGCTTTGGCTTTTCTTCAGTATCGTATGGGGAAAATTGCTTCAATATCCGACGTACTTGCTGACCGAGCACTCCCACTTGTACACAACACTGCCGGATATTGGGGTAGGGGTGTACTCAAACAGCACTCAGTGTCATTAATCGTTGGACGGCAACATGGAACCTTAAGATAAACCCGTCCAAGACAGTCTTCAAGGTTTACACTCATGGTAGACATCATCATCAAAATGTCTTGTTCCTTAACAATGTTAATATAACACAAACCCAGACACACAAATCCAGTACCTTGGAATTGTCTTTGACACTCCACACCTGATATGGAAACCACACATTGACATGCTTTGCAATATTTCACATTCGCACCTGAACATTATGAGGGTTCTAACTGGTATGTCATGGGATGCACATCCAGAATGTCCTAGAAACTTTTACGTGACCTACATCAGGAGTATATTGGATTATTGCTCCCAGACATTTACATCTGCTGCCCAAACAGCCCTTTTTTGCACAACCTGGATGTTGTTCAGAATTCTGCCATGAGAATCATCACTGGGGCCTTATGTTCCTCCCTAGTAACTGGCCTTAGCAGTGAAACTAACCTCTTCCTTCTCCAAGTACGTCAGAAATTGTTATGTACTTCATACTTTGCTGCAACATATAATGCCCCTGCATCTCATCCTTAATCACCCCACTCATACAATATTCCCATCCATCCAGAGACACCAAGATAACGTAAGATCCCTTACAGGGAGTGGATTGATAGTGACATCTGTTGACACGCACCATCTTCCTCAACAGCATAAGAACTCCTGTAGTTCCATGGATTTCACTTTAGGATTGTAGGTCTGTGGAAATCATACTGAACCCAGTGCAAGCTGTCAAGAAGCAGGACAACCCACTCCTGATCAAGATGGAGGTCTTAAAGATCCCTGACTCTTTAACCATAGATCCACTTGTATTTATACTGATGGGTCTGTTACCTCCTCTGCCCCCTCAGCCTCCGTATCAGCAGCAGTGTGGATCCCAAAGTTCCACCTTAAGTGGGGATGGAAATTACTCAGACAAGCCTCCATTTTTACAGCAAAGGTTTTTGGCCTTCTAAAAGCCTTGGAAACATTATTTACACTTCTAGTAGGCAATTATATGTTGTGCTGTGACTCACACATAGCTCAGCAAGCCTCCAGTTACAGCTGTACATCATATAAAGAATTAGTGAACTCGATATTAGATCTGTTGATGAACCCTGCAAAAAAGGGCTACTTAGTCTCGTTCATATGGGTTCCTAGTCACACAGGTCTTTTACATAATGAAATTGGTCCTGCAGTTGAGGCAGGAGCTGAAGGTCTAGGAGGCTTGGAAGGTGGGAAGCCCAGACGAAGGCAAGGTTGTCCAGAAGTTGATGCTTCTTTCTGGGGAGGAAGGGAAGCCATGCACTCTTCCTCGGCATGAAGTCCATCATCATACCAGTCACTCTGAAAGTGACTGGTTGACTGCCTTTAACACCACGCACGGGAGCCTGCATGCATGGGGTATGGATGAACATCTCGGATGAGGAGGAGAGATGGGCTAACACCCCTCCCACCATAGTATGAGACTCTTCTCCACCTGCATCACTTTCATCCCCATCTAAATCTAACTGGTCACCCAGAGCAGCATCTGTTGGCCGTGGATCCCGATGCATAGGAGACCTTTGGATCCACCTTCTGAGCAGGTCGCCCTGAGGAGGATACAGGTACACTGGGTGCAGCAGAGTCCCGGCAGAGAGGGTTAAGGTCTTTAATTTGCTGCTGATAATCTTCAAATATCAGGGTCCCTTCATGGTACTTGTCATGAAGCCGTGACACCTTCTGGTACACCTGGCAAGATTGGGAGGTTACCCGGTTCACCCCCCCACAAAAGTAGCATTTGGCACTGTTTGTACACTGCACTTTTCTGTCTGACATAGGATGGAAACCACTACAATTGCCACACCTTACTTTGTTCGTGCTGATGTAATTGTGTAATTATCAGTGGAAATGTAAATGCGGAGTGATTAAAAAGTCACATGAAAAGCTCTCAATGGCCACTGGACATAACTCCACATAACCTATGTGTCCTCGCTGTCTGAATGCTGTTACAGGTATTGTCCTGCTGTGTTTAATTTTGACTGGATTTGTACTTGGAGGTGACTTGTCATACATGAGTAACTATATATGGCCACTTGAGATAACTGCACATAACCCACATGGTATTGATTTTTCTCTGAATTATGTTCCAGGTACTGTGCTGCTTAAAGTGTATAAAAAGTTTATTATAAATGGATATGTGCACACAAGAGTCAACCTCTATGGCCACTTGACAACCTGGTATAACTTGTTGGTTGGTGGGGGGTGGTCACCATCCACTCACTCAATGTAGTGGTGCTATCAGGTGACTGCCCTTTTTGATATTCCTTCCTTCCTCTTCTGCCTTTCTTTCCTTCTTTCTTTCCTCTTCCTTCTGTCTCATGGTGACTCTACACAGAGTGACAAGCCAAACAGTTTCTGTACACCAGGAAACCATTTACCGCACTGGGTGGTAACCATGTAATCAAACTATGGCACTTGGTGGTTTACTGGGTAATTAAGGCAGTCCATCCAGATTGAGCCTGTGTAGGTTTATATCCAAGGAGTGGCTGGGGTTTATTGCTTATGTAATACCACTTAGTTATGAATGAGGTTTGTCACTCTCATATTAAATGCCAGGACTAACTTGCCTTGTCCCAGGCTCCTGTGCTCCTCATGGAGCAATGCAGGATTAGATGATGTATGTGTGTGTATAACATAACTACAGTACCTTGGTATCTCGGAAATCATTGTGTGTTACCTTTACTTGGCATAACCCCTTTGGATACTGGGGGTTGCCTGTTCTGCCTCCAGTTCATTAACTTTACCCATCAACCTACCATGCTTTTTTGTTGCTGTTTCACTAACTTCCTTTTATCCTCTTCAACAGCTTCTACCTTCTCAACACTCCCATCTTGCTTGATTATCCTTTAAACTATGACATCTGTCTATCAATCTATCTATCTATTGCCAGACGCCTCAATCCTGTTTGGGGTGGCCACAAACAAATCGCCTCCACGTCGCTGTGTCCCCTGCCATTTCACTGCCCCGCTCCCAACTCACACCCCCCTCTCTCATATACCTCTCCACCCCATCCCTCCATCTCATCCTCGGCCTCCCCCTCCCTCTTCCCCTCTCCACCTCACTCACATACATTCTCTTCGTCAGTCTTTCACCCTCCATCCTCTTCACATGGCCAAACCACCTCAGTGTATTCCTCCTAACGCTTCCTAACACATCCACATCCACACCACAACGCTTCTTTATATCCTCATTTGTCAGCCTGTCTCTCCATGTGACTCCACAGGCTCCTCTTAAATAACTCATTTCCACTGCTCTCACTCTTGACTTGTGTCCTTCCAGCAACGTCCAAGCTTCATTACCATACGTTAGAGTTGGTATCACAATACTGTCATGTAGTAACTTTATCACTTCCATGCTCACTTCCCTGTTTCTTATCACTGCTTTCAAGGAACCAGCAACCTTTCTTCCCTGCTGTACCCTTTCAAGCACTTCACCCTCCAAACCTCCATCCTTACCCATCACACTACCCAAGTACTTAAACATACTCACATTTTCCAATTCCTCCCCATCCAATCTCGCTGTACATTCACTGACTTCACCTCTCTCAAAGACCATCACTTTACTCTTCCCTACATTCACCTTTAGATTCCGTTTCTTACACACTCTCCCAAACTCATCCACCAAGCCTTGCAGCTCTCCTTCGTCTTCACTCAACAACACAGTATCATCTGCAAACAACAGTACAGAGAGTTTCCAAACACTACCCTCTCTCACCAGGGCCACTCCAACATCCACTACCCTACCTTGTACCTCTTTTATTACCCCATCCACATACAGATTGAACAACCATGAAGACATGACACATCCCTATTTCAATCCAACCTTCAAAGAGAAAAATTCACTCAGTTCACCTTCCACACACACTGCAGCCTTAGCACCATCATACATACTCTTCACAGCATTCAGCAACTTCCCATCTACTCCACATATTCTTAATACTTTCCACAATCCTTGTCTATCCACCCTGTCATATGCTTTCTCCAAATCCTTGAAAGCCGCATACAACTTCTTTCCCTTCTCTAGAAACTTTTCCACTAAAGATCTAAGAATGAATATCTTATCTACACAACCTCTTCCCTTCCTAAAGCCTCCCTGTTCTTCTCCAACTAATTCCTCTGTTCTTTCTCTAACTCTGTCAATAAGTATCCTACCATACACTTTTCCTATTATACTAAGAAGACGGATGCCTCTATGATTACCACACACTTCTTTTTCCCCTTTTCCTTTGTACAAGGGAATAATTATACCTGACTTCCAATCCTCTGGGACTCTACCTTCCTCCCAGGCCAATCTACTTATTTTCCCCATCCATTCTGCTACTATCTCTCCCCCATACTTCAGCATTTCACCACACACTCCATCAATTTCTGGGGCTTTCACCAATTTAACTTTCTTCATTGCTTCCACAACTTCTATCCTACTGATTTCTTCCTGTCTTCTCACCTCCCTCCTTCTCCCAGCCATTCCCCAGCCACTTATACTCGCATTACTTCCATCCTCTAAGTTCAACAATTCCTTAAAATGTTCTCTCCATCTGCTCACTTTTTCTTCCTTCTCCACTAGTAATCTACCATTTTTATGTTTCACTCCCCTGCTAACTTCACTCCCACCCTGTCTTACTCTTTTCATCTCTTTCCAGAACATTTTCATACAGTCCCTCCACTTTACACTCAAGTTCCTTCCAAATTTCTTCTTACTCTCTTACTAATCTTTTCACCTCTCTCTTTCTTTCTACATATAACTCTCTCTTCCGCCTCTCAACCTCTTCCACGCCCCTATTTCTCATCCATTCATTGTATGCTTTCTTCTTTTGTGCCACAGCTTGTCTCACCTCTTCATTCCACCACGCTGTTCCTTGCATTCCCCTCCGTCTTCTCTTCATCCCACACACCACATCACATACTGCACGTATTTCTTCTGTAAATATCCTGCACACACCTTCCACGTCCCCCATCTGCTCCAATTCATATTTGCCCAATCGTTCCTCCACTTCTCTCTTATACTCTGCCTTTTTCTCATCCTCTTGTAACCTTTCCACTCTCCTTACAAATACTTCTTCTTCCCGTCCTTCCCGTCTTCTATTTCTCCAATCTAATTGGATCTTGATTCTGGCCATCACCAAGTAGTGGTCAGAAAGTCCACTTCCCCAACCTCTATAAGCTCTTGCATCCATTACACATTTTCGCATCCATTCATCCACAAACACATAATCAATCATTGCCTTCCTTTCATTCAGTTCACCACCCACCCTTCTCATCACTCGCCATGTACAGTATACCTGTGGATCATTTTGTGCCTGAAGAGGGTATTGGCTATCACCAACCCCCTCCCAGCACAAATGTCCACTAATGTACTGCCATTCTCATCTATCTCAGCAGGCACACCCCACTCACCAACTATTCCATCCACCTTCGCATTCCCTACTTTACCATTCATATCACTGATCAAAAACACTCTCTCATTCCTTCCAGACTTTTCCATGCACACTTCCACATTTGTCCAGAACTCTTCTCTCACTCTGCTTGCATGATCTTGCATTGGTGCATACACACACACAATCGCCCACATTTGTATTCCAACTTTCAACCTTACCCACACAATCCTTGACCCAACTGATCCATACTCTCTTATGCTCTTCTTCCATCTTTTACTCACAACTATACATACTCCTTCTTTTGCCCTCTCATTCTCACCCACTCCTGCACATATGCCGCATCCGTACTCCCATTCTCTCACACTCTCACCTCTCCATTTCATTTCAGTTATTCCGCATACATCAACTTTCTCACCGTCAAGCACCTGGACAATCTCCCTCTCTTTCACCTCATCATTCGGTCCCTTTACATTCCAAGTTCCGATTACCATGTCCTTTGTCCGGTCCTTGATCGTCATCTTTTGGTCAGTCCTTGTCCGAGGCTTCTTGTTTGTCTTTTTAGTTAGTTGTTTTCCGGGGAGGGGCACTAACCCTCCGCCAACCCTTTTAGTCGCCTTTTACGACAAGCAGGGATACTGGGGGAGTATTCTTGAAAACCCCCCCTGCCCCCAGGGTAGTCTCACAACCTACTTTCCATTACTTTAACATTCCTCTCTCAGTCACTTATCACACACACATTAAGTCAATCACTCCACCTGGCATTGTCTTTTCCATGCTGTATGTATGTCTTTGTATCAGTCTGAGTTGAATAATTAATTTGTGTTGATTAATTGGGTCATTCCATCGTGAGAAATGTTACATTCAGGGACAAGTTATTGATCCACTCTGACTTGTATTTTCTTATGTAGGCAGTAGAAATAAATGCCATTTGCAAGGTATACTACCAACACCTCACACTACATTATGCCATTATGAGATTGTTCATATGTTTTTATTCTGATTTTATATAGATTTTTAAAAGTGGCGTAAGAAACGTTACTGCGATGCCACCCCACTTTTACTTTGCACGAATATTTTCAATAACTCTGTGATTTTACTGGTTCAGTCAAGAAGTGCTTTATATCAGTAATATGTCAGTGAATGAGGATCATAACCATACCCAGCAAATTCTATTTCTCCTAATAATTTTGGTACTGTTAAGGAAAATGTGACCGTGAGACACGTTATAGGAAAAGTGAGAAACGTTACTTGTGCGATTTTTGTTTTTCATATAATTACACAATCATCTCTTATGAACGTTACAGTAATTGCAAGTATCACAAAACAATGTAAATCATGTATTAATGTGAAACACATGATAAATTAACCAAAACATGATTCTTGTAAAGCAGGGTTGGGGGTGATGCAGCAGAAAAGAACAATGTAATTTTGAATATTATGAACATAAATTACCTTATAACATGTAGGTAACCCTACAACCAGTAATTGATGTGAAAGTTACCTGATAAACCTACCTGTATATCACACTAGTGATATTAACAACACAAAAATTAAAGATCAACTACTTGCTCATCGAAGATGGAAAATTCATCTTTTTAGACTAATTGATTGAGGAAGGAAAGTTCACCCCTTTGGAGTTGGCAATACCTGCACAACCATATCCTCTGAGATCTCATCTCTGTCCAGGTTGTCAGGAAAATGAAACTGGCTATCACCCATTCTGTCAGTGCCTCTTTTTTTTTAATAATTAACTTAAGGTGTCTGGCTCTGAAACTGATTCTACCACTGCAATATAATGCTTTGACAGCTTCTTGGTAGTGTGATGAACTAGTACTTAGTTACCTGGGGATGGTTTTTGTGTTGCCTCAGTATCAGCAGTACTCTGTGACTCAGGCTGGTACATGAATGACTCTGACATTTCTGCAAGAGATGGTGTACTTTCTCTATCACTGCTAGTACTGGAGTCAGATTGTGGGTCATAGCCAGTCTCCGTCAGATTGTGGGTCATAGCCAGTCTGCTGAAGATAGCAGTGCTTAAAAGGTGTTGGGTATGCAGTCAAATGATTCAGTGCTACTTTATAGTGGCCAAGAGGTTTTATTAACCTGCACTGTTGAATGGATTTTGCTGCCTTACTGTTTTTCCAGATCTCTACATATTTTGACTTCTCAGTGTTTATATATTCAATAGACTCATACATTAGTTCAGTTTTATCTGTTATTTGTTCAGCCTCCTCATAAAATTCTACAGCAGACCTTACTGTACAGCAGCCTTGCAAAACTCGCCTGTAGACATTCCATTTTAGTAAAACCCCAATCCCATCATGAGGGCCCATGCCATGATAACTTTCTTGAAAGTTCCATTCAGCAGTGCAGTTGTGGATGTCTTTGTAAAAGGTTAGAGCTGCCACAGAATACCTTTTCTTGAAGTGGGCTGCTGCCCCGTCAATCCACAATGATACATGTATAAAATGAATACCAGCAGAAATCAAATAATCAGCTGGAGTCATTGGAGACATGATGGTAAAGCACACTCACTAGGTACCAGGCAAAATTAATTTACTGTCTGGGAAGAATAAAAACTTAAAGGTAACATACTAAATTACAAAAACGGGGGTTTTATCATTGGACTTCAGTGCAGCTACTTTGATTTTTTGTTCAAAGATGTGCGTGAGAAACGTTACATCATTTTCCGGTAATGTTCCTCACAGAGGGAATGTAACGTGTGTGACGGACCTTATGGCTTACCAGGGTTTGTTTCAAAGTATCCCAATGTTACATTACTATAGCCTTGGGATGTCTGTTTATAATGTAAGGTTATGTTGGTACAGTAATCTCCAGTTTGTTAGCTGTGTATGGGAAAAATGGGGAAAAAACGTGAGACATGTTACTCCTGGAATACTGTACCGGTACGTCCATTTAAAGGTCATGCTAGATTCTGCATATGTAAACAACTGTAGTGTCAATCACAACTCAGATAGACACATTTTCAATAAAATACAATGTCAGCATTCCAGACAATAATATCTCTGGTCAATGATGTTATGAAAATTGCTAAATTCATCATTGATCTTTCTTTGGTTACATAATTTGACAATTTTTTATGCAGCTTCCTTAGTTGACAGTTTAGGCTCTGTCTCTCATCAGATTCATAAAATTCAATGATTAAGCTTTAAAATAATGTATAATTTATATACTCTTAAACAATTCTGATTTTGACACAAAAGGTTGACATCTTCGTGGAATGACCCAGTTTATAAGTACTGCCTAGAGAAATTTGAAGGTACTGATGATGAATGGATATGTAATTGATTTATTTTCTTTTCCCATATTAGAATACACACACATTACACATATTGTTGTGTAATATGTGTGTATTCTACCCACATATTACACAACAATAAATTGGTTTAATGAAAGGTGGCCATACACTGCTTTATTTTGAGCACTGATTTGATATTTTTTCCTTTCAGATCATCTGTTGCATCATTGTCAGCCAAGTCGGAGGAGGTGAACATATTGTAAAAGGAAGAAACCACCAAAAGAAAGTTCTAGTAGCTTGTGGAAAGACCAGATTAGTTAATAATTTACTGACAGTTGAATGGTCAGTGCCTCCAAAATGTCACACACATATACACATATGTTATTGTACAGTGTTTTCATGTTCATGCTGTTTTAGATTATGATTTATTCATATGAGATGACTAGTTGTTAGTAGATTTTGTGGGTTGCAAGTGAGCAGGACTCGTCTTGAAATTCACAAATTTGTTACGTGAGACTTGGAAGAGATTGACCATTCACAGCTCAATGTAATCTAGATTCTGACAGGACAATTGTACTCTTGTAATCCATGGATGATCATGTGTGTTAGCTTGATATTTCAAGCTGTAAATCCTGCATGTTTCATCAGTAAAACTGGCTTTGTCTCAGTACCAAATGTTAATGATCTCTATTTATTATCTTCAGGTAGTTATGAAAGTACTGTATCTAGAAATCCAAAAAGTCATATGCAGGTGATCCCCTACTTACGAATGAGTAATATTCTGAGAAACTTCTTGGAAGTTTATTTTTTCGTAGGTAAAAAATACATTCAGTACACCCAACCAATCAAACATCATAGCCTAACCAAGCCTACCAAGCCTTTTAAATGTGTTTAGAACACTTATATTAGCCTACAGTTGGGCAAAATCATTAACTCACAGACTATCTTATAATAGTGTTGAATATCACATGTAATTTATTGAATATTTTACTCGATGTACAAATTCGTAAAGTCGAAAAATCGTAGGTCGACCGTTCATAAGGAGGGGACCACCTGTATTTAGTCCACTAGCTACTACATTTGTGTATTCATAGTGTAAAGAAATGATAGTCCTAAGAAACTTCAGAGCATATGCATTTATACCAGTCATTGTGTAAATTAGTAAAGTATATATACATTTGAAGCATCACATTTTGAGAATATTTGAAAAATTTCTGTGTATCTGATGAATATGAAAAACAAAGACAAATTAATTATTAAAGTGTCTCAGGAGAACTGCAAGCACAAATATACACAATGTTGACAGTGATAATTCCACCTTCCTCATTTTGCCAGCTGCTAGTGCAAGTGATAGACTGGGATTTATACAAATTCGTGGACTTCCATTCTTATAAGTTTCAGTACAGTTTAGCCAAATGTTGTTGTCTATAGCATGTCACTGTACCACACTTTGCAGTTCCTCTATGAAGCTTGTAGCATGTATAGGTAGCATCAATAGTTGCTAGATTTGATACCTGCTTCCAAGTTCCAGTTAATCCTCTATACTGTATAAAAAATTCAGTTTAACTTTGTTGTACACTCTCTCCCTGTTTCTCTCCATTAGGGAGATTGCATGTCTGCTGCCTTTTTCTGACCTACAGAACAGTGCAGTCTGAAGTCATATCCTTAGATCTTTCCTGTTACAGTAGGATAGACTGTTTCTTATCTATCCTAGCTGTCAGCTGTTGTCATTTGCTGCACCCAAATTGGCTCTTACTTACCTTACATATAACATTTCAACTTGATGAGCATCTACCCTGCTTTTCCTATAGTCATTTTTCATCTCTGAATGCATTTCAGTATTGATCCCGCAAGTAATCAGAGTATCCAAGGATCCATCAATATGCTTGTTACATGTATATATGTTCAGATATTATTATTATTAAAACTATAGAGGATGTGGGTATACCTTTGTAAAAGACATTCTACTGGCATAGTTGGTTTTGCATTTTTTATTTTTAATTATCATTTTGTTTTCATGTCACTCTTGAAACTGTACACTTCCAGCATTCAAAAATTGCAGTATTAGTAATTGCATTTATCCCTTGGTAACTTGACATATTGTACTTTCCATCACATTATGAATGACTTGAGTGTTAATTTAATGAATAAGTTAGCCTAGAACAAAGTCAAAGACACTGGTCTTCATTGAATGTTAGTATTTTACTGTATTTCTGTTTTCAGTATGTAGGACCACAAGAACTGCTCTGCAGTGATTTTGTCATTTCATTCTGTAGCTCTGCACATACTTCATTTTGCAGTATTTTGATTCAGAGTTTGCATCAACTTTTTTTTTTTTTTAATTATTTTTTTTATATATTTTTTTAAAAATACACTTTCAGGTCAGTGCCTGACATAATTTAATTTGTGTATAGAAGTTACATTAACATTTACAGTCTTTGTTTAGGGTTCTTCAGAAATTTCATGATGATTTTATTTCACATGATGCTCTTCTGCCCTGGTCTGATGGAGCCTCAACTTACTTAGAAGGGTTGTGACACTCTGCTCAACCCACTTGTGATCATGTGCCTCAGTACCAGTAGATGTAGTCTTTTAAGTAGAGGTAGGAGTATGACCAGACCTCTTGTGGTGGTGTGGGATGGCATGGGAGGGTTGGGGTAGAAGATAGTGCAGCAGCTTTTGGGGAAGGGATTTGATTTTATAAGAGAAGTCACTGGATACAGTAAGTTAGAAATAATAGATTTTGGAAGGAGATATGAGATTCCTTTGAAAGCCAATGAGGAGAATACATGTAGTGTGGGAAAAAAAAAAAAAACACTCATAGACATGTTACTCAAGACTGATTCAGGGCTACTGAGATATAGATCATATTATGATAGCCCTAAGAAGGCATTCAGGGAGCCTGTAATAAGTGAATCATTGTGTTGTTGTGCCCATTGGTTATCTAGTCAGTTTTTTTCTTACATGCCTTGCAATATTTATTTTTGTTTTAGCATTCTTTCAAACCTACAAATGTTGTCAGTCCAATGGAGTGGGGTTTTGCATTCTTATGATTGTTTCCGTATGGTGAAACATTATACAGTATTAATAAAATATTTTTACCTAAGATTGGCAAAATATTGAAAATGCACATAATGCTTTTTTTTTCTTTTTTAGTGTAAAATCAACCATTTTGATATGGAAAGTATCAGTGTAGGTAGTACAAAACCAGTGAGTGAGTGAGTGTACAGTCTTGTGATAAAGTAACCATAGTGATGTAACAAGTGATTGCACTGCCACTGGTTCTCATCAACCAGCCAAAGGTTAAACCAGGTAGAATAGTGCTAATGATCTTAAAACTAACTATGGCTATAGAGCAAAAGTGAATGGTTGATGGTATAATTTTATATGAGCATCTGTGTAAAAAATTTTGACAGTAGCTTGAGGCTAGGAGACGCTTATGTCTGGTGTAGCTACCAGGCACTGGAAGGGACTGGAAAGCTAATGCTACAATCTCCAAAGTGACTTACTGATAACTCCTTTTGTACATTCATATGGTATAGACTTAAATAATCCCATGTAAAGAGTTTAATGGTGCTTTTGCCTCTCTGCATGTACTAGCAATGTGTATTACTTGTACAGTGTACATTGCAGATAGATTGTGATCTGCATAGGGCTTCTCCAAATCCAAAGAGTCATACTTAATGTACAGGAATAATATATATATATATATATATATATATATATATATATATATATATATATATATATATATATATATATATATACTGTAGTAAAATCCAATCTTAGTGCTCTGTATACAAAAGCAGGACTCTGACATGTGGGTTGCCTGGAGCATCAGTATTGCAGTCAGGCTCAGCCTCACTAGTATGATATCACTGAACTCTTTTTCTCCCAACACATGTATATAATACATATAAGACTCTGGGTTCCTTGTTTAAGTATCAGGAGGTTGAACTTTAACAAAGTTTCATTTAATGTGATTTTTGTAGCTAAAGTAATAACAGTACAGCTATTGGTGAACATTGTATTGGTTTTAAATATTATTCAATAAAGCACTGCATGTAGCATATATATATATATATATATATATATATATATATATATATATATATAAAACTGTATCTCTGTTTATCTGTATCTATCAGTTTATGTCTATCTGTCTATGTATCTATATCTGTCTATCTATTTGTTTTATAAAAACTACTCTGGCACTAAATCCATGTCTCATGCATGGGTTGACAGGTATCTTTTTTGTTTTAATGTGTATTTGTTGCAATATTTTGGTTTTCCTTTTCATCTTTGTCATTTCTTGTAATCTTTGTATTGTAATCCCCACCCCTCACACCCCCAAGTAGCAGCAAGCAGAGAAAAGACAACTTTCCAGATCCTGAAATTTACCTAGAGAAATTCATTAATAAGTGTATAGCAAATTTTTGGATTTTATATGAAATGGAGAATGTTAGTGCCTTCAGTTATTTGGGTATTGTGATGGGCAAGAGTGTAAGTTGAAAGGATGAAGTGCAAGAAGGTATAGCAGTGATAAAGAATGAGAAAGTGAGCATGGGCATAAAGAAGTCATTGTGTAAGAGTACAGTTATCCCTCTAACATCCAGATGTCCATTATCTGGACAATCCATTACCCAGACGCCGTGATCTGGCTGTTTGAAACCATTATTTGTACATTTTGCAATTTTATCCTGATAAATTGCATGCTGCAGGGTGAAAATTATGGCTGCGCGAATGTTTTCACCTGGCCGGGGTGGAATAGCCCAGTGTTGCTGCCCTGTCGAGCTGGGTAGTTCACCCAGCAACTGCTAGAGACCCCCATCATCATTTTCATTTCCCGCACGGGAACAGTGTCATGAACAGCTCCTATCATACAGTTGTTATGGCAGTGCACATGGTGGCTATTGTGGTTGTTCCGTACCTGCTTCAGGCCTTACGGTACTGTTCCTTGCGTGCCCCTTCCTAGGGTGTGTGATGATGGCCCCTCCACCAAGGAAAAGGAAGAGGGTAGTGCTGACTCTGGAGAAGCAGGAGATTCTGGGTAAGACTGATGCAGGATGGTCGAATCGTGAGTGTTGACGTTGATTTTATTCTAGCTTACTGTTCTTCACTATGATTTTATTCTGTTTTGCCATGACTTTATTCCATTTTACCATTATTTTTTTTGTGTCCACTGTGTTTTTCATGTATGGCCATTTTTTTTCATGTTGCTGTGGGGTATGGCCCTGCAGTGGTGATTGCTTGTCTATGGTTGATGAGTCTGTTTGACCATGGTAATAGCTTGGCTGTGGTTTACGGGTCTGCGTGACCAGATAGACTTGTGTTAAACAACAGGAACAACTGTTGCATCATGTACTGTAGTGGCCTTTTAAACTGGCTTTCAAAGTTAAGTAATGTATGAAGGGAGACCAAGGGAGGAGTCCATTATCCAGACGGAGCCTTTACTCGGACATGCCTTTGGCTCTATTACATTGGATAATCGAGGGATTACTGTATTCTGATCCCCACTCTAATGTATGGAAGTACATTATGCAAATGCATATTGGAATCTGCTGGAAGGACTCGAGTGAAAGAAGTGGACATACATTATTTCAGAGGAGTATGTGGAGTTATGTGGAAGGACAGGCAAATGAGGAAGTGAAAGAGCAGAGCATTGTTGACGTGGATGTGCTAGAAAGTGTAAGGAAAAATACCTTGACATGGTTTGGCCATGTCAAGAGAGAGAGACTGACTATGCGTGTGGTGGGGGGGGGGGAAGAGTGACAGAGGATGAGATGTAGGGATGGGCTGGAGATATGTATGAGTGAGGAGGGTATGAGCTGGAGAGAGGGTAGCCTGATGGTGGAAGATGGGTGACATGGAGGTGATTTGCTTGTGGCCACCTCTTCCAGGATTGAGACATTTGGTTATGGTTAGACTGATGAGAAGGACCCTCAAACAAATTACAGTATTTATGACTGGTATATTTAGGTCAAATGAACTGCTTATCGTACAAGAAGAGCATTGGGTGTCCTCAAACTTTGGAGGAGACTATGCAGTTAGTTCAAGAAATGGTCCATTGTAATAAAAAAGAGTCAGTTGGCAAAGCAAACATCGATCATTCTGAAGCTGAAGCATCAGCTCTAATGAAGAAGAATAGTTAGCTTTTTTGTCAGGAATGGCACCATAGTCTATGTGCAACTGTAGAATGTAGGTTTTCAGAGCCCTACATATGGAAATTGTGGTGCTTGACATTTCCACTTAAGCAGCAAGTTGTTTAACCCCTCGGCTGCTTGTAGCATTCCGGAAATGCCAATCGGTAGGCTGCATCATACATTCCAGAAGAGCCGTGTGAAATACTGTGAACTTTTCGGTCATATGTTGTGCTTACTGCATGCTTATGCTTGATGAGTGGGTCGCAGATTGTCAGTGTGGAGTGTAAACTTGGTCTGATTAATATGTTATCATGTTTGGTTAGGTATAAATGGGTCAAAACACATGGTGAAAACACGATTTATTTTTTCAACTGGTTTTTCCGCACCATGGACGTAAGAAATTTTTAGGGCATCCACAGCCTAGGGGTTAACTTGAAAAATTACCTTTTTTGGAAACTTCTTTGCCTCTCTTTCATCTCACAGCAAAAACTGTACACCAATAAATGACAGGTATTGGTTTGCAGTACTTGTTTCAACTTCATCTTTTAAAGTTTAATTATTTGAACTTTCCACGCTATGCACTAGAACTGTGGAAGTTAACTTGGGTCTTGCTTTGTTTAATGCCTTTTTGTGGACTATGATGAAATATTTATTGAATTTGCTGTGCACTCTCCTCAGAACATTGAAAATGTCTGGTGCTCTTCATACTGCATGACAACCTGGTTCTTTGATGGCATGCACCAGGTCTTTTCATTCTGAGTCTGAAAGTGACATTACACACTTGTCACTGAATTTGCCTTGGCAGATCCAGGATATGAAGTGCTTTCTTTACTTTGCCTGTTGCTATTTAGAATGCAGATTGTCCTTGGAAAAAATGCAGACATTGAAAGAAAAGTTCATCCATCCTGTACTGCCCCTGAAATCAGGAGCATTGGGGCCTGGGGCAATGCATAGGTGACCAGCCACATGCCTTTGAGCGACATTATGTGAAAAATAATACCCAACCAGCTCTTAACTCGTTCCATTACCAATGGGGCACATCTGGTTGGCCCGACTTCTCAAAATTACCAGACATTCACTTAAGGGGTTATGATTTGCTGTAATCAGCGGTGTCCAGGAGTACAGGAAAGAACACACACACACACACACACACACACACACACACACACACACACACACACACACACACACACACACACACACACACACACACACACACACACACACACACACACACACACACACACACACACACACACACACACACACACACACACACACACACACACACACACACACACACACACACACACACACACACACACACACACACACACACACACACACACACACACACACACACACACACACACACACACACACACACACACACACACACACACACACACACACACACACACACACACACACACACACACACACACACACACACACACACACACACACACACACACACACACACACACACACACACACACACACACACACACACACACACACACACACACACACACACACACACACACACACACACACACACACACACACACACACACACACACACACACACACACACACACACACAGAGCAAACTAAACAGATTTCCTTTCCTTTTCATGAAATTCATACTTTAGCATCAGTAATTTTAGTGAAATAAAATACAGTAATGATAGTGTACAACTCTTTGTAAAATAATTCAATGTATATATATATATATATATATATATATATACAGTAATGTTGCCTAATTTGCATATCTGTAAGCCGTGGATTTGTAATCTGCAATACTTTGCCCAACCAGCCCCTATTTTCTTTATTCTGCAGAAAAAAATAAAAAAATGTAGTTCCTAGGTTCCAAAGTGGCTCATTTCTGATGAGATTTATAATATCTGGGCACCCATGATGTATTCTGTGGCTGCTAGCCAATCACAGACAACCTAAACCATCAGCCAACTACAGCCAGCCCTGGTGGCAAGTGTGCACAACTACAAACTACAGCTGTCATGTTTTGTTTACCTCTTGTCCCGCCAACTACGTATGTTCCTCCCATGAGTTCTGAGTGCTACCTGGCCCTATTTTTGTCAAGGTTACCTCTCCCTGGGCTCTGTTATGGATGGCCCCAACCCCCCAAGGCAATGTTCAACCCAGCTGGGGTCCAAGAAGAAGGCTCCTCTCAGTTATTAGGAGCATTTGGATGTTATTCATTGAGTAGAGAAAGGAGAGAAGGTTGCACAACAATTTGCACCATTTACAAGAACAAGGCTAACATTTTGAAGTGCGTCAAGGCCTATGGGACTGGAGCAATTGATGGATGGGTTCACTCCTGAGACGAGGTATTAATATGGACTGAACATTGCCTGGCTATGTTTGTGTTGAGGCAGGTAGGTTGTGTGAGGTTGGTAGGATGCTGTAGGGGGATTCCATGAGGGTCCAGACTAAATATTGGTATCCTTTTTATCATTGGTACTTAACTTTGTAAACTGCAGAATTAATAGTCCATGGGTAGGTACCAGTCTCTAATGGCTGCGGATTAGGTGACTTGACTATAAATATGTATGTATGTATGTATATATATATATATATATATATATATATATATATATATATATGTGTGTGTGTGTGTGTGTGTTTTTTACCTAGTTGTGATACGGTACTGCATACAGGAAATGAGCTATGCTCGTGGGGGTCCCATCTCTGTGTCTTAACCAGTCAAACTTTGCTCTAAACTCATTTAAGTTTTTTGGACTGGATGATCTCTTTGTTCAGGCTATTCCACAGGTCAATGCATCTATATGGAAAACTGTATTTCTTGATATCCTTTAGGCAACTTGTATTTTTCAGTTTCTTCCCAGGTCCTTTCGTTGATTCTTCATCCCATACAAACAGATCTAATCTATAAATTTTGACTATACTCGTCATGGCCCTGAACACTGCAATCATGTTGCCCCTCTTTTCTTTCTTTTAAGGAAGGCAGACCCAACATTTCTAGTCTCTCCATGTATAATAGATCTGCTAGGCTAGGGACCATCTTGGTTGCTGTTCTTTGTATTCTCTCAGTCTTCTTTATATCTTTCTTTTTATGTGGGGACCACACCACTGCTGCATATTCCAGCCTAGGGCAGATCATAGCCATTATCAATTTTTTCATCTCCTCCTCATCCATGTATTTTGTGTGTGTGTGTGTGTGTGTGTGTGTGTGTGTGTTCTTACCTAACTGTATCTGCAGAGGAATGAGTCAAGCTTATACTGTCCCGTGTAGTAAACCGCTTTTATCATACATAGCCTTAAATTTATGAATAGTTTTGGTACACACTATTTCATTTGGTAGGGCATTCCACTGATCAATTGCCCTATTTGGGTAACTGAGTTTTCTTACGTCTTTATCACCTCTCCTTTTATGTAGTTTTTGCAGTGTCCTCTTGCTGATGCTTCCCAATAGGTTATATATTCATTTATGCCTATTCTCTCTTTCCCTGAGATGCATTTATATAGGCAGCATAATCATGTCTCCTCTTATCCTTCTCTCCTGCAGTGCTGGTAGATTCAAATTTTCTAGTCTTTCTTCATAACTTAGATCTGTTAAGCTTGGTACCCATCTTGTAGCTGCCCTTTGTACTTTTTCGATCTTATCTGTGTGTTTTTTGAGATAAGGATTCCAGACTACTAATGCATACTCCAGGGATGGTCTGAAGAATGATGTTATCTTTCTCAAAATGTCTTCATTTATATATGTGAATGTTATTCTTATATTAGAAAGCAGTGTTTACAAGTTACATAACTTCTCACTGATGTGGTCAACTGGAGATAGTTTGTTATTGATAATCACTCTTAGGTCCTTCTCTATTTCTGATTATGTGTAGGGTTGAACTTCCTAACTTATAATCCCAGTCTGGTCTTTTTTCACTCTTACTGAACTTAATTACTGTACATGACACTTGGCCACATTAAATTCCATTTCCATTTATTGCTCCATTCATGAAACTTAATTCTTCTTGTAGCTCTCTGCAAGAATCTGTGTTAGTAATTTTCCTTTGTATTTTTGCATCATCAGCAAACAAATTTAGATAGCTTTCATTTCCAGTGTTACTGTCTATGTCATTTATATATACTCAAAACATAATTGATGCCAGCACTGAGCCTAGTGGAACTCCATTAGTCACTTCCCTCCATGATGAGTAATTTCCCCCTTAGTGCTGTTCTCATTTTCCTTTTTCTGAGAAAATCCTGCACCCAACAGTACAGGTTGCCTTTGACTCGTCCTTGATGGTACAGTTTCCATAAATGTCATTAGTGTGGTTTATACTTGCTCTACTATATTAGAACATAATTTAGTTTAACTAGTACAGAGCTTGACTCATATAAAGATACTGTTTAGGTGTGGCCAGTTGTGGTCAAGGGTGGCCAGCATGGAGCAAGGTGATACATGTGTTGTCTCTGGTGCCTCATCTGTGTGTGTGTGTGTGTGTGTGTGTGTGTGTGTGTGTGTGTGTGAAAAATTCATGATGGCAAGTAAAGTTAGGAAAATGCACTGATGTTAAAAAGGAAGAAATGAGAGGCTGGGGTCAGGAGAGACCTTGTGCTGGCCTCCTGGTTGCTTTGGTAATGTAAACAGTCTCATCATCACCCCATTACTTCATTCAGTAGGCTCAGTTCCATAACATTTTCACTCACAGTCATCATGGCATTTATATTTGTTTTCATAGTTGTTAGACTTCATTTCCAAATTTATACTATAAATATAAATACATTAAATATTTATAATGAAAGAGTCTGTAATTGCAGCATAGTCCTCTATACTCTTCCGAAACACCAGATAATACTGTATATTAATAAACTGAAAATACTTCAGATAATACTGTATATTAATAAACTGAAAATACTTCAGTTTAATTGTTTTTTTTTTCCTTACAAACAACACTGATGGTGATATGAAAAAACAGTGCCATATATATATATATATATATATATATATATATATATTATATATATATCTACAAGGTGCTACCCAAAAATTCCAGTAATTTGAATATTGCAGGAAAACAGTTTACTGTACCTCCTAGTTCTCATTGTTGCCTTCGAAGTAATCCCCTTGGGCATGTATATGGTGATCACAGCGTTTTTCCCATGAGTCCATGCATCCCTGGAAGGCTTCAGGCGTGGTGGTCTTGAGCACCTCCTGCGATTCTGTCTGGATCTCCTCAGTTGAATCAAATTGATGCCCTTTCATTTGTAATTTCAGCTTGGGAAACAGGAAAAACTCAGAAGGGGCAAGGTCCGGCGAATAGGGTGTGTGGGGAATGAACATTGTGTTAGTGGACGCCAGGAACTGCCGGACAACAATTGATGTATAGGCATTGACCTTGCATGATGCAGGACCCAGTCCTTGTTCTTCCACTGTTCTGGATGTTTGCGGCGAATGTTCTCCCTCAGATGCTGCAGAACTTCACAGTAAAACTTTCTGCAGACAGACTGAGTGGGTGGGACAAATTCCTTGTGAACAATCCCTTGGATATCAAAGAAAATGATCATCATCGACTTGACATTGCTGCGAACTTGACGTGCTTTTTTCAGCCTTGGTGAATTGGGAGACTTCCATTGCGATGACTGCTGCTTTGTCTCCAGGTCATAACCATAAACCCATGATTCATCACCAGTTATGACCTTGGAGATGAAGGTGGCGTCTTCTCTGACCTGATTCTTGAGCTCCCTGCAAACTGCAACACGACGTTCCTTCTGCTCGTCACTCAGCAGTCTTGACACAAATTTTGCAGCAATGCGTCTTGTGCCCAACACGTCCGACAAAATGCGTTGCACGCTCTCGTACAACAGTCCAACGTTATTACAAACAACATAGATAGTTTGTCTGAGATCTGCAAGGATAGCCTGATGAACATTTCCAATGTTTTCTGTTGTTTTTGCTGTTGACGGTCGTCCAGAACAGTCATCGTCTTCGACGGACATTCGTTCTTCCTTGAACAGCTTGTACCAGAAAAATGTTCTGCTTTGGGACATGGCACTATCACCAAAGGCTTGCTGAAGCAATCGGTGAGTTTCTGCACCCGTCTTGTTGATTTTGAAGCAGAACTTGATGCAGGTTCATTTTTCCGTGAGGTCCACCATTGCAAAACTGCCTACACACCACGTTACAAAAGTAAGAGTAGCTTAACAACGCGTCTGCTTACAGACACGAACAGGGCCACACTGACGCACAAGGGGTGCTGCTGAATCCTCCTATCGGCAAAAGACAAAACTGCAAATGGTTGGCTCCTTCTGTTTAAATTACTGGAACATTTGGGTAGCACTTCGTGTATATCTATCTATCTATATATATATATATATATGTACTGTATATATATATATATATATATATATATATATATATGGAGCCTCTGTGGTACAGTTTCGCATGCTGGTGGACAAGGGTTCGCCACCCGCCAGAGTTGTAAAAACTTTGGGAATTGTTCACCAAGCCACTTGCTACTTTGGTGGACATAAAGGGTGCTGTGGTTGAACCAGTGTCGCATACTAGTATGCTTGCACCCAATCGGCTTAAGGTGGGCCGATTACACTTGGGTCACAGGCTACACACACACATCCAAAGCCACTACAACACTACAGTTACACTTATAAGCACTTCTCACCCTACATACAGTCTCTACCAGACAGCCTAAGCCACTGGGTAGAGATACATTGGCTGTATCGTCCCTGCTTCGGTAGGGATAGGCCGGTCCTGCAGTGGACCTCAATGGCTGATATATATTGTCATGCATGGGTCCTGTGCTGGACCAAAAACGTGTTGGACAAACAACAGCGCTTACGGGGAAAAATTATGTCAGGAACCCTAGGAAAAGTCACCCTAAATACCTACCATATACCTATACATATATTGATACTACTGTAATTATAATTTTTTTTTTTTTTTTTTTTTATGTGTCCGACTCTGGGCAAAGGCTTCAGGGCCTATATCTCGGGGGCAGTAGCCTATCCCAAGGCCCAGTAGTCCTCCTACACCTCCACATGTCACCACTTCGGCGCTAACACCCACCGTCCATATTGTATACATGCTAGGGCTGTCTCATACAGGACTGGTGTATTGGTATTAGCGGGGGTATTTTTATGACATGTCGGCGGGTTATCTGGTAGATCGGGAAAGTCTGCTTCTATGAAATTCAAATCCTTAAACTGTTCCCTGCCCCAGCCGGGATTCGAACCTGGGTCCATCAGGACTGCAGGCCGCCTCTCTACCGATTCAGCCACCGCCTCCCCCAACTGCACTATGAATGATAACTAACCTTTTAGGATAGTGTTGTTGGGCTTGCTGGGAATGGAAGGTGGTATCCGAGGCTGTAGGTAGTCCTACTGGGTCCCCGGAGGATGGCTGCTGGCATCACTAGCGGGTAGTGGCTGCTGCTCCTCCTCAACCTTCCTCATAAATCCTTCGAAATCACACTCAGAATCACTATCCTTCACTGCCGTCAGGATCTTGTCTTGGCTCTTTATAATGGCCCTCACGCTGGCTTCATTCACGTAGTAGGCCTTAGCGATGTCCACATTCCTCTCCCCTTTCTTCTTCCTCTCGATGATTTCTAGCTTGGTGGTCTGAGGGAGGTGCCACCGCTTCTTGGGGTTCTCAGAAGGCTTCCTAGGCATCATGAGTGGGGTAAAATGCAGCAGCAAGGGCAGAAAATGCAGCGATGGAAAAAGGAAAGTCCAATGCGAATTATGTGACTGAGTGGCACTGTGGTGGGGGAAATTTAAACACAACATCACATGAGAGCAGAAGCGTTTTTAATTGGGCGACATCACGATCACGTCATGATAGCGGGCGGGGGAGGCTACTTGATCGGAATTTTTGATTGGCTGTCAGCGTCACGGGAACATCCGGTATGACCGTGTTGGACCAGGGGTGATCGTGCTAGAGGCGAACTCTGCGGATTTCGCTGTCTTCTCAGAGCTCCATCCATGTTATGCCAACACACCCGTGTTACAGTAATGGGGAACTTTCAGTGCATCGTCTGCTACCAAATTCAGTCTAGGCAGCTCTTTCCCAGTTACTGTGCATGTAATATTTGTGGATTATTTTTACCCCCTTGTCGAACTGTGAGATATAGTAATGGCATATATCACTGAGAATAATCAAACACTACTTGGAAAACTCATAACCAATATGAATGATCTTTTTAATTTGTGCAATTTCATGAGTTACGATGGTAGACTCGCTTCTTAAATGTTAGTACTTCACAATTCTCTCTGCATAAATGCTATTTTGATTGTTGGATATTGTAGCTGATCCCTTACATACATGAAGTCCCGATCATTATTCATTCTTAACACCGATTTTCGACATGACAGTCATTGTCTTACCTGTAATTTATTAGTTTGTAAATTTTACCTCTTAACATTTCGCCAATACACTCGCGCATGCGCACCAGAGGGACAGTCCCGGATTTGAGAAGGGGCCACAGAGAGTATTTACAAAAACAGACGAAGGCTAAACATGGCTGGAGAAGAAGTAGAATGTGGTTGGCAAAGGGTCAGGTTTTTAATGTGCTGCTACCTAACATGTACAGGAAACCATTTGGCTTGTCACTCAGTGTAAAGTCACCCATGGACAGAAGGAAGAGAAAAGAATGAAGGAAAGATAGATAGAAGAGGGAATGTAGTCACCCGTAGACCAAAGGACGAGGAAGGAATGAAGTAAAGAACGACAGAGGAGGAGGGAAAGAAAGAAGGAAGGAGGAAGGGAAAGGATAGACACCCGAGAGCAGCACTGCATGGTGTTACCTAATAAATGCTGAATATTGTTTTCTGTGATAAAAGTGTTTTCTTATCCATTTCTTTTTTCATAAACTCTTAAGCAACGTTGGGTCTGGTTAGTACTTGGATGGGTGACCGCCTGGGAACACCAGATGCTGTTGGCATCCCTACATGTCAAGTGGGGTTGGTGGAGGATTAGTGCACCTCCCTGTAAAACAACTCATAGCCCTTGGCCACCCCAGTTGGGATACATGGCGTCTGGCATTTTTTTTTTTTTTCTTACCATTGTGACTACACAATTATTTTGCAGTTGCTACAGTTTTTACATTTCTTATTCCTAGCTACCTGTTAACCTGTAAGTGCATACTCCCAAGAAAATACACATTGAGACTGGAACAAACTGCCTTCCCAATGGCATGTGTAATATAGACAGAAGTCGTACCAAGTCTCCCGTGCCATTTAGAATCATGTATGTTCCTTCAATTTTTGGAAGGGATGGTAAAATAAATCATAAAACGTGTACCAAATGATCAGGTAAGCCTCTGAAAGAGAAAGTGATGTTAGAAGTCTAACTTTTTCAGTCCGATGATATACAGTTTTATTCTTGCTGCCAAACGGTTTACCATTCAGAATACTCATACTGAAAGGGGTTAATGAAGTTGTATTATCCAGTTCAGTCTCTCATGAGCTGAACAAAGTCGTCGGAATAAATAATAAAATGATTTACGTCCTCATAGTGAAGGAAGTAATCACGCTCATGTAGCAGCACTAAGCTAACTTGTAATTGTTTTTTTTGTATCCTCATTGTATCTATTAACCCGTCACGTCCCGAGCCTTTCCGCACCTATGACATCCCCCAGTCCCGAGCCTTTTTGGAAAAAAATTTTTTCTTCTAAAACTTCCGCTTAGGTCGAGAAACGATGGAAAATCATGAAGAAAGTGGTCTCTGCGGTCTATAAGTGGTCTGTACAGGTGCGGTTTCCCCCCGCAGGTATCGTATTCTGTAATGGGCTGGATATGCGTTAACGTTTTCTATGGTAAGGAATAATGGGACAAACAACACACAACACCTCTACATTTATTGAATTTGAACTAATAAACAATAACAGTAACAATATAATGGATTTCAGACACATATATAGGAAAAATAAGCATTGTACCATCGCGCGAGCATAGCGAGTTAGGTCCGAGTCGTAACATGCTATATGCTAATTTTCTGGTATGAGTCAACCTATCATTTTTTCTACTTGTATACTTCTGTTTCAATGACAATTTACCAATTACAACTGTTTGTAAGTGTTTTCAGATGTTTTCATTCATTATGATGACATGCAGCATAAGTTTAGCGCACATCAGCTTAGTAAGCGCACTCGCTATGACTCGTATTTCAACATACCAAATTGTTTTATCACTTTCCAATTATTTTCCCATTTACATAGAACCTTTCCTCCACCACTGTGAAGGTTTTCAATTATTTTCATTCATTACGAGGGCATTTAGCGATATGCTAGCGCCTATTCACGTAGCAACCACGATCTCAAACATTCGTGTTTCATCATCTACTTTATTTATTATATTTTCCCACTTACATTACACACGTTTACACCCCTCCAATGCACTGTACATACTTACTGCCAATATTTATTCAAGTGAGCATGAGAATATCGTCTGAAAATACTCTCGCAAGGAATGTTACGTCATACATAATACTCACACACTTATATACTAATTCACTCACACACTTATGTACTAATTATTCACTTTATCACTTGCTGACTTTTATTTTGACTAATACGTGCCTTATTCATTCGACTAAGCGTCAGGAAATCTTATCTTTATAGACACGCTATGAATATTTGACTTAGAATATACATCATCATATACAATAATTTGAACTTATATTATACCCGTAAGAATGTCACATAATAAAAAATATATAATAAGGGGCCGTATTTATTGCACTGAGCGACAGAATATCGCATCAAACAACCCTCTCTATGTAGGTTTCAACTTAGGGCAGATTGATATACTTACACCCAATGTTTTCACTTATGTTCTACCCGTAGGCACGTTATACTAATATTTGGCGATCCACATGACTGATATTTTCACAGAGCGTCTGTCTGTCGCATTTACCTCATAATTTCAGCGTCCTTTCGCATTCACACCATGCTAAAATTGCAGCAACGTGTGATATTCACTATAACATGGGTGAATACACAGACCCACGTCACACTGCACGCACTCAAAGCGGGTGTCCTTCCTCTGTGTCGTGAGTCTCACCTGGGAATTACTGCACACGTGACACCTGCGCTGGGGCCTAGGTCTGTTGGGCTGGGGAGGGATAGGAGTGGGGAAATGGCGGCCGGATATTCTCTGGGGAGTCTGGGTAATAGGGGCAGTGCGGGGGCGCTGTTGGGGCCTTTCAACAGCATACTTAGCAAAGATTTCTCGTGTGAGCTCCCTCACAAACCCTTCAAAGGTTTCCTGAACTGTGGTCATGGCGTGAAGGTGGTGGCAATTCAGAGCAGTGATATCTAGCAAGTGAAAGAACAGTTTTTTATACCACTTCATCGTGGTCCTGGCACACTCTACCGTCGATATCATGGAGTCAGACTGGTCCACGAGGCGCATGTTTATATTGTAATCCATTACACACTCAGGTTTCCAAACACGACGCCTGCTCTCGCTATGGTAATCAACAGAATCAGTACGGTGCATCAAGGGGCGGTGAACCGTGGACAAGAGGCTTACTTCTCTGTTGTGGTTCCACATTGTTGCAAGGATGTTGTTTGCTTTGAAGAAGACAACCTCACTCCTTGCAAGTTTCCGCCCTACCTTGACCATGTGACGCCGGTTCACCTTTACGGTTCCACAGACTCCCGTTTCATGTCTGTGAAGATAACGAGCGAGAAGAGGGCTAGTGTACCAGTTGTCGAGGTAGAGAACGTGACCACGATGAAGGTAGTCTTGTATCATCGTCTTTACCACTGCTCCCGAAAGTCCTATACTTCGATCTTCTATTATGTCTGTCTGTGCACCGGTGTACAAGACTATGTCTTGCACGTATCCAGTCCTACAGTCACACATAACAAAGATCTTGAACCCAAAACGGTGCCTTTTGCTGGGCATATACTGTCTGAATGAAATATTGCCTCTCCACAACACGAGACTCTCGTCTATGACGAGATCTCTACAGGGATAGAATGAGGATCGAAAGGTTTGCCTGAGGTGATCAAAGACCAGCCTAATTCGCCTCATTTTGTCAGTGTTGTTTGTATTTGCAGGGTCATTAGCATCATAAAAATGGAGGCGACTTAGAATTTGTTGAAACCGATTACGGCTCATCACTTGACCAAATATGGGGGTAAACATAACAGGGTCCCTAGTCCAGTAAGCAGGAATTCTATTTTTTCTTATTATACCCATCAAAAGGACAAGGGCAAAAAATAAGAACATTTCTGGAATGAAGACAGGGTAATCATAAATCATAGAATGCCTACTCCTTGTTCCCAATCTTTCACTTTCTAGGCGCTGGGCGCTTGCAAACAGGTTTGTTTGAAAAACGATCTGATCTACGAAGGCCTCACTGAAAAACAGGTGGAAAAAATCCAACCTGCTTGAATTGCAGTGAATACCTGGTGCAATGCAGCCAGATCGCCCTTGCTCAGTGAAGGGGTGAATGAGGGGAGAAAAATCACTCCCATCCTCCCAATCCCACGACACAAATCCATCGTCCCCATCACCGCCTTCGTCTGGGTGGGGAGGAGATCCTGGTTGGGGAGGTTGGGGAGAAGGAGTACGGAGGGCTTCCCCACTGTCACTCCTCTTCCCTCTGCCTTTACCCTTTCCCTTTCCCTTACCCTTACGGCCTTGAGGAACATTAGGGTGCTGTGGGGATGAAATAGGGGAATATTGGGGAGCAGAAGACGTGCTGGGGAATGGTTCCTCCCCACCTTCCCCCTCCATTACCACACCACGTGCTCTTTCACGCAACCTTGCTCGACCACGTGTTAGGGGATATTGGGGAGCATAAGACGTGCTTTGGAGTGGTTCCTCCCCACCTTCCCCCACCCTCACAACCCCACGTGATACTGAACGCACCCGCACTGGCCCACGTGATCCACTCTGCCGCCTCACACTGCGTAGGGAGAGCAATGACTCACCCACGTCACTCTCACTTTCCCTAATCCCAGGAATTTCCATTTCACTCCCCACTCCCTCCACTTCACTTCCTACCTCCCCAAACAGAATGCTAGGCCCATACCTGCTTAGACGACGTGGTGTGCGCTCTGGGCCACAATGGGTAATCACCTCCCGTTCATACCACGTGGCAGCACGTCCCACGGCTCCGTCCTCGTCCTCGTCCTCGTCCTCGACCTCGAATTCTGCTTCCAAGGCACGCTGGGGATAGGGATATGACATTCCACGTGCCTTCTTTGCCTCCTGCCCCTCTCTAGCAGCACGGTAAGTCACGTACTGCCGCTTCCTGGATGACGGAACTTCCTCGTCACTGCTGGTGGTTTCTTCCTCCTCTGGCTGCACATAATCCTTGTCCATCTCCTCGTCATCCAGTGGGGAATCACTGTCGCTGGTAAAGGTGTCCAGGGCGACTTGAATTTCGCTCTCTGAGAGACCTCTCTTAGCCATGTCTGAGCAGGACCGTGGCTACCAGGTGAGTGGACGAGTGGCGGGCTAGCGCGGGTCGCGCGGGGTCGCCGAGTGTCCCCGCCTGGTGGCAGGTAGGGGAAGGTCAGGCGAGGGTACGTACCGCAAATCAAGCGCGAAAATTGAAAATTGTCGAAATTATGCACATTGCAATTGCACGACGTACTGGTACGTCGCCGGGACTGGCAAATGCAAATCGTTGCAACGTACCCATACGTCGTCGGGATGGGGCGGGTTAAAATGCCTGCCGCCGAGCCTTCCGCCCCACCATCCCCCACCCCACCACTGGGCCACCAACACCCCACAACCCGAGGAAGGGATAACGGGGAGGCTGATGACCCAGGGCAAAAGGGTCATCCAACCACCACTGACCTGTGCCCCTTCTCCCCGCAACTGCCCCAACGCCAGGTGAGCCTAGATCCGCAGCAACCTCAACGGCGGGCTGACCATCGACAGCAGTGGGGTGGGACTGACATAAAATCAGTCCCTGGTAGCATTTTGGTGACGACCATAGTTACACCCCTTAAGGGCAGGAGGTCCCTTGGTGAGACACGAGGTGTCCCCACCTCTGCCACAGTGAGCCACGAGGGAACACCACCCTCTGCCACAACTTCGGTGAGACACGAGGGGCTAGTACCCTCTGCCACAGTGAGCCACGAGGGAACACCACCCTCTGCCACAACTCTGGTAAGCCACGAGGGGCCGGTACCCTCTGCCACAGTGAGCCACGAGGGAGAAATACCCTCTCCCACTACCAGGACAGGAGGTCCTTTAGTGAACTGTGAGGGAGATATACCCTCTATCACAAACAGGGCAGAAGGCCCAATAGTGAGCTATAAGGGGCCAACACCCCTGGCCACCCCAAGGGTAAGAGCCCCTTGTATCAAGCCAAAAGTGGGTCCCAGGGCCGATCGACCTGGCGCCACGGCTGTGTCTCTGTGCTACCCTCCCTGTGTAAGAAAGAGAACACGGCCTCTGTGTGTCCTCTATCTTCAGCCAACTCCTGCAGGAGTAGCTGGACACCACCCGGGAGAGTTGCCTCCGATGCCAGACACGACTTCTCCACCTGTTTGGCTCCAGTCCTGAGGGCCACCACACCAGGTCGAGGCCCCACATAGACGGACCTCCCTGCACCACGACAACGAGACCCTGAGAGGAGGGTCTACATCAGGTCGAGACCCAGGCAAGAGGGTCTCCCTGCACCACGACGACAAGACCATAGAGGAGGGTCTACATCAGGTCGAGACCCCAGACAAGAGGGTCTCCCTGCAACGCCTCAGTGGATCGGACCCGGGTCGAGTCTCCCCCCAGTGGGTACGGTGATTCCCGCCATGGGTAGAGCCCCCGGAGGTCCCCTTAAAGTGACAGAGTGATATCTCCCCAGAAAAACGGGTAAGATCAGTGACATCCCCTCCTATATCCGAGAAAGTGAAACAGGGACAGTGATACAGTGACAGTGTGAATAAGAGGGATCCCATCTATAAGTGCCCGTGATTACTTTCCCTTTATTAAAGACTATAATTCTGGACCCGTGAATCTAGTGTTGTTCCCCCAGCCCAGAATAGAGGAGTTCCCCCTTGCCAGTGTACGCGCGGGCGAGTGTCACCGCGCTGAGCCCAACAAGTCAATTGTAGTGATCTGCTCCCCCTGTTCTTTTATAGTAATATTTCTCCCCTGGACCATTAAACCTATATATTCCTCTTGTGCCAGTGAATTAAGACCTTTTGGGCTTTGATGAAAGACAGTCACATCCACTTATAGAACCCTAACCCATTGTAAAGTGTAATTACAGTTTATGTTGAATATCCCGTGCTATCTTAACGTAACTTTGTATATCTGTATCCCCTGTCCATAATACCATTCTATGTAATATTGTCACGGTGTTAGAATTAAGGTAATAGATGTGTTAAAGGTGGACTGCCTAGTTTTTATGTCCTGTTTCTTTGTTGGTGCTTTACTTCCGGTCCGGAAAGAGGACCCCGCTCAGTCGCTAGTGTTTTTAGTACGAGGAGTCGACCTAAAAGTACTCAGCATAATACTGGTGGCAAGCAGTGGTTTTGGATCCGAGTAAAAGCACGGAGGAACATGAAAGGAAACTTGCACAATGGCAGCTAAACCGCACATTCAGTTACCAAAATTCAACCCAGACCAATGTGACATGGATGTTTTTTGGATATGATCAAACCCCTTTTAGACATAGGGTTTGACTCGGATAAGGAGAAAATTGCAGTCACACTACCTAATGTGGGGGAAATTATCACCAATGTCATACCAAAAGTAGTCCCAGAACCGTCATGGGACCAGTTCACGCAAATTGTGAAACAGGCAGTGACGCCATCTCTGGGCACAGTTGCAGCTTTATCACAACACCCTCACATACGACGGAAGCCTCGATGACACCTTCATCCAGGCTAGGTGGCTCGTCACCGCTGCGTACCCGGGCACAGACGCAAAAACCCGGGAACAACTCATATTCCACAAACTCCTCAGGACCCTCCCCGGTTTCATTAAAGACCACTTCACAATACATGAACCGATGGGAGACCTGGATAAAGATATCAACAAAATAAGGCGCCTTCTAGCCGTCCACTCCTCCCCCAAATGCATCGGCGACATCAAACAATTCCCCACGGACCTCATCCCTGTAAATCCGTGGGAATTTTCTCCTTGCTGCCCGGAGTGCCCAATCCACGACATTCGTGAACAGCTAAAAGCTGCCCGGCACAGCAGAGCAACACAAGAGCGCCTACAGGCCTCCCCACCATGCACCGATTGTCCCAAGCCTCACAGCAGGAAAGCGGGAAGAAGAAACCACAGAAGGCGCCCCCTCACTGCCCCCGCGTCCCGCTGTAATGACGGGGGCCACCTCACATCTCTGCCAGTCTACGACAGGGAAAAACACCATCTTTCCTTTTCCTCTCCTCTCACTGCCTCTTCTATTTTGCCCTGCCCTATTCCTACCCCTATTCCTAACCTTCCCACCTCACACACCACTTTCTCCACTACTACCGCCTCCCCCCTGCCTATTCCTCCCCAACACAAAGCCTGCCTCCCCCTTCACAGACCTCCTAGAACCCTTACCTCATCTTCCCCTAACCTACTTCCCAAAACCGCCTCCTCCTGTCTACTCCCTCCCACCTACCACCCCGCACCACCCACCACCATCACTTCCCCGCCTCTCATTTTCCCCGCCAACACAGCCAACTCATTCGCCTTCCCTATCACACCATCCTCCCCCTCAGCCTCACCTCCGCCTGCATCTCCTCCGGCTACCCCACCTCCTCCAACCCACCACTCCCAATCACCGCCCGCTACGCCCACCACCAACACCGCACCACACCACCCATCACCAACTCCCACCTTCACCGCCGCGGAAACAACCACCACCACCGTGCCACCACAACTCCCACCACACCCCACCCGCACCCCACCACACACCGCCCCACGCAACACATCACCCACCAACTCCCCACGTGCCCAACCACCATCACCGCCGACCCCCACCCTCACCACCACGACCATCAGATCACGACGCATCTTCCGCCCACCACTTACATACACCCAAACACCTCCATCTCCCCCCCATCCTGCTCCCCATTTCCCAACACATGCCACCCACACCCCAAACACCACCCCCATTACCCTCCCCCTTCATCAGGCCTTGTGGAAACTACCAATGAGAAAAATTGAGAGCGTGCTATGGCGCCTCCACGACCGCCCACCCATCAGGATCTGACGGACACCCCAGCTTCTCCGCCTCCTACGCCAGACAAACCGCCCATCCTCCATCCGTCTCTCTTTCAACCCCCACCGAGAGCCAAACACCATGACCAACCACTGGACAAACCTCCTGCAAAACCTCACCCCAGTCCACAAGACGTTCACATCTACCACCTATCACCTGCAGTCACGGAGTCGTGACTTTTTCAAAGACGACGGTGGTAAAATGCCCACCGCCGGACCATCCATCCCGCCACCCCCCACCCCACCACCGGGCCACCACCACCCCACCACCCTAGGAAGGGATAACGGGGAGGTTAATGACCAAGGGCAAAAGGGTCACCCAACCATCACTGACCTGTGCCCCTTCTCCCCGCAACTGCCCCAACGCCAGGTGAGCCTAGATCCGCAACAACTTCAACAGCGGGTTGACCATCGACAGCAGTGGGGTGGGACTGGTATAAAATCAGTCCCTAGTAGTATTGTGGTGATGACCACAGCTTCACCTCAGAAGGGCAGGAGGTCCCTTGGTGAGCCACGAGGTGTTCGCACCTCTGCCACAGTGAGCCACGAGGGAACACCACCCTCTGCCACAACTCTGGTGAGCCACGAGGGGCTAGTACCCTCTGCCACAGTGAGCCACGAGGGAACACCACCCTCTGCCACAACTCTGGTGAGCCACGAGGGGCCAGTACCCTCTGCCACAGTGAGCCACGAGGGAGAAATACCCTCTGCCACTACCAGGACAGAAGGTCCTTTAGTGAACTGTGAGGGAGAAATACCCTCTATCACAAACAGGGCAGGAGGCCCAATAGTGAACTATAAGGGGCCAACACCCCTGGCCACCCCAAGGGTAAGAGCCCCTTGTATCAAGCCAAAAGTGGGTCCCAGGGCCAATCGACCTGGCGCCACGGCTGTGTTGGAGACAAGAGAGAGAGAGTCACCTCTGTGCTACCCTCCCTGTGTAAGAAAGAGAACACGGCCTCCGTGTGTCCTCTATCTTCAGCCAACTCCTGCAGTAGCTGGACACTACCCGGAAGAGTTGCCCCGAAGGTGTTCCCTGAGCAAAGACCAAGTCCCAGCTGGGACCTACCTCCCACTCCTGGGAGATTCTTATCTCCCCCAGGCACCAGCAGGAGACAAGGCTGCAGCCCACACCTGACAGCGCGTCCCCTGACAGACCTCCACAGTCCCTGGACCCCCAGGCGAGCCCAGCAGCCTACCAACGCTGTCTTCCTACTGCCTCAGAGCCTCAGACGCCAGACACGACTTCTCCACCTGTTTGGCTCCAGTCCTGAGGGCCACCACACCAGGTCGAGGCCCCACATAGACGGGCCTCCCTGTACCACAACGACGAGACTCTGAGAGGAGGGTCTATATCAGGTCGAGACCCCAGGCAAGAGGGTCTCCCTGCACCGCGACGACGAAACCAGAGAGGAGGGTCTACATCAGGTCGAGACCCCAGGCAAGAGGGTCTCCCTGCAACGCCTCAGTGGATCGGACCCGAGTCGAGTCTCCCCCCAGTGGGTACGGCTATTCCCGCCACGGGTAGAGCCCCCGGAGGTCCCCTTAAAGTGACAGAGTGATATCGCCCCAGAAAAATGGGCAAGATCAGTGACATCCCCTCCTATATCCGAGAAAGTGAAACAGGGACAGTGATACAGTGACAGTGTGAATAAGAGGGATCCCATCTATAAGTGCCCGTGACTACTTTCCCTTTATTAAAGACTATAATTCTGGACCTGTGAATCTAGTGTTGTTCCCCCAGCCCAGAATAGAGGAGTTCCCCCTTGCCAGTGTACGCGCGGGCGAGTGTCACCGCGCTGAGCCCAACAAGTCAATTGTAGTGATCTGCTCCCCCTGTTATAGCAATATTTCTCCCCTGGACCATTAAACCTATACATTCCTAAAATGCCCGCGGCCGGACCTTCCGCCCCGCCACCCCCCACACCACCACCGGGCCACCACCACCCCACCACCCGAGGAGGAGATAACGGACAGGTTAATGACCCAGGACAAGAGGGTCATCCAACCACCACTGACCTGTGCCCCTTCTTCCCGCAACTGCCCCAACAACAAGTGAGCCTAGATCCGCAACAACTTCAACGGCGGGTTGACCATCGACAGCAGTGGGGTGGGACTGATACAACATCAGTCCCTCGTAGTTTTGTGGTGACGACCACAGCTTCACCCCAACGGGACAGGAGGTCCCTAGGTGAGCCACGAGGTGTTTACACCTACTGCCACCGCGAGCCATGGGGAAGTACCATCCTCTGCCGCAACAACCCTGGTGAGCCACAAGGGGCTTGTATCCTCTGCCACTGTGAGCCACGAGGGCGTAATACCCTCTGCCACAACCAGGACAGGAGGTCCTTTGACGAGGGAGGAGAACCCTCTATAACAAATAGGGCAGGAGGTCCAATAGTGGATTGTACGGGGCTCACGCCCCTAGTCACTCTAAGGGTAAGAGACCCTCACACACAGCCACAAGTGGGTCCCAGGACCGATCAACCTGGTGCCATGGCAATTGTAAAGACAAGAGAGAGAGTCGCCTCTGTGCTACCCTCCATAAGTGCAAGAGAGACCACGGCCTCCATGTGTCCTCTAGAGTCAGCTAACTCCTGCAGGAGTAGCTGGACACCACCTGGGGGAGTTGCCCCTAAAGTGTCACCTGAACAGAAGCCCAGTCCCAGTCGGGACCTACCTCCCACCCCCGGGAAATTCTTGTCTTCCCCAGGTACCAGCAGGAGACGAGGCCGCAGCCCACACCTGACGGCGCGTCCCTCAGCAGACCTCCGCAGCCCTCGGACCCCCAGGCTAGCCCAGCAACCCATCGACGCCGACCTCCCCCTGCCGCAGACCCTACGACGTCAGGCCCGTCTGCTACACCTGTTTGGCCCCAGTCCCTAGGGCCAACACAGACAGGCCTTCCTTCACCGTGACCAGAGGAGGGCCTACAACAAGTCGAGACCCCAGGCAAGAGGGTCTCCCTGCACCGTGACCAGAGGAGGGCCTACAACAGGTCGAGACCCCATGCAAGAGGGTCTCCCTGCACCGTGACCAGAGTGAGGACCTACACCTTATAGTGACAAAGTGATATCGCCCCAGAAACTCGGGCAAAGAATAGTGACTTTCCCCTTTCCTGTAGTGAGACAGA
Source organism: Coenobita brevimanus (assembly GCF_032717465.1). Taxonomy (NCBI): domain Eukaryota; kingdom Metazoa; phylum Arthropoda; class Malacostraca; order Decapoda; family Coenobitidae; genus Coenobita; species Coenobita brevimanus. Next base: position 21,977,230 of record NC_137007.1, on the reverse strand, counting down.
GATAGTTATCCAGTGACAGAGTGCATCAGCGGGATTACACCAAAAAGTGTCCGTAAATACCTTCCCCTGGAAAAGACTATAAGTTCTGGGTTCATACGACTAGTGCTATCCCCAAGTCCAGTCTAGAGTAGTCCCCCCCCCCTTGTCAGTGTACGCGCGGGCGAGAGTTGCCGCGCCAAGCCCAAACAGTGAATTATAGTGCTCTACTCCCTTTGTTATTTTATAGTAATAATCCCTCCCCGGCTCATCAAGCCCAGACATCTCGATTGCCCCAGCACACTAAGACCTTTTGGACTTTAATGCAAGCTAGTCTCATTCACTTATGGACTCTTAACCTATTGTAAAGCATAATTATAGAGTGTGTGAACATCCCGTGTTATACTAACGTAACTTTGTATATCTGTATCCTCTGCCCATAATATCATTCTATGTAATATTGTCAAGGTGTTAGAATTAAGGTAATAGATGTGTTAAAGGTGGACTGCCTAGTTTTTATGTCCTGTTCCTTTGTTAGTGCATTACTTCCGGTCCGGAAAGAGGACCCCGCTCAGTAACTAGTGTTTTTAGTACGAGGAGTCGGCCTAAAAACACTCAGCATAACAATTCCTCTTGTGCCAGTGAATTAAGACCTTTTGGGCTTTGATGAAAGACAGTCACATCCACTTATAGAACCCTAACCCATTGTAAAGTGTGTTGAATATCCCGTGCTATCTTAACGTAACTTTGTATATCTGTATCCCCTGTCCATAATACCATTCTATGTAATATTGTCACGGTGTTAGAATTAAGGTAATAGATGTGTTAAAGGTGGACTACCTAGTTTTTATGTCCTGTTTCTTTGTTGGTGCTTTACTTCCGGTCCGGAAAGAGGACCCCGCTCAGTCGCTAGTGTTTTTAGTACGAGGAGTCAGCCTAAAAACACTCAGCATAACACACAGCCATCACTCCAATTAAACAGTTTTGAAACACCTCAAAAGCGAATGATATCAGGCCGTAGCTAGTTCAAACTGGCACTGCTTTTTCGTTCAAGTCACGGCTAAGATTAAAAAAAAAAAAAAAAAGACAATAGACTAATCGAAAATTAAAAATCCAGGTAATCTCAACTCGACCTACAGGATTTCAGGTCGATGCTCGGGCAATCTTCTTTTTTATTCTTACGTCTATCGCGAGCAATAAAACTGCTTGTATGATGAACCAAGTATATAATATTTGGAAATTCTTTATCTAAGTACAGCTACGTCTAAAATTTTTCCGAGTAATATATTATTAATAAACAATTCCTAAAAAATTTTCTTGTAAAAGACATTTTTTTTCGGAGTGATTTTACCATGGACAATATGGATAACAATGTCACACGCAACGTCATACTGCGAAAAAATATATATATTGTTATGCTGAGTGTTTTTAGGCCGACTCCTCGTACTAAAGACACTAGCTACTGAGCGAGGTCCTGTTTCCGGACCGGAAGTAAAGCACTAACAAAGGAACAGGACATAAAAACTAGGCAGTCCACCTTTAACACATCTATTACCTTAATTCTAACACCGTGACAATATTACATAGAATTATATTCTGGACAGAGGATACAGATATACAAAGTTACGTTAATACAACACGGGATATTCACACACACTATAATTATACTTTACAATGGGTTAAGGGTCCATAAGTGAATGAGACTAACTTTCATTAAAGTCCAAAAGGTCTTAGTGTACTGGTGCAATCGAGATATCTGGGCTTGATGAGCCAGGGGAGGATTACTACTATAAAAGAACAAGGGGGGCAGATCACTATAATTTACTGTCTGGGCTCGGCGCGGCAACTCTCCCCCGCGCGTGCACTGATAAGGGGGAACTCCTCTAGTCTGGGCTGGGGAATAACGCTAGTTTCACGGGCCCAAAACATTATAGTCTTTATCAAGGGAAAGTAATCACGGACACTTATAGGTGGAATCCCTCTTGTTCACTTTGTCACTGTATCACTATCTCTGTCTCACTGTAGGAGGGGAAAGTCACTAATCTTGCCCGATTTTCTGGGGCGATATCACTTTGTCACTTTAAGGGGACCTCCGGGGGCTCTACCCGTGGCGGGAATCACCGTACCCGCTGGGGGGAGACTCGACCCGGGTCCGATCCACTGAAGCATTGCAGGGAGACCCTCTTGCCTGGGGTCTCGACCTGTTGTAGGCCCTCACTCTGGTCACGGTGCAGGGAGACCCTCTTGCCTGGGGTCTCGACCTGTTGTAGACCTCCTTCTCAAGGTCCCGTCGTCGTGGTGCAGGGAGGCCTGTCTATGTTGGGCCTCGACCTGTTGTGTTGGCCCTCAGGACTGGGGCCAAACAGGTGAAGCAGTCGTGTCTGGCGTTGGAGGGTCTGCGGCAGGGGGAGGTCAGTGTTGGTAGGCTGCTGGGCTCCCCTGGGGGTCCGAGGGATGTGGAGGTCTGTCAGGGGACGCGCCGTCAGGTGTGGGCTGCGGTCTCGTCTCCTGCTGGTACCTGGGGAAGACAAGAATTTTCCGGGGGTGGGAGGTAGGTCCCGACTGGGACCGGGTCTCTGCTCGGGTGACACTTTCGGGGCAACTCTCCCGGGTGGTGTCCAGCTACTCCTGCAGGAGTTGGCTGAATTTAGAGGACACACGGAGGCCGTGATCTCTCTCTTACTCAGGGAGGGTAGCACAGAGGCGACTCTCTCTCTCTTGTCTTCGATACAGCCGTGGCGCCAGGTCGATCGGTCCTGGGACCCACTTGTGGCTTTATACAAGGGGCTCTTACCCTTGGGGTGGCTAGGGGTGTTGGCCCTGTATAGTCCACTATTGGGCCTCCTGCCCTGTTTGTGATAAAGGGTGCTTCTCCCTCGTTAAAGGACCTCCTGTCCTGGTTGTGGCAGAGGGTATTTCTCCCTTGTGGCTCACGGTGGCAGAGGGTACTAGACCCTCGTGGCTCACCAGGGTAGTGGCAGAGGATGGTATTTCCTCGTGGCTCGTGTTGGCAGCAGGTGTAAACACCTCGTGGCTCACCTAGGGACCTCCTGTCCTGCTGGGGTGAAGCTGTGGTCGTCACCACAAAACTACTAGGGACTGAGGTTAGATCAGTCCCACCCCACTGCTGTCGATGGTCAACCTGCCGTGTAAGTTGTTGCGGATCTAGGCTCACCTGGTGTTGGGGCAGTTGTGGGAAGAAGGGGCACAGGTCAGTGGTGGTTGGATGACCCTCTTGTCCCGGGTCACTAACCTGACCGTTATCTCTTCCTCGGGTGGTGGGGTGGTGGTGGCCCAGTGGTGGTGTGGGGGGTGGCGGGGCGGAAGGTCCGGTTGCGGGCATTTTACCACAGTCGCTCGTGAAAATGTCACGACCCCGTGACTGTAGGTGGTAGGTGATGGTGGTGGGTGTCCTGTTGACTGGGGTGAGGTGCTGCAGGAGGTTGATCCAGTGGTTGGTCATTGTGGTCGGTTCGTGGGCTGGGTTGACGAAAAGTCGGATGGAGGATGGGTGGTTTGTGCGGCATAGGCAGCGAAGAAGCTGGGGCGTCTGTCGGATTCTGATGGGCGGCTGGCCGTAAGATAGCCACTGGACGCGGGTGATTTTCATGCTGGTGGTTGGTGCTTGATGAGGCGGCTGTAGCTGAATGCTGGCTATGGTTGGCGGGTCGGTGCTTTTATGGGGGATGGGTCTGTGGGTAGGGGATTTGATTTTGGGGAATTGGGACTTGGGGTTTTTCCATCGTGCTTGGTGGAGAGGGAGTGATGGGGGAGGTGTTTGGGGTAGGGGGTTTTTGTGGTTTTGTGTGGTGGGTTGGTTGGTTACTGTGGGGTGGTGTAGGTGTATATCTGGGTGGTGGGCGTGAAAGGCGGCCTGATCTAGTAGTGGTGGTGGTGAGGGTGGGTGTGGGTGGTGAGGGTGGTTGAGCACGTGGTGGTGGTGAGGGTGTGCGGGTGTTGTGGGGTGAGGTGGGTGGCAAGGTGGTGTTGCGGGTATAGTGAGCATGGTCGTTGGGTAGGGCGGGGGCATTTGCTTGGGTGGTTCTGGGCGTGGTGTGGGCGCAGGTGGGCAAAGGTGGAGGAGTGTGGTTTGAGGAGGTAGTAGTTTGGGGTGGTGGAGAGGCAGGGGATGGAGGGGGTGTGGCGTAGTGGGTGGTGTGGGAATGGGTGGTGGAGTGTGGTGTGGGCGTTGTTGAGTATGTGGTGGTGCCGGGTGGGGGTGGTGGTGTAGGCGGCGGTTGAGGTGAGTCAGGATCCGGGGTGGTGGGGGGTGGTGTGGTTGTAGGTGAGGTGCTGGGTGGGGGTGGTGGTGAGGGCGGCGGTTGAGGTGAGTCAAGATCCGGGGTGGTGGGGGGTGGTGTGGTTGTAAGTGAGGTACTGGGTGGGGGTGAGAAGTAGTAGGCATATGAGCGTGGGGGGTAATTCCCGGAAACGTCGTTGTGGCCAGGTGGTCGGGCAGAGGTGCTGGGCGTGCAGGTGTGGGGGTGGTCATTGTTGGGTGAGTGAAAAGGTCGCATGTGGCGGTTGCGATACGTGCTTTGCTGGCCGTGTTGATTGATGATGACTTGATACGGGTTGGGGACTTGGGTTATGGTGAAGGGTCCAATGAATCGTGGCGCAATTTTATTTAGGGGTAGGGAGTTGGGCGACAACAACGGATTGGCCGGTTTTGTAGGGGTTGGTGTGGTTGGTATCGGGTGTAAGGTCTTGTTGTGCTTGTAGGTGGTGGAGGCGGCGTTTGAGATGGTGGAGAGGGTCGGTGGGGGAGGGTGGGGAGGGTGGCTGGAGGTGGTGGCGGAGCGGGAGGAGGAGCGGGGTTTCCCCGAATACTCGCTCGTGTGGTGTTATGCCGTCTTCTCGCGGGCATGTGTTTAAGCCCCATTGAACTATTTTGACGTGAGCGGGCCAGTCTTCATTTCCTGTTTGTGTAATGCGAGTGCGGACTTGATTGAGGAGGGAGCGATGGCTTCTTTCACAGATGCCGTTGCCTTGTGGCCAGTAGGGGGATGAGTGGGAGATGTGGAATCCAAATATTTTAGCTAATTCTTGCCAAACTTTTCCGGTGAATTCTGGTGCATTGTCGGAGTGTAATGCCTGGGGAATACCAAAGTATGGAAACACGTGGCGAGTTAGAGCATCAGCGACAGACACTGCATTGTGATCTTTAGCAGGACAAGCTACGATGAATTTAGAATAGACGTCAATGAAGGTGATTATATATTTATATCCTGCTTTGGGGGTGAGTGGTCCGACGACGTCAAGGGATAGCAGTTGCCAGGGTTTTGTTGCTGTTAGTTTTCTGGATGGGCCTGGTGTGCGGGTGATATCCTTTCCTAACGCACAGGCTTGGCAGGATTATACGATGGTTTTGGCAATGGTGGTGGGGTTCGGTGTCCAGTATATGTCGTTGAACACTTGGGTGAGTTTCTTGGTGCCCAAGTGGATACCGTTGTCGGCATGGAGGTGGAGCATGGTGTCGTGGGCCGTTGTGGGGCTCAGGACTATGTGGCCGTTAGGGTCAAACAAGTGTTCGCCGTGTAGGTGGAGCTAGCTGAAAATATTCGGCAGGATCCAGGTAGGGTGTTGGTTGTCTTGCCACATCTTAATGAGGTCGGGTTCTGGCGAGATGGCATTGATGGGTAGTCTTGATAGGGCGTCGGCGTTCATGTGGAGTTTGCCTGGACGATACAATATTTCAAAATCGTATTCTTCTAAGGTTTCTCGCCATCTAGTGAGCTGAGCGTTCGTTGTGTTGGATTGGCGCAACCACTGTAGGGATTGGTGATCCGTGATGATGATCACATGGGTGCCTGATACGTATGAGCAAAAGTACTCAAGTGACCATATTATCCCTAGGCATTCACGTTTGGTGGCCGTGTAATTCTTTTCCGCCGAGTTCAGGGTGCGGCTGGCACAGGCGATGATGTGTTCGCGGCCGTCCTGTACTTGTGCAAGGACTGCCCCTATCGCGTGGAGTGAGACGTCTGTGTACAGGCAGAATGGTAGGTTGTAGTCCGGGAAGGCGACGACTGGGGCGGAGGTGAGTTTGGCTTTGAGGGTGGTGAATGCGATGTCCAGGCGAAGGGTTCTCCTTTTTTTGTAAGATCATGCAAGGGTTTTGCGATGTTTGCGAAACCTTTCACGAAGCGCCGATAATAGGAGGTTAGTCCTAGGAAGGCCCTGGTTTCGTGCACATCGCGGGGTGGTGGAATGTCGACAATTGCATGTAGATTGTCGGGGTCGGGGGAGATGCCCTCTGCGTTGATCAGGTGTCTGAGGAAGGAGACTGATCTTTCAGCTAGAACACATTTGGTTGGTTTTAGCTTGAATCCGGCCTGTCATATGCGCTGGAATACCTGTTTGAGGCGGTGGAGGTGGTCGGCCTAGGTGTGGCTGAAAACAATTACATCATCCAGGTAGGCTAAGCAGGTTTCCCAGGTGAGTCCGCTCAGCACAGATTCCATCAGGCGGGAGAATGTAGCAGGGGCGTTGCAGAGTCCGAAGGGAAGGACGTTGAATTCATAGTGCTTCCCATCTGATGTTGAGAAGGCGGTTTTGTGTTTGTCATCGGGGTGAACTGGAACCTGCCAATAGCCTGATTGCAGGTCTAAGATAGAGAACCAGGTAGATACATGTAGGGAATCTAGGGAGTCGTCGATCCTGGGTAGTGGCGTAGCGTCTTTGATGGTAACGTCATTTACTTTGCGGTAATCGACGCAAAACAGCATGGTTCCGTCCTTTTTTCGCACGAGTACTACAGGAGATGACCATGGGCTGGTGGAGTTTGATATGACACCGGCATCCAACATTTCTTGAACCTGCCGGTCTTCTTCTGCCTGTTGTTTAGGATTTCTGCAAGATGGTTGGCGAATGGGAGGCCCTGTAGTGTGAATTTCGTGGCTTAGGTAGGTGGTATGGCCAAGATCAGTCGGGCTGACGGAGAATAAGTCATGGAAGTCCAGGAGTAGTTGGTGGAGGTTGTTTGACTGGGCAGGGGAGAGATGTGGTGGTATGTTGGGGAGGGTGGGGTGATTGGGGGGTGGTGTTGAACATGGCTCTGCCTCTTCTGTGTCACCGATGATGAGACCTCGAGGCAGGGTTAAAGGTGTTGTGGCGAGATTGGCAATACGTATTTGGTGGGCGTGGGGGGGGAGGAAAGTGGGAGAGACTAGGCAGGATGATAGGGGTCCGGTGGGGATGGACGGTGAAAAAAGGACTGATGTGCCTGAGGGTCTGGTGAGTGTAACCCATGCTTCGTGGTGGGGTGGAATGGTAACGGTAGAGGCAATAGTGGCAGGGAATGAGGGATTTTGTGATGGCAAGGGTGGAGTGGGGGGTGGTGTTGGAAGGGAATTAATTGAGGCATTTAGGGAGGTTAGACTTGGTTTACATGTACAGGTGGGCTGGAGAGGGAGCGTGTAGTGGTGTGGTGTGTGTGTGGGCGGTGTGGGGGTGGTGGTGTTTTTTTTTTTCCTTTTTTTTTTCTTTCCTTGTCGGTGGATGCTTGGTTAGGTTGGGCTGGACCGAAGTGGAGGCGACGTTGATAGCAGTCAATGGTCGCGTGGAGTTTCTGAAGCAGGTCAAGGCCAAGGTAACCATCATATTGGCTACAGGAGGAGTCAAAAATGATGAATGGGTGGTCGGTGGAGACTCGTTGGTGGGTGGTAGTTTGAAAGGCCCTGGTTTCCCCACGGATGGGTAGGGGGCCATCCCCGGCGTCTAAGAGGTTGGCTGAAGTGGGCCGAATGCTGAGATGTGGCGGGAGTAAAAGTGGGAGTAGAGAGAAGACCTGGCTGCTCCCGTATCCACCAGTAATCTTGTCTTGACCCCATTCAGGCATATCTTGTTGTAGACTGGGGGTTTGTAGCTATGTGAGGTGGCCCCCGCCTCCGTGGGGAGGTGCGGGGGTGGGCCTAAAAATCCATCTGCTGAGGATGGGGGTAGTCGTCGTGCTCCTCGTCGTCCGGTCCTTGGTAGGGTAGTGGTGGTACGTCGTCCTCTTGGGCGTCGTCATCAAGGGAGGAAACTTTCCTACAGCCTTGTTTGGGATTCTTTCACCGATTCGCCTTGAGTTGTTCCCTTATGTCATGAAGGGGGCAAGTGCGGCTGCAAGCCGTGAACTCCCAAGGGTTTATACTGATCAAGTTCCCTTGTTCCCTGGGGTTGTGGCGCTTCCTGAGCGGGTAAGCCCTGGGTACTGTGGGAGGCGGGTCTGCAGGCGATTGGTGAGGCGGCGGCTTGGGTTTTGGTGGGGGGTTGTGGTTTGTGGGGAACTTTGTCACTGCGTGAAGCGGTTGTGGTGTGGGACGGGCGGCGAGAAGACGCCTGACGAGCTGCAGGTCTTGATCCATATTTCCTGAGGGATCATATATGGAGAAGTGTTCCCTGACTATGCTCGGGAGGATCCTCAGCAGGGCGTTGAAGGTATGAGTGTCCCGAGTATTTATTTCAGCTTCGGGATAAGCGGCGGTGACGAGGCGCCGAGCCTGAATGAAAGTATCATCCAGGTTACCGTCATGGGTGAGGGCGTCGAGTTGTGAGAGTGCGACAACTCTGCCCATGCAAGGCATAAAAGCCTGTTTCACTATCTGAGTGAACTGGTCCCATGACAGTTCTGGGACTATTTTGGGTGTGACATTTGTGATAATTTTCCCCAGATTCGGTAGTGTGACTGCAATCTTCTCCTTATCTGAGTCAAACCCTATGTCTAAAAGGGGTTTGATCATGTCCAAATAAACATCCATGTCACATTGGTCTGGGTTGAATTTTGGTAATTGAATGTGCGGTTTAGCTGCCATTGTGCAAGTTTCGTTTTACGTTCCTCCGTGCTTTACTCGGATCCAGAACCACCGTTTGCCACCAGTGTTATGCTGAGTGTTTTTAGGCCGACTTCTCGTACTATAAACACTAGCTACTGAGCGGGGTCCTCTTTCCGGACCGGAAGTAAAGCACTAACAAAGGAACAGGACATAAAAACTAGGCAGTCCACCTTTAACACATCTATTACCTTAATTCTAACACCGTGACAATATTACATAGAATGATATTCTGGACAGAGGATACAGATATACAAAGTTACGTTAATACAACACGAGATATTCACACACACACACTATAATTATACTTTACAGTGGGTTAAGGGTCCATAAGTGAATGAGACTAACTTTCATTAAAGTCCAAAAGGTCTTAGTGTACTGGTGCAATCGAGATGTCTGGGCTTGATGAGCCAGGGGAGGATTACTACTATAAAAGAACAAGGGGAGCAGATCACTCTAATTTACTGTCTGGGCTCGGCGCGGCAACTCTCCCCCGCGCATGCACTGATAAGGGGGAACTCCTCTAGTCTGGGCTAGGGAATAACACTAGTTTCACGGGCCCAAAACATTATAGTCTTTATCAAGGGAAAGTAATCACGGACACTTATAGGTGGAATCCCTCTTGTTCACTTTGTCACTGTATCACTATCTCTGTCTCACTGTAGGAGGGGAAAGTCACTAATCTTGCCCGATTTTCTGGGGCGATATCACTCTGTCACTTTAAGGGGACCTCCGGGGACTCTACCCGTGGCGGGAATCACCGTACCCGCTGGGGGGAGACTCGACCCGGGTCCGATCCACTGAGGCATTGCAGGGAGACCCTCTTGCCTGGGGTCTCGACCTGTTGTAGACCTCCTTCTCAAGGTCCTGTCATCGTGGTGCAGGGAGGCCTGTCTATGTGGGGCCCCGACCTGTTGTGTTGGCCCTCAGGACTGGGGCCAAACAGGTGAAGCAGTCGTGTCTGGCGTCGGAGGGTCTGCGGCAGGGGGAGGTCAGCGTTGGTAGGCTGCTGGGCTCGCCTGGGGGTCCGAGGGATGTGGAGGTCTGTCAGGGGACACGCCATCAGGTGTGGGCTGCGGCCTCGTCTCCTGCTGGTACCTGGGGAAGACAAGAATTTCCTGGGGGTGGGAAGTAGGTCCTGACTGGGACCGGGTCTCTGCTCGGGTGACACTTTCGGGGCAACTATCCCGGGTGATGTCCAGCTACTCCTGCAGGAGTTGGCTGAATTTAGAGGACACACGGAGGCCGTGATCTCTTTCTTACTCAGGGAGGGTAGCACAGAGGCGACTCTCTCTCTTGTCTTCGATACAGCCGTGGCGCCAGGTCGATCGGTCCTGGGACCCACTTGTGGCTTTATACAAGCGGCTCTTACCCTTGGGGGCTAGGGGTGTTGGCCCTGTATAGTCCACTATTGGGCCTCCTGCCCTGTTTGTGATAGAGGGTGCTTCTCCCTCGTTAAAGGACCTCCTGTCCTGGTCGTGGCAGAGGGTATTTCTCCCTCATGGCTCACGGTGGCAGAGGGTAATAGACCCTCGTGGCTCACCAGGGTAGCGGCAGAGGATGGTATTTCCTCGTGGCTCGCGGTGGCAGCAGGTGTAAACACCTCCTGGCTCACCTAGGGATCTCCTGTCCTGTTGGGGTGAAGCTGTGGTCGTCACCACAGAACTACTAGGGACTGATGTTAGATCAGTCCCACCCCACTGCTGTCGATGGTCAACCCACCGTGTAAGTTGTTGCGGATCTAGGCTCACCTGGTGTTGGGGCAGTTGCGGGAAGAAGGGGCACAGGTCAGTGGTGGTTGGATGACCCTCTTGTCCCGGGTCACTAACCTGACCGTTATCTCCTCCTCGGGTGGTGGGGTGGTGGTGGCCCGGTGGTGGTGTGGGGGGGTGGCGGGGTGGAAGGTCCAGTCGCGGGCATTTTATATATATATTTTTTTTAATTTTATCGGGAGGATCAAGTTGCCACTTTAAAGCACTACTTATGCAGATAAAAATAATATCTGTTTTATCTCTATTTTTCAAGCAGTTTTTACATTTCTAGTCGAACAAGCCTATTTCGGCTGAAAACCCCTCAAATGATTGCCTTCTTTACTTTTGAATTAATTTCATCCTACGTATTACCTCATTCTTCTTTGTGACTGATTTTTTTTTTTTTTTTTTCCGAGACGCAGTTTTCTCACCCTCAGCAAGGTTCCCTGAATTTCAATTACAATTAGGAGTTTGACCAAGCTAATTTAGAGTTCCTTTGTAGAAGCTGGACACTATGTGTTTTGAACCTATATTGAACGGGTATCAAGGATCACTCAAATATACCCGTAGTAGCTTTGAATTATTCCTGATGCGGATGGTTTTTACAGTAACAAAACTAATCCATTTTTTTTTAAATCCAAAATTTCCACAACAAATGAAAAAAAGTCAGAAATGACCCTCTTCGAAACATAAAAACCCAACCAATATCCAGACAGCATTAATACATTTTATACACTGGTCATTCGGACAGAATTTTTTTTTATCTGTCATGTCTACGGAGATGAGGAATAACGTAATAAAAGTTAGTTAATTATATATTTCGGAATTGCGATAACGTTTATAATATCTCGGATATTTTTAGATAAAAGTCAAATGTTCTTCAATATTCCTTGTCAGGACGTACCAAATTTTTGAGACATTTTACCTAAGGAAATGTGGCATGTGGTTTAACACGATTATTCATAATCTGGATATATATATATATATATATATATATATATATATTGAAATGCGTGGCTTTAACAAACGCATATACGGTACTCCCGAAGAAACTCCCGGAGAATACCATAGTATCCCCGACGACAGGGCGAACCAGAAACAACGGAGCTCGCCCACGAGAATGCCGACACCACCACTTGGACCCCACGGGGTAGCCGCCACTAGCCACCACCACTCCAGGCAACAACGACGCATGTCAGCCCGGGCCGTGCGCCCCTGTGACATTCAACCACCACGCCGCCGCCACCATAGGCGAAAGACACTACCTTCGCGTGGCGGAATCACTGAGTTAGCTAGGGGTGGAGTCAGAAACAATACTCCAGGCAGCGCCCCTCAGGTAGAGACGATCTATGGTCGCTCTCATAGTGAAAAGGTAGAGACGATCTATGGTCGCTCCCATAAAACCCTGGTAGAGACGATCTATGGTCGTTCCCATAAAACCCCGGTAGAGACGATCTATGGTCGCTCCCATAAAACCCAGGTAGAGACGATCAATGGTCGCTCCCTTGGCCCTCCGGTAGAGACGATCTATGGTCGCTCCCATAAAACCCCGGTAGAGACGATCAATGGTCGCTCCCATAACACCCAGGTAGAGACGATCAATGGTCGCTCCCTTGGCCCTCCGGTAGAGACGATCTATGGTCGCTCCCATAAAACCCCGGTAGAGACGATCAATGGTCGCTCCCGTAACACCCAGGTAGAGACGATCAATGGTCGCTCCCTTGGCCCTCCGGTAGAGACGATCAATGGTCGCTCCCTTGGCCCTCCGGTAGAGACGATCAATGGTCGCTCCCCCAAAACCCAGGTAGAGACGATCAATGGTCGCTCCCCTAAAAACCAGGTAGAGATGATCTATGGTCGCTCCCCTAAAAACCAGATAGAGACGATCAATGGTCGCTCCCCTAAAGCTCAGGTAGAGACGATCAACGGTCGCTCCCTCAGCACTCCGGTAGAGACGATCGATGGTCGCTCCCAGGGTATAGTGAGGAGAGGGACGTCTCCACAACCGGAGGTTGAACTCCAGGGGTCTCGCTCCGGAAATTCTCGGAGAGACCTCCCTGTCTCCCCCGGCCTCTGTTCCCTACGTGTGGCCTTTGAGCAGACCCACCTGTCGGGCCCCCGTGACAGCCGCTGCCGCAGTCCTCCCCTGTTGGCACTCCTGCTCGTGGGAGACCGCAGTCTGTCGCCTCTTCCGACCTGCCCTAGGACACCCGGGCGAGACCTCACCACGCCCCCGCGACGCCGGGACCTGACCCAGAGGTTCCTAGACCTCTTCGGCCCCAGTCCTAAGGGCCTTACGCCGGAGCCCAGTCCGGAAACCCCCGGACGCGAGAGGACGCCCTCGCGAGTCGCCCCGTGCCCTCTCGGCTCGCCCCGCCCTCACGACGCCCTCAGTCCAACCGGATCACTGATGATGTGTCCGTATTTCTCTCCATGAGGAAATACGAGTGGCCCTGTAACAATCATGAAGTAGGTTAAGTGTGACTCCTTTTCTCTTAGAATAAGCATTGTGCAGTAACTTTATGTAATCTCCATTGGGGCAAACCAGGACATAATACCCAGTTGAAGGACGAGAATGTGGGTTGAGACCTCAAGTGAAAATACGTGCGTGTGTCACCCCGAAGCTTTCTAAAGACATATCTCTAGAACCCGAAGAAAGACTAAAATATTATTGGAGTTCTATTGGCTAATCTCTAAGTAATATGGTGGAATAGTATTTACGAGTGTTCCGACTTTGTTACGCGTTGTGAAGCGAGAGTCTACGTATCATACCTAGGAGGTGTGTGGTGAATAAGTTTGTGCCTACAGAAACCTATTTCCACCAAAATAACAAGGAAGGCGAGTAATAACGATATTCCCCTCCTCCGCACGCTATTCCTAAAAACTCTCTCCATTCCTCGCTCCTGCTCTTAAAGTCGAAGTAAAAATCAGAGTTAATTGTCAAAGAATGTTCGACAACAGAAAACACCTAAACTCCCTTGCTAATATCGGGCATCCTTAAATATTACCATAAGTGTCTCCTCGCCGTTTTAAGTCACTCTCCGTGTCTCCCCTACCTCCTCCTGGTGGATCGCAAACCCCCCCCCCTCCCTCCTCACGTGCTCCGTGCGCACCTGTTTTTACTGCACTCCTAGTACTAACATTTGTTGTATTGTCATTAGTATCTAGAAAGCTAGTATCCTGCGAGATACACAATATTTTAGATAAGGTTTTTGTATTGCTCTATATTGTGATGTAATGTCTGCTGAAGTGTCCTGTGTCTGACTGTAGTAATATATGTGTATGGTGTTGCCGAAGGTTTTTATGTCCTACCTCTCTTTATTGCACTAGCTCTGGTCTCGAAAGAGGACCCCGCTCCGCGTTGGGTTGAATAGGTACGAGAAGTCGAGCCTAATTCAACCCAGCATTACACTGGTGGCCAGCGGTGGTTCTAGATCCGAGCGTAGAAGAGAGGTAAACAGGAAATATTTGGAAAAATGGCAACTAAACCGCACATTCAGTTACTCAAGTTTGACCCTGACCAGTATGACATACACACATATCTTGCAATAGTTAAACCCTTACTAGATATTGGCTCGATAATGACCAACAAAAAATTGCAGTCACACTACCACTACTGGGTAAAGCCGCAGCGAATATTGCGCCAAAAATTGTCCCAGAACTCACCTGGCAGAACTTTAACAAGTTCGCAGTCCAAGCCATCACCCCATCACTAGGGAAAGTGGTGGCTCTATCCAAATTGGATAGCTTTACTTATGACGGGGATTTAGATAATACCCTATTACAGGCAAGAAGCATGGTTACTGCTGCCTACCAGGAGGCAGACGAAGAAACCCGGGATCAACATACATTTAATACTCTGCTCAGAGTACTCCCAAGTGTTGTAAGACAACACTTCACTATCCATGAGCCAACAGGAGACATGGATAGAGATATCAGTTTAATGAGGCGCTTTTTAGCCGTCCATGCCACCCCTCAACGCATCGGCGAAATAAATCAATTCCCCGTTGACCTCATCACCATCAACCCGTGGGAATTTTCTCCGTGCTACCACGGATGTCCGATCCACGACGTCCGTGAGCAGCTAGAAGCTGCCCAGTGCAGCCAAATGACATGAGGGCGCTTACAAACCTCCCCACCATACGCAAATTCCCCTAAGCCCCAGGGGAAGAAAAAACAAAAAGGGAAAAACAAAAAGCGCCCCCCTGCCCCCGCATCCCACCGTAATGGCGGGGGCCACCTCACCTCTCCCCCAGTCTACGACAGGGGAGAACGTTATCTTTCCTTTTCCCCCCCTCTCACTATCTCTTCTGTTCTACCTTCCCCTATTCCTGCCCCTAGTTCTAACTTTCCCACCCCACACACCACTATACTCCCGCAACACAAAACCGGCCTCCCTCTTCACAGGCCTCCTAGGACCCTCTCCACATCTTCCCCTAACCTACTTCTAAAACCACCTCCCCCCGTCTACTGCCTTCCACCTCCCACCCCGCGCCACCCACCACCAACACTTCACCACCGTTCGCTTTCCCCGCCCACAAGGTTAACTCATTCACCTTCCCTATCACACCCTCCTCCTCATCCCCGAGCATTCAAACAACCCAGCGAGACCACATCTCCCCACCACCACCGTCTCTCTCTCCCCCTACACTTCACCCCACCTTTCCTCGGCTCCGACGGCACACCCCACCTGCCACATCCCACTCCACAGCCCCTGCCAGGCCACCACGGGTTCAGCACCGCACACCGTCCGCCATCGCCCCCACACCCGCACCATCCCCTAGTTTCGTACCCACCGCCCACCCCACACCACTAGCACAGAGCCCTGCTACCGCCCAGACCACTCCACCACCACCAAACACCGGGATGGCACCACAAGATCGCACTCCCTCCTCGCCACCTACCCTCCAAGCCAACTCTCCTGCCACCTCACCACCACTACCGACCTCACAACCCCAACCCCTCCCTGCTCCCGCACCGCCTGTCACTTCCACATACGAGTGCGATGGTTCCTCCTCGCCATCCCCCTCCACTCCCCCTACCACCTCAGCCTCCACCGCCTCCACCACCCCCTGCACCACACCTGACATCTCACCCGCCACACCTCGCTCACCCTCACCCCTTCCCTCCGCCGCCTCACCCTTTCCACCCAAGCCCACGTGCCCCGCCCACCCCGCCACCCCCGCAGGACAACCCACTACCACCGCCCTCTCCCCTCCACACCTACGCACGCCCACTCCGACGTTCTCACCATCTTCCGCGTCCCCAACGCGCGTGACGGCCCACGCTAACCGACCCCGCCCACCCCGCACACCTGCTTCCCCACCCACACCCACCCTCAGAACCACCACCACCACCCCCTCCGGCCGACTCTTATGCCCACCCACCCGATACACACACACCGTCAAGCTACCTCAGGCCCAAATCCCTCCTACCTGTACTCCCCAGAGACTCAACGCCGCATTTCCGCGACACAAAACCCGGCCTTCATCCACTCTATCCAGCATTCAACCTCCAACCACACCGACAGCCACATCAAGCAACATGAGAATTAAGCGGGCCGTATGGGCCCCTACCCTTACCAAGAACCACTGACTCCGCGGGCCACACCACCTGTTATATGTCCTCCAGTCGACCACCACCCCCTCAGCCCTCTTCCTCACCTATGACCAAGCACAGGAGGAAAATTCCTACACTGTTGCCTGGCAGAACACACTCTGACACCTCCAGCCCGTTTACACCACCCCCAACACTCTAGCGTTCCACCTCCAGCCACAGGGACGTGACCTTTTTCAAGAACACGGTGGTGAAATGCGTGGCTTTAACAAACGCATATACGGTACTCCCGAAAAAACTCCCGGAGAATACCATAGTATCCCCGACGACAGGGCGAACCAGAAACAACGGAGTTCGCCCACGAGAATGCCGACACCACCACTCGGACCCCACGGGGTAGCCGCCACTAGCCACCACCACTCCGGGCAACAACGACGCATGTCAGCCCGGGCCGTACACCCCTGTGACATTCAACCACCACGCCACCGCCACCGTAGGCGAAAGACACTACCTTCGCGTGGCGGAATCACTGAGTTAGCTAGGGGTGGAGTCAGAAACAATACTCCAGGCAGCGCCCCTCAGGTAGAGACGATCTATGGTTGATCTCATATTGAAAAGGTAGAGACGATCTATGGTCGCTCCCATAAAACCCTGGTAGAGACGATCTATGGTCGCTCCCATAAAACCCAGGTAGAGACGATCAATGGTCGCTCCCTTGGCCCTCCGGTAGAGACGATCTATGGTCGCTCCCATAAAACCCCGGTAGAGACGATCAATGGTCGCTCCCATAACACCCAGGTAGAGACGATCAATGGTCGCTCCCTTGGCCCTCCGGTAGAGACGATCTATGGTCGCTCCCATAAAACCCAGGTAGAGACGATCAATGGTCGCTCCCGTAACACCCAGGTAGAGACGATCAATGGTCGCTCCCTTGGCCCTCCGGTAGAGACGATCAATGGTCGCTCCCCCAAAACCCAGGTAGAGACGATCAATGGTCGCTCCCCTAAAAACCAGGTAGAGATGATCTATGGTCGCTCCCCTAAAAACCAGGTAGAGACGATCTATGGTCGCTCCCCTAAAGCTCAGGTAGAGACGATCAACGGTCGCTCCCTCAGCACTCCGGTAGAGACGATCGATGGTCGCTCTCAGGGTATAGTGAGGAGAGGGACGTCTCCATAACCGGAGGTTGAACTCCAGGGGTCTCGCTCCGGAAATTCTCGGAGAGACCTCCCTGTCTCCCCCGGCCTCTGTTCCCTACGCGTGGCCTTTGAGCAGACCCACCTGTCGGGCCCCCGTGACAGCCGCTGCCGCAGTCCTCCCCTGACGGCGCCCCTGCTCGTGGGAGACCGCAGTCTGTCGCCTCTTCCGGCCCGCTCTAGGACACCCGGACGAGACCTCACCATGCCCCCGCGACGCCGGGACCTGACCCAGAGGTTCCTAGACCTCTTCAGCCCCAGTCCTAAGGGCCTTACGCCGGAGCCCAGTCCGGAAACCCCCGGACGCGAGAGGACGCCCTCGCAAGTCGCCCCGTGCCCTCTCGGCTCGCCCCGCCCTCACGACGCCCTCAGTCTGACCGGATCACCGATGATGTGTCCGTATTTCTCTCCATGAGGAAATATGAGTGGCCATGTAACAATCGTGAAGTAGGTTAAGTGTGACTCCTTTTCTCTTAGAATAAGTATTGTGCAGTAACTTTATGTAATCTCCACTGGGGCAAACCAGGACATAATACCCAGTTGAAGGACGAGAATGTGGGTTGAGACCTCAAGTGAAAATACGTGTGAGTGTCACCCCGAAGCTTTCTAAAGACATATCTCTAGAACCCGAAGAAAGACTAAAATATTATTGGAGTTCTATTGGCTAATCTCTAAGTAATATGGTGGAATAGTATTTACGAGTGTTCCGACTTTGTTACGCGTTGTGAAGCGAGAGTCTACGTATCATACCTAGGAGGTGTGTGGTGAATAAGTTTGTGCCTACAGAAACCTATTTCCACCAAAATAACAAGGAAGGCGAGTAATAACGATATTCCCCTCCTCCGCACGCTATTCCTAAAAACTCTCTCCATTCCTCGCTCCCGCTCTTAAAGTCGAAGTAAAAATCAGAGTTAATTGTCAAAGAATCTTCGACAACAGAAAACACCTAAACTCCCTTGCTAATATCGGGCATCCTTAAATATTACCATAACTGTCTCCTCGCCGTTTTAAGTCACTCTCCGTGTCTCCCCTACCTCCTCCTGTTGGATCGCAAACCCCCCCCCCTCCCTCCTCACGTGCTCCATGCGCATCTGTATTTACTGCACTCCTAGTACTAAGATTTGTTGTATTGTCATTAGTATCTAGAAAGCTAGTATCCTGCGAGATACACAATATTTTAGATAAGGTTTTTGTATTGCTCTATATTGTGATGTAATGTCTCCTGAAGTGTCCTGTGTCTGACTGTAGTAATATACGTGTATGGTGTTGCCGAAGGTTTTTATGTCCTACCTCTCTTTATTGCACTAGCTCCGGTCTCGAAAGAGGACCCCGCTCCGCGTTGGGTTGAATAGGTACGAGAAGTCGAGCCTAATTCAACCCAGCATTATATATATATATATATATATATATATATATATATATATATATATATATATATATTAAAATGCCCACGGCCAGACCTTCTGTCCCGCCACCCCCCACACCACCACCGGGCCACCACCACCCCACCACCCGAGGAGGAGATAACGGACAGGTTAATGACCCAGGACAAGAGGGTCATCCAACCACCATTGACCTGTGCCCCTTTTTCCCGCAACTGCCCCAACGCCAGGTGAGCCTAGATCCGCAACAACTTACACGGCGGGTTGACCATCGACAGCAGTGGGGTGGGACTGATCTAATATCAGTCCCTAGTAGTTTTGTGGTGACGACCACAGCTTCACCCCAGAAGGGCAGCAGGTCCCTTGGTGAGCCACGAGGTGTTCGCACCTGCTGCCACAGCGAGCCACGAGGGAACACCACCCTCTGCCGCTATTCTGGTGAGCCACAAGGGGCCAGTACCCTCTGCCACAGTGAGCCATGAGGGAGAAATACTCTCTGCCACTACCAGGACAGGAGGTCCTTTGACGAACACGAGGGAGAAATACCCTCTATCACAAACAGGGCAGGAGGCCCAATAGTGGACTATACGGGGCCAACACCCCTAGCCACCCCAAGGGTAAGAGCCCCTTGTATAAAGCCACAAATGGGTCCCAGGGCCGATCGACCTGCCGCCACGGCTGTGTCAGAGACAAGAGAGAGAGTCGCCTCAGTGCTACCCTCCCTGTGTAAGAGAGAGAACATGGCCTCTGTGTGTCCTCTATATTCAGCCAACTCCTGCAGGAGTAGCTGGACACCACCGGGGAGAGTTGCCCCGAAGGTGTCCCCCGAGCAAAGACCCGGTCCCAGTCGGGACCTACCTCCCACACTCGGGAGATTCTTGTCTTCCCCAGGCACCAGCAGGAGACGAGGCTGCAGCCCACACCTGATGGCGCGTCCCCTGACAGACCTCCACAGTCCCCGGACCCCCAGGCGAGCCCAGCAGCCTACCAACGCTGTCCTCCTCCTGCCGCAGACCCTCCGACGCCAGACACGACTGCTCCACCTATTTGGCTTCAGTCCTGAGGGCCACAACAACAGGTCGAGGCCCCACATAGATGGGCCTCCCTGCACCACTATGACGGGACCCTGAGAAGAGGGTCTACAACAGGTCGAGACCCCAGGCAAGAGGGTCTCCCTGCACCTTGACGACGGGACCAGAGAGGAGGGTCTACCACAGGTCGAGACCCCAGGCAAGAGGGTCTCCCTGCACCTTGACAACGGGACCAGAGAGGAGGGTCTACCACAGGTCGAGACCCCAGGCAAGAGGGTCTCCCTGCAACGCCTCAGTGGATCGGACCGGGGTCGAGTCTCCCCCCAGCGGGTACGGTGATTCCCGCCATGGGTAGAGCCCCAGGAGGTCCACTTAAAGTGACAGAGTGATATCACCCCAGAAAATCGGGCAAGATTAGTGACCTTCCCTCCTACAGTGAGACAGGGACAGTGATACAGTGACAGAGTGAATAAGAGGGATTCCATCTATAAGTGCCCGTGATTACTTTCCCTTGATTAAAGACTGTAAATTCTGGGCCTGTGAGTTTAGTGTTGTTCCCCCAGCCCAGAATAGAGGAGTTCCCCCTTATCAGTGCACGCGTGGGCAAGAGTCGCCGCGCCGAGCCCTGCCAGTAAATTATAGTGATCTGCTCCCCCTGTTCTTTTATAGTAATATTCTTCCCCTGGCTCATCAAGCCTATATATCCCTATTGTACCAGTGCACTAAGACCTTTTGGACTTTAATGAAAGACAGTCACATTCACTTATGAAACCTTAACCTATTGTAAAGTGTAATTATAGTGTGTGTGAATATCCCGTGCTATCTTAACGCAACTTTGTATATCTGTATCCCCTGTCCAGAATATCATTCTATGTAATATTGTCACGGTGTTAGAATTAAGGCAATAGATGTGTTAAAGGTGGACTGCCTAGTTTTTATGTCCTGTTCCTTTGTTGCTGCTTTACTTCCGGTCCGGAAAAAGGACCCCGCTCAGTAGCTAGTGTTTTTAGTACTAGAAGTCGGCCTAAAAACACTCAGCATAACACTGGTGGCAAGCGGTGGTTCTGGATCTGAGTTAAAGCACGGAGGAACGTAAAAGGAAACTTGCACAATGGCAGCTAAACCGCACATTCAATTACCAAAATTCAACCCAGACCAATGTGACATGGATGCTTATTTGGACATGATCAAACCCCTTTTAGACATAGAGTTTGACTCAGATAAGGAGAAAATTGCAGTCACACTACCGAATCTGGGAAAAATTATCACAAATGTCGCACCCAAAATAGTCCCAGAACTGTCATGGGACCAGTTCACTCAGATAGTGAAACAGGCTTTTATGCCTTGCATGGGCAGAGTTGTCGCACTCTTACAACTCGACGCCCTCACCTATGACGGTAACCTGGATGACACTTTCGTCCAAGCTCGGCGCCTTGTCACCGCCGCTTATCCCGAAGCAGAAATAAATACTCGGGACACTCATACCTTCAACGCCCTGCTGAGGATCCTCCCGAGCATAGTCAGGGAACACTTCTCCATACATGATCCCCCAGGAAATATGGACCAAGACCTGCAGCTCGTCAGGCGTCTCCTCACCGCCCGTCCCACACCACAACCGCTTCACGCAGTGACAAAGTTCCCCACAAACCACAACCCCCCACCAAAACCCAAGCCGCTGCCTCACCAGTCGCCTGCAGAACCGCCTCCCACAGTACCCAGGGTTTACCCGCACAGGAAGTGCCACAACCCCAGGGAACAAGGGAACTTGATCAGTATAAACCCTTGGGAGTTCACGGCTTGCAGCCACACCTGCCCCCTTCATGACATAAGGGAGCAACTCAAGGCGAATCGGCGGAAGAATCCCCAACAAGGCCGTAGGAAAGTTTCCTCCCTTGATGACGACGCCCAGGAGGATGGCATACCACCACTGCTCTACCAAGGACCGGACGACGACAAGCACAATGACTACCCCCATCCTCAGCAGATGGATTTTTAGGCCCACCCCCGCACCTCCCCACGGTGGCGGGGGCCACCTCACATAGCTACAAACCCCCAGTCTACAACAAGATATGCCTGAATGGGGTCAAGACAAGATTACTGGTGGATACGGGAGCAGCCAGGTCTTGTCTCTACTCCCACTTTTACTCCCGCCACATCTCAGCATTCGGCCCACTCCTCCCCACTTCAGACAACCTCGTAGACGCCGGGGATGGCCCCCTACCCATCAGTGGGGAAACCAGGGCCTTACAAACTACCACCCACCAACGAGTCTCCACCGACCACCCATTCATCATTTTTGACTCCTGTAGCCAATATGATGGTTACCTTGGCCTGGACCTGCTTCAGAAACTCCACACAACCATTGATTGCTCTCAATGTCGCCTCCACTTCGGTCCAGCCCACCCTAACCAAGCATCCACCAACAAGGAAAGAAAAAAAAAAGGAAAAAAAAACACCACCACCACCCCCACACCGCCCACACACACACCACCCCACCACACTCTCCCTCTCCAGCCCACCTGTACATGTAAGCCAAATCTAACCTCCCCAAATGCCTCAATTCATTCCCTTCCAACCCCATCCCCCACTCCACCCTTGCCATCACAGAATCCCTCATTCCCTGCCACTATTGCTTCCACTGTTACCATTCCACCCCACCACGAAGCATGGGTTACACTCACCAGACCCTCAGGTACATCAGTCCTTTTTTCACCGTCCATCCCCACCGGACCCCTGTCATCATGCCTAGTCTCGCCCACTTTCCTCCCCCCCCCCACGCCCACCAAATACGTATTGCCAATCTCGCCACAACACCTTTAACCCTGCCTCGAGGTCTCATCATTGGTGACACAGAAGAGGCAGAGCCATGTTCAACACCACCCCTCAATCGCCCCACCCTCCCCAACATACCACCACATCTCTCCCCTGCCCAGTCAAACAGCCTCCACCAACTGCTCCTGGACTTCCAGGACTTATTCTCCATCGGCCTGACCGATCTTGGCCATACCACCTACCTAAGCCACGAAATTCACACTATAGGACCTCCCATTCGCCAACAATCTCGCAGAAAAAATCCTAAACAACGGGCAGAAGAAGACCGGCAGGTCCAGGAAATGCTTGATGCCGGTGTCATATCAAACTCCACCAGCCTGTGGTCATCATCTGTAGTACTCGTGCGAAAAAAGGACAGAACCATGCGTTTCTGCGTCAATTACCGCAAAGTGAATGACGATACCATCAAAGACGCTACGCCACTACCCAGGATCGACGACTCCCTAGATTCCCTACATGGATCTACCTGGTTCTCTACCTTAGACCTGCAATCAGGCTATTGGCAGGTTCCAGTCCACCCTGACGACAAACACAAAACCGCCTTCTCAACATCAAATGGGAAGCACTACGAATTCAACGTCCTTCCCTTCGGACTCTGCAATGCCCCTGCTACATTCTCCCACCTGATGGAATCTGTGCTGAGCGGACTCACCTGGGAAACCTGCTTAGCCTACCTGGATGATGTAATAGTTTTCAGTCATACCTGGGCCGACCATCTCCACCGCCTCAAGCAGGTATTCCAACGCATACGACAGGCCGGATTGAACCTAAAACCAACCAAATGTGTTCTAGCTGAAAGATCAGTCTCCTTCCTCGGACACCTGATCAACGCAGAGGGCATCTCCCCCGACCCCGACAAGCTACGTGCAATCGCCGCCATTCCACTACCCCGCGATGTGCACGAAACCAGGGCCTTCCTAGGACTAACCTCCTATTATCGGCGTTTCGTGAAAGGTTTTGCGAACATTGCCAAACCCTTGCACGATCTTACAAAAAAAGGAGAACCCTTCGCCTGGACTGAACCCCGGCACACCGCATTCACCACCCTCAAAGCCAAACTCACCTCCGCCCCAGTCGTCGCCTTTCCAGACTACAACCTACCATTCCGCCTGTACACAGACGTCTCACTCCACGCAATAGGGGCAGTCCTTGCACAAGTACAGGACGGCCGCGAACACATCATCGCCTGTGCCAGCCGCACCCTCAACTCGGCGGAAAAAAATTACGCGGCCACCAAACGTGAATGCCTAGGGATAATATGGTCACTTGAGTACTTTCGTTCATACGTATCAGGCACCCATGTGATCATCACGGATCACCAGTCCCTACAGTGGTTGCACCAATCCAACACCATGAACGCCCAGCTCACAAGATGGCGCGAAACCTTAGAAGAATACGATTTTGAAATATCGTATCGTCCAGGCAAGCTCCACACGAACGCCGACGCCCTATCAAGACTACCCATCAATGCCATCTCACCAGAATCTGACCTCATCAAGATGTGGCAAGACAACCAACACCCTACCTGGATTCTGCCGAATATTTTCAGCAAGCTCCACCTACACGGCGAACACTTGTTTGACCCTAACGGCCACATAGTCCTGAGCCCCACAACTGCCCATGACACCATGCTCCACCTCCATGCCAACAACAGTATCCACTTGGGCACCAAGAAACTCACACAAGTGTTCAACGAAATGTACTGGACACCGAACCCCACCACCATCGCCAAAAACATCTTACAATTCTGCTGGGCCTGTGCATTAGGAAAAGATATCACCCACATACCAGGCCCATCCGGAAAACTAACAGCAACAAAACCCTGGCAACTACTATCCCTTGACGTTGTTGGACCACTCACCCCCAAAGCAGGATATAAATATATAATCACCTTCGTTGACGTCTATTCCAAATTCATTATAGCTTGTCCTGCTAAAGATCACAGTGGATTGTCTGTCGCTGATGCTCTGACTCGCCACGTATTTCCATGCTTTGGCATTCCACATGCATTACACTCTGACAATGCACCAGAATTCACCGGAAAAGTTTGGCAAGAATTAGCTAAAATATTTGGATTCCACATCTCCCACTCATCCCCCTACTGGCCACAAGGCAACGGCATCTGTGAAAGAAGCCATCGCTCCCTCCTCAATCAAGTCCGCACTCGCATTGCACAAACAGGAAATGAAGACCGGCCTGTTCACGTCAAAATAGTTCAATGGGGCCTAAACACATGCCCACGAGAAGACGGCATAACATCACATAAGCGAGTATTCGGGGAAACCCCGCTCCTCCTCCCACTCCGCCACCACCTCCAGCCACCCTCCCCACCCTCCCCCACCGACCCTCTCCACCATCTCAAACGCCGCATCCACCACCTACAAGCACACCAAGACCTTACACCCGACACCAACCACACCAACCCCTACAAACTTGGCCAATCCTTTGTCGTCGCCCAACTCCCTACCCCATATAAGATTGCACCACGATTCTTCGGACCCTTCACCATAACCCAAGTCCCCAACCCGTATCAAGTGATCATCAATCAATACGGCCAGCAACGCACATATCACAACCGCCACGTGCGACCTTTCCACCCACCCAACAATGACCACCCCCGCACCCGCACACCCAGCACCTCTGCCCGACCACCTGGCCACGACGACGTTTCCGGGAATTACCCCCCACGCTCATACGCCTACTACTTCTCACCCCCACCCAGCACCTCACCTACAACCACACCACCTCCCACCACCCCGGATCCTGACTCACCTCAACCGCCGCCCTCACCATCATCCCCACCCGGCACCACCACATACTCAACAACGCCCTCACCACACTCCACCACCCATTCCCACACCACCCCCCACACCACACCCCCTCCATCCCCTGCCTCTCCACCACCACCCCAAACCACTACCTCCTCAAACCACACTCCTCCACCTTCGCCCACCTGCGCCCGCACCATGCCCAGAACCACCCAAGCAAATGCGCCCGCCCTACCCAGCGCCCATGCTCACTATACCCGCCACACCACCCTGCCACCCACCTCACCCCCCAACACCCGCACACCCTCACCACCACCACCCACACCCACCCTCACCACCCACACCCACCCTCACCACCACCACTACTAGATCAGGCCGCCTTTCATGCCCACCACCCAGATATACACCAACACCACCCCATAGTAACCAACCAGCCCACCACACACAACCACAAAAACCCCCTACCCCAAACACCTCCCTCATCACTCTCCCTCTCCACCAAGCACGATGGAAAAATTCCAAGTCCCAATTCCCCAAAGTCAAATCCCCTACCCACAGACCCATCCCCCATAAAAGTACTGACCCGCCAACCCTCGCCAGCATTCATCTACAGCCGCCTCACCAAGCACCAACCACCAGCATGAGAATCACCCGCTTCCAGTGGCTACCTTACGGCCAGCCGCCCATCAGAATCCGACAGACGCCCCAGCTTCTTCACCGCCTATGCCGCACAAACCGCCCATCCTCCATCCGACTTTTCCTCAACCCAGCCCAGGAACCGACCATGATGACCAACAACTGGATCAACCTCCTGCAGCACCTCACCCCAATCAACAGGACATTCACCACCATCACCTACCACTTGCAGTCACGGGGTCGTGACTTTTTCACGAGCGACGGTGGTAAAATGCCCGCGGCCGGACCTTCCGCCCCGCCACCCCCCACACCACCACCGAGCCTCCACCACCCCACCACCCGAGGAGGAGATAACGGACAAGTTAATGACCCAGGACAAGAGGGTCATCCAACCACCATTGACCTGTGCCCCTTCTTCCCGCAACTGCCCCAACGCCAGGTGAGCCTAGATCCGCAACAACATACACATCGGGTTGACCATCGACAACAGTGGGGTGGGACTGATCTAATATCAGTCTCTAGTAGTTTTGTGGTGACGACCACAGCTTCACCCCAGAAGGGCAGGAGGTCCCTTGGTGAGCCAAGAGGTGTTCGCACCTGCTGCCACAGTGAGCCACGAGGGAGCACCACCCTCTGCCACTATTCTGGTGAGTCATGAGGGTCCAGTACCCTCTGCCACAGTGAGCCACGAGGGAGAAATACCGTCTGCCACTACCGGGACAGGAGGTCCTTTGACGAACACGAGGGAGAAATACCCTCTATCACAAACAGGGCAGGAGGCCCAATAGTGGACTATACGGGGCCAACACCCATAGCCACCCCAAGGGTAAGAGCCCCTTGTATAAAGCCACAAATGGGTCCCAGGGCCGATCGACCTGGCGCCACGGCTGTGTCGGAGACAAGAGAGAGAGTCGCCTCTGTGCTACCCTCCCTGTGTAAGAGAGAGAACACGGTCTCCGTGTGTCCTCTATATTCAGCCAACTCCTGCAGGAGTAGCTGGACACCACCCGGGAGAGTTGCCCCGAAGGTGTCCCCCGAGCAAAGACCCGGTCCCAATCGGGACCTACCTCCCACACCCGGGAGATTCTTGTCTTCCCCAGGCACCAGCAGGAGACAAGGCCACAGCCCACACCTGATGGCACATCCCCTGACAGACCTCCACAGTCCCCGGAACCCCAGGCGAGCCCAGCAGCCTGCCAACGCTGTCCTCCTCCTGCTGCAGACCCTCCGACGTCAGACACGACTGTTCCGCCTGTTTGGCTCAAGTCCTGAGGGCCACAACAACAGGCCCATATAGACGGGCCTCCCTGCACCACTATGACGGGACCCTGAGAAGAGGGTCTACAACAGGTCGAGACCCCAGGCAAGAGGGTCTCCCTGCACCGTGATGATGGGACCAAAGAGGAGGGTCTACAACAGGTCGAGACCCCAGGCAAGAGGGTCTCCCTGCAATGCCTCAGTGGATTGGACCCGGGTCGAGTCTCCCCCCAGCGGGTACAGTGATTCCCGCCACGGGTAGAGCCCCCGGAGGTCCCTTTAAAGTGACAGAGTGATATCGCCCCAGAAAATCGGGCAAGATTAGTGACCTTCCCTCCTACAGTGAGACAGGGACAGTGATAGTGACAAAGTGAATAAGAGGGATCCCATCTATAAGTGCCCGTGATTATTTTCCCTTGATTAAAGACTATAAATTCTGGGCCCGTGAGTCTAGTGTTGTTCCCCCAGCCCAGAATAGAGGAGTTCCCCCTTATCAGTGCACGCGCGGGCAAGAGTCACCGCACCGAGCCCAGCCAGTAAATTATAGTGATCTGCTCCCCTTGTTCTTTTATAGTAATATTCTTCCCCTGGCTCATCAAGCCTATATATCCCTATTGTACCAGTGCACTAAGACCTTTTGGACTTTAATGAAAGACAGTCACATTCACTTATGGAACCTTAACCCATTGTAAAGTGTAATTATAGTGTGTGTGAATATCCCGTGCTATCTTAACGCAACTTTGTATATCTGTAGCCCCTGAACTGCGTGGCTTTAACAGTGCTCCCGAAGAATACCGTAGTATCCCCGACGACAGGGCGAACCAGGAACAACAGAGTTTGCCCACAAACATGCGGACACC
Source organism: Coenobita brevimanus (assembly GCF_032717465.1). Classification (NCBI taxonomy): domain Eukaryota; kingdom Metazoa; phylum Arthropoda; class Malacostraca; order Decapoda; family Coenobitidae; genus Coenobita; species Coenobita brevimanus. The sequence continues at coordinate 21,949,169 of NC_137007.1, read as the reverse complement.
CCCACACGGACCCCACAGGGTAGCCGCCACCAGCCACCACCACTCCGGGCAACAGCGACTCATGTCAGCCCGGGCCGTGCGCCCTTGTGACATGCAGCCACCATGCCGCCGCCACCGTAGGCGAAGGACACTACCTTCGCATGGTGGAATCACTGAGCTAGCTAGGGGTGGAGTTAGAACTCAAACTCCAGGCGGCACCCCTCTGGTAGAGACGATCAATGATCGCTCCGATAGTGTTCCGGTAGAGACAATCAATGGTTGCTCCCACAGTGTCCAGGTAGAGACGATCAATGGTCGCTCCCACAGTGTTCAGGTAGAGACGATCAATGGTCGCTCCCATAGTGCTCTGGTAGAGACGATCAATGGTCGCTCCCACAGTTTCCAGGTAGAGACGATCAATGGTTGCTCCCACAGTGTCCAGGTAGAGACGATCAATGGTCGCTCCCACAGTGTTCAGGTAGAGACGATCAATGGTCGCTCCGATAGTGCTCCGGTAGAGACGATCAATGGTTGCTCCCACAGTGTCCAGGTAGAGACGATCAATGGTCGCTCCCACAGTGTTCAGGTAGAGAAGATCAATGGTCGCTCCCATAGTGCTCTGGTAGAGACGATCAATGGTCGCTCCCATAGTGCTCCAGTAGAGACGATCAATGGTCGCTCCCACAGTGTCCAGGTAGAGACGATCAATGGTCGCTCCCACAGTGTTCAGGTAGAGACGATCAATGGTCGCTCCCATAGTGCTCCGGTAGAGACAATCAATGGTCGCTCCCACAGTTTCCAGGTAGAGACGATCAATGGTCGCTCCCACAGTGTCCAGGTAGAGACGATCAATGGTCGCTCCCACAGTGTTCAGGTAGAGACGATCAATGGTCGCTCCCATAGTGCTCCGGTAGAGATGATCAATGGTTGCTCCCACAGTGTCCAGGTTGAGACGATCAATGGTCGCTCCCACAGTGTTCAGGTAGAGACGATCAATGGTCGCTTCCATATTGCTCCGGTAGAGACGATCAATGGTCGCTCCCATAGTGCTCCGGTAGAGATGATCAATGGTCGCTCCCACAGTGTCCAGGTAGAGACGATCAATGGTCACTCCCACAGTGTTCAGGTAGAGACGATCAATGGTCGCTCCCATAGTGCTCAGGTAGAGACGATCAATGGTCGCTCCCACAGTGTCCAGGTAGAGACAATCCATGGTCGCTCCCACAGTGCTCAGGTAGAGACGATCAATGGTCGCTCCCACAGTGTCCAGGTAGAGACGATCAATGGTCGCTCCCATAGTGTCCAGGTAGAGACGGTCAATGGTCGCTTCCCCAGTGTTCAGGTAGAGATGATCTATGGTCGCTCCCAGCCTCGTGAGACGATCAATGGTCGCTCCGAGGGCGTGCAGAGTAGAGGGACGTCCCCACGGCCGGAGACTGAAGTCCAGGCTCTCTGTCCCAGAGCATCCCGGACAGGCCTCCCAGCCTCCCCCGGTCTCTGTTCCTTACGCCTGGCTCTAGAGCAGACGCACCTGTCGGACCCCAGTGAAAGTCGCTGCCGCAGTCCTCCCCTGACGGCGCCTCTAGACGTTGGAGACCGCAGCCCACCGTCTCTCTCGGTTCTCCCCAGAACACCCGGGCGAGACCTCCCAATGCCCCCATGACGCCGGGACCTGACACAGAGGTTCCTGGAGCTATTCGGTCCCAGTCCCGAGGGCCACACGCCGGAGCCCAGTCCGGAAGCCACAGGGAGCCCCGGACACGTGAGGACACCCTTGCGAGCCGCCCCGTGCCCTCTCGGCTCGCCCCACCTTGACGGTGCCCCTAGCTCAGCCGGATCACCGATGTCGGGTTCCTGTCTTTCTCCCTGAGGAATACGAGTGATAATGTAACATAAGTGATTTAGGTTAAGTGTGACTCTCCTAGAATAAGTATTGTGCAGTGGATCCATGTAGTGCATATGGGGGAAAATCGGATCACAGTGAGAAGTTAAAGGGCGAGAACGTAGACTAAGATCTGAATGACCATACGTGCGAGTGCCACCCCAATTATATAATTAATAAGCCTATGCCTTTCGAGACATACCTCCATTACTGTGAAGGAAGGCTGTGAAAAGAAGTGTTAATATTACTCTATCTCTCTTCACGCTGAAACGAGATCTATTGGCTAGCCGCGAAGTAATATTGTGAAAGTAGTATTAATAATATTCCATCTTTCCCCACGTTGTGAAGCGAGATCTATGGACTATGTCCGTGAGGACATCCCTATTATATAATTAATAAGCCTGTGCCTATAAAGTCATACCCCCATTGCGGTGAGAGAATATCGTGAAAGGAAGTATTAAATTCTCCCCTTCTCCACGCTACCCATAAAATCTTATTTACTACTCGCTCTCGCTCTCAAAACTGGAGTAAGAGTAAATCAAGGATCAGAGTTATTTGCCAAAGTATCTTGGCTAGTGGAAACTATATAAACTTCCCGACGAATATCCGCTGCCTTCCAGTATTTCCAAAACTTGCTCCTCGCCGTTCTAAGTCATTCTCCGTACCTCCCGTATCTCCTCCTAGTGAGTCACAACCCCCCTACCCCCCTCCCTGCGCTCTGTGCGCACTTATATTTACTGCACTCCTGATGCACTAGGATTGTTGTGTTGTCATTAGTATCAGAAAAGCAAGTATCCTGCGAGATACACGTATCCTAGATAAGGTTTTATATTGCTCTATATTGTGTTGTAATATCTGCTGATTTGTCCTGTGTCTGACTGTGGTAATATACGTGTAAAGGTGTTGCCGAGAGTTTTTGTGTCCTGCCTGTCTTTATTGCACTAGGTCCGGTCTCGAAAGAGGACCCCGCTCCACGTTAGGTGAAATAGGGACGAGAAGTCGAGCCTTATTCTACCCAGCATTACACTGGTGGCCAGCGGTGGTTCTAGACCCGAGCGTAGAAGAGAGGTAAGCAGGAAATATTTGGAAAAATGGCAACTAAACCGCACGTTCAGTTACCCAAGTTTGACCCCGACCAGTATGACATACACACATATCTTGCAATAATTAAACCCTTACTGGATATTGGCTTTGAAAATGACCAACAAAAAATTGCAGTCACAGTACCACCACTGGGTAAGGCCGCAGCAAACATTGCGCCGAAAATCGTCCAAGAACTTACCTGGCAGAACTTTACCAAGTTCACTGTTCAAGCCATCACCCCATCATTAGGGAAAGTAGTGGCTCTATCCAAATTGGATAGCTTTTCATTCGACGGGGATTTAGATAATACCCTGATACAGGCAAGACGCCTGGTTACTGCTGCCTACCCGGAGGCAGATGATGTAACCCAGGATCAGCATACATTTAATACTCTGCTCAGAGTACTCCCAAGTGTTGTAAGACAACACTTCACTATCCATGAGCCAACAGGAGACATGGATAGAGATATCAGTTTAATGAGGCGCCTTTTAGCCGTCCATGCCACCCCTCAACGCATCGGCGAAATAAATCGATTCCCCGTTGACCTCATCACCATCAACCCGTGGGAATTTTCTCCGTGCTACCACGGATGTCGGATCCACGACATCCGTGAGCAGCTAGAAGCTGCCTAGTGCAGCGAAATGACACGAGGGCGCTTACAAACCTCCCCACCATACGCAAATTCCCCTAAGCCTCAGGGGAAGAAAATACAAAAAGGGAAAAACAAAAAGCGCCCCCCCACTGCCCCCGCATCCCACCGTAATGGCGGGGGCCACCTCACCTCTCCCCCAGTCTATGACAGGGGAGAACGTTGGCTCTCCTTTTCCTCCCCTCTCACTATCTCTTCTGTTCTACCTCCCTCTATTCTTGCCCCTAGTTCTAACCTTCTCACCCCACACACCACTATACTCCCGCAACACAAAACCGGCCTCCCTCTTCACAGGCCTCCTATGACCCTCTCTACATCTTCCCCTAACCTACTTCCTAAAACCACCTCCCCCCGTCTACTGCCTTTCACCTCCCACCCCGCGCCACCCACCACCATCACTTCACCACCATTCGCTTTCCCCGCCCACACGGTTAACTCATTCACCTTCCCTATCACACCCTCCTCATCCCCGAGCATTCAAACAACCCCGCGAGGCCGCATCTCCCCACCACCACCGTCTCTCTCTCCCCCTACACTTCACCCCACCTTTCCTCGGCTCCGACGGGACACACCACCTGCCACATCCCACTCCACAGCCCCTGCCAGGCCACCACGGTTTCAGCACCGCACACCGACCGCCATCGCCCCCACACCCGCACCATCCCCTAGCTTCGTACCCACTGCCCGCCCCACACCACTAGCACAGAGCCCTGCTACCGTCCAGACCACTCCACCACCAAACACCGGGATGGCACCACAAGATCGCACTCCCTTCTCGCCACCTACCCACCAAGCCAACTCTCTTGCCACCTCATCACCACTACCGACCTCACACCCCCAACCCCTCCCTGCTCCAGCACCGCCTGTCACTTCCACATACGAGTGCGATGTTTCCTCCTCGCCATCCCCCTCCACCTCCCCTACCACCTCAGCCTCCACCACCTCCACCACCCCCTGCACCTCACCTGACATCTCACCCGCTACGCCTCGCTCACCCTCACCCCTTCCCTCCGCCGCCTCACCCTTTCCACCCAAGCCCACGTGCCCCGCCTACCCCGCCACCCCCGCAGGACAACCCACTACCACCGCCCTCTCCCCTCCACACCTACGTACGCCCACTCCGACATTCTGACCTTCTCCCGCGCCCCCCAACACGCGCGACGGCCTGTGCTAACCGACCCTACCCACCCTGCACGCCTACTTCCCCACCCACACCCACCCTCAGAACCACCACCACCACCCCCTCCGGCCGACTCTCATGCCCACCCACCCAACACACACACCGTCAAGCTACACCAGGCCCAAATCCCCTCTACCTGTACTCCCCAGAGACTCAACGTCGCATTACCATGACACAAAACCTGGCCCTCACCCACAGTATCCAGCATTCAGCCCCCAACCACACCGACAGCCACACTAAGCAACATGAGGATCAAGCGGGCCATATGGGTGCCTACCCTTAGCAGGAACCACCGGCTCCGCGGGCCACACCACCTGATAAACATCCTCCAGTCTACCACAGCCCCCTCCACACTCTTCCTCACCTACGACCCACCACAAGAGGAGAATTCCTACCCTGTCGCCTGGCAGAACACACTGTGACACCTCCAGCCCGTCTACACCACTCCCAACACACTAGTGTTCCACCTCCAGCCACGGGGACATGACTTTTTACAGGGGGAGGGTGGTAAAATGCATGGCTTGAACAGTGCTCCTGAAGAATACCATAGTATCTCCGACGACAGGGCGAACCAGGAACAACAGAGTTTGCCCACAAACATGCCAACACCCCCACACGGACTCCACGGGGTAGCCGCCACAAGCCACCACCACTCCGGGCAACAACAAATCATGTCAGCCCGGGCCGTGCGCCCCTGTGACATGCAGCCACCACACCGCCGCCACCGTAGGCGAAGGACACTACCTTCGCGTGGCGGAATCACTGAGCTAGCTAGGGGTGGAGTTAGAACTCAAACTCCAGGCGGCGCGCCTCTGGTCGAGACGATCTATGGTCGCTCCCAAATTGTTTCAGTAGAGAAGATCAATGGTCACTCCCATAGTGTTCCGGTAGAGACGATCAATGGTCACTCCCACAGTGTCCAGGTAGAGATGAACAATGGTCGCTCCCACAGTGTCCAGGTAGAGACGATCAATGGTCGCTCCCATAGTGCTCCGGTAGAGACGATCAATGGTCGCTCCCATAGTGCTCCGGTAGAGACGATCAATGTTCGCTCCCAGTGTCCAGGTAGAGATGATCATCGGTCGCTCCCACAGTGTTCAGGTAGAGACGATCATTGGTCGCTCCCACAATGTCCAGGTAGAGACGATCAATGGTTGCTCCCACAGTGTTCAGGTAAAGACGATCAATGGTCGCTCCCACAGTGTTCAGGTAGAGACGATCAATGGTCGCTCCCATAGTGCTCCGGTAGAGACGATCAATGGTCGCTCCCACAGTGTCCAGGTAGAGACGATCAATGGTCGCTCCCACAGTGCTCAGGTAGAGACGATCAATGGTCGCTCCCACAGTGTCCAGGTAGAGACGATCCATGGTCGCTCCCACAGTTCTCAGGTAGAGACGATCAATGGTCGCTCCCACAGTGTCCAGGTAGAGACGATCAATGGTCGCTCCCACAGTGCTCCAGTAGAGACGATCAATGGTCGCTCCCATAGTGTCCAGGTAGAGACGATCAATGGTCGCTTCCCCAGTGTTCAGGTAGAGACGATCTATGGTCGCTCCCAGCCTCGTGAGACGATCTATGGTCGCTCCGAGGGCGTGCAAAGGAGAGGGACGTCCCCCCGGCTGGAGACTGAAGTCCAGGCTCTCTGTCCCAGAGCATCCTGGACAGGCCTCCCAGCCTTCCCCGGTCTCTCTTTCTTACGCCTGGCTCTAGAGCAGACGCACCTGTCAGACCCCAGTGAAAGTCGCTGCCGCAGTCCTCCCCTGACGGCGCCTCTAGACGTTGGAGACCGCAGCCCACCGTCTCTCTCGGTTCTCCCCAGAACACCCGGGCGAGACCTCTCCACGACCCCACGACTCCGGGACCTGACACAGAGGTTCCTGGAGCTATTCGGCCCCAGTCCCGAGGGCCACACGCCAGAGCCCAGTCCGGAAGCCACAGGGAGCCCCGGACACGAGAGGATGCCCTTGCGAGCCGCCCCGTGCCCTCTCGGCTCGCCCCGCCTTGACGGTGCCCCTAGCTCAGCCGGATCACCGATGTCGTGTTCCTGTCTTTCTCCCTGAGGAATACGAGTGATAATGTAACATAAGTGATTTAGGTTAAGTGTGACTCTCTCTCCTAGAATAAGTATTGTGCAATGGATTCATGTAGTGCATATGGGGGAAAATCGGATAACAGTGAGAAGTTAAAGGGCGAGAACGTAGACTAAGATCTGAATGACTATACGTGCGAGTGCCACCTCTATTATATAATTAATAAGCCTATGCCTTTCGAGACATACCTCCATTACTGTGAAGGAAGGCTGTGAAAAGAAGTGTTAATATTACTCTATCTCTCTCCACGCTGAAACGAGATCTATTGGTTAGCCGCGAAGTAATATTGTGAAAGTAGTATTAATAATATTCTATCTTTCCCCACGTTGTGAAGCGAGATCTATGGACTATGTCCGTGAGGACATCCCTATTATATAATTAATAAGCCTGTGCCTATAAAGTCATACCCCCATTGCGGTGAGAGAATATCGTGAAAGGAAGTATTAATAGTATTCTCCCCTTCTCCACGCTACCCATAAAATCTTATTTACTACTCGCTCTCGCTCTCAAAACTGGAGTAAGAGTAAATCAAGGATCAGAGTTATTTGCCGAAGTATCTTGGCTAGTGGAAACTATATAAACTTCCCGACTAATATCCGCTGCCTTCCAGTATTTCCAAAACTTGCTCCTCGCCGTTCTAAGTCACTCTCCGTACCTCTCCTATCTCCTCCTACATAGTGAGTCACAACACCCCCCTCCCCCCTCTCCGCGCTCTGCGCACACTTACTGTATATTTACTGCACTCCTGATACACTAGGATTGTTGTGTTGTCATTAGTATCAGAAAAGCAAGTATCCTGCGAGATACACGTATCCTAGATAAGGTTTTATATTGCTCTATATTGTGTTGTAATATCTGCTGATTTGTCCTGTGTCTGACTGTGGTAATATACGTGTAAAGGTGTTGCCGAGAGTTTTTGTGTCCTGCCTGTCTTTATTGCACTAGCTCCGGTCTGGAAAGAGGACCCCGCTCCACGTTGGGTGAAATAGGGACGAGAAGTCGAGCCTAATTCTACCCAGCATTACAATCCCCTGTCCAGAATATCATTCTATGTAATATTGTCAAGGTGTTAGAATTAAGGTAACAGATGCGTTAAAGGTGGACTGACTAGTTTTTATGTCCTGTTCCTTTGTTGGTGCTTTACTTCCGGTCCGGAAAGAGGACCCCGCTCAGTAGCTAGTGTTTTTATACGAGAAGTCGGCCTAAAAACACTCAGCATAACATATATATATATATATATATATATATATATATATATATATATATATATATATATATATATATATTCAGTAAGGCTGCTCGATGGAATTTGAAAGTGCTTCTACTGCAGATAAAAAAGAATATCGATTCGAAGTTTCTCGCTTGCCTCGGAGACCCCTTCATCAATTAAAACTTATTGTTCTAAAACACCTCAAATGCGACGTCTCTTTACGCGTCAATCGATTTCCTATTGTAATGTATTTTTCCTAAATATGATTTTATCAACCTCAGATATGTCTCCAGAATCTTGGAAATAATAGGGTGCTTTTAGCAATCAATTTTGAGTACATTTGTGGTGTAATGCTAGGTGAAATTAGGCTCGACTTCTCGTTCCTGTTTCACCTAACGTGGAGCGGGGTCCTCTTTCGAGACCGGAGCTAGTGCAATAAAGAGAGGCAGGACACAAAAACTCTAGGCAACAACCTTTACACGCATATTACCACAGTCAGACACAGGACAAATCAGCAGATATTACAGCTGCAGCACAATATATAGCAATATAAAACCTTATCTAGGATATGTGTATCTCGCAAGATACTTGCTTCTCTGATACTAATGACAACACAACAATCCTACTGTATCAGAAGTGCAGTTAATACAGGCGCGCGCGGGGGCGCGGGCGAGGGGGTAGATGAGACTCACTAGGAGGAGATAGGGGAGGTGCGGGGAGTGACTTGGGACGGCTAGGAGAAAGTTATGGTAATACTGGAAGGCGGTAGATATTAGCCGTGAGATTTATATGGTTTCCACTAGCCAAAATACTTTGGTAAATGAATCTGATCCTTGATTTACACTTACTTGAAATTTGGGAGTGAAAGCGAGTGGTAAACAAGATTTTATGGGTAGCGTGGGGGAAGGAGAGAATACTATTAATACTTCCTTTCACAATATTCCTTCACAGTAATGGGGGTATGTCTTTATAGGCACAGGCTTATTAATTATATAACAGAGATGTCACTCACACGTATAATCAATCAGATCTCGTTCCACAGCGTGGGAGAAAGATAGAATATTATGAATACTTCCTTTCACAATATTCCTTCACAGTAATGGGATATGTCTTTATAGGCATAGGCTTATTAATTATATAACAGGGATGTCACTCGCACGTATAGTCAATCAGATCTTGGTCCACATTCTCGTCCTTTAACTTCTCACTGTGATCTGATTTACCCCGATATTAACTATATGAAATCACTGCACAATACTGACACTAGGGGAGAATCACACTTAACCTAACTCACTCATGTTACAATATCACACGTATTCATCAGGGGGATAAGCAGGAACATGACATTGGTGAACCTGCTGGGCTAGGGGCACCGTCAATGCGGGGCGTGCCGAGAGGGCACGGGACGGCTCGCAAGGGCGTCCTCTCGTGTCCTGGACTCCCCGTGGCTTCCGTACTTGGCTCCGGCGTGTGGCCCTCGGGACTGGGGCCGAATAGCTCCAGGAACCTCTGTGACAGGTCCTGGCGTCTTGGGGGCGTAGAGAGATCACGCCCGGGCTTCCTGGGGAGAACCGAGGGAGACTGTGGGCTGCGGTCTCCAGCGTCTAGGGGCGCCGACAGGGGAGGACTGCGGCAGCGACTTCCACTGGGGTCCGTCAGGTGCGTCTGCTCTAGAGCCAGGCGTAGTGAACAGAGACTATAGTAGGACTCGCGCACGTTTGCGGCTGTGGTGTGGCCCGCACCTGTGTACAGTGTTGCCACGTTTTCTATACCGTTATCTCTCTCTCTCTCTCTCTCTCTCTCCTGGCGGGAAATGTGAGCCACCCTGAGTACTTTTGATTCTTTTATAAGTTATTTATAATTGTGCTTTCATTTGTTAATTTGGTTTTGTTATATTTAGTAGTAGATGGAGTGTCAAAGTTGCTGTCAGCTTAGAGGTTTGTTACGTTACTGATTCATACACCCCGACGTAGTGGGGTGTGGGTGTAGGTGTGGGTGGGAGTGTGGATGTGGGTTTGTTGGGGTGGTGGTCCCGGGGGGAGGGGAAGTGTGAAGGGGGATTTGACCTGAGACACCCAGGAAGGATTAAGAAGGGAGGGAAGGGGAAGGGGGGGCTGGATTCACCTACCACGTGGTGGGAAATGTGAGCCACCCTGAGTACTTTTGATTCTTTTGTAAGTTATTTATAATTGTGCTTTCATTTGTTAATTTGGTTTTGTTATATTTAGTGATGCCGACAATGCATTCAATGCATGCCCCTCTCCTGCCTCTCTCTCTCTCTCTCTCTCTCTCTCTCTCTGTAGGGAAGCTATCTGTCAAGGCCACCGACAGGGTGTGGAAGTGTTGCCGTTCGCGAGTGAATAGTTTTTTTTTTTTTACTTCGGTATTGGCATATGCCTACTATTTTGTCCTACATATTAGCTTATGATTATAAATGTGATTATTCCTCGCCCTTAAAATTATGGTAAAAGCCAGTAAAAGTGAGCATTTTCCCAAGCAACACCTGTACAAGCTATGGTTGGGTATACAAAGGGGTACTTTATTTTAGGCCAGATTGGGTGTTGCTTCCGTAATAGGGAAGTGCTACACCTACGGTGGCAGGCGCTCTTTACCCTGATGCATACTCTGGCCGTAGCCGGGAGCCGATCGGCCCCAACAGGAACATCTCCCGGGCAAACGGGGTCGCCCTCACGCTGTGGCTTAGGACCGTCCACGGGATGTTGCTCCTGAAGGGGAGAACAGCAAGAGAGTGATGCACTGGGGCAACTCTCTCTCCCTAGTGTGTTAAGGCCAGAGCCTGGGGTCGCTTTCCCCTTCACACTTTCTATTAGGCCGTAGCCTGGGGTCGCTTTCCCCTTTTTACTTTTTATTAGGCTGTAGCCTTGGGCCTCTTGCCCTTGGGCCTCCTGCCCTAGAGGGTGTAACAAAGCCATCAATACGGTGTTACCTGGGACTGAATTTGGTTCAGTCCCACCCCTATTATGTCGATCACTGCTCCGCCCGCACAGTAGTTCACTTCCCCTGATCACCTGGGGTTGGGGCACTTGCGGGGAATAGGGACCTAGGACCGTGATGCCCTGATGACCCTCTTGACTGAGGTCACTAAACTCACTGGTGTGTCCTCTTGGGATGGTGGTGGGGTGGCAACTCGATGGTGGTGTGGGGGGCGGTGAGGTGAGAGGTCCGGCGGCGGGCACGGCGGGCATTTTAGGTATTATATTGTTATATATTGTGTTGTAATATCTGCTGATTTGTCCTGTGTCTGACTGTGGTAATATACATGTAAAGGTTGTTGCCTAGAGTTTTTGTGTCCTGCCTCTCTTTATTGCACTAGCTCCGGTCTCGAAAGAGGACCCCGCTCCATATTAGGTGAAATAGGAACGAGAAGTCGAGCCTAATTTCACCTAGCATTACACTGGTGGCCAGCGGTGATTCTAGACCCGGGCGTAGAAGAGAGGTAATCAGGAAATATTTGGAAAAATGGCAACTAAACTGCACGTTCAGTTACCCAAGTTTGACCCCAACCAGTATGATATACACACATATCTGGCAATAATTAAACCCTTACTGGATATTGGCTTTGAAAATGACCAACAAAAAATTGCAGTCACACTACCACTGTTGGGTAAAAAAGCAGCGAGCATAGCGCCGAAAATCGTCCCAAAACTTACCTGGCAGAACTTTACAAAGTTCACTGTACAAGGCATCACCCCATCACTGGGGAGAGTAGTGGCTCTATCCAAATTGGATAGCTTTTCATTCGACAGGGATTTAGATAATACCCTGATACAGGCAAGACGCCTGGTTACTGCTGCCTACCCCGAGGCAGATGATGAAACCCGGGATCAGCATACATTTAATACTCTGCTCAGAGTACTCCCAAGTGTTGTAAGACAACACTTCACTATCCATGAGCCAACAGGAGACATGGATAGAGATATCAGTTTAATTAGGCGCCTTTTAGCCATCCATGCCACCCCTCAACGCATCGGCGAAATAAATCAATTCTCCGTTGACCTCATCGCCATCAACCCGTGGGAATTTTCTCCGTGCTACCACGGATGTCGGATCCACGACATCCGTGAGCAGCTAGAAGCTGCCCAGTGCAGCCAAATGACACGAGGGCGCTTACAAACCTCCCCACCATACGCAAATTCCCCTAAGCCTCAGGGGAAGAAAAAACAAAAAAGGAAAAACAAAAAGCGCCCCCCCACTGCCCCCGCATCCCACCGTAATGGCGGGGGCCACCTCACCTCTCCCCCAGTCTACGACAGGGGAGAACGTTATCTTTCCTTTTCCTCCCCTCTCACTATCTCTTCTGTTCTACCTTCCCCTATTCCTGCCCCTAGTTCTAACCTTCCCACCCCACACACCACTATACTCCCGCAACACAAGACCGGCCTCCCTCTTCACAGGCCTACTAGGATCCTCTCCTCATCTTCCCCTAACCTACTTCCTAAAACCACCTCCCCCCGTCTACTGCCTTCCACTTCCCACCCCGCGCCACCCACCACCTTCACTTCACCACTGTTCGCTTTCCCCTCCCACACGGTTAACTCATTCACCTTCCCTATCACACCCTCCTCCTCATCCCCGAGCATTCAAACAACCCCGCGAGGCCACATCTCCCCACCACCACCATCTCTCTCTCCCCCTACACTTCACCCCACCTTTCCTCGGCTCCGATGGCACACACCACCTGCCACATCCCACTCCACAGCCCCTGCCAGGCCACCACGGTTTCAGCACCGCACACCGTCCGCCATCGCCCCCACACCCGCACCATCCCCTAGCTTCGTACCCACCGCCCACCCCACACCACTAGCACAGAGCCCTGCTACAGTCCAGACCACTCCACCACCAAACACCGGGATGGCACCACAAGATCGCACTCCCTCCTCGCCACCTACCCTCCAAGCCAACTCTCCTGCCACCTCACCACCGCTACCGACCTCACACCCCCAACCCCCCCCTGCTCCTGCACCGCCTGTCACTTCCACATACGAGTGCTATGTTTCCTCCTTGCCATCCCCCTCCACCTCCCCTACCACCTCAGCCTCCACTGCCTCCACCACCCCCTGCACCTCACCTGACATCTCACCCGCCATGCCTCGCTCACCCTCACCCCTTCCCTCCGCCGCCTCACCCTTTCCATCCAAGCCCACGTGCCCCGCCCACCCCGCAGGACAACCCACTACCACTGCCCTCTCTCCTCCACACCTATGTACGCCCACTCCGACGTTCTCACCTTCTCCCGCGCCCCCAATGTGCGCGAAGGCCTGTGCTAACCGACCCCGCCCACCCCGCACGCCTACTTCCCCACCCACACCCACCCTCAGAACCACCACCACCACCCCCTCCGGCTGACTCTCATGCCCACCCACGCAATACATACACACCGTCAAGCTACATCAGGCCCAAATCCCCTCTACCTGTACTCCCCAGAGACTCAATGCCGCATTACCACGACACAAAACCCAGCCCTTACCTGCAGTATCCAGCATTCAGCCCCCAACCACACCGACAGCCACACCAAGCAACATGAGAGTGAAGCGGGCCATATGGGCACCTACCCTTAGCAGGAACCACCGACTCCGCGGGCCACACCACCTGCTAAACCTCCTCCAGTCTATCACTGCCACCTCCACACTCTTCCTCACCTACGACCCAACACAAGAGGAGAACTTCTACACTGTCGCCTGGCAGACTACGCTGCGACACCTCCAGCCCGTCTGCACCACTTCCAACACACAAGAGTTCCACCTCCAGCCACGGGGACGTGACTTTTTACAGGGGGAGGGTGGTAAAATGCGTGGCTTGAACAGTGCCCCCGAAGAATACCATAGTATCCCCGACGAGAGGGCAAACCAAGAACAGCATAGTTTGCCCGCAAATATGCCAACACCCCCATACGGACCCCACGGGGTAGCTGCCACCAGCCATCACCACTCCGGGCAACAGCAACACATGTCAGCCTGGGCCGTGCGCCCCTGTGACATGCAGCCACCACGCCGCCACCACCATAGAAGGACACTACCTTCGCGTAGTGGAATTGCTGAGCTAGCTAGGGGTGGAGTTAGAAATCAAACTCCAGATGGCGCCCCTCTGGTAGAGACGATCTATGGTCGCTGCCAAAGTGTTTCGGTAGAGATGATCAATGGTCGCTCCCGAGGTGTTCAGGTAGAGACGATCAATGGTCGCTCCCAAAGTGTTCAGGTAGAGACGATCAATGGTCGCTCCCAAAGTGTTCAGATAGAGACGATCAATGGTCGCTCCCAAAGTGTTCAGGTAGAGACGATCAATGGTCGCTCCCAAGGTGTTCAGGTAGAGACGATCTATGGTCGCTCCCAAGGTGTTCCGGTAGAGACGATCTATGGTCGCTCCCAAGGTGTTCCGGTAGAGACAATCTATGGTCGCTCCCTAGGTGCTCTGGTAGAGACGATCTATGGTCGCTCCCGTCCTCATGAGACGATCTATGGTCGCTCTGAGAGTGTCGTGGTAGGGACGACCTATTGTCGCTCCCTCCCTCGTGAGACGATCTATGGTTGCTCCGAGGGCGTGCAAAGGAGAGGAACGTCCCCACGGCAGGAGACTGAAGCCCAGGCTTCCTGTCCCAGAGTGACCCAGACAGGCCTCCCAGCCTCCCCTGGTCTCTGTTCTCTATGCCTGGCTCTAGAGCAGACGCACCTGATGGACCCCAGTGGAAGTCGCTGCCGCGGTCCTCCCCTGACGGCGCCCCTAGACGCTGGAGACTGCATCCCACAGTCTCTCTCGGTTCTCCCCAGAACACCCGGGCGTGATCTCTCCACGCCCCCACGACGCCGGGACCTGTCACAGAGGTTCCTGGAGCTATTCGGCCCCAGTCCCGAGGGCCACACGCCGGAGCCAAGTCCGGAAGCCACAGGGAGTCCAGGACATGAGAGGACGCCCTTGCGAGCCGCCCCGTGCCCTCTCGGCACGCCCCGCATCGACGGTGTCCCTAGCCCAGCAGGATCACCAATGTCATGTTCCTGCCTATCCCCCTGATGAATACGTGTGATATTGTAACATGAGTGATTTAGGTTAAGTGTGACGCTCCCCTAGTGTAAGTATTGTGCAGTGATTTCATATAGTGCATATCGGGGCAAATCAGATCACAGTGAGAAGTTTAAGGACGAGAATGTGGACTAAGATCTGATTGACTATACGTGCGAGTGACATTCCTGTTATATAATTAATGAGCCTATGCCTATAAAGACATACCCCCATTGTTGTGAGGGAATATTGTGAAAAGAAGTATTAATGGTATTCTATCTTTCCCCCACGCTGTGGAACGAGATCTGTGGACTATACATGTGAGCGACATCTCTGTTATATAATTAATAAGCCTGTGCCTATCAAGTCATACCCCCCATTGCTGTGAAGGAATATTGTGAAAGGAAATATTAACAGTATTCCCTTCTTCTCTCACGCTACCCATAAAATCTTGTTTACCACTTGCTCTCACTCCCAAATCTCAAGTAAGTGTAAATCAAGGATCAGATTCATTTACCAAAGTATTTTGGCTAGTGGAAACCATATAAATCTCACGGCTAATATCTGCCGCCTTCCATTGTTATCATAACTTTCTGTTAGCCGTCCCGAGTCACTTCCCGCACCTCCCCTATCTCCTCCTTGTGAGTCACTACTCCTCACCCCCCCCCCCGCGCCTCCGCGCGCGCGCCTATATTTTCTGCACTCCTGATACACTAAGATTGTTGTGTTGTCATTAGTATCAGACAAGCAGGTCTTCTGCGAGATACACATCTTAGATAAGGTTTTATATTGTTATATATTGTTTTGTAATATCTGCTGCTGATTTTTCCTGTGTCTGACTGTGGTAATATGCGTGTAAAGGTTGTTGCCTAGAGTTTTTTGTGTCCTGCATCTCTTTATTGCACTAGCTCCGGTCTCGAAAGAGGACCCCGCTCCACGTTAGGTGAAATAGGAACGAGAAGTCGAGCCTAATTTCACTTAGCATTACAAAACTAATGAACACTAATACTGAAATCACTAATTTACATTAATGTACAATTCATCGCACTGTATATTGTTGTACAGCACCTCTATAAACTACCCAGTATAGTGAAATACTTCGCTTAAATGAAAGAATGTTTAATTCAGTTTATTTCCGGGTGGCTGAAAGATACGGGAGACATTAATGGTGGTCGGGCCCACCCTTTGTGTCGATCGTAACTCCGGCTCCCGTAAGGTTTCCGAAAGTGATTAGTGCATGCCAACATTCGACGCCGCACCCTTTTCCCCCGATCGTAGCGAGTTAAGGGACCGCAATTGCGTTAGTGTATCCGGCCGGTTAAGCTCTTTCATCCATCATTTTTGTTATGCTGAGTGTTTTTAGGCCGACTCCTCGTACTGAGCGGGGTCCTCTTTCCGGACCGGAAGTAAAGCACTATCAAAGGAACAGGACATAAAAACTAGGCAGTCCACCTTTAACATATCTATTACCTTAATTCTAACAGTGACAATATTACATAGAATGATATTCTGGACAGGGGATACAGATATACAAGGTTACGTTAAGATAGCACGGGATGTTCACACACACTGTAATTACACTTTACAATGGGTTAGGGTTCTATAAGTGGATATGGCTGTCTTTCATAAAAATCCAAAAGGTCTTAGTTCACTGTTACAATAGGGATATATAGGCTTAATGGTCCAGGGGAGGAATATTACTATAAAAGAACAGGGGGAGCAGATCACTACAATTGACTGGCTGGGCTCAGCGCGGCGACTCTCGCCCGCGCGTACACTGGTAAGGGGGAACTCCTCTATTCTGGGCTGGGGGAACAACACTAGATTCACGGGCCCAGAATTTATAGTCTTTAATCACGGGCACTTATAGATGAGATCCCTCTTATTCACTCTGTCACTGTATCACTGTCCGTTTCACTTTCTCAGATGTAGGAGGGAATGTCACTAATCTTGCCCGATTTTCTGGGGCGATATCACTCTGTCACTTTAAGGGGACCTCCAGAGGCTCTACCCGTGGCGAGAATCACCGTACCCGCTGGGGGGAGACTCGACCCAGGTCCGATCCACTGAGGCGTTGCAGGGAGACCCTCTTGCCTGGGGTCTCGACCTGTTGTAGACCCTCTTGCCTGGGGTCTCGACCTGTTGTAGACCCTCTTGCCTGGGGTCTCGACCTGTTGTAGACCCTCTTCTCAGGGTCTCGTCGTTGTGGTGCAGGGAGGCCCGTCTATGTGGGGCCTCGACCTGGTGTGGTGGCCCTCATGACTGGAGCCAAACAGGTGGAGAAGTCGTGTCTGGCGTCGGAGGTTCTGAGGCAGGAGGAGGACAGCGTTGGTAGGCTGCTGGGCTCGCCTGGGGGTCCAGGGACTGTGGAGGTCTGTCAGGGGACGCGCCGTCAGGTGTGGGCTGCGGCCTCGTCTCCTGCTGGTGCCTGGGGGAGACAAGAATCTCCCGGGTGTGGGAGGTAGGTCCCGACTGGGACTGGGTCTTTGCTCGGGGGACACCTTCGGGGAAACTCTCCCGGGTGGTGTCCAGCTACTCCTGCAGGAGTTGGCTGAATATAGAGGACACACGGAGGCCGTGTTCTCTCTCTTACACAGGGAGGGTAGCACAGAGGCGACTCTCTCTCTTGTCTCCGACACAGCCGTGGCGCCAGGTAGATCGGCCCTGGGATCCACTTTTGGCTTTATACAAGGGGCTCTTACCCTTGGGGTGGCCAGGGGTGTTGGCCCCTTATAGTTCACTATTGGGCCTCCTGCCCTGTTTGTGATAGAGAGTATTTCTCCCTCACAGTTCACTAAAGGACCTCCTGTCCTGGTAGTGGCAGAGGGTACTGGCCCCTCGTGGCTCACCAGAGTAGTGGCAGAGGGTGGTGTTCCCTCGTGGCAGAGGTGCGAACACCTCGTGGCTCACCAAGGGACCTCCTGGGGTGAAGCTGTGGTCGTCACCACAATACTATTAGGGACTGATTTTATGTCAGTCCCACCCCACTGCTGTCGATGGTCAACCCGCCGTGTAAGTTGTTGCGGATCTAGGCTCACCTGGCGTTGGCGCAGTTGTGGGAAGAAGGGGCACAGGTCAGTGGTGGTTGGATGACCCTCTTGTCCTGGGTCATTAACCTGTCCGTTATCTCCTCCTCGGGTGTTGGGGTGGTGGTGGCCCGGTGGTGGTGTGTGGGGTGGCGGGGCGGGAGGTCCGGCCGCGGGCATTTTACCAAGCAAATATAGAGTACATTAGTGAAAACTACATATTGAATGTTTTCGCCTGAAGAGGGTGGTGTTCCCTCGTGGCAGAGGTGCGAACACCTCGTGGCTCACCAAGGGACCTCCTGGGGTAAAGCTGTGGTCGTCACCACAATACTACTAGGGACTGATTTTATGTCAGTCCCACCCCACTGCTGTCGATGGTCAACCCGCCGTGTAAGTTGTTGCGGATCTAGGCTCACCTGGCGTTGGGGCAGTTGTGGGAAGAAGGGGCACAGGTCAGTGGTGGTTGGATGACCCTCTTGTCCTGGGTCACTAACCTGTCCGTTATCTCCTCCTCGGGTGTTGGGGTGGTGGTGGCCCGGTGGTGGTGTGTGGGGTGGCGGGGCGGGAGGTCCGGCCGCGGGCATTTTACCAAGCTAATGTAGAGTACATTAGTGAAAACTACATATTGAATGTTTTCGCCTGAATTACGCTGTTTTTAAGATCACAATAGTACAATATTTTTTAAGTATCTCTGATGAGAATGCTTTTATCGTAACTAGAAAACTTGACCCAATTTTTTTTTTTTATATGAAATTATGACAACAAATGAATAAAATCAGATATGATCTTCTTAAAGTAGAATACAACCAAGCTCAAGATGACATTAATGGAGTTCATCCAGTGTCCCTCAAACTGCCTTTTTTTTTTTTTTTTTTTTTAGCTGTCATTCATTGTATGTCTAAGATGAGGAATAAAGTTATATATATTAGTCATATATATCGATATTGCGATAATGTTTATACTTTCTCGTTTAAAATTTTAGGTAAGAGTCAAATGATCCCCAGTATTCCTTCATTCGAATTATCACAGTTTTGAGAGATTTTACCTAAGGAAATGTAACATAGGATGTTACACGATTATTCATAATGTGGAAATATGCTTCTCTTTTTGTAATGTTCAGTCAGGAGTCTCGATGAAATTATAAAGTACTACTACTGCAGGAAAGAAGAAAATTCACTCGAAGTTTCTCGTTTTTTCGGTGACTAACACCAGTTCAAACTTAATCTTCTTAAACACCTCAGATGGAAGCTCTCTTTACACGTCAATCGATTTCTTGTTATACTATGTGTAATGCCGGGTTGAATTAAGCTCGACTTCTCGTTCCTATTTCACCCAACGTGGAGCGGGGTCCTCTTTCGAGACCGGAGCTAGTGCAATAAAGAGAGGCAGGACACAAAAACTCTCGGCAACACCTTTACACATTATATTACCACAGTCAGACACAGGACAAATCAGCAGATATTACAACACAATATAGAGCAATATAAAACCTTATCTAGGATATGTGTATCTCGCAGGATACTTGCTTTTCTGATACTAATGGCAACACAACAATCCTAGTGTATCGGGAGTGCAGTAAATATGAGTGCGCGCAAAGCGCGGGGGGGGGGGTGAAGGGGGTGGTGACTCTCTTGGAGGAGATAGGGGAGGTGCGGAGAGTGACTTAGAACGGCGAGGAAAAAGTTATGGTAATACTGGAAGGCGACAGATATTAGCCGGGAAGTTTATATGGTTTCTGCTAGCCAAGATACTTTGGCAAATAACTATGATCCTTGATTTACACTTACTTTGGTTTTAGGAGCGAGAGCGAGTAGTAAAGAAGATTTTATGGGTAGCGTGGGGAAGGAGAGAATATTATTAATACTTCCTTTCACGATATTCTTTCACCGTAATGGGGGTATGATTTTATAGGCACAGGCTTATTAATTATATATCAGAAATGTCCTCACGGATATAGTCCATAGATCTCGCTTCACAGCGTGGGGGAGAGATGGAATGCTATTAATACTACTTTCACAATATTACTTCGCGGCTAGCCAATAGATCTCGTTTCAGCGTGGGGAGAGATAGAACACTATTAACATTTTTTCATCACAGTCTTCCTTCACAGCAATGGGGGGTATGTCTTGAAAGGCATCAGGGGTGGCACTCGCACATATAGTCACTCAGATTTTAGTCCACGTTCTCGCCCTTTAACTTCTCACTGTGATCTGATTTGCCCCGATATGCACTACATGGATTCACTGCACAATACTTATTCTAAGAGAGAGAGAGTCACACTTAACCTAAATCACTTATGTTACATTATCACTCGTATTCCTCAGGGAGAAAGACAGGAACACGACATCGGTGATCCGGCTGAGCTAGGGGCACCGTCAAGGCGGGACGAGCCGAGAGGGCACGGGGCGGTTCGCAAGGGCGTCCTCTCGTGTCCGGGGCTCCCTGTGGCTTCCGGACTGGGCTCTGGCGTGTGGCCCTCGGGACTGGGGCCGGATAGCTCCAGGAACCTCTGTGTCAGGTCCCGGCGTCGTGGGGGCGTGGAGAGGTCTCGCCCGGGTGTTCTGGGGATAACCGAGAGAGACGGTGGGCTGCAGTCTCCAACGTCTAGAGGCGCCGTCAGGGGAGGACTGCGGCAGCGACTTTCACTGGGGTCCGACAGGTGCGCCTGCTCTAGAGCCAGGCGTAAGGAACAGAGACCGGGGGAGGTTGGGAGGCCTGTCCGGGATGCTCTGGGACAGAGAGCCTGGACTTCAGTCTCCAGCCGTGGGGACGTCCCTCTCCTTTGCACGCCCTCGGAGCGCCATAGATCGTCTCACGAGGCTGGGAGCGACCATAGATCGTCTCTACCTGAACACTGGGGGAGCGACCATTGATCGTCTCTACCTGGACACTATGGGAGCGACCATTGATCGTCTCTACCGGAGCACTGTGGGAGCGACCATTGATCGTTTCTACCTGGACACTGTGGGAGCGACCATTGATCGTCTCTACCTGAGCACTGTGGGAGCGACCATGGATCATCTCTACCTGGACGCTGTGGGAGTGACCATTGATCGTCTCTACCTGAGCACTGTGGGAGCGACCATGGATCGTCTCTACCTGGACACTGTGGGAGCGACCATTGATCGTCTCTACCTGAGCACTATGAGAGCGACCATTGATCGTCTCTACCTGAACACCGTGGGAGCGACCATTGATCATCTCTACCTGGACACTGTGGGAGCGACCATTGATAGTCTCTACCTGAGCACTATGGGAGCGACCATTGATCATCTCTACCTGAACACTGTGGGAGTGACCATTGATCGTCTCTACCTGGACACTGTGGGAGCGACCATTGATCGTCTCTACCGGAGCACTATGGGAGCGACCATTGATCATCTCTACCTGGACACTGTGGGAGCGACCATTGGTCGTCTCTACCGGAACACTATGGGAGCGACCATTGATCGTCTCTACCGAAACACTTTGGGAGCGACCATAGATCGTCTCGACCAGAGGCGCTCCGCCTGGAGTTTGAGTTCTAACTCCACCCCTAGCTAGCTCAGTGATTCCGCCACGCGAAGGTAGTGTCCTTCGCCTACGGTGGCGGCGGCATGGTGGCTGCATGTCACAGGGGCGCACGGCCCGGGCTGACATGCGTCGCTGTTGCCCGGAGTGGTGGTGGCTGGTGGCGGCTACCCCGTAGGGTCCGTGTGGGGGTGTCCGCATGTTTGTGGGCAAACTCTGTTGTACCTGGTTCGCCCTGCCGTCGGGGATACTATGGTATTCTTCGGGAGCACTGTTAAAGCCACGCATTTCACTATGTTTTTCCTGAATATGATTTTCTTGCTCACAGAAAAGTCTTCTGACTTTTGAAAAGAATTGGGACTGTTTAGCACTAAAATTTTGAGTACATTTATGGAAAATGCATATTTAGCAATTTAGACCAAAAGGAAGCTTACAAAGCCATCACTCCAATTAAACAGTTTTGAACTATCTCAAAAGCGAATGCTATCAGTCGTAGATAGCTCAAATTGGCACTGCTCTTTTCGAAAATTAAAAATCCAGTTAATCTCAAATCGACCTACATCATTTCAGGTCGACGCTCCGGCAACCTGCCTTTTTTTTTTTTTTTTTTTACATCCATAGTGAACAATGAAACTGCTTGGATGATGAACCAAGTAATATTTGTAAATTCTATATCGAAGTAGAGCTATGTATACATTTCTTCCGAGTAACATAATATTTATAATCAATTATTAGACAATTTTCTTGTAAAAGATTTTCTTTCGGAGTGATTTTGCCTTCGAGAATATGGATAAGAATGTCAAATGCAACGTGATACTGCGAATATATATATATATATATATATATATATATATATATATATATATATATATATATATATATATATATATATATATATATATATATATATATATATTGTAATGCTGTGTTTTTAAGGCGACTTCTCGTCGTAAAAACACTAGCTACTGAAGCGGGGTCCTCTTTCTAGACCGGAAGTAAAGCACTAACAAAGGAACAGGACATAAAAATCAGGCAGTATACCTTAACACATCTATTACCTAGATCCTACTCGTAACAATACACATAGAATGATATTTAAGATACAGGGACACAGAGATACAGAGTTAACACTTGGCTTCACAGAATAATCATATGCACTACAATAATCACACAGGGAGATTGTGAGTGTTCTTTAATGGGGTTCTTATGTCACTGGGAGGTAATATATAAATGGGATTGTTCACTTTAAGAATACACAAGGTTGGGAGTCTGGTTTAGGGATATTACTATAAAAGAAACCCCCCTGGGGGTAGGGGGGTTTTCAAGAATACTCCCCCAGTATCCCTGCTTGTCGTAAAAGGCGACTAAAAGGGTTGGCGGAGGGTTAGTGCCCCTCCCCGGAAAACAATTAACTAAAAAAACAAACAAGAAGCCTCGGACAAGGACTGACCAAACGATGACGACCCAGGACCGGACAAAGGACTTGGTAATGAGTACATGGAATGTAAGAGGAGCGAATGATGAGGTGAAAGAGAGAGATTGTCCAGGTGCTTGAGGGTGCGAAAGTGGATGTATGTGGAATAACTGAAACAAAATGGAGAGGAGAAAGTGTGAGAGAATGGGAGTATGGATGGGGTATATGTGCAGGAGTAGGTGAGAATGAGAGGGCAAAGGAAGGAGTATGTATAGTTGTGAGTAAAAGATGGAAGAGGAGCATAAGACAGTATGGATCAGTTGGGTCAAGGATTGTGTGGGTAAAGTTGAAAGTTGGAATACAAATGTGGGCGATTGTGTATGTGTATGCGCCAATGCAAGATCGTGCTAGAAGAGTGAGAGAAGAGTTCTGGACATATGTGGAAGTGTGCATGGAAAAGTTTGGAAGGAATGAGAGTGTTTTTGATTGGTGATATGAATGGTAAAGTTGGAAATGTGAAGGTGGATGGAATAGTTGGTGAGTGGGGTGTGCCTGCAGAGACAGATGAAAATGGGAGTGCGTTAGTGGACATTTGTGTTGGGAGGGGGTTGGTGATAGCCAATACCCTCTTCAGGCATAAAATGATCCACAGGTATACATGGCGAGTGATGAGAAGGGTGGGTGGTGAACTGAATGAAAGGAAGGCAATGATTGATTATGTGTGTGTGGATGAAAGGATGCGAAGATGTGTAAAGGATGCAAGAGTGTATAGAGGTTGGGGGAGTGGACTTTCTGACCACTACTTGGTGGTGGCCAGAATTAGAATGCAAGTAAGATGGAGGAATAGAAGAAGGGAAAGACGAGAGGAAGGAGTAGTTGCAAGGAGAGTGGAAAGGTTACAAGAGGATGAGAAAAAGGCAGAGTATATGAGAGAAGTGGAGGAACGATTGGGCAAATATGAATTGGAGCAGATGGGAGACGTGGAAGGTGTGTGTAAGATATTTGCAGAAGAAATATGTGCAGCATGTGATGTGGTGTGTGGAAGGAAGAGAAGACGGAGGGGGGTGCAAGGAACAGCGTGGTGGACTGAAGAGGTGAAACAGGCTGTGGCACAAAAGAAGAAAGCATACAATGAATGGATGAGAAATAGGGGCGTGGAAGAAGTTGAGAGGCGGAAGAGGGAGTTATATGTGGAAAGAAAGAGAGAGGTGAAAAGATTAGTAAGAGAGAGTAAGAAGAGAGAGGATGAGGAATTTGGAAGGAATTTGAGTGTAAAGTGGAGGGACTGTAAGAAAATGTTCTGGAGAGAAGTGAAAAGAGTAAGACAGGGTGGAAGTGAAGTTAGCAGGGGAGTGAAAGATAAAAATGGTAGGTTACTAGTGGAGAAGGGAGAAAAAGTGAGCAGATGGAGAGAACACTTTAAGGAATGTTGAACGTAGAGGATGGAAGTAATGCGAGTATAAGTGGCTGGGGAATGGCTGGGAGAAGGAGGGAGGTGAGAAGACAGGAAGAAATCAGTAGGATAGAAGTTGTGGAAGCAATGAAGAAAGTTAAATCGGGGAAAGCCCCAGGAATTGATGGAGTGTGTGGTGAAATGCTGAAGCATGGGGGAGAGATAGTAGAAGAATGGATGTGGAAGATGTGCAGATTGGCCTGGGAGGAGGGTAGAGTCCCGGAGGATTGGAAGTCAGGTATAATTATTCCCTTGTACAAAGGAAAAGGGGAAAAAGAAGTGTGTGGTAATCATAGGGGCATTTGTCTTCTTAGTATAATAGGAAAAGTGTATGGTAGGATACTTATAGACAGAGTTAGAGAAAGAACAGAGAAATTAGTTGGAGAAGAACAGGGAGGCTTTAGGAAGGGAAGAGGTTGTGTAGATCAGATATTCATTCTTAGATCTTTAGTGGAAAAGTTTCTAGAGAAGGGAAAGAAGTTGTATGCGGCTTTCATGGGTTTGGAGAAAGCATATGACAGGGTGGATAGACAAGGATTGTGGAAAGTGTTAAGAATATATGGAGTAGATGGGAAGTTGTTGAATGCTGTGAAGAGTATGTACGATGGTGCGAAGGCTGCAGTGCGTGTGGATGGTGAACTAAGTGAATTTTTCTCTTTGAAAGTTGGTTTGAAACAGGGATGTGTCATGTCTCCATGGTTGTTCAATCTGTACATGGATGGGGTAATAAAAGAGGTACAAGGTAGGGTAGTGGATGTTGGAGTGGCCCTGGTGAGAGAGGATAGTGTTTGGAAACTCCCTGTACTGTTGTTTGCAGATGATACTGTGTTGTTGAGTGAAGACGAAGGGGAGCTGCAAGGCTTGGTGGATGAGTTTGAGAGTGTGTAAGAAACGGAATCTAAAGGTGAATGTAGGGAAGAGTAAAGTGATGGTCTTTGAGAGAGGCGAAGTCAGTGAATGTACAGCGAGGTTGGATGGTGAGGAATTGGAAAATGTGAGTACGTTTAAGTACTTGGGTAGTGTGATAAGTAAGGATGGAGGTTTGGAGGGTGAAGTGCTTGAAAGGGTACAGCAGGGAAGAAAGGTTGCTGGTTCTTTGAAAGCAGTGATAAGAAACAGGGAAGTGAGCACGGAAGTGAAAAAGTTACTACATGACAGTATTGTGATACCAACTCTAACGTACGGAAGTGAAGCTTGGACATTGTTGGAAGGACACAAGTCAAGAGTGAGAGCAGTGGAAATGAGTTATTTAAGAGGAGCCTGTGGAATCACGTGGAGAGACAGGCTGACAAATGAGGATATAAGTTATGAGGAACACACTGAGGTGGTTTGGCCATGTGGAGAGGATGGAGGGGGAAAGACTGACGAAGAGAGTGTATGTGAGTGAGGTGGAGGGGGGAAGAGGGAGGGGGAGGCCGAGGATGAGTTGGAGGGATAGGGTGGAGAGGTATATGAGAGAGGGGGGTGTGAGTTGGGAGCCGGGCAGTGAAATGGCGGGGGACAGGGCGACTTGGAGGCGATTTGTTTGTGGCCACCCCAAACGGGATTGAGGCGTCTGGCAATAGATAGATAGATAGACTATAAAAGAGGTAGGGTGCGGATAGCGACACTCGACACTGTCACCTTGTCACGGAGACACGTACACTTAGCTTTTGACTCGCCCGCGCCCTTACCTCGAGATTCACAGAAAACTCCCTGGTTCCTTAATATGGGGAGGGACTAAGATAAATCACGAAGTTCACATTCTGCCCTGGTAGCACTAAGTTCTGATGAGCCACTGTTTACTATGTTTTCTTGCAGAGTCACTGTCACTGTTTTCCTCTGTTTCCTGGGTATAGTCACTGTTAGTTACACTTTAGGGTACAGGGAGGCTCTCCCGTCTGGGGGCCTCAACCTGAGAGGCGGCCCTCGTCTTAGGGCCGCGCCGGTGGGGTGCAGGGAGGCCCTTTGGTCTGGGGGCCTCGACCCGATAGGTGGCCCTCAGGACTGGGGCCAAACAGCCGGAGCAATCGGGCCTGTTTCTTCCGACTCCAGGGAGTGAGGGAGCCCGGATCACCTTCGTCGTGGGTTGTGGAGTCAAGCCTGGGCGTCCTGGGGCTGCGGGCACCAAGAGGGAGATGCGCCGTCAGGACTGGACTGCGGCAGCATCTCCTACGAGACTCCGGCAGGAACAAGGAACTCCCGGGTGGGGGCCGTAAGCCCGATATCGGGCCTTGCCACCACTCTAGTGTCTCCTCCAGGGCTATATTCCCGGATGGCGACGAAGGGCTCCCTGAAGGGAAAGAGGCTGGAGGAGGACTCACGTTGCCCGTGGTCTCTCGGATGTGTCTGGAGGCCGGAGCCGGGGGTCTCTTTCCCCCATTACACACTTTGGCTGTAGCCGTGAACTTGCCCGGCGTACGGGGGACACCTATAGGGTGATCGGGGTCGCCCTTTCGCTGCGGCTTGGGACCGCCGGCGTGGTGTTGCTCCTGTAGTAGGAGACAAGCCGGAGTGAGGGGCACAGAGGCCACACTCTCTCCAATACAGATTGAATCTACCTTCAGGGAATTCTCTACCCTGGTACGTGCCCTGGCCGGAGCCAAGTGTCTACACACTGCAGCTTGGGACCGTCCACGGGATGTTGCTCCTGAAGGGGAGAACAGCAGGAGAGGGATGCACTAATGCAACTCTCTCTCCCTGGTGTGTTAAGGCCGGAGCCTGGGGTCACCTTCCCCTTTACACACTCTATTAGGCCGTAGCCTAGGGTCGTCTTTCTCTCCTTACTTTTTATTAGGCCGTAGCCTTGGGCCTCTTGCCCTTGGGACTCCTGCCCTAGAGGGTGTAACAAAGCCGTCAATACGGTGTTACCTGGGACTGAATTTATTTCAGTCCCACCCCTATTCTGTCGATCACTGCTCCGCCCTCACAGTAGTTAACTTCCCCTGATCACCTGGGGTTGGGGCACTTGCGGGGAATAGGGACCCAGGGCCGTGATGCCCTGATGACCCTCTTGCCCGGGGTCATTAACCTCTCCGGTGTGTCCTCTTGGGGTGGTGGTGGGGTGGCGGCTTGGTGGTGGTGTGGGGGGTGGTGTGGTGGGAGGTCCTGCAGCGGGCACGGCGGGCATTTTATATATATATATATATATATATATATATATATATATATATATATCATCAGAATGATCAAGTTGCCCCTATAAAGCACTAGTTATACAGTTAAAAATAATATCCGTTTTATCTCTATTTCTTCAAGCAGTTTTTATGTTTCTAATCGATCAAACCTATTTCGGCTGAAAACCCCTCACATAAATGCCTTCTTTACATTTGAATCGATTTCATCCTACGTATTACCTCATTTTTCCTTTTTACTGATTTTTTTTTTTTTTCCTAGACGGAGTTTTCTTACCCTCGGAAAGATTTTCTGAATTTCAGATACAATTAGGAGTGTGACCACGCTAAAGTAGAGTTCTTTTCTAGAGGCTGCATACTATGTGTTATGAGACAAATTTGAGCAGATTTCTAGGATCAGTCATAAAATGCCTGCGACCGGACCTTCCGCCCCGCCACCCCCCACACCACCACCGGGCCACCACCACCCCACCACCCGAGGAGGAGATAACGGTCAGGTTAGTGACCCGGGACAAGAGGGTCATCCGACCACCACTGACCTGGGCCCCTTCTTCCCGCAACTACCTCAACACCAGGTGAGCCCAGACCCGCAACAAGTTACACGGCGGGTTAACCCTCGACAGCAGTGGGGTGGGACTGATACGTCAGTCCCTCGTAGTCTTGTGGTGACGACCACAGCTTCACCCCAACGGGACAGGAGGTCCCTAGGTGAGCCACGAGGTGTTTACACCTACTGCCACCGCGAGCCACGGGGAAGTACCATCCTCTGCCGCAACAACCCTGGTGAGCCACGAGGGGCTTGTATACTCTGCCACTGTGAGCCACAAGGGCGTAATAACCTCTGCCACAATCAGGACAGGAGGTCCTTTGACGAGGGAGGAGAGCCCTCTATAACAAATAGGGCAGGAGGCCCAATAGTGGATTGTACGGGGCTCACGCCCCTAGCCACTCTAAGGGTAGGAGACCCTCACACACCGCCACAAGTGGGTCCCAGGACCGATCAACCTGGTGCCACGGCAATTGTAAAGACAAGAGAGAGAGTCGCCTCTGTGCTACCCTCCATAAGTGCAAGAGAGACCACGGCCTCCGTGTGTCCTCTAGAGTCAGCTAACTCCTGCAGGAGTAGCCGGACACCACCCGGGGGAGTTGCCCCTAAAGTGTCACCTAACAGAGGCCCGGTCCCAGTCGGGACCTACCTCCTACCCCCGGGAAATTCTTGTCTTCCCCAGGTACCAACGGGAGACGAGGCTGCAGCCCACACCTGACGGTGCGTCCCCCAGCAGACCTCCGCAGCCCTCGGATCCCTAGGTGAGCCCGGCAACCCGTCGACGCCGACCTCCCCCTGCCGCAGACCCTACGACGTCAGGCCCGTCTGCTACACCTGTTTGGCCCCAGTCCCTAGGGCCAACACAGACGGGCCTCCCTTCACAGTGACCAGAGGAGGGACTACAACAGGTCGAGACCCCAGGCAAGAGGGTCTCCCTGCACCGTGACCAGAGGAGGACCTACAACAGGTCGAGACCCCAGGCAAGAGGGTCTCCCTGCACCGTGACCAGAGTGAGGACCTACACCTTATAGTGACAAAGAGATATCGCCCCAGAAACTCAGGCAAGAATAGTGACTTTTCCTTTTCTGTAGTGATCCAGTGACAGAGTGAACCAGCGGGATTACACCAAAAAGTGTCCGTAAATACCTTCCCCTAGCAAAGACTATAAGTTCTGGGTTCATACGACTAGTGCTATCCCAAAGTCCAGTCTAGAGTAGTCTCCCCCCCTGTCAGTGTACGCGCGGGTGAGAGTTGCCACGCCGAGCCCAAACAGTGAACTCTAGTGCTCTACCCCCCTTGTTATTTTATAGCAATAATCCCTCCTCGGCTCATCAAGCCCAGACATCTCTATTGTCCCAGCACACTAAGACCTTTTGGACTTTGATGCAAGTTATTCCCATCCACTTATGGACTCTTAACCTATTGTAAAGCATAATTAAGGAGTGTGTGAATATCCCGTATTACACTAACGTAACTTTGTATATCTGTATCCTCTGTCTATAATACCATCCTATGTAATATTGTTAAGGTGTTGTAATTAAGGTAATAGATGTGTTAAAGGTGGACTGCCTAGTTTTTATGTCCTGTTCCTTTGTTAGTGCATTACTTCCGGTCTGGAAAGAGGACCCCGCTCAGTAGCTAGTGTCTTTAGTACGAGGAGTCGGCCTAAAAACACTCAGCATAACACTGGTGGCAGTGGTGGTTCTGGATCCGAGTAACGCACGGAGGAACGTAAAAGGAAACCTTGCACAATGGCAGCTAAACCGCACATTCAATTACCAAAATTCAACCCTGACCAATGTGACATGGATGTTTATTTGGACATGATCAAACCCCTTTTAGACATAGGGTTTGAATCAGATAAGGAGAAAATTGCAGTCACACTACCGAATCTGGGAAAAATCATAACAAATGTCGCACCCAAAATAGTCCCAGAACTGTCATGGGACCAGTTCACTCAGATAGTGAAACAGGCTTTTATGCCTTCCATGGGTATAGTTGTCGCACTCTCACAACTCGACGCCCTCACCTATGACGGTAACCTGGATGATACTTTCACCCAGGCTCGGCGCCTCGTCACCGCCGCTTATCCCGAAGCTGAAGTAAATACTCGGGACACTTATACCTTCAGCGCCCTGCTAAGGATCCTCCCGAGCATAGTCAGGGAACATTTCTCCATATATGATCCCTCAGGAAATATGGACCAAGACCTGCAGCTCGTCAGGCGCCTTCTCGCAGCCCGTCCCACACCACAACCGCTTCACACAGTGACAAAGTTCCCCACAAACCACAACCTCCCACCAAAAGCCAAGCCGACGCCCCACCAAACGCCTGCAGAACCGCCCCCCACAGTACCCAGGGCTTACCAGCACAGGAAGCGCCACAACCCCAGGGAACAAGGGAACTTAATCAGTATAAACCCTTGGGAGTTCACGGCTTGCAGCCGCACCTGCCCCCTTCATGACATAAGGGAACAACTCAAGGGGAATCGGCGAAAGAACCCCCAAGAAAGCCGTAGAAAAGTTTCCTCCCTTGAAGACGACGCCCAAGAGGACGACGTACCACCACTGCTCTACCAAGGACCGGAAGAAGACGAGCACGACGACTACCCCCATCCTCAGCAGATGGATTTTTAGGCTCACCCCCGCACCTCCCCACGGTGGCTGGGGCCACCTCAAATACCTACAAACCCCCAGTCTACAACAAGATATGGCTGAATGGGGTCAAGACAAGATTATTGGTGGACACGGGAGCAGCCAGGTCTTGTTTCTACTCCCGCCACATCTCAGCATTCGGCCCACTTCTCCCCACTTCAGCCAACCTCGTAGACGCCGGGGATGGCCCCCTACCCATCCGTGGGGAAACCAGGGCCTTACAAACTACCACCCACCAACGAGTCTCCACCGACCACCCATTCATCATTTTTGACTCCTCCTGTAGCCAATATGATGGTTACCTTGGCCTGGACCTGCTTCAGAAACTCCACGCGACCATTGACTGCTATCAACGTCGCCTCCACTTCGGTCCAGCCCAACCCAACCAAGCATTCACCGACAAGAGAAAAAAAAAAGAGAAAAAAAAAAACACCGACACCACCCCCACACCACCCACCCACACAACACCACCACACGCTCCTTCTCCAGCCCACCTGTTCCTGTAACCCAAGCCTACACTCCCCAAGTACCTCAGTAAATTCCCTCCCACCACCACCCCCCACTCCACCCTTGCCATCACAAAACCCTTCATTCCCTGCCACTATTGCCTCTACCATTACCATTCCACCCCACCACGAAGCATGGGTTACGCTCACCAGACCCTCAAGTACATCAGTCCTTTTTTCACCATCCATCCCCAA
The DNA here is from genome assembly GCF_032717465.1 of Coenobita brevimanus. Lineage (NCBI taxonomy): Eukaryota > Metazoa > Arthropoda > Malacostraca > Decapoda > Coenobitidae > Coenobita > Coenobita brevimanus. The sequence goes on along the minus strand of NC_137007.1, from coordinate 21,917,663 downwards.
CGGGCCCTTAGCATCCTGCCTAGTCTCCCCCACTTTCCTCCCTCCCAACGCCCACCAGATACGTATTGCCAATCTCGCCACAACACCTTTAACCCTGCCCCGAGGCCTCATCATCGGCGACACAGAAGAGGCAGAACCATGTCCAACACCACCCCCCAATCACCCCACCCTCCCCAACATACCACCACATCTCTCCCCCGCCCAGTCAAACAGCCTCCACCAACTACTCCTGGACTTCCAGGACTTATTCTCCGTCGGCCCCACTGATCTTGGCCATACCACCTACCTAAGCCACGAAATTCACACTGCAGGACCTCCCATTCGCCAACCATCTCACAGAAAAAATCCTAAACAACGGGCAGAAGAAGATCGGCAGGTTCAAGAAATGCTAGATGCCGGTGCCATATCAAACTCCACCAGCCCATGGTCATCACCTGTAGTACTTGTGTGAAAAAAAGACGGAACCATGCGGTTTTGCGTCGATTACCGAAAAGTAAATGACGTTACCATCAAAGACGCTACGCCACTACCCAGGATCAACGACTCCCTAGATTCACTATATGGATCCACCTGGTTCTCTGCCTTAGACCTCCAATCAGGCTATTGGCAGGTTCCAGTTCACCCCGACGACAAACACAAAACCGCTTTTTCTACATCAAACAGGAAGCACTACGAATTCAACATCCTTTCCTTCGGACTCTGCAACGCCCCTGCGACCTTCTCCAGCCTAATGGAATCTGTGCTGAGCGGACTCACCTGGGAAACCTGCTTAGCCTACCTGGATGACGTAATTGTTTTCAGCCATACCTGGGCCGACCATCTCCACCGCCTCAAACAGGTATTCCACCTCATACGACAGGCCAGATTGAAGCTAAAACCAACCAAATGTGTGCTAGCTGAAAGATCAGTCTCCTTTCTCGGACATCTGATCAACGCAGAAGGCATCTCCCCCGACCCCGACAAGCTGCGTGCAATCGCCAACATTCCACCACCCCGCGACGTGCACGAAACCAGGGCCTTCCTAGGACTAACCTCCTATTATCGGCGCTTCGTGAACATCGCAAAACCCTTGCACGATCTGACAAAATAGGGAGAACCATTCACCTGGACTGAACCCCGACACATCACATTCACCACTCTCAAAGCCAAACTCACCTCCGCCCCAGTCATCACCTTTCCGGACTACAACCTACCATTCCGCCTGTACACGGACGTCTCACTCCACGCAATAGGGGCAGTTCTTGCACAAGTACAGGACGGCCTTGAACACATCATCGCCTGTGCCAGCCGCACCCTCAACTCGGCGGAAAAAAATTACGCGGCCACCAAACGTGAATGCCTAGGGATAATATGGTCACTGGAGTACTTCCGCTCATACATATCAGGCACCCATGTGATCATCATCACGGACCACCAATCCCTACAATGGTTGCGCCAGTCCAACACCATGAACGCCCAGCTCACTAGGTGGCGAGAAACCTTAGAAGAATACGATTTTGAAATATTGCATCGTCCAGGCAAACTCCACACGAACGCCGACGCCCTATCAAGACTACCCATTAATGCCATCACACCAGAACCCGACCTGATTAAGATGTAGCAAGACAACCAACGCCCTACCTGGATTCCGCCGAATATTTTCAGCAAGCTCCACCTGCATGGCGAACACTTGTTTGACCCTGACGGCCACATAATCCTAAGCCCCACAGCCACCCATGACACCATGCTCCACCTCCATGCCGACAACGGAATCCACTTGGGCACCAAGAAACTCACCCAAGTGTTCAACGACATATACTGGACACCGAACCCCACCACCATCGCCAAAACCATCGTGCAATCCTGCCGAGCCTGTGCGCTAGGAAAAGCTATCACCCGCACACCAGGCCCATCCGGAAAACTTATGGCCACAAAACCTTGGCAACTGCTATCCCTTGACGTCGTCGGACCACTCACCCCCAAGGCAGGATATAAATACATTATCACCTTCGTGGACGTCTACTCAAAATTCATCATAGCTTGTCCTGCTAAAGATCACAGTGCAGTATCTGTCGCTGATGCTTTGACTCGCCACGTGTTTCCATATTTTGGCATTCCCCAGGCATTGCATTCCGACAATGCACCAGAATTCACCGGAAAAGTTTGGCAGGAATTAGCTAAAATATTCGGATTCCACATCTCCCACTCATCCCCCTACTGGCCACAAGGCAACAGCATCTGTGAAAGAAGCCATCGCTCCCTCCTAAATCAAGTCCGCACTCGCATCACACAAACAGGAAATGAAGACTGGCCTGCCCACGTCAAAATAGTTCAATGGGGCTTGAACACATGCCCGCGAGAAGACGGCATAACACCACACGAGCGAATATTCGGGGAAACCCCGCTCCTCCTCCCGCTCTGCCACCACCTCCAGCCACCCTCCCCCACCGACCCCCTCCATCATCTCAAACGCCGCCTCCACCACCTACAAGCACAACAAGACCTTACACCCGATACCAACCACAACCCCTACAAAACAGGACAATCCGTCGTCGTCGCCCAACTACCTACTCCCAACAAAATTGCACCACTATTCATCAGACCCTTCACCATAACTCAAGTCCCCAACCCTTATCAAGTCATCATCAATCAACACGGCCAGCAGCGCACGTATCGCAACCGCCACGTGCGACCCTTTCACCCACCCAACAATAACCACACGCCCAGCACCCCTGCCCGACCACCTGGCCATGACGACACTTCCGGAAATTACCCCCCACACTCACACGCCTACTACTTCTCACTCCCACCCAGTACCTCACCTACCACCTCACCACCCCCCACCACCCCAGACCTTGACCCAACTCAACCACCGCCCTCACCACCACCCCCACCCAGCACCTCACCTACAACCACACCACCCCCCACCACCCCGGATCCTGACTCACCTCAGCTGCCGCCTACACCACCACCACCACCCACCACCACCACATACTCAACAACGCCCACACCACACTCCCCCACCCATTCCCGCACCACCCCTCACACCACACCTCCTCCATCCCCTGCCTCTCCATCAACCCAAACCACTACCTCCTCAAACCATACTCCTCCACCTTCACCCACCTGCGCCCGCACCACGCCCAGAACCAACCAAGCAAACACGCCCGCCCTACCCAGCGACCATGCTCACTATACCCGCCACACAACCAGGCCACCCACCTCACCTCCCAACACCCGTACACCCTCACCACCACCACGTGCTCAACCACCCTCACCACCCACACCCACCCTTACCACCACCACTACTAGATCAGGCCGCCTTTCACGCCCACCACCCAGATATACAGCTACACCACCCCATGGTAACCAGCCAACCCACCATACCCCACCACAAAGACCCTCTACCCCAAACACCTCCCCCATCACTCTCCCTCTCCACCAAGCACGATGGAAAAACCCCAAGTCCCAATTCCCCAAAGTCAAATCCCCTACCCACCGACCCATCCCCCATAAAAGCACCAACCCGCCAACCCTAGCCAGCATTCAGCTACAGCCACCCCAACAAGCACCAACCACCAGCATGAAAATCACCTGCGTCCAGTGGCTATCTCACGGCCAGCCGCCCATCAGAATCCGACAGACACCCCAGCTTCTTCGCCGCCTACGCCGCACAAACCACTCATCCTCCATCCGGCTGTTCATCAACCCAGCCCACGAACCAACCAGAATGACCAACCACTGGATCAACCTCCTGCAACACCTCACCCCAGTCAACATGACACCAACCACCATCACCTACCACCTGCAGTCACGGGGTCGTGACTTTTTCACGAACGACGGTGGTAAAATGCCCGCGACCGGACCTTCCGCCCCGCCACCCCCCACACCACCACCGGGCCACCACCATCCCACCACCCGAGGAGGAGATAACGGTCAGGTTAGTGACCCGGGACAAGAGGGTCATCCGACCACCACTGACCTGGGCCCCTTCTTCCCGCAACTACCTCAACACCAGGTGAGCCCAGACCCGCGACAAGTTACACGGCGGGTTAACCCTCGACAGCAGTGGGGTGGGACTGATACGTCAGTCCCTCGTAGTCTTGTGGTGATGACCACAGCTTCACCCCAACGGGACAGGAGGTCCCTAGGTGAGCCACGAGGTGTTTACACCTACTGCCACCGCGAGCCACGGGGAAGTACCATCCTCTGCCGCAACAACCCTGGTGAGCCATGAGGGGCTTGTATCCTCTGCCACCGTGAGCCACGAGGGCGTAATACCCTCTGCCATAATCAGGACAGGAGGTCCTTTGACGAGGGAGGAGAGCCCTCTATAACAAATAGGGCAGGAGGCCCAATAGTGGATTGTACGGGGCTCACGCCCCTAGCCACTCTAAGGGTAAGAGACCCTCACACACCGCCACAAGTGGGTCCCAGGACCGATCAACCTGGTGCTACGGCAATTGTAAAGACAAGAGAGAGAGTCGCCTCTGTGCTACCCTCCATAAGTGCAAGAGAGACCACGGCCTCCGTGTGTCCTCTAGAGTCAGCTAACTCCTGCAGGAGTAGCCGGACACCACCCGGGGGAGTTGCCCCTAAAGTGTCACCTGAACAGAGGCCCAGTCCCAGTCGGGACCTACCTCCTACCCCCGGGAAATTCTTGTCTTCCCCAGGTACCAGCGGGAGACGAGGCCACAGCCCACACCTGACGGCGCGTCCCCCAGCAGACCTCCGCAGCCCTCGGACCCGTAGGCGAGCCCGGCAACCCGTTGACGCCGACCTCCCCCTGCCGCAGACCCTACGACGTCAGGCCCGTCTGCTACACCTGTTTGGCCCCAGTCCCTAGGTCCAACACAGACAGGCCTCCCTTCACAGTGACCAGAGGAGGGACTACAACAGGTCGAGACCCCAGGCAAGAGGGTCTCCCTGCACCGTGACCAGAGGAGGACCTACAATAGGTCGAGACCCCAGGCAAGAGGGTCTCCCTGCACCGTGACCAGAGGAGGGTCTACAACAGGTCGAGACCCCAGGCAAGAGGGTCTCCCTGCACCGTGACCAGAGTGAGGACCTACACCTTATAGTGACAAAGTGATATCGCCCCAGAAACTCGGGCAAGAATAGTGACTTTCCCTTTCCTGTAGTGATCCAGTGACAGAGTGAACCAGCGGGATTACACCAAAAAGTGTCCGTAAATACCTTCCCCTAGCAAAGACTATAAGTTCTGGGTTCATACGACTAGTGCTATCCCAAAGTCCAGTCTAGAGTAGTCTCCCCCCCTGTCAGTGTACGCGCGGGCGAGAGTTGCCGCGCCGAGCCCAAACAGTGAACTCTAGTGCTCTACCCCCTTGTTATTTTATAGTAATAATCCCTCCTCGGCTCATCAAGCCCAGTCATCTCTATTGTCCCAGCACACTAAGACCTTTTGGACTTTGATGCAAGTTAATCCCATCCACTTATGGACTCTTAACCTATTGTAAAGCATAATTAAGGAGTGTGTGAATATCCCGTATTACACTAACGTAGCTTTGTATATCTGTATCCTCTGTCTATAATACCATCCTATGTAATATTGTTAAGGTGTTGTAATTAAGGTAATAGATGTGTTAAAGGGGGACTGCCTAGTTTTTATGTCCTGTTCTTTTGTTAGTGCATTACTTCCGGTCCGGAAAGAGGACCCCGCTCAGTAGCTATAATATAGTGTCTTTAGTACGAGGAGTCGGCCTAAAAACACTCAGCATAACAAGTCAAATATAGTAGCTTTGTATTATCCCTGAAACGAACGGTTTTTACAGTAACAGAACAAATCCATTACTTTTTTTAAGCTAAAATTTCCACTACAAATAAAGAAGTCAGAAATTACCCTCTTCGTAACGTAAAAACCCAACCAATATCCAGACGACATTAATACATTTTATACAGTGGTAATTCGGCCAGCAGTTTTTTTGTATCTTCTATGTCTACGGAGATGAGGAATAAAGTTGTAAATGATAATTAATTATATATGTCGGAATTACGAAAACGTTTATAATTTCTCGTATCAATTTTTAGGTAAGAGTCAAACGTTCTTCAATTTACCTTGTAACGAGGTATAAAAGTATTGAGAGATTTTACCTAAGGGAATGTTGCAAATGGTGTATCACGATTATTCGTAATAATGAAATATATATATATATATATATATATATATATATATATATATATATATATATATATATATATATATATATATATATAAATATATATATGTAATGCTGTGTTTTTAAGGCGACTTCTCGTCGTAAAAACACTAGCAACTGAAGCGGGGTCCTCTTTCTAGACCGGAAGTAAAGCACTAACAAAGGAACAGGACATAAAAACCAGGCGGTATACCTTAACACATCTATTACCTAGATCCTACTCGTAACAATACACATAGAATGATATTTAAGATATAGGGACACAGAGATACAGAGTTAACACTTGGCTTCACAGAATAATCATATGCACTACAATAATCACACAGGAAGATTGTGAGTGTTCTTTAATAGGGTTCTTATGTCACTTGGAGGTAATATATAAATGGGATTGTTCACTTTAAGAATACACAAGGTTGGGGTCTGGTTTAGGGATATTACTATAAAAGAGGTAGGGTGCGTATAGCGACACTCGACACTGTCACCTTGTCACGGAGACACGTACACTTAGCTTTTGACTCGCCTGCGCCCTTACCTTGAGATTCACAGAAAACTCCCTGGTTCCTTAATATGTGGAGGGATTAAGATAATTCACAAAGTTCACTTTCTGCCCTGGTAGCACTAAGTTCTGATGGGCCATTGTTTACTATGTTTTCTTGCGGAGTCACTGTCACTGTTTTCCTCTGTTTCCTGGGTATGGTCACTGTTAGTTACACTTTAGGGTACAGGGAGGCTCTCCCGTCTGGGGGCCTCGACCTGAGAGGCGGCCCTCGTCTTAGGGCAGCGCTGATGGGGTGCAGGGAGGCCCTTTGGTCTGGGGGCCTCGACCTGATAGGTGGCCCTCAGGACTGGGGATGAACAGCCGTAGCAATCGGGCCTATTTCTTCCGACTCCGGGGAGTGAGGGAGCCCGGATCACCTTCATCGTGGGTTGTGGAATCGAGCCTGGGTGTCCTGGGGCTGCGGGCACCGAGAGGGAGAGGCGCCGTCAGGACTGGACTGTGGCAGCGTCTCCTACGGGGCTCCGGCAGGAACAAGGAACTCCCGGGTGGGGGCGGTAAGCCTGATATCGGGCCTTGCCACCACTCTAGTGTCTCCTCCAGGGCTATATTCTCGGATGGCGACGAAGGGCTCCCCGAAGGGAAAGAGGCTGGAGGAGGACTCACGTTGCCCATGGTCTCTCGGGTGTGTCTGGAGGCCGGAGCTGGGGGTCTCTTTCCCCTATTACACACTTTGGCTGTAGCCGTGAACTTGCCCGACGTACGGGGGACACCTATAGGGTTATCGGGGTCGCCCTTTCGCCGAGGCTTGGGACCGCCAGAGTGGTGTTGCTCCCGTAGTACGAGACAAGCCGGAGGGAGGGGCACAGAGGCCACACTCTCTCCAATATGGATTGAATCTACCTTCAGGGAATTCTCTACCCTGGTAAGTGCCCAGGCCGGAGCCGAGTGTCTACCCGTACAAAAGACAACTACCGGGGGAACTGGTTCGGCCGCACGCTGCGGCTTGGGACCGTCCACGGGGTGTCGCTTCCGTAATAGGGAAGTGCTACACGTACAGTAGCAGGGGCTCTTTACCCTGATCTGTATTCTGGCCATAGCTGAGAGCCGATCACCTCCCACAGGAACATCTGCCGGGCAACCGGGGTCGCCCGCACGCTGCAGCTTGGGACCGTCCACGGGATGTTGCTCCTGAAGGGGAGAACAGCAGGAGAGGGATGCATTAAGGCAACTCTCTCTCCCTGGTGTGTTAAGGCCGGAGCCTGGGGTCACCTTCCCCTTTACACACTCTATTAGGCCGTAGCCTAGGGTCGTCTTTCTCTCTTTACTTTTTATTAGGCCGTAGCCTTGGGCCTCTTGCCCTTGGGACTCCTGCCCTAGAGGGTGTAACATACCTGGGACTGAATTTATTTCAGTCCCACCCCTATTCTGTCAATCACTGCTCCGGCCGCACAGTAGTTCACTTCCCCTGATCACCTGGGGTTGGGGCACTTGCGGGGAATAGGGACCCAGGGCCGTGATGCCCTGATGACCCTCTTGCCCGGGGTCACTAACCTCACCGGTGTGTCCTCCTGGGATGGTGGTGGGGTGGCGGCTCGGTGGTGGTGTGGGGGGTGGTGAGGTGGGAGGTCCTGCGGCGGGCACGGCGGGCATTTTACCACCCTCCCGTTGTTGAAGTCACAGCCCCGTGACTGGAGGTGGTAGGTGGTGGAGGTGGATGTCTGGTGGGCCGGGATAAGGTGTTGGGTTAGGCTGACCCAGTGAGTGGTGAATGTGTCGGGCTCCTAATGGGAGTTGAGCGTTAGGTGGAGGGAGGACGGATGGTTGGTCCGGCGTAGGAGGCGTAGCAGGTGGTAGGTGCCCCTGATTCTGGCTGGTGGGCAGTTGTATGGCTTCCAATGGACTTTTGTCACCTTCATCTCAGGGAATGGTGCCTGGTGGAGAGATGAAATTTGAATGCTGGAGAGTGACGGGAGGTTGGTGGTTTTATTGGGGCTAATTCGGTGGGAGGAGCGTCGTCCTTTGGGGAATTGGGAATTGGGAAAGTTCCAACGTGCTTGGTGGAGGGGGAGGGTTATGGGGGAGGTGTCTGGGGGGGTATGTGGAGAGGGTGGGTTTTGGGGTGGGTGTGCGATGGTTAGAGGTGTTGGTGTGTATCTTGCGGCTGGGCGTGAGAGGCGTCCTGATCTGGTGGTGGTAGTGGTGATGGTGGGTGTGGGTGGCAAGGGTGGTTGTGTGCGCGGTGGTGGTGAGGGTGTGCGGGGGTTGGGGGGGGATGGTTGGGGGCGCGGTGTGGCGCGTATAATGAGAGTGGTCATGAGGGAGGGTGGTGGCGGGTGTGGAGGTGGTGGGGTGGTGAGTGGTGTGGTTTTCGGGGGGGGTGGGCTGTTGTGGTGATGTGGGTGGCATGGGCGAAGTGGGTTGGGAGGTGGTGGGTGGATGGGTGTTAGGTGGGTGAATTTCAGGTTGTGAAGTAGTGGTGGTTTCGGCCTGTGGTGGTGGTGTGTTGGGGGGTGGGCTGGTTGCTGGTGAGTTTGAGGAAAGGGGTGAGAAGGAGTAGGAGTAGAAGTCTGGGGGGTGATTCTGAGAAAGGTCGGGGTGGACAGGTGTGCGGGCAGGGGTGCAGGTAGGTCTAGCGTGGGGGTGGGCAGTGTTGGGTGGGTGGAAGGGGCGCACGTGGCGATTTCTGTATGTGCGGTGTTGTCCTTGTTGATCTATAATGACTTGGTATGGGTTGGGTACTCGCACAATTTTGTAAGGTCCATTGAATCGGGGGGAGGTTTTGGGTGGGGTAGGTAGGTTTGCGACGACAACGGACTGGCCAGGTGTGTATGGGTTGGAGTGGGTTATGTCGGGTGCTAGGTCTTGTTGTGAATGCAGATGGTGGAGGCGGCGTTTGAGGTGGTGGAGAGGGTCGGTGGTGGAGGGTGGGGTGGGTGGCTGTAGGTGGTGGAGGGTGGGGTGGGTGGCTGTAGGTGGTGGCGGAGTGGTAGGAGTAGGGGCGATTCCCCGAAAACTCTTTCATGTGGAGTTATTCCGTCTTCTCGTGGGCATGTATTTAAGCCCCATTGGATGATCTTGACGTGGGGAGGCCAGTCTTCGTTTCCTGTTTGCATGATGCGTGTGTGGACCTGGTTCATAAGGGAGCGATGGCTTCTCTCGCAGATGCTGTTGCCCTGGGGCCAGTAGGGGGATGAGTGGGAGATATGGTATCCGAATATGCTTGCTAGTTCTTCCCAGACTTTTCCCGTAAATTCTGGAGCATTATCCGAATGTAGAGCCTGTGGAATCCCAAAATAAGGGAATACATGTCGGGTGAGGGCATCGGCAACTGATAGTGCACTGTGATCTTTGGTGGGGCAGGCGATGATAAACTTTGAATATACATCCAAGAAGGTAATTATGTACTTGTAGCCTGCTTTTGGTATGAGAGGGCCGACGACGTCTAAGGAGAGTAGTTGCCATGGTTTTTGTGCTGTTAATTTTCCTGTAGGGCCTGGTGTTCGGGTGATGTCCTTTCCTAAGGCACATGCTCGACATGATTGTATGATCTTCTTTGCGATGGTGGATGGGTTCGGGGTCCAGTACATATCGTTAAAGGCTTGTAGCAGTTTCTTTGTTCCCAGGTGGATGCCGTTATGGGCATGGAGGTGGAGCATGGTGTCGTGGGCAGTGGCGGGGCTTAGGACGATGTGTCCGTTTGGGTCGAAGAGGTGTTTGCCGTGTGGGTGGAGTTTAGCGAATGTGGTCGGTGGGATCCAGGTAGGGCGTTGTTTGTTGTGCCACATTTGGACCAGGTCTGGTTCTGTCGAGATGGCGTTGATTGGAAGACGGGATAGGGCATCGGCGTTTGTGTGGAGTTTGCCTGGTCGGTATGCGATTTCGAAATCATACTCTTTGAGTGTCTCTCGCCAGCATATCAGTTGGGCATTGGTGGTGTTTGATTGCCGTAGCCATTGCAGGGATTGGTGATCTGTAATGACTATCACATGGATGCCTGAGATGTAGGAACGGAAGTATTCTAGGGACCAGATGATCCCTAGGCACTCGCGTTTGGTGGCCGCATAGTTCCGTTCTGCAGGATTCAGGGTGAGGCTGGCACAAGCAATGATGTGTTCCCTCCCATTTTGTACTTGTGCAAGGACAGCCCCTATGGCGATGAGCGATACGTCAGTATACAGGCGGAATGGGAGGTTGTAGTCTGGGAAAGCGACTACTGGGGCAGAGGTTAATTTGGATTTGAGGGTGGTAAATGCTGTTTTCCTTGGTTCGGTCCACACGAAAGGCTCGCCCTTTTTTGTTAGATCGTGTAGGGGTTTGGCGATATGAGCAAATCCTTTGACGAACCGCCTATAGTATGATGTTAACCCAAGGAAGGCTCTGGCTTCATGTACGTCGCAAGGCAGGGGGATGTCGGCGATGGCACGTAGTTTGTCTGGGTCTGGTGAAATGCCTTCGGCATTAATTAGGTGTCCCAGGAAAGAAACTGATCGCTCAGCCAAGACGCACTTTGTTGGTTTCAATTTTAGCCCTGCTTGGTGTATGTGGTGAAACACTTGTTTGAGGTGGTGGAGGTGGTCGGCCCAGGTACGACTGAAGACGATGACGTCGTCGAGATACGCCAAACAAGTCTCCCAGGTTAGTCCACTGAGGACTGACTCCATCAGACGGGAGAATGTGGCAGGGGCTTTGCAGAGTCCAAAAGGAAGGACGTTGAATTCATAATGCTTCCCGTTTGATGTTGAGAAGGCGGTTTTGTGTTTGTCGTCGGGGTGTACGGGGACTTGCCAATAGCCCGATTGCAGATCTAGGGTGGAGAACCATGTCGAGCCATGTAAGGAGTCCAGTGAGTCGTCTATCCGGGGTAGGGGAGTTGCATCTTTGACTGTGACGTCGTTGACTCGGCGGTAGTCTACGCAAAAGCGCATTGTCCCATCTTTTTTTCGTATGAGTACCACTGGTGAGGACCATGGGCTAGTGGAGTTGGAGATCACGCCGGCATCTAGCATGTCCTGGACCTGCCGATCTTCTGCCCGTTGCTTTGGATTCTTTCATCGTGATGGTTGGCAAATTGGAGGTCCAGTCGTGTGTATCTCATGGCTGAGATAGGTGGTATGGCCAAGGTCGGTTGGGCCGGAGGAGAATAGGTCCCGAAAGTCCAGGAGGAGTTGTCGTAGGCTGTTGGTTTGGGCAGGGGATAGGTGTGATGGTAGGTCGGGGAGAGTGGGATGGTCCGGAGGTGGTGCTTGGCATGGTTCGGCTTCTTCTGTGTCGCCGATGATGAGTCCTCTTGGTAGAGTTAGTGGGGTTGTGGCGAGGTTGGCGATACGGATTTCGTGGGCATGTGGGGAGAGGAAGGTGGGGCTTACTAAACAGGAAGAGAGTGGTCCGGTGGGGATGGATGGTGAGAAGAGGACGGAGGTATGAGAAGGTTTGTTTAGTTTTACCCAAGCTTCGTAGTGGGGTGGAATAGTGATTGAGGAGGCGATAGTGGCAGGAAAAGATGGGGAGGGGTCCAGATGATGTGTGATGGGTGGTGGTGATGGGGGTGGATGGGGTGAGGCAGTGTGAGAGGTTGGGTTGGGGTCAGGTGTATGAGTGATTTGGGACAGGTGAGTGTTTCATGGTAGTATGTGTTTGTGTAGTGTGTGAGGGGTGGTGTTCCTGATTTTTCTTTGATGTTTTTTTTTTCTTCTTCTTTCTTGTTGATTGATGCTTGGTTGGGACGGGCTGGACTGAAGTGGAGGCGGCGTTGATGGCAGTCAATGGTGGCATGGAGTTTCTGGAGGAGGTCCAGCCCTAGATATCCATCATACTGATTGCATGTCGAGTCGAATATGATGAATGGGTGGCTAGCGGATATTTGTTGGTGGGTGTGGGTTTGAAGGGCCTGTGTTTCCCCATGGATAGGCAGGGGGCTGTCCCCCGCGTCGACGAGGTTGGCTGAAGTGGGGAAAAGAGGGCCAAATGCAGGGATGTGGCGGGAGTAGAAGTGGGAGTAGAGGCACGATCTGGCTGCTCCCGTATCCACTAGTAGTCGTGCCTTGACCCCGTTCAGCCAAATCTTGTTGTAGACTGGGGGTCTGTAGTTCTGTGAGGTGGCCCCCGCCACAGTGGGGAGGTGCGGGGGTGGGCCTAAAAATCTATCTGTTGCGGAGTGGTGTCGTCTTGGTCGTCGTCGTCCGTTCCTGAATAGTGTGTTGGCGGTGCGTTGTCTTCCGGGGGGGCGGCGTCTAAGGAGGAGACTTTCTTGCACCCTTGGTGAAAAGTTCTGCGCCTGCTAGCTTTAAGCTGTTCCCTAATGTCGTGCAAGGGGCAGGTGCGACTGCAAGCCGTGAATTCCCAGGGATTAATTGTGATGAGGTTTCCTTGCTCCCTGGGGTCTGGGCGTTTCTTCTGCGGGTAAGCTCTAGGCACTGTGGGAGACGGCTCTGTAGTTGGCTGGTGAGGCGGCAGCTTAGGTTTGGATGGAGGGTTTCGTTTTGTTGGAAAACGTGTCACCGCGTGGAGTGGCTGTGGTGTGGGGCGGGTGGCGAGCAGACGTCAGACGAGTTGCAGGTCGTTTTCCATGTCCCCTGAGGGGTCATAGATTGAGAAGTGCTCCCTGACTGTGCTAGGGAGGATCCTCAATAGAGCATTAAATGTATGTATATCCCGAGCATTTGTAGGTGCCTCAGGATAGGCAGCGCTGACGAGGCGCCGAGCCTGGATGAATGTATCATCCAGGTTCCCATCATAGGTAAGGGCGTCGAGTTGAGAAAGAGCGACAACTCTGCCTATTGATGGCGTAAAAGCCTGTCTCACTAATTGAGAGAATTGGTCCCATGACAGTTCTGGGACGATTTTTGGTGCGACAGTAGTGATTATTTTACCCAGGTTAGGTAGTGTGACTGCAATCTTTTCTCTGTCTGAGTCGAACCCTATGTCTAGGAGGGGTTTGACCATATCTAAATATACTTCTATGTCGCACTGGTCCGGGTTGAACCTCGGCAATTGGATGTGTGGTTTGGCTGCCATTGTGCAAGTTTTCTTTCTTCGTTCCTCTGTGCTTTTACTCGGATCCAGAACCACCGCTTGCCACCAGTGTAATGCTGTGTTTTTAAGGCGACTTCTCGTCGTAAAAACACTAGCTACTGAAGCAGGGTCCTCTTTCTAGACCGGAAGTAAAGCACTAACAAAGGAACAGGACATAAAAACCAGGCGGTATACCTTAACACATCTATTACCTAGATCCTACTCGTAACAATACACATAGAATGATATTTAAGATACAGGGACACAGAGATACAGAGTTAACACTTGGCTTCACAGAATAATCATATGCACTATAATAATCACACAGGGAGATTGTGAGTGTTCTTTAATAGGGTTCTTATGTCACTTGGAGGTAATATATAAATGGGATTGTTCACTTTAAGAATACACAAGGTTGGGAGTCTGGTTTAGGGATATTACTATAAAAGAGGTAGGGTGCGGATAGCGACACTCGACACTGTCACCTTGTCACGGAGACACGTACACTTAGCTTTTGACTCGCCCGCGCCCTTACCTCGAGATTCACAGAAAACTCCCTGGTTCCTTAATATGTGGAGGGACTAAGATAATTCACAAAGTTCACTTTCTGCCCTGGTAGCACTAAGTTCTGATGGGCCACTGTTTACTATGTTTTCTTGCAGAGTCACTGTCACTGTTTTCCTCTGTTTCCTGGGTATAGTCACTGTTAGTTACACTTTAGGGTACAGGGAGGCTCTCCCGTCTGGGGGCCTCGACCTGAGAGGCGGCCCTCGTCTTAGGGCCGCGCTGATGGGGTGCAGGGAGGCCCTTTGGTCTGGGGGCCTCGACCTGATAGGTGGCCCTCAGGACTGGGGCCGAACAGCCGGACCAATCGAGCCTGTTTCTTCCGACTCCGGGGAGTGAGGGAGCCCGGATCACCTTCGTCGTGGGTTGTGGATCGAGCCTGGGCGTCCTTGGGCTGCGGGCACCAAGAGGGAGAGGCGCCGTCAGGACTGGACTGCAGCAGCGTCTCCTACGGGGCTCCGGCAGGAACAAGGAACTCCCGGGTGGGGGCGGTAAGCCCAATATTAGGCCTTGCCACCACTCTAGTGCCTCCTCCGGGGCTATATTCCCGGTTGGCGACGAAGGGCTCCCCGAAGGGAAAGAGGCTGGAGGAGGACTCACGTTGCCCGTGGTCTCTCGGGTGTGTCTGGAGGCCGGAGCCGGGGGTCTCTTTCCCCTATTACACACTTTGGCTGTAGCCGTGAACTTGCCCGATGTACGGGGGACACCTATAGGGTGATTGGGGTCGCCCTTTCGCCACGGCTTGGGACCACCGGCGTGGTGTTGCTCCCGTAGTAGGAGACAAGCCGGAGGGAGGGGCACAGAGGCCACACTCTCTCCAATACTGATTGAATCTACCTTCAGGGAATTCTCTACCCTGGTACGTGCTCCGGCCGGAGCCGAGTGTCTACCCGTACGAAAGACAACTACCGGGCGAACTAGTTCGCCTGCACGCTGCGGCTTGGGACCGTCCACGGGGTGTCGCTTCCGTAATAGGGAAGTGCTACACGTACAGTAGCAGGGGCTCTTTACCCTGATCCGTATTCTGGCCGTAGCCGAGAGCCGATCACCTCCCACAGGAACATCTGCTGGGCAACCGGGGTCGCCCGCACGCTGCAGCTTGGGACCGTCCACGGGATGTTGCTCCTGAAGGGGAGAACAGCAGGAAAGGGATGCACTAAGGCAACTCTCTCTCCCTGGTGTGTTAAGGCCGGAACCTGGGGTCGCCTTCCCCTTTACACACTCTATTAGGCCGTAGCCTAGGGTCGTTCTCTCTTTACTTTTTATTAGGCCGTAGCCTTGGGCCTCTTGCCCTTGGGCCTCCTGCCCTAGAGGGTGTAACAAAGCCGTCAATACGGTGTTACCTGGGACTGAATTTACTTCAGTCCCACCCCTATTCTGTCGATCACTGCTCCGGCCGCACAGTATTTCACTTCCCCTGATCACATGGGGTTGGGGCACTTGCGGGGAATAGGGACCCAGGGCCGTGATGCCCTGATGACCCTCTTGCCCGGGGTCACTAACCTCACCGGTGTGTCCTCCTGGGGTGGTGATGGGGTGGCGGTTCGGTTGTGGTGTGGGGGGTGGTTTGGTGGGAGGTCCTGCGGGGGGCACGGCGGGCATTTTAATATATATATATATATATATATATATATATATATATATATATATATATATATATATATATATATATATATATACAGTATATATATAAATTGAGTTAATCTTTATTCGACCTACAGTATTTCATGTCAACGCTCCTGCAACCAACTGCGTGTATAATTAACCAATTGATATTTGTAAATTCCATAAATAAGTTGATCTATGTACACATTTTTTCCGAGAAACATATTATTTATACTCACTTCCTAAATAATTTTCTTGTAAAAGATTAGTTTTCTTTCGTCGTGACTTTACCTTGGAGAATAAAGATAACAATATCAAACGATACGTCATACTGCGAAAATATTCTTTTTTTTTCTTTTTTTTTTATTAGGAGGATCAAGTTGCCACTTCAAAGCCCTTGTTATACATATAAAAATAATATCCGTTTTATCTCTATTTTTTCAAGCAGATCAATGCTATTTTGCCTGAAAATCCCTCAAAATGAATACCTTCTTTATTTTTTAATCGATTTCATCCTACGTATTACCTCATTTTGCCTTGTTACTGATTTTTTTTTTTTTCCGAGACGGAAATTTCTCATCCTCAGAAAAGTTTTCTGAATTTCAGATACAATTATGAGTGTGACCCAGCTAATGGAGAGTTATTTGGTAGAAGATGTATACTCTGTGTTTTGAACCTATAGTGAACGGGTTTCTTGGATTACTCAAATATAGTAGCTTTGAATTATCCCAGAATCGGATGGTTTTTACAGTAACAAAACTAATCTATTTTTTTTTAAATTTAAAATTACCACTACAAATGAAAAATCAGAAATGGCCCACTTCGTAAAGTATAAATCCGACCAATATCCAGACGACATTACCCTCAAATAAAGGCCTTCTTTACTTTTGAATCGATTTCATCTTACGTATTACCTCATTTTGCCTTGTTTCTGATTTTTTTTTTTTTTTCCGAGACGGATTTATCTCACCGTCACAAAGGTTTTCTGGCTTGATTATATAATTGGATGTGTTTCCCACATAAATTAGAGTATATTAATTTTGTTGAAGCTACAAATTTCGTGTTTCTGCCACCAATTATTCAGTGTTTAGGATCACTCAAGTATAATAGGTTCTAATTATCCATGAAGAGGTTGATTGTATCGTAACAAAACGACTTGACATTTTTTTTAAATCTGAAATGACAAATGCAATGAAAGAAATTCAGAAATGACTCTCTTCCTAATGCAAAAATTCAATCACCAAACGACATTACTACAGTTGAGTCAGGTGTTCTTCAACCTGAATTCTTTTGGAGCTGTCATGCACTATATTTCTACGGAGATGAGGAATAAAGTTATAAATGCTATTTAATTATATATGTCGGTATTGCGATAATGTTTATACTTTCTCGTATAAATTTTCAGATAATTGTCAAATGCTCCTCAATATTCCTCCTTACGAATTATAACAGTTTTTAGAGATTTTCTCTCCATATATCTATTGACAGACGCCTCAGTCCCGTTCGGGGTGGCTCAAACAAATCGCTTCCACGCCGCCCTGTCCCCCGCCATTTCACTGCCCCGCTCTCAACTCACACACCCCTCTCTCATATACTTCTCAACCCCATCCCTCCATCTCACCCTCGGCCTCGCCCTCCCTCTTCCCCCCTCCACCTCATTCACATACCCTCTCTTCGTCAGTCTTTCACCCTCCATCCTCTCCACATGGCCAAACTATCTCAGGGTGTTAGTCCTAACGCTTCCCATCACATCTACATCCACACCACAACGCTCCTTTATATCCTCATTTGTCAGCCTGTCTCTCCATGTGACTCCACAGGCTCCTCTTAAATAACTCATTTCCACTGCTCTCACTCTTGACTTGTGCCCTTCCAGCTACGTCCAAGCTTCACGTCCATACGTTAGAGTTAGTATCACAATACTGTCATGTATTAACTTTTTCACTTCCATACTCACTTCCCTGCTTCTTATGATTGCTTTCAAGGAACCAGCAACCTTTCTTCCCTGCTGCACCCTTTCAAGCACTTCACCCTCCAGGCTTCCATCACACTACCCAAGTACTTAAATGTACTCACATTTTCCAGTTCCTCCCCATCCAACCTCGCTGTACATTCACTGACTTCACCTTTCCCAAAGACCATCACTTTACTCTTCCCTACATTTTCCTTTAGATTCCGTTTCTTACACTCCCAAATTCACCCACGAAGCCATGCAGCTCTCCTTCGTCTTCACTCAACAAAACAGTATCATCTGCAAACAACAGTACAGGGAATTTCCAAACACTACCCTCTGTCACTAGGGCCACTCCAACATCCACTACACTACCTTGTACCTCTTTTATTACCTCATCCATGTACAGATTGAACAACCATGGAGACATGACACCGCTGTTTCAACCCAACCTTCAAAGAGAAAAATTCACTCAGTTCACCATCCATACGCACTGCAGTCTTAGCACATACTCTTCACAGCATTCAACAACTTCCCATCTGCTCCATATATTCTTAATACTTCCCACAATCCTTGCCTATCGACCTTGTCATATGCTTTCTAAAAATCCATGAAAGCCGCATACTACTTCTTTCCCTTCTCTAGATACTTTTCCACTAAAGATCTAAGAATGAATATCTGATCTACACAACCTCTTCCCTTCCTAAAGCCTCCCTGTTCTTCTCCAACTAATTCCTCTGTTATTTCCCTAACTCTGAATAATTATACCTGACTTCCAATCCTCCGGGACTTTACCTTCCTCGCAGGCCAATGTGCACATTTTCCACATCCATTCTACTACTATCCCCCATACTTCAGCATTACACCACGCACTCCATCAATTCCTGGGGCTTTCCCCAATTTAACTTTCTTCATTGCTTCCACAACTTCTATCCTACTGATTTCTTCCTCTCATCTCACCTCACTCCTTCTCCCAGCCATTCCCCAGCCACTTATACTCTCATTACTTCCATCCTCTATGTTCAACAATTCCTTAAAGTGTTCTCTCCATCTGTTCATTTTTTCTCCCCTCTCCACTAGTAATCTACCATTTTTATCTTTCACTCCCCTGCTAACTCCACTTCCACCCTGCCTTACTCTTTTCACCTCTTTCCAGAACATTTTCTTACAGTCCCTCCACTTTACACCCAAGTTCCTTCCAAATTCCTCATCGGCTCTCTTCTTACTCCTACTAATCTTTTCACCTCTCTCTTCCTGTCTACAGATAATTCTCTCTTCCGCTTTTCAACTTCTTCCATGCCCCTATTTCTCATCCAATCATTCTATGCCACAGCCTGTCTCACCTCTTCAGTCCATCAAGCTGTTCCTTGCACACAGCTCCGTCTTCTCATCATCCCACACACCACATCACATGCTGTACATATTTCTTCTGTAAATATCCTGCACACACCTTCCACGCCCTCTATCTGCTCCAATTCATATTTGCCCAACCGTTCCTCCACTTTTCTCTTATACTCTGTCTTTTTCTCATCCTCTTGTAACCTTTCCACTCTCCTTACAAATACTCCTACTTCCCGTCCTTCCCTTCTTCTATTTCTTCATCCTAATTGGATCTTGATTCTGGCCACCACCAAGTAGTGGTCAGAAAGTCCACTCTCCCAACCTCTATAAGTTCTTGCATCCATTACTTATTTTCGCATCCTTTCATCCACACACACATAATCAATCATTGTATTCTCTCACACTCTCACCTTTTCATTTCGTTTCGGTTATTCCGCATACATTATCTTTCGCATCCTCAAGCACCTAAAAAATTCTCTCTTTCATCTTATTATTCGGTCCACTTACATTCCATGTTCGGATTACCACGTCCTTTGTCCGATCCTTGGTCGTCATCTTTTTGTCAGTCCTTGTCCGAGGCTTATTGTTTATCTTTTTAGTTAGTTGTTGCCGGGGAGGGGCAGAAACCCTCCGCCTAAGGAAATGTAGTATATAGTGTAAAACGAGTATTCATAATGTGGAAATATTCTTTTTTTTTGTTTTTTTAAAATTCAGTCAGGAGTCTCGATGAAATTATAAAGTGCTACTGGATAAAAGAATATTCATTCGAAGTTTCTCATTGTATCGGTGACTAACACATCAGTTCAAACTTATTTTTCTTAAACACAAATGGAAGCTCTCTTTACATGTCAATCGATTTGTTATACTGAATTTTTTTTTATATGATTTTTTCACCCTCAGAAATGTCTCGAGTCTCGGAAACAATTGTGTGTTTAGCAATAAATTTTGAGTAAAATTGTGGAAAATGCATATTTAGTGATTTCCTACAAAAACATGTATACACAGCCATCACCACAATTAAATAGTTTTGAACTACCTCAAAAGCTAATTATTTCATCCTGCTTTTTATCGTTGAGGTTACAGCTAACATTCAAAAAAAAAAAAAAAAAAATAGACTAATCGAAAATTAAAAATCTATAAAATATCAAAACGGCCGAAAGCACATCGGGTCGATGTTCCTGCAACCTTCATTTTTTTTTTTTTTAGATTCATCATGATAAGTAAGACTGCGTATATGTTAAACAAAGTAATGTTTGTTAATCGTATGTCTCAGTACAGATATGTATATATTTTTTCCTTATGACATATTACTTATAATCAATTATTAAACAATTTTCTTGTAAAAGATTTGTTTCTTTTCGGAATTTTTTTTTACCTTGAAGAATAAGGATAATAATATCACACGAATAGTAACAATGCGATAATATTCTTATATTTGATCATGAGTTCAAAATGCCACTTTAAATCCCAAGTTATACAGATAACTAATTTATCTCTAATTTCCCGATTTTTTTTTTTCTCTACTCAAAAAAACTCTTTGGGTTTAAAAACCCTCAAATGAAAGTGCTCCATACTGTAGCACCAGTCGAGCAGGGCAGTACTCCCGAGGTGGATGGAAAGCTGATGACAGGGAGTGCTGGAGCTCCCGTTTCATCAGCCCTCAGGACTAGTTCCTGACCATCCCCCTTTGCTGAACTTTTTCAGTGTCTCAGTTACACAGAGAGTAGGCCAGCATGCTCTCCAGTACAAATTTCTCTATCTTCACCAAACTACATGCACAGTACACACTACACTTCCTATTCAAAATTCACCAAAAATGGCGTCGATTCATCAAGCCTCGGAGTCCCCAGGGGAGGGGGACCATAAATGCCCCCGCAATGTGCCCCTCTCCCGGTGACGACTCGAGGTGCCTGGAACCACTGTCTGACTCTCTTCTTCTTCATTTCTGCAACATTCGCGGCCTTTCATCTAACTTTCGCTCTGTTGAGCACCACCTCTCCTCCTCTAAACTTCACCTTCTTTTTCTAACGGAGACTCAGCTGTCTGAGGCAACTGACACCAAACCCTTTTCTGTATACTCCTACTTTCTCTATACTCATTTCAAAGCCAAAGGTGGCTGTTGTGTATACATAAGCAACGACTTATCTTGCTCTCGTGTTCCTGAACTTGATTCTTCTGAATTCTCCACACTCTGGCTTCGGCTTTCCTGTCATTCTCTGACTAAAATATATCTGTGCTGTTTACTTATCCCCTAATTCTACTGACTATCAAAAATTCTTCGACTATCTTACTTCTACGATGGAACACATTCTGTCCATTTCTCCTTTCTCTGAAATCTCCATTCTAGGAGATTTCAATGTTCACCACCACCTTTGGCTCTCCTCTCCTTTCACGGATCCACCTGGTGAACAAGCCTACATCTTTTCTATCCTTAATGACCTAGAGCAGCTTGTACAGCACCCTACCCGTATCCCTGACCGCCTTGGAGAGAGCTCCAACATACTTGACCTCTTCCTCACAACTAATCCTTCTGCTTACTCTGTTAATGTTTTCTCTCCGTTGGGCTCCTCCGATCACAACCTTATTACCTTAACCTGTCCTATCACTCCGGTACGGCCTGTGGACCCTCCAGGGAAACGTCATCTGTGGCATTTTGGAGCCGCGGACTGGGAGGCCCTCAGGCAGTACTTCTTTGATTTTCCCTGGAATGATTATTGCTTCCATGGCCGTGAGCCATGTGAGTGTGCCTTGCGCATTACGGAGGTTATTCTCTCGGGCATGGAAGCATACATTCCTTTCTCATATCCTTTGACTAACGCAAGAAAGCCTTGGTTTAATCACGCTTGTTCCAATGCTGTCCGCAACAAGGAGAAGGCCTACAAAAGGTACCAGAGCCAACCCACCGCTGAATCACATCATCTTTACGTTTCTGCCCGGAATCGTGCTAAATCTGTTCTTCGCTCTACTAAAAATAATTTCATCCATACTAAATGCTCTCAACTCTCCAACTCGAATTCTTCCCGCTCCTTCTGGCACCTTGCCAAAAATCTTTCTAACAACTTTACCTCATCATCCTTCCCTCCTCTTTTCTACTCTGATAGTTCTGTAGCTATTTCTTCTACTGATAAAGCAGATCTCTTAGCACAGACTCTCCTCCAATTCCACCTTAGACGATTCCGGTGCTGTTCCTCCATCACTTCTCTCCTATGACTTCCTCATGGCTGACATTAAAATTTCTTCAGTTGATGTATTTTCTGCCATCACTGGCCTCAGTACTAACAAGGCATATGGGCCTGATGGGGTCCCTCCTGTTGTTCTCAAGAACTGTGCTTCTGTGCTTACACCCTGCCTAGGCAAACTCTTTCGCCTTTGTCTGTCAACTTGCTGGAAGTTTGCTCTCATTCAGCCAGTCCCAAAGAAGGGTGACCACTCCCAACCCTCCAACTATCGTCCAATTGATTTAACGTCCTGTATTTCAAAAGTTTTCGAGTCAATTCTTATTAGAAAAATTTTAAGGCATCTTTCCTATCACAACCTTCTTTCCGATCGTCAGTATAGGTTCCGTCAGGGACGCTCCACTGGCGATCTTCTCACCTACCTTTCAGACTCCTGGTCATCCTCCTTTCGGGACTTTGGCGAAAGCTTTCCCATTGCACTTGACATCTCAAAGGCTTTCGATCGAGTCTGGCATAAATCTTTAATTTCCAAACTGCTCTCCTTCGGTTTCTATCCTTCTATCTGTGCCTTCATCGCTATCTTCCTTTCTGGTCGTTCTATATCCGCTGTTGTAGACGGCCATCGTTCTTCTCCTAGATCTATCAACAGTGGTGTTCCTCAGGGCTCTGTCCTATCACCAACTCTCTTCCTTTTATTCATCAATGATCTAAGTTGTACATCTAACCCTATCCACTCATACGCTGATGACTCCACCCTTCACCTTTCCATTCGGTTCCCGCAACGCCCATCTCAACAGTTACTTCAACAAACAAGGGATGAGGCTATGGCACACCTAATGTCTGACTTGGCTCGTATCTCTGACTGGGGTAAAAATAATATAGTTGTCTTTAATGCATCTAAGACTCAGTTCTTACACCTATCAACCCAACAAAATCTTCCACAGGTATACCCGTTAATGTTTAATAATATTCAGCTTAATCCTGCATCATCCTTGAACATGCTTGGGGTTTCATTTACTCGGGACTTATCTTGGAAAGATCATATTACATCTCTTGTAAAATCTGCTTCCAAGAGATTGGGTGTGCTAAGCCGACTCTGCTCTTTCTTTACCCCTGCACAATTGTTGACTATACAGGGGTTTTATCCGCCCCTGTGTGGAGTACAACTCTCATGTGTGGGGAGGCTCCCCACATACAGCTCTTTTCAATAGGGTGGAGTCAAAGGCTTTTCGTCTCATTAACTCTCCTTCTCTTACTGACTCCCTTCAACCTCTGTCTCTTCGCCGCACTGTTGCATCTTTATCTCTTTTCTATCGCTACTTTAATGGTCACTGCTCCTCTGAACTGTCTGCTTGCATTCCTCCACCTCTACGACGGGCGCGTAGCACCCGTCTGGCAGCAAACTCTCATCCCTTTTCTGTCCAACTCTCTAATGCAAGAGTTAACCGTTACTCCCAGTCTTTCATTTATGCAACAGGTCAGCTCTGGAACTATCTCCCTCTGTCTGTATTTCCTGCTGCCTATGATCTCCAGTCTTTCAAACGCAGTGTGTCCAGGCATCTCAAAATGATCAGATCTTGAATTTGGCTCTCTATTGTATTTTGTTTTTCTCTTGGAGGGAACTGTTACTGCGGGCTCATGGCCTTTGGTTCCTTCTTCCTCGCATAAAAAAAAAAAAAGAATCAATTTCGTCTTACGCATTACCTCGTCTGGCCATGTCACTCTTTATTTTTTTCTTTCCCAGACGGAATTTCTTCACTATCAGAAAGGTTTCATGTATTTAGACATAATTGGAGTTTTTCCCAGCAAATGTAGAGAACATTGGTGAAAGCTTCATATTGAATGTTTTCTCCCTCAATTATGCGGTTTTATAGATCACAAGTATAATCTTTTCTAATGATCCCTGATGAGAATATTTTTATCGTAACAAAACAAATTAACCTTTTTTAAAATCTGAAATTATGACAATTGAAAAATCAGAAATGACCTTCCTAACGTAACATTCAACCAAGCTCCAGATGACATTAATGCAGTTCATTGAGTGTCCTTCGAACTGCATTTTTTTTTTTTTTTTGGTAGCTATCTTTCCCTATATCTCAACGTAGATGAGGAATAAAGTTATGTCGATATTGCAACAATGTTTATACTTTCTTGTTTAAATTTTCAGGAAAGAGTCAAATGATCCCCAATATTCCTTCTTACGAATTATCACAGTTTTGAGAGATTTTACCTAATGAAATGTAGCATATGGTGTGACACGATTTTTAATAATGGGGAAACATGCTTTTCAGTCAGGAGTCGCGATGAAATTATAAGGTGTTTCTACCGCAGAAGAGAAGAATATTCATTCGAAAGTTCTCGTTGTTTCGGTGACAAACACATCCGTTCAAACTTATTGTTCTTAAACACTTCAGATTGAAGCTCTCCTTACGCGTCAAATGATTTCTTGTTATACTGTATTTTTCATAAACGATTTTTTTTTTTTTTCACCCTCAGAGATGTCTTCTGAGTTTTGAAAATAATTAGGAATGTTTAGCAATCATTTTTGAGTACATTTATGGAAAATGCATATCTAGCAATTTCGACCAAAAGGAAGCTTAGACAGCCGTCACTCCAACTAAACAGTTTTGAACTACCTCAAAAGCGAATGATTTCAGCCGGAGCTTGATCACAATTGGCATTGATTTATTCTTTCAAATCACGGCTAAGATAAAAAAAAAAAAAAAGATACAATAGTCTAATCGAAAAATAAAAATCCAGTAACTGTCAACTCGACCTACAACATTTCAGGTCGACGGTCCGTCAACCTGCCTTTTTTTTTACATCCATCATGAGTGTGTGATGAACCAAGTAATGTTTGTAAATTATATATCTAAGTACAGCCATGTATACATTTTTTTTCGAGTAACATATTATAATCAACTCATAAACACTTCTCTTTTTAAAAATTTGTTTCCTTTCGGAGTGATTTACCTTGGACTAAATGGATAACAATATCACACAAAACGTCATACAGATGAAAATAATATCTGTTTTGTATCTATATTTCGAAGCTGTTTTTACGTTTCTATTCGAGCAAAGTTGTTTTGGCTTAAAAACCCTCAAATGAAGGCCGTCTTTAATCGATTACCTCATTTTGCCGTGTTATTGATTTTTTTTTTTTTTTGACACGGAATACAGTCACTCTCGGAGTGTGTCTGTGAATTTCAGATAGAATTAGGAGTGTAACCAAGCTAATGTAGAGTACATTGTGGAAGCTGCATACTGAGTGTTTTAAACCTATATCACGCGAATTTTTAGGATCATTCAAATACAGTAACAAAACTAGTCCACTTTTTTTTTTTTTTTTTTATCTGGTCACCACTACAAGTCAAAAATGTTAGAAATGACCCTCTTCGTACCGTAAAAAACAACCAATATCCAGACGACACTAATACATTTTATACACTGGTTATTCGGCCAGCATTTTTTTTGTATCATTATGTGTACGGATAGGAGTATTAAAGTTATAAATGGTAATTAATTATATATGTCGGTATTACGATAACGTTTATAATTTCTTGTATAAAATGATCTTCAATGTTCTTTGTCACGAAGTATCAAAGTTTTGAGATTTTACTTAAGGAAAAATGGCATATGTTGTAAAACGATTTTTCGTAATGTGGAAATATATATATATGTTTATATTCAATAAGGAGGCACGATGACATTTTAAAGTGCTCCTACAGCAGATGAAAAAGAATATGCATTCGAAGCTTTACTCGCTTTTCTTTGAGACCTCAACACAGTTTAAAACATTGTTTTTAAACACCTCAAATGCCACGTTTCTTTGAGTGTCTCAATTTCTTGTTATCCTGTATGTTTCCTAAATGTGATTTTTTTTTCACCCTCATAAATGTCTTCTGAGCTTTGGAAATAATTGGGAGTGTTTACCAATCAATTTTGAGTACATCTGAGGGAAATGCATATATATAGCGAAATCGACCAAAAAAAATTTTTACTGCCATCACTTGAATTAAATAGGTTTGAACTACCTCAAAAGTGAATACCATAAACAGTAACTAGTTCACAGTTGGCACTGCTTTTTATCGTTGAAGTCTCAGCTTAAAAAAAAAAAAAAAAAAAAAAAAAAAATAAAAAAAAAAAAAAAAGAAAATTAAAAATCTAGAAAATCCCAACACGGCCGACAGTAGATCAGGTCGATGCTCCTGCATCCTTTATGTTTTTTATCTTCATAATGAGTAAAACTGCGTATATGATAAAGGAAGTAATGTTTCTGAAATTTTATATCTCAGTACAGATATGTATATATTTTTTTCGAATAATATGTTACTGATAATCAATTCCTAAACAATTTTCTTGGGAAAGAGTTATAGCCTTCCGAAGTGATCTTACCTCGGAGAATATGGATAATTATATCACTCGAACCGTAACAATGCGAAAATATTTTTTTTTGTGTGTGTGTGTTTGATCAGGAGGCTCAAGAGAGCAATTTAAATCCTTCGTATACAGGAAAAAATAATTTCCGTTTTATCTCTAATCTTCCGATTTGTTTTTGCTTGTCTATTCAAACTAAACTCTTTGGGCATAAAAACACTCAAATGAAAGCCTTCTGTACTTGTGAACCAATGTCATTTAACCTTGTTACTGATTTTTTTTTTCCAAGACTAAATTTTCTCACTGTCACAAATGTTTTCTGAATTTTTAATATAATTGGATGTGTTTCCCACATAAATTGGAGTAGAGTTGTGGAAGCTACAAATTTACTGTTTTCGTCACCAATTATGCAGTTTTTAGGATCATTCAAGGTTCATAGGTTCTAATTATCCATGAAGAGGTCGATTGTATCGTAACAAAAGGATATTTATTTTTTTCTAATCTGAAATGACAAATATAAAGAAAAAAATTCAGAAATTACTCTATTACTAATGTAAAAATCCAAACAATCACCAAACGACATTGCTACAATTCAGTCAGTTTTCCTTCAACCTGCATTTTTTTTTTTTTTTTGGAGCTGTCGTGCATTATATCTATGGAGATGAGGAATAAAGTTATAAATGGTATTTAATTATAAATGTCGGAATTGCTATAATATTTATACTTTCTCGTATAAATTTTCAGATACTTGTCAAATGCTCCAAAATATTCCTTCTTACGAATTATCACAGTTTTTAGAGATTTTACCTTCGGAAATATAGGATATGATGTAAGACGATTATTAATAATGTAGAAATAAGCTTTTTTTGTATTATTAAATTTAGTAAGGAGTCTCCATGAAATTATAAATTGCTTCTACTGCAGAAAAGAATATTCATTCTAAGTTTCTTGTTGTATCGGTGACTAACACATCAGTTCTAACTTATTGTTCTTAAAAACCTCAGATGGAAGCTCTCTTTCCGCGTCAATCGTTTTCTTGTTATACTGTATTTTTCCTTAATATGATTTTTTTCACCCTCAGAAATGTCTTATGAATCTCGGAAATAATCGGGAGATAGCAATGAATTCAGAGTAAATTTGTGGAAAGTGCATATTTAGGGATTTCGGCCAATAACATGTTTACACAGAGATCACCCCAATTAAATAGTTTTGAACTACTTCAAAAATTAATTATTTCAGCCGTAACTAGTTCACAATTGGCACTGCTTTATATCTTTGAAGTTACGGCTAACATTAAAAAAAAAAAAAAGAATAATTGAAAATTAAAAATCTACAAAATATCTAAGTACATCTATGTACTGTACATATTTTTTCCGAGCAACATATTACTTACAATTTCATGAAGAATTTTCTTGTAAAAGATTTGTTTTCTCTCGGAGGGATTATACTTTGGACAAAATGGATAACAATATCACAGAAAACGTCATACTGCGAAAATACTTTTTTTTTTTTTTTTTTTTTTTTGATCTGGAGGATCAAATTGCCATTTTAAACCCCTAGTCATACATATGAAAATAATATCCGTTTCATATACATTTTTCCCAATTGTTTTTACGATTCTTTTCGAACAAAGTTGTTTTGGTTTAAAAAACCCTCCAATGAAGGTTTTCTTTACTTTTGAATCGATTTCATCCTACGTATTACCTCATTTTGCCTTGTTGCTGTTATTTTTTTATTAATTTTTTTTTAGACGGAATTTACTCTCAGAAAGGGTCCCTGAATTTCAGATAAAATAAGGAGTGTAACCAAGCTAATGTAGAGTACATTTGTGGAAGCTGCATACTGTGTTTTAAACCTATGTTAAGCGGGATTTTAGGATCATTCAAATAGAGTAAGAAAAGTAGTCCATTTTTATTTTTCATCTGATTACCACTACAAGCAAAAAAAGTCACAAATGACCTTCTTCGTATCGTAAAAAAAATAACAATATCCGTTCGACATTAATACATTTTATACAGTGGTTTTTTTGTATCTGTCGTGCGTACGGAGATAAGTAATAAACTTATGTGATAATTAATTATATATGCCGGTATTATGATAACGTTCATAATTTTTCGTATAAAGTTTTAGATAAGAGTCAAATGTTCTTCAATATTCCTTGTCACTAGGTATCAAAGTTTTGAGAGATTTTACCTAAGGAAAAGTTTCATATGGTGTAACACAATTATTCATAATGTGTAAATATACTTAATTTTCTATATTCAGTAAGAAGGCTCGTTGACATTTTAAAGTGCATCTACTGCAGATAAAAAAAACTATATGAATTCGAAGTTTTTCTCGCTTTTCTCGAAGACCTCCACATCAATTAAAATATTGTTTTTAAACACCTCAACTGCCATGTCTCTATGTGTCAATCAATTTCTTGTTATCCCGAATGTTTACTAATTGTGATTTTTTTTTTCACCCTCAGAAATGTCTTGTGAGCTTTTTAAATAATTGGGAGTGTTTAGAATTTAATTTTGAGTACATTTTTGGAAAATTCATATTTAGCGATATCGACAAAAAATAAGTTTCTCAGCCATCATTTAAATTAAATAGGTGTGAACTACCTCAAAAGTTAATGCTATCAGCAGAGACTAGTTCACAGCTGTCACTGCTTTTTATCATTGAAGTCACGGCTAAAATTAAAAAAAAAAAAAAAAGACAATAAACTAATCGATAATTAAAAATCTAGAAAATATCAACACGGCCGACAGCAGTACAGGTCTATGCTCCTGCACCGTTTATTTTTTTAAGATACATAATGATGATTAAAACTGCGTATATGTTTATAAAATGGTATATCTCAGTACAGATATGTATATATTCTTTCCGAATAATATGTTACTGATAATCAGTTCCTAAACAATTTTACCTCGGAGAATATGGATACTTATATCACTCGAACCGGAACAATGCGAAAATATTCATTTTTATTTTGGTATTTGATCAGGAGGCTGAAGAGAGCACTTTAAATCCCTCCTATACAGGTAAAAATAATATCCGTTTGTCTCGTTTCTTCCAATTTGTTTTTTCTTGTCTATTCAAACTAAACTTTGGGCTTAAAAAAACTCTTAAATGAAAGCTTTCTGTACTTGTGAACCAATTTTATCCGTCGTATTACCTCATTTAACCTTGTTACTCATGTATTTTTTTCCTAGATAAAGGTTTTCTTTGTTATATAATTAGATGTGTTTCCCACATAAATTAGTGTACACCCGGAAGTACTAATTTCTCCCCCCCCCCTAGTAGCCGAAGACACGGCCAGTGACGACCGGGCGATCGAACACACCATACCCAACTCCTCTACCTCAACTCTAGTGGTTCATACGCTCCAAGTATTAGAAACAGTGAAGCATTGTTTCATGCATGACTTTAGATGACGTTAGGATGTAACACTCACGTTATAAATCTTATAATTACTCTAGACTATTACTGTTTACATATTACAATCATTATCAATACTGTTGTAAAAATAATTAATTAGTAAGTTAATGTTTAGCGAAAAAGAAATTACTTTTCATATCCATTCATGCTCTCATGTCTACTCTTCGCTCTGGTCAAGCTTCCCATTTCCAGCACACGCTTTTCTCATCCCTGTGTTATTGATATAAACTACTGTAAAGTAATGATGAAACTATTTTATTGCCATACACCTCTCACCTTTGCATACATCAACAATATATAATACTTTTGTAGCCTTGGCACCTATTTCATCCTGTTGTTGCGTAACATACACACTGCAAATTGGATATTGACCTTCTGGTTGTTTATCATAAACACAGTTTATGGCTGTGTGGTTTTGGAAGTAGATTAACTCATTTTACGTGGCAAACATACCTTGCATTTTAAAAATGCTGTTCTAGTCTTTGCATTATCGTATAAGGTTTGATGGAGTGGCTCTTACTAAGCCACTAACTCTTACCTATCCTTAAAGTATCTGAGCCACTTGCCACAACTACAGCCCAGTGTCATTACGTATACGATTGATCGTGGTCTGTATATAGCAAGAAAACAGATGGTAAACATGTAAAAATACAGATATGGTCGATGCTCTCAATATTATTATGAGTTGTATACTTAACTCTCACTTTATTGCGTGTGTGTTTTATGTGCAAGTAGTAAACCACCTGTCCATAAAGGACACTCATTTCAAAGTCTGAGCACTTTCCTACTGTATTCTCGATAGGACTGATTTTACATCAGTCAATACGTATGTTCATACACATATTACCATTACTCTATTAATACATACTATTACTTCTTCACAGGTCATTAGGATTAACACTCAATACAGCAATGTTATGAAACCATTTTTATTGTTAGTATATATTGCTTACAATGACATCAGTATCGTGTCCATCCTCCGTTGGCCTGAATTACCTCTTGTAGGCGAGAGGGCATGGAGTCAACGAGATTTGCACAAATATTGGGGTGACGTCGGAACCCCTCCCACACCTCCATGGTTTTCCTCTCGATACTCGCCTTAGTCTTCTCCTCTACGCCTCACTCCTGTTTCATCATACCCCATAGGTTTTCTATGGGGTTCATATCACAGCCTTTTGTGGGCCAATCTATCAACTCTATTTCTGGTCTATTTGTAAACAGTCCCTCACCACACGACTAGTGTGGATGGGAGAGCGGTCCTGAACTAAGGTAATTTGAAGAGGTTCTGGTAAGGCGTAGGCACGAATTGATGGTAACAGTGAGGTTTCAAGTATATTTATATATTCCTCAGATTTGAGGTTGCCATTAATTGGGACTAGCTCACCCACACCCGCATACCACATCCAGCAGTAGAGGGCCAAGCTAACTCTCCCGCTTTTGCCCCTTTCAGAAATATTTCCGAATAACGGGTACCCCTAGGTCTCCAGCAGTGACGCTCCCGGGAGGACATGGACGAAAAAGTGGTTTCGTCCGTAAAAATCACATTCCGCCAATACTCCTGATCAGTGTTGGCATAGCGCCTAGCAAACTCTAGCCGAGATGCTCTGTAATTTTCAGTTAGTTCTTCTTCGCTCGCTGGAACATAGCAGTCTTTGCCAGCATTGTGAAGGCGGCGCCTTAGTGTTGATGGATGACACTGTAGGTTTAGCTCTGTGGCGAGTGTAACTACATTTTTCTTGGGCGACTGTTCCGCCGCAGCGAGGAGTCGCCTGTCATCTTCTGGAGAGGTTACTGGCGGCCGCCCTGGTCTGGCCCTGGTATTGACGTGGCCTTCTTCCTCCTCCCTCCGAACCCACAGACGCACAGTTTTGATGTCAATTCCCATCTCCCTGCTGATCTGCTTTAGGGGTTGTCCACCTTTGAAGCGGCCAACAATTTCAGCCCGGCGCTGAATTACCTCAGGCCTGTTGGCACGAGTGCGTGGAGCAGGTCTCCTTCCCCTTCCTGGCATACCTATAAATCAATGCTTTGCATTAGGAGTGATACTGATGTGTAGTATATTACTTATGAAAATGTTCACACACCGAGTTATGGTATTTTACAGAGTTAAGGGGGTGTATTCACTTCGCTAAATTGGAGGAATACTGATTCCTCCAAACTATGCCAGGCAACAGGCAACCCCAGTGTTAATCAATAAGGGAATCTGTTTCCTGGCATAATTGGTAGGAATCAGTAGCCCTCCAATTTAACAACAACGGGACATCTGGTTAGGACGCCTAGTAACCAGATGTTCCAGATTCGATGCTTGTGACTCAACACTAAAATATTTACTTCCACACAACACTCTGTTTGAGCGAGTTACAATAATACGCTATATTAGACTTTCAGGAAATTATCCACCACAGAAATGACAGTCAGTCTAGGGAAGTAAGTCACACGGAGAGAGTAATGCTTAAATAGGAATATACAATTTTAAGGCTGCCCTTGTCGCAGGGAAATTGTTCAGCTCACATGCTTTTCTGTTTATACTGAAGTTAACTACTTTTTTCATCACAATCTGGATCTCTTATCTGTCATTACTTTTCACATTGTTTCACTTATCTGTAACCTAATGACGAAACCTCAACCTCACGCTGGTTTATGAAAACATCGAAGAGTGCTCAGCCTTAACAATACCGTATATATAATTGTTGTTTGATAATGCAAACCACTACTGCATCTGTTAATGCTTTTTACAGTCCAGTAAAAATATTGATGAATTATACCATCATAATATCAAATTGCATTTCATTGAAGAAACGTGTTGCCTGATGACCAAATAAGTTAAATGAACACTTGTTGTGCTCATGGAACAACATACTTAGAAACTTACCAGATCCTGTTATCTGCAAGACCGGTGAGATGAACAGGGGACCTCTATTGTAAGGAAGTCACCAACTGTGCATATCACAAAGATCGGTGGAACTTACCTAGAAAAATATGCATAACTTATATGAATACTGACGGGAAGAAAAATGCTAGCAACGTAGAAACTTTTCAACTTCTGATCGGGTGGAACACACAATTATATATAATGTAGAAATTTCAATAATTAAAAATTACTTATATGCAAATTAAGAAGAGAAATCAAATAAGACACTGCCACACTTACTCTGCTGTAGCTCGGGTAACAGACTGGGATGCCTGAGTATTCGCATCTCAACACCTCGGT
Source organism: Coenobita brevimanus (assembly GCF_032717465.1). Lineage (NCBI taxonomy): Eukaryota > Metazoa > Arthropoda > Malacostraca > Decapoda > Coenobitidae > Coenobita > Coenobita brevimanus. Next base: position 21,884,347 of record NC_137007.1, on the reverse strand, counting down.
GGTTTACATGAGCCTGGCATTCGAAATAGCGAGACTTTCAAACTGTAATGAATGCATACAGTATACTCTACTGCAGATAAATTGCTTACCCGTTATTGATTAATATTATTCTCAGTATCACTCAACGGAAATGAAGCATTATACTGGAATCATATTCTTTTATCAAAATTATCGTTTATCCGATGATCGTTGTAAAGAATTGGCCGTTATCTGAATTGCAAAGTGGGATACTTTTATCCTTTGCCAATCATAATGGCTGTCTGAGTAAGTAAGAAAACAAATGTATTGTGACGGAAACCTGAAAATGCGAGAATATGGAGAGGGTGATACCAGGTGGCCGTGACCGTACCACGATGCACACACCTACGAGTATAACATGCCTTACTACTTGCACAAAAACACACACGCACTTTAAAATGAGAGTTAAGTATACAACTCATATTAATATTGACAGCATCGACGATATCTATATTTTTACATGTTTACCATCTTTCATGCTATATACAGACCACGATCAATCGTATACGTAATGACACTGGACTGTAGTTGTGGCAAGTGGCTCAGATACTTTTAGGATAGGTAAGAGTTAGTGGCTTAGTAAGAGCCACTCCATCAAACCTTATACTTTCTAGGCAAGTTCCACCGATCTTTGTGATTTGCGCAGTTGGTGACTTCCTTACAATAGAGGTCCCCTGTTCATCTCACCGGTCTTGCAGATAACAGGATCTGGTAAGTTTCTAAGTATGTTGTTCCATGAGCACAACAAGTGTTCATTTAACTTATTTGGTCATCAGGCAACACGTTTCTGCAATGAAATGCAATTTGATATTATGATGGTATAATTCATCAATATTTTTACTGGACTGTAAAAAGCATTAACAGATGCAGTAGTGGTTTGCATTATCAAACAACAATTATATATACGGTATTGTTAAGGCTGAGCACTCTTCGATGTTTTCATAAACCAGCGTGAGGTTGAGGTTTCGTCATTAGGTTACAGATAAGTGAAAAAATGTGAAAAGAAATGACAGATAAGAGATCCAGATTGTGATGAAAAAAGTAGTTAACTTCAGTATAAACAGAAAAGTATGTGAGCTGAACAATTTCCCTGCGACAAGGGCAACCTTAAAATTGTATATTCCTATTTAAGCATTACTCTCTCCGTGTGACTTACTTCCCTAGACTGACTGTCATTTCTGTGGTGGATAATTTCCTGAAAGTCTAATATAGCGTATTATTGTAACTCGCTCAAACAGAGTGTTGTGTGGAAGTAAATATTTTACAGTGTTGAGTCACAAGCATCGAATCTGGAACATCTGGTTACTAGGCGTCCTAACCAGATGTCCCTGGTTAAGGGGATACTCTGTTGTTGTTAAATTGGAGGGCTACTGATTCCTACCAATTATGCCAGGAAACAGATTCCCTTATTGATTAACACTGGGGTTGCTTGTTGCCTGGCATAGTTTGGAGGAATCAGTATTCCTCCAATTTAGCGAAGTGAATACACCCCCTTAACTCTGTAAAATACCATAACTCGGTGTGTGAACATTTTCATAAGTAATATATTCGCTACACATCAGTATCACTCCTAATGCAAAGCATTGATTTATCGGTATGCCAGGAAGGGGAAGGAGACCTGCTCCACGCACTCGTGCCAACAGGCCTGAGGTAATTCAGCGCCGGGCTGAAATTGTTGGCCGCTTCAAAGGTGGACAACCCCTAAAGCAGATCAGCAGGGAGATGGGAATTGACATCAAAACTGTGCGTCTGTGGGTTCGGAGGGAGGAGGAAGAAGGCCACGTCAATACCAGGGCCAGACCAGGGCGGCCGCCAGTAACCTCTCCAGAAGATGACAGGCGACTCCTCGCTGCGGCGGAACAGTCGCCCAAGAAAAATGTAGTTACACTCGCCACAGAGCTAAACCTACAGTGTCATCCATCAACACTAAGGCGCCGCCTTCACAATGCTGGCAAAGACTGCTATGTTCCAGCGAGCGAAGAAGAACTAACTGAAAATTACAGAGCATCTCGGCTAGAGTTTGCTAGGCGCTATGCCAACACTGATCAGGAGTATTGGCGGAATGTGATTTTTACGGACGAAACCACTTTTTCGTCCATGTCCTCCCGGGAGCGTCACTGCTGGAGACCTAGGGGTACCCGTTATTCGGAAATAAATATTTCTGAAAGGGGCAAAAGCGGGAGAGTTAGCTTGGCCCTCTACTGCTGGATGTGGTATGGGGGTGTGGGTGAGCTAGTCCCAATTAATGGCAACCTCAAATCTGAGGAATATTTAAATATACTTGAAACCTCACTGTTACCATCAATTCGTGCCTACGCCTTACCAGAACCTCTTCAAATTACCTTAGTTCAGGACCGCTCTCCCATCCACACTAGTCGTGTGGTGAGGGACTGGTTTGCAAATAGACCAGAAATAGAGTTGATAGATTGGCCCACAAAAGGCTGTGATATGAACCCCATAGAAAACCTATGGGGCATGATGAAACAGGAGTGGGGCGTAGAGGAGAAGACTAAGGCGAGTATCGAGAGGAAAACCATGGAGGTGTGGGAGGGGTTCCGACGTCACCCCAATATTTGTGCAAATCTCGTTGACTCCATGCCCTCTCGCCTACAAGAGGTAATTCAGGCCAACGGAGGATGGACACGATACTGATGTCATTGTAAGCAATATATACTAACAATAAAAATGGTTTCATAACATTGCTGTATTGAGTGTTAATCCTAATGACCTGTGAAGAAGTAATAGTATGTATTAATAGAGTAATGGTAATATGTGTATGAACATACGTACTGATTGATGTAAAATCAGTCCTATCGAGAATACAGTAGGAAAGTGCTCAGACTTTGAAATGAGTGTCCTTTATGGACAGGTGGTTTACTACTTGCACATAAAACACACACGCAATAAAGTGAGAGTTAAGTATACAACTCATAATAATATTGAGAGCATCGACCATATCTATATTTTTACATGTTTACCATCTGTTTTCTTGCTATATACAGACCACGATCAATCGTATACGTAATGACACTGGGCTGTAGTTGTGGCAAGTGGCTCAGATACTTTTAGGATAGGTAAGAGTTAGTGGCTTAGTAAGAGCCACTCCATCAAACCTTATACGATAATGCAAAGACTAGAACAGCATTTTAAAAATGCAAGGTATGTTTGCCACGTAAAATGAGTTAATCTACTTCCAAAACCACACAGCCATAAACTGTGTTTATGATAAACAACCAGAAGGTCAATATCCAATTTGCAGTGTGTATGTTACGCAACAACAGGATGAAATAGGTGCCAAAGCTACAAAAGTATTATATATTGTTGATGTATGCAAAGGTGAGAGGTGTATGGTAATAAAATAGTTTCATCATTACTTTACAGTAGTTTATATCAATAACACAGGGATGAGAAAAGCGTGTGCTGGAAATGGGAAGCTTGACCAGAGCGAAGAGTAGACATGAGAGCATGAATGGATATGAAAAGTAATTTCTTTTTCGCTTAACATTAACTTACTAATTAATTATTTTTACAACAGTATTGATAATGATTGTAATATGTAAACAGTAATAGTCTAGAGTAATTATAAGATTTATAACGTGAGTGTTACATCCTAACGTCATCTAAAGTCATGCATGAAACAATGCTTCACTGTTTCTAATACTTGGAGCGTATGAACCACTAGAGTTGAGGTAGAGGAGTTGGGTATGGTGTGTTCGATCGCCCGGTCGTCACTGGCCGTGTCTTCGGCTACTAGGGGAGGGAAGAAATTAGTACTTCCGGGTGTACATTTGTGGAAGCTACAAATATCGTTTTTAGGATTATTCAAGTATAATAGGTTCTATGGATAATTATCCATGAAGAGGGTGATTGTATCGTAACAAAATGACTAATTTTTTTAACCTGAAATGACAAATACAAAGAAAAAATTCAGAAGTGACTCTCTTCCTAATGCAAAAATCCATACACTCACCAAACATTACAACAATTCAGTCAGTTGTACTTCAACCTGCATTTTTTTGGAGCTGTAATTCCCTGTATGTTTATGTCCAACATTCATTCATTTATTGCCAGATGCCATGTATCCCAAACGGGGTGGCCAAGGGCTTAGGGTTAATTGTTTTATAGTTAGTTTCTTGGGTGTAATTTGTGGGGCCCGGGATCGAACCTATGTTTATGGAGATCAGGAAAAAAGTTATAAATGATATTTAATTATAAATGTCGGTATTGCGATAATGTTTATAGTTTCTCGTATAAACATTCAGATAATTGCCAAATGCTCCACAATATTCCTCTTTACGAATTATCACAATTTTTAGACATTTTACCTAAAGACATGTAGCATACGGTTTAACACGATTATTCATAATGTGCAATTTTTTTTAATTCAGTAAGGAGTCTCGATGAAATTATAAATTGCTTCTACTGCAAAAAGAATATTCATTCAAAGTTTCTCGTTATATCGGTGACTTATCCATCAGTTCAAACTTGTTCTTAAACACCTCAGATGGAACTTGTCTTTACGCGTCAATCTATTTCTTTATGTACTGCATTTTACGTTAATATGATTTTTTAACGGGGAGTTTTTAGCAATCAATTTAGAGTAAATTTGTTGAAAATGCATATCTAGCGATTTCGTTCAATAACTTGCTTACGCAGACATCTCCCCAATTAAATAGTTTTAAACTACCTCATAAGTTAATTATTTCAGCCGTAACTAGGTCACAATTGGCACTGCTTTATATCGTTGAAGTCAAGGATAAGATTAAAAAAAAAAAATCGAAAATTAAAAATCTACAAAATTCACATCAGGTCGATGCTCCTGCAGCCTTCATTTTTTTTTTTTTTTTAAATTCATCATGATAAGTAAGATTGAGTATATGTTAAACCAAGCAATTTTGTTTATATGTCTCAGTACAGATATGTATGTATTTTTTCTGAATAACATATTACTGATAAGCAATTATTAAAGATTTCCTTGAAAAGACTTGTTTCCTTTCTGAGTTTTTTTCCTTGAAAAATTAGGACAATGATATCACACAGAGTAGCAATGAGATAATATTCATTAGGCTCAAAATAATTTAAAACTAGTTGTACAGAGAAAAATAATATGTTTTATCTCTAATTTCCCGATTGGTTTATTTTTCTCTACTCAAACAAAACTTTTTGGGCTTAAAAACCCTCAAATGGAAGTCTTCCATACTTGTGAAATAGTTTCGTCTTAGGCATTACCTCTTCTGGTCATGTTATTCTTTATTTTTATCTTTTCCAGACAGAATTTTCTATCAGAAATTTTTGATGAATTTTAGACCTAGTTGGAGTTTTTCCCAGCAAATGTAGAGTACATTTGTGAAAGCTTCATATTGAATGTTTTCTCCCTCAATAATGCAGTTTTATAGATCACTTACGTATAATCTTATCTAATGATCCCTGATGAGAATGCTTTTATCGTAATAATCTTTTTTTAAAATCTGAAATTATGACAACAAATGAAAAAATCAGAAATGACCTTCCTCCTAACGTAACATTCAACCAAGCTCTAGATGACATTAATGCAGTTGATTCAGTGTCCTTCGAACTGCACTTCTTTTTTGTACCTATCATTCACTATATGTCAATGTACATGTCGATATATATGTCGGTATTACGACAATGTTTATACTTTCTCGTTTAAATTTTCAGGTAAGAGTCAAATGATCCCCAATATTCCTTCTTACCAATTATCACAGTTTTGAGAGATTTTACCTGAGGAAATGTACCATATGGTGTGACGATTTTTCATAATTTGGAAATATACTTTTCTTTTTGTTATATTCAGTCAGGAGTCGCGATGAAATTATAAGAAGAATATTCATTCGAAGGTTCTCGTTTCGGTGACAAACACATCAGTTCAAACTTATTGTTCTTAAGCACTTCAGATTGAAGCTCTCCTTACGCGTCAATCGATTTCTTGTTATAATGTAATTTTGCTAAGTATGATTTTTTTTTTTTCACCCTCAGAATTATTCTTTATGTTTTGAAAATAATTAGGAATGTTTAGCAATCATGTTTGAGTATATTTATGGAAAATGCATATTTAGCAATTTCAACCAAACTTAAGCTTAGACAACCATCACTCCAATTAAACAGTTTTGAACTACCTCAGAAGCGAATGATTTCAGCCGGAGCTAGTTCACAATTGGTATTGCTTCATTCGTTGAAATCACGGCTAAAATTTAAAAAGAAAGACAATAGACTAATCGACAATTAAAAATCCAGTATATCTCAACACAACCAACAACATTTCAGGTCGATGCTTCATCAACCTGCATTTTTTTTTTTTTTACATTCATCATGAACAATAAAACTGCGTGTATGAAGAACCAGGTAATATTTGTAAATCGTATATCTAAGTACAGCTATGTATATATGTAGGACTACATAATAGATAGATAGATAAATAGATAGATAGAGAGACAGATAGAAGCAGGGAGTCAGATGATGAGAGGTGTTGTGTCTGCGAGAATCGAGCAGTGCTAAACATGCTTACACACTCTGATGCGAGGAATGCTTGAGACAGCGTCTAGTGGCCATATACACACATACACATATGCTCACACACAGGCTACGGGAACTTTCTATCCACGAGGAACACACGTGACACACCCCTGCTACACCAGAATTTAGGAAAGAGAGCTCAGACGGAGATTAGCCACCGAACAGGCAAGAGAGCAGTAGACAGGCTTCAGAGGAGACAGGCAGGAGGTCAAGAAGAGGGATGACCCAAATGTCACTTTATGACATTTGGTAGCAGCGAACGTATACGAACCTCGTCTACGAATCAACATTAAATTCCTACAAAGTATCAAGATTGAAAACAAGAATATCTCTCTTAACCAACAACATAACCAGCTCCTGACGCTTCTCTCCATCAAGCCCCCTCCGTCTCCCAGATCATCATGCTGAGGCAGAGGTCAAAGAGATCGCACGACGCCTTGCAAGTAGCTTAACGACAAACCAGCAAATCTGCGGACATCGTCTCCGAATTAAAAGCAAATTTCTACAAAAGCAACCGAGACTACAAGATTAGCTTCAGTTCTACATTGAATCCTACAAAATACAGCCTACAGTGCAAATAGTCTACAAGTCTACGACGAATCAGCGAACTATAGCCATCTACAATCAACTACAATTAACAACTCTACGTCGTCTGTATAATCTTCTACACGCACCTACAAGTAGCGGCAGTCTTCATCCCACAACGAGTAAATCACTAGAGAAAAGGACCGAGAAAACATCGACATAGAAAAACGGAACAAACAAACGAAGAGTGAGACACGACTCACAACTCATCTTACTCACTCGTCTTCACTCAAGTTACTCATCGCTACTCATTCACTCACCACAGCTACCAGTGTGGGAAGCCGACGTCACCATGTGCTGAGACGACAACACGTCAATCAACCCGCGAAGGACAACGCTATCACCACGTGCAACACCACTCACACCATTTCCACCACGGTAAAAATTAGTGAGTTACATAGTTACTTCATTTATACAATACACAGTGATAGACAATAAGCTTCTGCACAAACATATAAAACGTGCTGTATAGTTACAGTTTAAATACACATACTTACTTCAGTTATCTGCATAACTCAAACACTAAATAATCACCAACAATAAATATTCTACACAGTATATATTCATTCATCTATTATAACATTTATTTACTACCAACGAGTGTTACCATTTATACCTACGTAAAATACGTGTTTCATACATACAACTATACATTATTATATCTACTGTACAAAGTGATAAAGAAAATATACAATCACAGTTACTCAGTGAGCAATTAAGAGAACTGTATCAAACATTTATTAATTAAAGCTACCTAGTGGAAACATATAAATTAAGTTACAAGGTAAACTAGAAAAAAAAAATGGCCAACACAAATGCCGTTAGCAAGAGTGAACATCTTCAACACAATCGTGAAGACAATGATTTCCACACAGTGCTGACACACTTATTACTCACGATAGGTACAGGTGAACAACAAATCAGTGTGTATAGTTAATACTGTATATAGTGTATATATTTTTTATATAAAATAACAAAATATGGGACTATATAATATCATTTTCAATAATATCTGTGCAATATAAACTAAACTTTAAAAAAGTATCCCAAGGAAATTAAGCCAGTAATTATGTAACCATGAACAACATGGAAAAACGCGTACACAAGCTAAGAGAAACAAACTATAGAAAATCAATACATAAAAAAAAAAAAAGAAGAAGAAAAGGAAAGGAAAGAAAGAAAGAAGAGTGAGAAGGAAAAAAGAGAAATAGAGTAAGATCACATAACAAACAAATGAAAATAAGTGTAAGTGTACTACATATGCCAAAATACCACATAAACTACAAACAAAAAAAAGCAAATTGTTGTCTCCACACACAAGTGGCATGGCACATCATCACTATCATCGACGCAGCATATGTTAGGACTGCAGTTATTACAATTATGTTACTCCATATTACAATAATGTAACTACAAACGATATGTAACAATTATGTAACGACAAACGATTGCATTATGTTACACTAACTACAATTATGTACCTACAAACGATATGTAACAATTATGTAACGACAAACGATTGCATTATGTTACACTAACTACAATTATGTACCTACAAACGATATGTAACAATTATGTAACGACAAACGATTGCATTATGTTACACTAACTACAATTATGTACCTACAAACGATATGTAACAATTATGTAACGACAAACGATTGCATTATGTTACACTTTGCCAATTATGTAACAGTTGCATTAACAAGATGTAACTTTTATGTAACTTTAACTACAATTATGTACCTACAAACGATATGTAACAATTATGTAACGACAAAACAGTTGCATTAACAAGATGTAACTTTTATGTAACTTTAACTACAATTATAAGGCCAAGACACTTATGTAATAGTTGCATTAACAAAATGTAACTACAATTATAAGGCCAACACAATTATGCATTAACACAATATTTTGTAACAATTCATAAAATGTTACAATTATGTAGTACCACAATGTTAGTACAATATTAAGTCATACTATTATAGCACAATTCTGTATTACCAGTATCATCATACAAGTTAGGTGAAATAGACATTACTAAAGTGATAACTCTATGTAATGTATAACCTAGCAGTATTACCATTGCACAATTATATGCGTAATATTACTGAATAATCACTATTTACGTTATTCGGAAATAAATATTTCTGAAAGGGGCAAAAGCGGGAGAGTTAGCTTGGCCCTCTACTGCTGGATGTGGTATGGGGGTGTGGGTGAGCTAGTCCCAATTAATGGCAACCTCAAATCTGAGGAATATTTAAATATACTTGAAACCTCACTGTTACCATCAATTCGTGCCTACGCCTTACCAGAACCTCTTCAAATTACCTTAGTTCAGGACCGCTCTCCCATCCACACTAGTCGTGTGGTGAGGGACTGGTTTGCAAATAGACCAGAAATAGAGTTGATAGATTGACCCACAAAAGGCTGTGATATGAACCCCATAGAAAACCTATGGGGCATGATGAAACAGGAGTGGGGCGTAGAGGAGAAGACTAAGGCGAGTATCGAGAGGAAAACCATGGAGGTGTGGGAGGGGTTCCGACGTCACCCCAATATTTGTGCAAATCTCGTTGACTCCATGCCCTCTCGCCTACAAGAGGTAATTCAGGCCAACGGAGGATGGACACGATACTGATGTCATTGTAAGCAATATATACTAACAATAAAAATGGTTTCATAACATTGCTGTATTGATTGTTAATCCTAATGACCTGTGAAGAAGTAATAGTATGTATTAATAGAGTAATGGTAATATGTGTATGAACATACGTACTGATTGATGTAAAATCAGTCCTATCGAGAATACAGTAGGAAAGTGCTCAGACTTTGAAATGAGTGTCCTTTATGGACAGGTGGTTTACTACTTGCACATAAAACACACACGCAATAAAGTGAGAGTTAAGTATACAACTCATAATAATATTGAGAGCATCGACCATATCTATATTTTTACATGTTTACCATCTGTTTTCTTGCTATATACAGACCACGATCAATCGTATACGTAATGACACTGGGCTGTAGTTGTGGCAAGTGGCTCAGATACTTTTAGGATAGGTAAGAGTTAGTGGCTTAGTAAGAGCCACTCCATCAAACCTTATACGATAATGCAAAGACTAGAACAGCATTTTAAAAATGCAAGGTATGTTTGCCACGTAAAATGAGTTAATCTACTTCCAAAACCACACAGCCATAAACTGTGTTTATGATAAACAACCAGAAGGTCAATATCCAATTTGCAGTGTGTATGTTACGCAACAACAGGATGAAATAGGTGCCAAGGCTACAAAAGTATTATATATTGTTGATGTATGCAAAGGTGAGAGGTGTATGGTAATAAAATAGTTTCATCATTACTTTACAGTAGTTTATATCAATAACACAGGGATGAGAAAAGCGTGTGCTGGAAATGGGAAGCTTGACCAGAGCGAAGAGTAGACATGAGAGCATGAATGGATATGAAAAGTAATTTCTTTTTCGCTTAACATTAACTTACTAATTAATTATTTTTACAACAGTATTGATAATGATTGTAATATGTAAACAGTAATAGTCTAGAGTAATTATAAGATTTATAACGTGAGTGTTACATCCTAACGTCATCTAAAGTCATGCATGAAACAATGCTTCACTGTTTCTAATACTTGGAGCGTATGAACCACTAGAGTTGAGGTAGAGGAGTTGGGTATGGTGTGTTCGATCGCCCGGTCGTCACTGGCCGTGTCTTCGGCTACTAGGGGAGGGAAGAAATTAGTACTTCCGGGTGTACATTTGTGGAAGCTACAAATATCGTTTTTAGGATTATTCAAGTATAATAGGTTCTATGGATAATTATCCATGAAGAGGGTGATTGTATCGTAACAAAATGACTAATTTTTTTAACCTGAAATGACAAATACAAAGAAAAAAATTCAGAAGTGACTCTCTTCCTAATGCAAAAATCCATACACTCACCAAACATTACAACAATTCAGTCAGTTGTACTTCAACCTGCATTTTTTTGGAGCTGTAATTCCCTGTATGTTTATGTCCAACATTCATTCATTTATTGCCAGATGCCATGTATCCCAAACGGGGTGGCCAAGGGCTTAGGGTTAATTGTTTTATAGTTAGTTTCTTGGGTGTAATTTGTGGGGCCCGGGATCGAACCTATGTTTATGGAGATCAGGAAAAAAGTTATAAATGATATTTAATTATAAATGTCGGTATTGCGATAATGTTTATAGTTTCTCGTATAAACATTCAGATAATTGCCAAATGCGCCACAATATTCCTCTTTACGAATTATCACAATTTTTAGACATTTTACCTAAAGACATGTAGCATACGGTTTAACACGATTATTCATAATGTGCAATTTTTTTTTTTTTTAAATTCAGTAAGGAGTCTCGATGAAATTATAAATTGCTTCTACTGCAAAAAAGAATATTCATTCAAAGTTTCTCGTTATATCGGTGACTTATCCATCAGTTCAAACTTGTTCTTAAACACCTCAGATGGAACTTGTCTTTACGCGTCAATCGATTTCTTTATGTACTGCATTTTACGTTAATATGATTTTTTAACGGGGAGTTTTTAGCAATCAATTTAGAGTAAATTTGTTGAAAATGCATATCTAGCGATTTCGTTCAATAACTTGCTTACGCAGACATCTCCCCAATTAAATAGTTTTAAACTACCTCATAAGTTAATTATTTCAGCCGTAACTAGGTCACAATTGGCACTGCTTTATATCGTTGAAGTCAAGGATAAGATTAAAAAAAAAAAAAAATCGAAAATTAAAAATCTACAAAATTCACATCAGGTCGATGCTCCTGCAGCCTTCATTTTTTTTTTTTTTAAATTCATCATGATAAGTAAGATTGAGTATATGTTAAACCAAGCAATTTTGTTTATATGTCTCAGTACAGATATGTATGTATTTTTTCTGAATAACATATTACTGATAAGCAATTATTAAAGATTTTCTTGAAAAGACTTGTTTCCTTTCTGAGTTTTTTTCCTTGAAAATTTAGGACAATGATATCACACAGAGTAGCAATGAGATAATATTCATTAGGCTCAAAATAATTTAAAACTAGTTGTACAGAGAAAAATAATATGTTTTATCTCTAATTTCCCGATTGGTTTATTTTTCTCTACTCAAACAAAACTTTTTGGGCTTAAAAACCCTCAAATGGAAGTCTTCCATACTTGTGAAATAGTTTCGTCTTAGGCATTACCTCTTCTGGTCATGTTATTCTTTATTTTTATCTTTTCCAGACAGAATTTTCTATCAGAAATTTTTGATGAATTTTAGACCTAGTTGGAGTTTTTCCCAGCAAATGTAGAGTACATTTGTGAAAGCTTCATATTGAATGTTTTCTCCCTCAATAATGCAGTTTTATAGATCACTTACGTATAATCTTATCTAATGATCCCTGATGAGAATGCTTTTATCGTAATAATCTTTTTTTAAAATCTGAAATTATGACAACAAATGAAAAAATCAGAAATGACCTTCCTCCTAACGTAACATTCAACCAAGCTCTAGATGACATTAATGCAGTTGATTCAGTGTCCTTCGAACTGCACTTCTTTTTTGTACCTATCATTCACTATATGTCAATGTACATGTCGATATACTGTATATGTCGGTATTACGACAATGTTTATACTTTCTCGTTTAAATTTTCAGGTAAGAGTCAAATGATCCCCAATATTCCTTCTTACCAATTATCACAGTTTTGAGAGATTTTACCTGAGGAAATGTACCATATGGTGTGACGATTTTTCATAATTTGGAAATATACTTTTCTTTTTGTTATATTCAGTCAGGAGTCGCGATGAAATTATAAGAAGAATATTCATTCGAAGGTTCTCGTTTCGGTGACAAACACATCAGTTCAAACTTATTGTTCTTAAGCACTTCAGATTGAAGCTCTCCTTACGCGTCAATCGATTTCTTGTTATAATGTAATTTTGCTAAGTATGATTTTTTTTTTTTTCACCCTCAGAATTATTCTTTATGTTTTGAAAATAATTAGGAATGTTTAGCAATCATGTTTGAGTATATTTATGGAAAATGCATATTTAGCAATTTCAACCAAACTTAAGCTTAGACAACCATCACTCCAATTAAACAGTTTTGAACTACCTCAGAAGCGAATGATTTCAGCCGGAGCTAGTTCACAATTGGTATTGCTTCATTCGTTGAAATCACGGCTAAAATTTAAAAAAGAAAGACAATAGACTAATCGACAATTAAAAATCCAGTATATCTCAACACAACCAACAACATTTCAGGTCGATGCTTCATCAACCTGCATTTTTTTTTTTTTTACATTCATCATGAACAATAAAACTGCGTGTATGAAGAACCAGGTAATATTTGTAAATCGTATATCTAAGTACAGCTATGTATATATGTAGGACTACATAATAGATAGATAGATAAATAGATAGATAGAGAGACAGATAGAAGCAGGGAGTCAGATGATGAGAGGTGTTGTGTCTGCGAGAATCGAGCAGTGCTAAACATGCTTACACACTCTGATGCGAGGAATGCTTGAGACAGCGTCTAGTGGCCATATACACACATACACATATGCTCACACACAGGCTACGGGAACTTTCTATCCACGAGGAACACACGTGACACACCCCTGCTACACCAGAATTTAGGAAAGAGAGCTCAGACGGAGATTAGCCACCGAACAGGCAAGAGAGCAGTAGACAGGCTTCAGAGGAGACAGGCAGGAGGTCAAGAAGAGGGATGACCCAAATGTCACTTTATGACATTTGGTAGCAGCGAACGTATACGAACCTCGTCTACGAATCAACATTAAATTCCTACAAAGTATCAAGATTGAAAACAAGAATATCTCTCTTAACCAACAACATAACCAGCTCCTGACGCTTCTCTCCATCAAGCCCCCTCCGTCTCCCAGATCATCATGCTGAGGCAGAGGTCAAAGAGATCGCACGACGCCTTGCAAGTAGCTTAACGACAAACCAGCAAATCTGCGGACATCGTCTCCGAATTAAAAGCAAATTTCTACAAAAGCAACCGAGACTACAAGATTAGCTTCAGTTCTACATTGAATCCTACAAAATACAGCCTACAGTGCAAATAGTCTACAAGTCTACGACGAATCAGCGAACTATAGCCATCTACAATCAACTACAATTAACAACTCTACGTCGTCTGTATAATCTTCTACACGCACCTACAAGTAGCGGCAGTCTTCATCCCACAACGAGTAAATCACTAGAGAAAAGGACCGAGAAAACATCGACATAGAAAAACGGAACAAACAAACGAAGAGTGAGACACGACTCACAACTCATCTTACTCACTCGTCTTCACTCAAGTTACTCATCGCTACTCATTCACTCACCACAGCTACCAGTGTGGGAAGCCGACGTCACCATGTGCTGAGACGACAACACGTCAATCAACCCGCGAAGGACAACGCTATCACCACGTGCAACACCACTCACACCATTTCCACCACGGTAAAAATTAGTGAGTTACATAGTTACTTCATTTATACAATACACAGTGATAGACAATAAGCTTCTGCACAAACATATAAAACGTGCTGTATAGTTACAGTTTAAATACACATACTTACTTCAGTTATCTGCATAACTCAAACACTAAATAATCACCAACAATAAATATTCTACACAGTATATATTCATTCATCTATTATAACATTTATTTACTACCAACGAGTGTTACCATTTATACCTACGTAAAATACGTGTTTCATACATACAACTATACATTATTATATCTACTGTACAAAGTGATAAAGAAAATATACAATCACAGTTACTCAGTGAGCAATTAAGAGAACTGTATCAAACATTTATTAATTAAAGCTACCTAGTGGAAACATATAAATTAAGTTACAAGGTAAACTAGAAAAAAAAAATGGCCAACACAAATGCCGTTAGCAAGAGTGAACATCTTCAACACAATCGTGAAGACAATGATTTCCACACAGTGCTGACACACTTATTACTCACGATAGGTACAGGTGAACAACAAATCAGTGTGTATAGTTAATACTGTATATAGTGTATATATTTTTTATATAAAATAACAAAATATGGGACTATATAATATCATTTTCAATAATATCTGTGCAATATAAACTAAACTTTAAAAAAGTATCCCAAGGAAATTAGCCAGTAATTATGTAACCATGAACAACATGGAAAAACGCGTACACAAGCTAAGAGAAACAAACTATAGAAAATCAATACATAAAAAAAAAAAAGAAGAAGAAAAGGAAAGGAAAGAAAGAAAGAAGAGTGAGAAGGAAAAAAGAGAAATAGAGTAAGATCACATAACAAACACATGAAAATAAGTGTAAGTGTACTACATATGCCAAAATACCACATAAACTACAAACAAAAAAAAAGCAAATTGTTGTCTCCACACACAAGTGGCATGGCACATCATCACTATCATCGACGCAGCATATGTTAGGACTGCAGTTATTACAATTATGTTACTCCATATTACAATAATGTAACTACAAACGATATGTAACAATTATGTAAAGACAAACGATTGCATTATGTTACACTAACTACAATTATGTACCTACAAACGATATGTAACAATTATGTAACGACAAACGATTGCATTATGTTACACTAACTACAATTATGTACCTACAAACGATATGTAACAATTATGTAACGACAAACGATTGCATTATGTTACACTAACTACAATTATGTACCTACAAACGATATGTAACAATTATGTAACGACAAACGATTGCATTATGTTACACTAACTACAATTATGTACCTACAAACGATATGTAACAATTATGTAACGACAAACGATTGCATTATGTTACACTTTGCCAATTATGTAACAGTTGCATTAACAAGATGTAACTTTTATGTAACTTTAACTACAATTATGTACCTACAAACGATATGTAACAATTATGTAACGACAAAACAGTTGCATTAACAAGATGTAACTTTTATGTAACTTTAACTACAATTATAAGGCCAAGACACTTATGTAATAGTTGCATTAACAAAATGTAACTACAATTATAAGGCCAACACAATTATGCATTGACACAATATTTTGTAACAATTCATAAAATGTTACAATTATGTAGTACCACAATGTTAGTACAATATTAAGTCATACTATTATAGCACAATTCTGTATTACCAGTATCATCATACAAGTTAGGTGAAATAGACATTACTAAAGTGATAACTCTATGTAATGTATAACCTAGCAGTATTACGACTGCACAATTATATGCGTAATATTACTGAATAATCACTATTTACGTTATTCGGAAATAAATATTTCTAAAAGGGGCAAAAGCGGGAGAGTTAGCTTGGCCCTCTACTGCTGGATGTGGTATGGGGGTGTGGGTGAGCTAGTCCCACTTAATGGCAACCTCAAATCTGAGGAATATTTAAATATACTTGAAACCTCACTGTTACCATCAATTCGTGCCTACGCCTTACCAGAACCTCTTCAAATTACCTTAGTTCAGGACCGCTCTCCCATCCACACTAGTCGTGTGGTGAGGGACTGGTTTGCAAATAGACCAGAAATAGAGTTGATAGATTGACCCACAAAAGGCTGTGATATGAACCCCATAGAAAACCTATGGGGCATGATGAAACAGGAGTGGGGCGTAGAGGAGAAGACTAAGGCGAGTATCGAGAGGAAAACCATGGAGGTGTGGGAGGGGTTCCGACGTCACCCCAATATTTGTGCAAATCTCGTTGACTCCATGCCCTCTCGCCTACAAGAGGTAATTCAGGCCAACGGAGGATGGACACGATACTGATGTCATTGTAAGCAATATATACTAACAATAAAAATGGTTTCATAACATTGCTGTATTGATTGTTAATCCTAATGACCTGTGAAGAAGTAATAGTATGTATTAATAGAGTAATGGTAATATGTGTATGAACATACGTACTGATTGATGTAAAATCAGTCCTATCGAGAATACAGTAGGAAAGTGCTCAGACTTTGAAATGAGTGTCCTTTATGGACAGGTGGTTTACTACTTGCACATAAAACACACACGCAATAAAGTGAGAGTTAAGTATACAACTCATAATAATATTGAGAGCATCGACCATATCTATATTGTTACATGTTTACCATCTGTTTTCTTGCTATATACAGACCACGATCAATCGTATACGTAATGACACTGGGCTGTAGTTGTGGCAAGTGGCTCAGATACTTTTAGGATAGGTAAGAGTTAGTGGCTTAGTAAGAGCCACTCCATCAAACCTTATACGATAATGCAAAGACTAGAACAGCATTTTAAAAATGCAAGGTATGTTTGCCACGTAAAATGAGTTAATCTACTTCCAAAACCACACAGCCATAAACTGTGTTTATGATAAACAACCAGAAGGTCAATATCCAATTTGCAGTGTGTATGTTACGCAACAACAGGATGAAATAGGTGCCAAGGCTACAAAAGTATTATATATTGTTGATGTATGCAAAGGTGAGAGGTGTATGGTAATAAAATAGTTTCATCATTACTTTACAGTAGTTTATATCAATAACACAGGGATGAGAAAAGCGTGTGCTGGAAATGGGAAGCTTGACCAGAGCGAAGAGTAGACATGAGAGCATGAATGGATATGAAAAGTAATTTCTTTTTCGCTTAACATTAACTTACTAATTAATTATTTTTACAACAGTATTGATAATGATTGTAATATGTAAACAGTAATAGTCTAGAGTAATTATAAGATTTATAACGTGAGTGTTACATCCTAACGTCATCTAAAGTCATGCATGAAACAATGCTTCACTGTTTCTAATACTTGGAGCGTATGAACCACTAGAGTTGAGGTAGAGGAGTTGGGTATGGTGTGTTCGATCGCCCGGTCGTCACTGGCCGTGTCTTCGGCTACTAGGGGAGGGAAGAAATTAGTACTTCCGGGTGTACATTTGTGGAAGCTACAAATATCGTTTTTAGGATTATTCAAGTATAATAGGTTCTATGGATAATTATCCATGAAGAGGGTGATTGTATCGTAACAAAATGACTAATTTTTTTAACCTGAAATGACAAATACAAAGAAAAAAATTCAGAAGTGACTCTCTTCCTAATGCAAAAATCCATACACTCACCAAACATTACAACAATTCAGTCAGTTGTACTTCAACCTGCATTTTTTTGGAGCTGTAATTCCCTGTATGTTTATGTCCAACATTCATTCATTTATTGCCAGATGCCATGTATCCCAAACGGGGTGGCCAAGGGCTTAGGGTTAATTGTTTTATAGTTAGTTTCTTGGGTGTAATTTGTGGGGCCCGGGATCGAACCTATGTTTATGGAGATCAGGAAAAAAGTTATAAATGATATTTAATTATAAATGTCGGTATTGCGATAATGTTTATAGTTTCTCGTATAAACATTCAGATAATTGCCAAATGCTCCACAATATTCCTCTTTACGAATTATCACAATTTTTAGACATTTTACCTAAAGACATGTAGCATACGGTTTAACACGATTATTCATAATGTGCAATTTTTTTTTTTTTTAAATTCAGTAAGGAGTCTCGATGAAATTATAAATTGCTTCTACTGCAAAAAAGAATATTCATTCAAAGTTTCTCGTTATATCGGTGACTTATCCATCAGTTCAAACTTGTTCTTAAACACCTCAGATGGAACTTGTCTTTAGGCGTCAATCTATTTCTTTATGTACTGCATTTTACGTTAATATGATTTTTTAACGGGAAGTTTTTAGCAATCAATTTAGAGTAAATTTGTTGAAAATGCATATCTAGCGATTTCGTTCAATAACTTGCTTACGCAGACATCTCCCCAATTAAATAGTTTTAAACTACCTCATAAGTTAATTATTTCAGCCGTAACTAGGTCACAATTGGCACTGCTTTATATCGTTGAAGTCAAGGATAAGATTTAAAAAAAAAAAATCGAAAATTAAAAATCTACAAAATTCACATCAGGTCGATGCTCCTGCAGCCTTCATTTTTTTTTTTTTTTAAATTCATCATGATAAGTAAGACTGAGTATATGTTAAACCAAGCAATTTTGTTAATTATATGTCTCAGTACAGATATGTATGTATTTTTTCTGAATATCATATTACTGATAAGCAATTATTAAAGATTTTCTTGAAAAGACTTGTTTCCTTTCTGAGTTTTTTTCCTTGAAAAATTAGGACAATGATATCACACAGAGTAGCAATGAGATAATATTCATTAGGCTGAAAATAATTTAAAACTAGTTATACAGAGAAAAATAATATGTTTTATCTCTAATTTCCCGATTGGTTTTTTTTTCTCTACTCAAACAAAACTTTTTGGGCTTAAAAACCCTCAAATGGAAGTCTTCCATACTTGTGAAATAGTTTCGTCTTAGGCATTACCTCTTCTGGTCATGTTATTCTTTATTTTTATCTTTTCCAGACAGAATTTTCTATCAGAAATTTTTGATGAATTTTAGACCTAGTTGGAGTTTTTCCCAGCAAATGTAGAGTACATTTGTGAAAGCTTCATATTGAATGTTTTCTCCCTCAATAATGCAGTTTTATAGATCACTTACGTATAATCTTATCTAATGATCCCTGATGAGAATGCTTTTATCGTAATAATCTTTTTTAAAATCTGAAATTATGACAACAAATGAAAAAATCAGAAATGACCTTCCTCCTAACGTAACATTCAACCAAGCTCTAGATGACATTAATGCAGTTGATTCAGTGTCCTTCGAACTGCACTTCTTTTTGTACCTATCATTCACTATATGTCAATGTACATGTCGATATATATGTCGGTATTACGACAATGTTTATACTTTCTCGTTTAAATTTTCAGGTAAGAGTCAAATGATCCCCAATATTCCTTCTTACCAATTATCACAGTTTTGAGAGATTTTACCTGAGGAAATGTACCATATGGTGTGACGATTTTTCATAATTTGGAAATATACTTTTCTTTTTGTTATATTCAGTCAGGAGTCGCGATGAAATTATAAGAAGAATATTCATTCGAAGGTTCTCGTTTCGGTGACAAACACATCAGTTCAAACTTATTGTTCTTAAGCACTTCAGATTGAAGCTCTCCTTACGCGTCAATCGATTTCTTGTTATAATGTAATTTTGCTAAGTATGATTTTTTTTTTTTCACCCTCAGAATTATTCTTTATGTTTTGAAAATAATTAGGAATGTTTAGCAATCATGTTTGAGTATATTTATGGAAAATGCATATTTAGCAATTTCAACCAAACTTAAGCTTAGACAACCATCACTCCAATTAAAGTTTTGAACTACCTCAGAAGCGAATGATTTCAGCCGGAGCTAGTTCACAATTGGTATTGCTTCATTCGTTGAAATCACGGCTAAAATTTAAAAAAGAAAGACAATAGACTAATCGACAATTAAAAATCCAGTATATCTCAACACAACCAACAACATTTCAGGTCGATGCTTCATCAACCTGCATTTCTTTTTTTTTTACATTCATCATGAACAATAAAACTGCGTGTATGAAGAACCAGGTAATATTTGTAAATCGTATATCTAAGTACAGCTATGTATATATGTAGGACTGCATAATAGATAGATAGATAAATAGATAGATAGAGAGACAGATAGAAGCAGGGAGTCAGATGATGAGAGGTGTTGTGTCTGCGAGAATCGAGCAGTGCTAAACATGCTTACACACTCTGATGCGAGGAATGCTTGAGACAGCGTCTAGTGGCCATATACACACATACACATATGCTCACACACAGGCTACGGGAACTTTCTATCCACGAGGAACACACGTGACACACCCCTGCTACACCAGAATTTAGGAAAGAGAGCTCAGACGGAGATTAGCCACCGAACAGGCAAGAGAGCAGTAGACAGGCTTCAGAGGAGACAGGCAGGAGGTCAAGAAGAGGGATGACCCAAATGTCACTTTATGACATTTGGTAGCAGCGAACGTATACGAACCTCGTCTACGAATCAACATTAAATTCCTACAAAGTATCAAGATTGAAAACAAGAATATCTCTCTTAACCAACAACATAACCAGCTCCTGACGCTTCTCTCCATCAAGCCCCTCCGTCTCCCAGATCATCATGCTGAGGCAGAGGTCAAAGAGATCGCACGACGCCTTGCAAGTAGCTTAACGACAAACCAGCAAATCTGCGGACATCGTCTCCGAATTAAAAGCAAACTTCTACAAAAGCAACCGAGACTACAAGATTAGCTTCAGTTCTACATTGAATCCTACAAAATACAGCCTACAGTGCAAATAGTCTACAAGTCTACGACGAATCAGCGAACTATAGCCATCTACAATCAACTACAATTAACAACTCTACGTCGTCTGTATAATCTTCTACACGCACCTACAAGTAGCGGCAGTCTTCATCCCACAACGAGTAAATCACTAGAGAAAAGGACCGAGAAAACATCGACATAGAAAAACGGAACAAACAAACGAAGAGTGAGACACGACTCACAACTCATCTTACTCACTCGTCTTCACTCAAGTTACTCATCGCTACTCATTCACTCACCACAGCTACCAGTGTGGGAAGCCGACGTCACCATGTGCTGAGACGACAACACGTCAATCAACCCGCGAAGGACAACGCTATCACCACGTGCAACACCACTCACACCATTTCCACCACGGTAAAAATTAGTGAGTTACATAGTTACTTCATTTATACAATACACAGTGATAGACAATAAGCTTCTGCACAAACATATAAAACGTGCTGTATAGTTACAGTTTAAATACACATACTTACTTCAGTTATCTGCATAACTCAAACACTAAATAATCACCAACAATAAATATTCTACACAGTATATATTCATTCATCTATTATAACATTTATTTACTACCAACGAGTGTTACCATTTATACCTACGTAAAATACGTGTTTCATACATACAACTATACATTATTATATCTACTGTACAAAGTGATAAAGAAAATATACAATCACAGTTACTCAGTGAGCAATTAAGAGAACTGTATCAAACATTTATTAATTAAAGCTACCTAGTGGAAACATATAAATTAAGTTACAAGGTAAACTAGAAAAAAAAATGGCCAACACAAATGCCGTTAGCAAGAGTGAACATCTTCAACACAATCGTGAAGACAATGATTTCCACACAGTGCTGACACACTTATTACTCACGATAGGTACAGGTGAACAACAAATCAGTGTGTATAGTTAATACTGTATATAGTGTATATATTTTTTATATAAAATAACAAAATATGGGACTATATAATATCATTTTCAATAATATCTGTGCAATATAAACTAAACTTTAAAAAAGTATCCCAAGGAAATTAAGCCAGTAATTATGTAACCATGAACAACATGGAAAAACGCGTACACAAGCTAAGAGAAACAAACTATAGAAAATCAATACATAAAAAAAAAAAAGAAGAAGAAAAGGAAAGGAAAGAAAGAAAGAAGAGTGAGAAGGAAAAAAGAGAAATAGAGTAAGATCACATAACAAACAAATGAAAATAAGTGTAAGTGTACTACATATGCCAAAATACCACATAAACTACAAACAAAAAAAAGCAAATTGTTGTCTCCACACACAAGTGGCATGGCACATCATCACTATCATCGACGCAGCATATGTTAGGACTGCAGTTATTACAATTATGTTACTCCATATTACAATAATGTAACTACAAACGATATGTAACAATTATGTAACGACAAACGATTGCATTATGTTACACTAACTACAATTATGTACCTACAAACGATATGTAACAATTATGTAACGACAAACGATTGCATTATGTTACACTAACTACAATTATGTACCTACAAACGATATGTAACAATTATGTAACGACAAACGATTGCATTATGTTACACTAACTACAATTATGTACCTACAAACGATATGTAACAATTATGTAACGACAAACGATTGCATTATGTTACACTTTGCCAATTATGTAACAGTTGCATTAACAAGATGTAACTTTTATGTAACTTTAACTACAATTATGTACCTACAAACGATATGTAACAATTATGTAACGACAAAACAGTTGCATTAACAAGATGTAACTTTTATGTAACTTTAACTACAATTATAAGGCCAAGACACTTATGTAATAGTTGCATTAACAAAATGTAACTACAATTATAAGGCCAACACAATTATGCATTGACACAATATTTTGTAACAATTCATAAAATGTTACAATTATGTAGTACCACAATGTTAGTACAATATTAAGTCATACTATTATAGCACAATTCTGTATTACCAGTATCATCATACAAGTTAGGTGAAATAGACATTACTAAAGTGATAACTCTATGTAATGTATAACCTAGCAGTATTACGACTGCACAATTATATGCGTAATATTACTGAATAATCACTATTTACGTTATTCGGAAATAAATATTTCTAAAAGGGGCAAAAGCGGGAGAGTTAGCTTGGCCCTCTACTGCTGGATGTGGTATGGGGGTGTGGGTGAGCTAGTCCCACTTAATGGCAACCTCAAATCTGAGGAATATTTAAATATACTTGAAACCTCACTGTTACCATCAATTCGTGCCTACGCCTTACCAGAACCTCTTCAAATTACCTTAGTTCAGGACCGCTCTCCCATCCACACTAGTCGTGTGGTGAGGGACTGGTTTGCAAATAGACCAGAAATAGAGTTGATAGATTGACCCACAAAAGGCTGTGATATGAACCCCATAGAAAACCTATGGGGCATGATGAAACAGGAGTGGGGCGTAGAGGAGAAGACTAAGGCGAGTATCGAGAGG
Organism: Coenobita brevimanus; assembly: GCF_032717465.1. Taxonomy (NCBI): domain Eukaryota; kingdom Metazoa; phylum Arthropoda; class Malacostraca; order Decapoda; family Coenobitidae; genus Coenobita; species Coenobita brevimanus. The sequence continues at coordinate 21,860,374 of NC_137007.1, read as the reverse complement.
AAAACCATGGAGGTGTGGGAGGGGTTCCGACGTCACCCCAATATTTGTGCAAATCTCGTTGACTCCATGCCCTCTCGCCTACAAGAGGTAATTCAGGCCAACGGAGGATGGACACGATACTGATGTCATTGTAAGCAATATATACTAACAATAAAAATGGTTTCATAACATTGCTGTATTGATTGTTAATCCTAATGACCTGTGAAGAAGTAATAGTATGTATTAATAGAGTAATGGTAATATGTGTATGAACATACGTACTGATTGATGTAAAATCAGTCCTATCGAGAATACAGTAGGAAAGTGCTCAGACTTTGAAATGAGTGTCCTTTATGGACAGGTGGTTTACTACTTGCACATAAAACACACACGCAATAAAGTGAGAGTTAAGTATACAACTCATAATAATATTGAGAGCATCGACCATATCTATATTGTTACATGTTTACCATCTGTTTTCTTGCTATATACAGACCACGATCAATCGTATACGTAATGACACTGGGCTGTAGTTGTGGCAAGTGGCTCAGATACTTTTAGGATAGGTAAGAGTTAGTGGCTTAGTAAGAGCCACTCCATCAAACCTTATACGATAATGCAAAGACTAGAACAGCATTTTAAAAATGCAAGGTATGTTTGCCACGTAAAATGAGTTAATCTACTTCCAAAACCACACAGCCATAAACTGTGTTTATGATAAACAACCAGAAGGTCAATATCCAATTTGCAGTGTGTATGTTACGCAACAACAGGATGAAATAGGTGCCAAGGCTACAAAAGTATTATATATTGTTGATGTATGCAAAGGTGAGAGGTGTATGGTAATAAAATAGTTTCATCATTACTTTACAGTAGTTTATATCAATAACACAGGGATGAGAAAAGCGTGTGCTGGAAATGGGAAGCTTGACCAGAGCGAAGAGTAGACATGAGAGCATGAATGGATATGAAAAGTAATTTCTTTTTCGCTTAACATTAACTTACTAATTAATTATTTTTACAACAGTATTGATAATGATTGTAATATGTAAACAGTAATAGTCTAGAGTAATTATAAGATTTATAACGTGAGTGTTACATCCTAACGTCATCTAAAGTCATGCATGAAACAATGCTTCACTGTTTCTAATACTTGGAGCGTATGAACCACTAGAGTTGAGGTAGAGGAGTTGGGTATGGTGTGTTCGATCGCCCGGTCGTCACTGGCCGTGTCTTCGGCTACTAGGGGAGGGAAGAAATTAGTACTTCCGGGTGTACATTTGTGGAAGCTACAAATATCGTTTTTAGGATTATTCAAGTATAATAGGTTCTATGGATAATTATCCATGAAGAGGGTGATTGTATCGTAACAAAATGACTAATTTTTTAACCTGAAATGACAAATACAAAGAAAAAAATTCAGAAGTGACTCTCTTCCTAATGCAAAAATCCATACACTCACCAAACATTACAACAATTCAGTCAGTTGTACTTCAACCTGCATTTTTTTGGAGCTGTAATTCCCTGTATGTTTATGTCCAACATTCATTCATTTATTGCCAGATGCCATGTATCCCAAACGGGGTGGCCAAGGGCTTAGGGTTAATTGTTTTATAGTTAGTTTCTTGGGTGTAATTTGTGGGGCCCGGGATCGAACCTATGTTTATGGAGATCAGGAAAAAAGTTATAAATGATATTTAATTATAAATGTCGGTATTGCGATAATGTTTATAGTTTCTCGTATAAACATTCAGATAATTGCCAAATGCTCCACAATATTCCTCTTTACGAATTATCACAATTTTTAGACATTTTACCTAAAGACATGTAGCATACGGTTTAACACGATTATTCATAATGTGCAATTTTTTTTTTTTAATTCAGTAAGGAGTCTCGATGAAATTATAAATTGCTTCTACTGCAAAAAAGAATATTCATTCAAAGTTTCTCGTTATATCGGTGACTTATCCATCAGTTCAAACTTGTTCTTAAACACCTCAGATGGAACTTGTCTTTAGGCGTCAATCTATTTCTTTATGTACTGCATTTTACGTTAATATGATTTTTTAACGGGGAGTTTTTAGCAATCAATTTAGAGTAAATTTGTTGAAAATGCATATCTAGCGATTTCGTTCAATAACTTGCTTACGCAGACATCTCCCCAATTAAATAGTTTTAAACTACCTCATAAGTTAATTATTTCAGCCGTAACTAGGTCACAATTGGCACTGCTTTATATCGTTGAAGTCAAGGATAAGATTAAAAAAAAAAAATCGAAAATTAAAAATCTACAAAATTCACATCAGGTCGATGCTCCTGCAGCCTTCATTTTTTTTTTTTTTTTTTTTAAATTCATCATGATAAGTAAGATTGAGTATATGTTAAACCAAGCAATTTTGTTTATATGTCTCAGTACAGATATGTATGTATTTTTTCTGAATAACATATTACTGATAAGCAATTATTAAAGATTTCCTTGAAAAGACTTGTTTCCTTTCTGAGTTTTTTTCCTTGAAAAATTAGGACAATGATATCACACAGAGTAGCAATGAGATAATATTCATTAGGCTCAAAATAATTTAAAACTAGTTGTACAGAGAAAAATAATATGTTTTATCTCTAATTTCCCGATTGGTTTATTTTTCTCTACTCAAACAAAACTTTTTGGGCTTAAAAACCCTCAAATGGAAGTCTTCCATACTTGTGAAATAGTTTCGTCTTAGGCATTACCTCTTCTGGTCATGTTATTCTTTATTTTTATCTTTTCCAGACAGAATTTTCTATCAGAAATTTTTGATGAATTTTAGACCTAGTTGGAGTTTTTCCCAGCAAATGTAGAGTACATTTGTGAAAGCTTCATATTGAATGTTTTCTCCCTCAATAATGCAGTTTTATAGATCACTTACGTATAATCTTATCTAATGATCCCTGATGAGAATGCTTTTATCGTAATAATCTTTTTTTAAAATCTGAAATTATGACAACAAATGAAAAAATCAGAAATGACCTTCCTCCTAACGTAACATTCAACCAAGCTCTAGATGACATTAATGCAGTTGATTCAGTGTCCTTCGAACTGCACTTCTTTTTGTACCTATCATTCACTATATGTCAATGTACATGTCGATATATATGTCGGTATTACGACAATGTTTATACTTTCTCGTTTAAATTTTCAGGTAAGAGTCAAATGATCCCCAATATTCCTTCTTACCAATTATCACAGTTTTGAGAGATTTTACCTGAGGAAATGTACCATATGGTGTGACGATTTTTCATAATTTGGAAATATACTTTTCTTTTTGTTATATTCAGTCAGGAGTCGCGATGAAATTATAAGAAGAATATTCATTCGAAGGTTCTCGTTTCGGTGACAAACACATCAGTTCAAACTTATTGTTCTTAAGCACTTCAGATTGAAGCTCTCCTTACGCGTCAATCGATTTCTTGTTATAATGTAATTTTGCTAAGTATGATTTTTTTTTTTTCACCCTCAGAATTATTCTTTATGTTTTGAAAATAATTAGGAATGTTTAGCAATCATGTTTGAGTATATTTATGGAAAATGCATATTTAGCAATTTCAACCAAACTTAAGCTTAGACAACCATCACTCCAATTAAAGTTTTGAACTACCTCAGAAGCGAATGATTTCAGCCGGAGCTAGTTCACAATTGGTATTGCTTCATTCGTTGAAATCACGGCTAAAATTTAAAAAAGAAAGACAATAGACTAATCGACAATTAAAAATCCAGTATATCTCAACACAACCAACAACATTTCAGGTCGATGCTTCATCAACCTGCATTTTTTTTTTTTTTTACATTCATCATGAACAATAAAACTGCGTGTATGAAGAACCAGGTAATATTTGTAAATCGTATATCTAAGTACAGCTATGTATATATGTAGGACTGCATAATAGATAGATAGATAAATAGATAGATAGAGAGACAGATAGAAGCAGGGAGTCAGATGATGAGAGGTGTTGTGTCTGCGAGAATCGAGCAGTGCTAAACATGCTTACACACTCTGATGCGAGGAATGCTTGAGACAGCGTCTAGTGGCCATATACACACATACACATATGCTCACACACAGGCTACGGGAACTTTCTATCCACGAGGAACACACGTGACACACCCCTGCTACACCAGAATTTAGGAAAGAGAGCTCAGACGGAGATTAGCCACCGAACAGGCAAGAGAGCAGTAGACAGGCTTCAGAGGAGACAGGCAGGAGGTCAAGAAGAGGGATGACCCAAATGTCACTTTATGACATTTGGTAGCAGCGAACGTATACGAACCTCGTCTACGAATCAACATTAAATTCCTACAAAGTATCAAGATTGAAAACAAGAATATCTCTCTTAACCAACAACATAACCAGCTCCTGACGCTTCTCTCCATCAAGCCCCCTCCGTCTCCCAGATCATCATGCTGAGGCAGAGGTCAAAGAGATCGCACGACGCCTTGCAAGTAGCTTAACGACAAACCAGCAAATCTGCGGACATCGTCTCCGAATTAAAAGCAAATTTCTACAAAAGCAACCGAGACTACAAGATTAGCTTCAGTTCTACATTGAATCCTACAAAATACAGCCTACAGTGCAAATAGTCTACAAGTCTACGACGAATCAGCGAACTATAGCCATCTACAATCAACTACAATTAACAACTCTACGTCGTCTGTATAATCTTCTACACGCACCTACAAGTAGCGGCAGTCTTCATCCCACAACGAGTAAATCACTAGAGAAAAGGACCGAGAAAACATCGACATAGAAAAACGGAACAAACAAACGAAGAGTGAGACACGACTCACAACTCATCTTACTCACTCGTCTTCACTCAAGTTACTCATCGCTACTCATTCACTCACCACAGCTACCAGTGTGGGAAGCCGACGTCACCATGTGCTGAGACGACAACACGTCAATCAACCCGCGAAGGACAACGCTATCACCACGTGCAACACCACTCACACCATTTCCACCACGGTAAAAATTAGTGAGTTACATAGTTACTTCATTTATACAATACACAGTGATAGACAATAAGCTTCTGCACAAACATATAAAACGTGCTGTATAGTTACAGTTTAAATACACATACTTACTTCAGTTATCTGCATAACTCAAACACTAAATAATCACCAACAATAAATATTCTACACAGTATATATTCATTCATCTATTATAACATTTATTTACTACCAACGAGTGTTACCATTTATACCTACGTAAAATACGTGTTTCATACATACAACTATACATTATTATATCTACTGTACAAAGTGATAAAGAAAATATACAATCACAGTTACTCAGTGAGCAATTAAGAGAACTGTATCAAACATTTATTAATTAAAGCTACCTAGTGGAAACATATAAATTAAGTTACAAGGTAAACTAGAAAAAAAAATGGCCAACACAAATGCCGTTAGCAAGAGTGAACATCTTCAACACAATCGTGAAGACAATGATTTCCACACAGTGCTGACACACTTATTACTCACGATAGGTACAGGTGAACAACAAATCAGTGTGTATAGTTAATACTGTATATAGTGTATATATTTTTTATATAAAATAACAAAATATGGGACTATATAATATCATTTTCAATAATATCTGTGCAATATAAACTAAACTTTAAAAAAGTATCCCAAGGAAATTAAGCCAGTAATTATGTAACCATGAACAACATGGAAAAACGCGTACACAAGCTAAGAGAAACAAACTATAGAAAATCAATACATAAAAAAAAAAAGAAGAAGAAAAGGAAAGGAAAGAAAGAAAGAAGAGTGAGAAGGAAAAAAGAGAAATAGAGTAAGATCACATAACAAACAAATGAAAATAAGTGTAAGTGTACTACATATGCCAAAATACCACATAAACTACAAACAAAAAAAAGCAAATTGTTGTCTCCACACACAAGTGGCATGGCACATCATCACTATCATCGACGCAGCATATGTTAGGACTGCAGTTATTACAATTATGTTACTCCATATTACAATAATGTAACTACAAACGATATGTAACAATTATGTAACGACAAACGATTGCATTATGTTACACTAACTACAATTATGTACCTACAAACGATATGTAACAATTATGTAACGACAAACGATTGCATTATGTTACACTAACTACAATTATGTACCTACAAACGATATGTAACAATTATGTAACGACAAACGATTGCATTATGTTACACTAACTACAATTATGTACCTACAAACGATATGTAACAATTATGTAACGACAAACGATTGCATTATGTTACACTTTGCCAATTATGTAACAGTTGCATTAACAAGATGTAACTTTTATGTAACTTTAACTACAATTATGTACCTACAAACGATATGTAACAATTATGTAACGACAAAACAGTTGCATTAACAAGATGTAACTTTTATGTAACTTTAACTACAATTATAAGGCCAAGACACTTATGTAATAGTTGCATTAACAAAATGTAACTACAATTATAAGGCCAACACAATTATGCATTGACACAATATTTTGTAACAATTCATAAAATGTTACAATTATGTAGTACCACAATGTTAGTACAATATTAAGTCATACTATTATAGCACAATTCTGTATTACCAGTATCATCATACAAGTTAGGTGAAATAGACATTACTAAAGTGATAACTCTATGTAATGTATAACCTAGCAGTATTACGACTGCACAATTATATGCGTAATATTACTGAATAATCACTATTTACGTTATTCGGAAATAAATATTTCTAAAAGGGGCAAAAGCGGGAGAGTTAGCTTGGCCCTCTACTGCTGGATGTGGTATGGGGGTGTGGGTGAGCTAGTCCCACTTAATGGCAACCTCAAATCTGAGGAATATTTAAATATACTTGAAACCTCACTGTTACCATCAATTCGTGCCTACGCCTTACCAGAACCTCTTCAAATTACCTTAGTTCAGGACCGCTCTCCCATCCACACTAGTCGTGTGGTGAGGGACTGGTTTGCAAATAGACCAGAAATAGAGTTGATAGATTGACCCACAAAAGGCTGTGATATGAACCCCATAGAAAACCTATGGGGCATGATGAAACAGGAGTGGGGCGTAGAGGAGAAGACTAAGGCGAGTATCGAGAGGAAAACCATGGAGGTGTGGGAGGGGTTCCGACGTCACCCCAATATTTGTGCAAATCTCGTTGACTCCATGCCCTCTCGCCTACAAGAGGTAATTCAGGCCAACGGAGGATGGACACGATACTGATGTCATTGTAAGCAATATATACTAACAATAAAAATGGTTTCATAACATTGCTGTATTGATTGTTAATCCTAATGACCTGTGAAGAAGTAATAGTATGTATTAATAGAGTAATGGTAATATGTGTATGAACATACGTACTGATTGATGTAAAATCAGTCCTATCGAGAATACAGTAGGAAAGTGCTCAGACTTTGAAATGAGTGTCCTTTATGGACAGGTGGTTTACTACTTGCACATAAAACACACACGCAATAAAGTGAGAGTTAAGTATACAACTCATAATAATATTGAGAGCATCGACCATATCTATATTGTTACATGTTTACCATCTGTTTTCTTGCTATATACAGACCACGATCAATCGTATACGTAATGACACTGGGCTGTAGTTGTGGCAAGTGGCTCAGATACTTTTAGGATAGGTAAGAGTTAGTGGCTTAGTAAGAGCCACTCCATCAAACCTTATACGATAATGCAAAGACTAGAACAGCATTTTAAAAATGCAAGGTATGTTTGCCACGTAAAATGAGTTAATCTACTTCCAAAACCACACAGCCATAAACTGTGTTTATGATAAACAACCAGAAGGTCAATATCCAATTTGCAGTGTGTATGTTACGCAACAACAGGATGAAATAGGTGCCAAGGCTACAAAAGTATTATATATTGTTGATGTATGCAAAGGTGAGAGGTGTATGGTAATAAAATAGTTTCATCATTACTTTACAGTAGTTTATATCAATAACACAGGGATGAGAAAAGCGTGTGCTGGAAATGGGAAGCTTGACCAGAGCGAAGAGTAGACATGAGAGCATGAATGGATATGAAAAGTAATTTCTTTTTCGCTTAACATTAACTTACTAATTAATTATTTTTACAACAGTATTGATAATGATTGTAATATGTAAACAGTAATAGTCTAGAGTAATTATAAGATTTATAACGTGAGTGTTACATCCTAACGTCATCTAAAGTCATGCATGAAACAATGCTTCACTGTTTCTAATACTTGGAGCGTATGAACCACTAGAGTTGAGGTAGAGGAGTTGGGTATGGTGTGTTCGATCGCCCGGTCGTCACTGGCCGTGTCTTCGGCTACTAGGGGAGGGAAGAAATTAGTACTTCCGGGTGTACATTTGTGGAAGCTACAAATATCGTTTTTAGGATTATTCAAGTATAATAGGTTCTATGGATAATTATCCATGAAGAGGGTGATTGTATCGTAACAAAATGACTAATTTTTTTAACCTGAAATGACAAATACAAAGAAAAAAATTCAGAAGTGACTCTCTTCCTAATGCAAAAATCCATACACTCACCAAACATTACAACAATTCAGTCAGTTGTACTTCAACCTGCATTTTTTTGGAGCTGTAATTCCCTGTATGTTTATGTCCAACATTCATTCATTTATTGCCAGATGCCATGTATCCCAAACGGGGTGGCCAAGGGCTTAGGGTTAATTGTTTTATAGTTAGTTTCTTGGGTGTAATTTGTGGGGCCCGGGATCGAACCTATGTTTATGGAGATCAGGAAAAAAGTTATAAATGATATTTAATTATAAATGTCGGTATTGCGATAATGTTTATAGTTTCTCGTATAAACATTCAGATAATTGCCAAATGCTCCACAATATTCCTCTTTACGAATTATCACAATTTTTAGACATTTTACCTAAAGACATGTAGCATACGGTTTAACACGATTATTCATAATGTGCAATTTTTTTTTTTTAATTCAGTAAGGAGTCTCGATGAAATTATAAATTGCTTCTACTGCAAAAAAGAATATTCATTCAAAGTTTCTCGTTATATCGGTGACTTATCCATCAGTTCAAACTTGTTCTTAAACACCTCAGATGGAACTTGTCTTTAGGCGTCAATCTATTTCTTTATGTACTGCATTTTACGTTAATATGATTTTTTAACGGGAAGTTTTTAGCAATCGATTTAGAGTAAATTTGTTGAAAATGCATATCTAGCGATTTCGTTCAATAACTTGCTTACGCAGACATCTCCCCAATTAAATAGTTTTAAACTACCTCATAAGTTAATTATTTCAGCCGTAACTAGGTCACAATTGGCACTGCTTTATATCGTTGAAGTCAAGGATAAGATTAAAAAAAAAAAAAAATCGAAAATTAAAAATCTACAAAATTCACATCAGGTCGATGCTCCTGCAGCCTTCATTTTTTTTTTTTTTTTTAAATTCATCATGATAAGTAAGATTGAGTATATGTTAAACCAAGCAATTTTGTTTATATGTCTCAGTACAGATATGTATGTATTTTTTCTGAATAACATATTACTGATAAGCAATTATTAAAGATTTCCTTGAAAAGACTTGTTTCCTTTCTGAGTTTTTTTCCTTGAAAAATTAGGACAATGATATCACACAGAGTAGCAATGAGATAATATTCATTAGGCTCAAAATAATTTAAAACTAGTTGTACAGAGAAAAATAATATGTTTTATCTCTAATTTCCCGATTGGTTTATTTTTCTCTACTCAAACAAAACTTTTTGGGCTTAAAAACCCTCAAATGGAAGTCTTCCATACTTGTGAAATAGTTTCGTCTTAGGCATTACCTCTTCTGGTCATGTTATTCTTTATTTTTATCTTTTCCAGACAGAATTTTCTATCAGAAATTTTTGATGAATTTTAGACCTAGTTGGAGTTTTTCCCAGCAAATGTAGAGTACATTTGTGAAAGCTTCATATTGAATGTTTTCTCCCTCAATAATGCAGTTTTATAGATCACTTACGTATAATCTTATCTAATGATCCCTGATGAGAATGCTTTTATCGTAATAATCTTTTTTTAAAATCTGAAATTATGACAACAAATGAAAAAATCAGAAATGACCTTCCTCCTAACGTAACATTCAACCAAGCTCTAGATGACATTAATGCAGTTGATTCAGTGTCCTTCGAACTGCACTTCTTTTTTGTACCTATCATTCACTATATGTCAATGTACATGTCGATATATATGTCGGTATTACGACAATGTTTATACTTTCTCGTTTAAATTTTCAGGTAAGAGTCAAATGATCCCCAATATTCCTTCTTACCAATTATCACAGTTTTGAGAGATTTTACCTGAGGAAATGTACCATATGGTGTGACGATTTTTCATAATTTGGAAATATACTTTTCTTTTTGTTATATTCAGTCAGGAGTCGCGATGAAATTATAAGAAGAATATTCATTCGAAGGTTCTCGTTTCGGTGACAAACACATCAGTTCAAACTTATTGTTCTTAAGCACTTCAGATTGAAGCTCTCCTTACGCGTCAATCGATTTCTTGTTATAATGTAATTTTGCTAAGTATGATTTTTTTTTCACCCTCAGAATTATTCTTTATGTTTTGAAAATAATTAGGAATGTTTAGCAATCATGTTTGAGTATATTTATGGAAAATGCATATTTAGCAATTTCAACCAAACTTAAGCTTAGACAACCATCACTCCAATTAAACAGTTTTGAACTACCTCAGAAGCGAATGATTTCAGCCGGAGCTAGTTCACAATTGGTATTGCTTCATTCGTTGAAATCACGGCTAAAATTTAAAAAAGAAAGACAATAGACTAATCGACAATTAAAAATCCAGTATATCTCAACACAACCAACAACATTTCAGGTCGATGCTTCATCAACCTGCATTTTTTTTTTTTACATTCATCATGAACAATAAAACTGCGTGTATGAAGAACCAGGTAATATTTGTAAATCGTATATCTAAGTACAGCTATGTATATATGTAGGACTGCATAATAGATAGATAGATAAATAGATAGATAGAGAGACAGATAGAAGCAGGGAGTCAGATGATGAGAGGTGTTGTGTCTGCGAGAATCGAGCAGTGCTAAACATGCTTACACACTCTGATGCGAGGAATGCTTGAGACAGCGTCTAGTGGCCATATACACACATACACATATGCTCACACACAGGCTACGGGAACTTTCTATCCACGAGGAACACACGTGACACACCCCTGCTACACCAGAATTTAGGAAAGAGAGCTCAGACGGAGATTAGCCACCGAACAGGCAAGAGAGCAGTAGACAGGCTTCAGAGGAGACAGGCAGGAGGTCAAGAAGAGGGATGACCCAAATGTCACTTTATGACATTTGGTAGCAGCGAACGTATACGAACCTCGTCTACGAATCAACATTAAATTCCTACAAAGTATCAAGATTGAAAACAAGAATATCTCTCTTAACCAACAACATAACCAGCTCCTGACGCTTCTCTCCATCAAGCCCCCTCCGTCTCCCAGATCATCATGCTGAGGCAGAGGTCAAAGAGATCGCACGACGCCTTGCAAGTAGCTTAACGACAAACCAGCAAATCTGCGGACATCGTCTCCGAATTAAAAGCAAACTTCTACAAAAGCAACCGAGACTACAAGATTAGCTTCAGTTCTACATTGAATCCTACAAAATACAGCCTACAGTGCAAATAGTCTACAAGTCTACGACGAATCAGCGAACTATAGCCATCTACAATCAACTACAATTAACAACTCTACGTCGTCTGTATAATCTTCTACACGCACCTACAAGTAGCGGCAGTCTTCATCCCACAACGAGTAAATCACTAGAGAAAAGGACCGAGAAAACATCGACATAGAAAAACGGAACAAACAAACGAAGAGTGAGACACGACTCACAACTCATCTTACTCACTCGTCTTCACTCAAGTTACTCATCGCTACTCATTCACTCACCACAGCTACCAGTGTGGGAAGCCGACGTCACCATGTGCTGAGACGACAACACGTCAATCAACCCGCGAAGGACAACGCTATCACCACGTGCAACACCACTCACACCATTTCCACCACGGTAAAAATTAGTGAGTTACATAGTTACTTCATTTATACAATACACAGTGATAGACAATAAGCTTCTGCACAAACATATAAAACGTGCTGTATAGTTACAGTTTAAATACACATACTTACTTCAGTTATCTGCATAACTCAAACACTAAATAATCACCAACAATAAATATTCTACACAGTATATATTCATTCATCTATTATAACATTTATTTACTACCAACGAGTGTTACCATTTATACCTACGTAAAATACGTGTTTCATACATACAACTATACATTATTATATCTACTGTACAAAGTGATAAAGAAAATATACAATCACAGTTACTCAGTGAGCAATTAAGAGAACTGTATCAAACATTTATTAATTAAAGCTACCTAGTGGAAACATATAAATTAAGTTACAAGGTAAACTAGAAAAAAAAATGGCCAACACAAATGCCGTTAGCAAGAGTGAACATCTTCAACACAATCGTGAAGACAATGATTTCCACACAGTGCTGACACACTTATTACTCACGATAGGTACAGGTGAACAACAAATCAGTGTGTATAGTTAATACTGTATATAGTGTATATATTTTTTATATAAAATAACAAAATATGGGACTATATAATATCATTTTCAATAATATCTGTGCAATATAAACTAAACTTTAAAAAAGTATCCCAAGGAAATTAAGCCAGTAATTATGTAACCATGAACAACATGGAAAAACGCGTACACAAGCTAAGAGAAACAAACTATAGAAAATCAATACATAAAAAAAAAAAAAAAGAAGAAAAGGAAAGGAAAGAAAGAAAGAAGAGTGAGAAGGAAAAAAGAGAAATAGAGTCAGATCACATAACAAACAAATGAAAATAAGTGTAAGTGTACTACATATGCCAAAATACCACATAAACTACAAACAAAAAAAAGCAAATTGTTGTCTCCACACACAAGTGGCATGGCACATCATCACTATCATCGACGCAGCATATGTTAGGACTGCAGTTATTACAATTATGTTACTCCATATTACAATAATGTAACTACAAACGATATGTAACAATTATGTAACGACAAACGATTGCATTATGTTACACTAACTACAATTATGTACCTACAAACGATATGTAACAATTATGTAACGACAAACGATTGCATTATGTTACACTAACTACAATTATGTACCT